>NC_065892.1:10377500-11002500 GCF_905147045.1 Nymphalis io | reverse complement strand
AAAGCGTTGGAAATTACATATCCATGATAATATAGATAGATATTGTATTTTCATATGCCAATGATCGCCAAATTCTTCGCTTCCATCCGAATTAGATAATTATTGCAGATATATTTTTAATACAAGCTATAAAAAATGGGTGTTTGAAGGGTATTTTCTTCTTGTAGTTTTGTAGGCTGTCTATTTTATGTCACTTTGAATGTATAATAAGCTGGGGTTGCCATTAATTAAATTTTATGTATTTGTCAAATGTTTAAGACTTAATCAATGAACTTCGTTTTAACATTTTTAAATGTAGATTTTAATGCGATTTATATTAATCTATTTAGACTTTTATCAATAATAATAATAAGTAGTAATTATGCATGATGTTATACATACATTTGAGTGGCCGATTACAGTTTATTTTGACTTAACTTTTATAGGTTGTGACATATTACAGAGGGAAGTGCTCTCGAGGTTAAGTTAAAATTTCTGAAAGATTAATCGTTTATATTTATATTATTTTCATTATAATTATGATTGTATATTAAATACTGTAATTTTAGCGTTCAATAGATTTGTTCGACTATAGACTATAATAGACGTAGAAACGTTTAAAACCAGAACAAATAATCATTTATGGCAAACATAAATTATTTAAAGTGTTAGAGCTGGCCTATTAGACAATTTTGCTTTAAGTTTATAGTTTTGTATTGTTTTGTATTTACATTTAAATGAATAGTTTTATATCAACATTCCAAGAATCATTTTAACATGACATTTATTTACATATTTTTTTTATTATTATTTTTAATTCGAAACAGAGAATATATAGTGTTATAAAACATGTCGACGTAAATTGACTTAAAAAAAATAATAATTTTAAAGTCGATTTAAAAAAAAAAGTCTGTACGATATATAATTTAGTTGGCTGTTCTGAGGCACTTCTGTATTCTCTGTTCAATGGTAAAGTAGAGCGCGGAAAGTGATTGTAGTTTTTAGAGCTATGTTTTGATGAATATTGTATGTTGCTTCATTAAAATGGTGGTTTAATGTTATTTTACTCTTATTTCATATGCCCTTTGCCCTTTACATAAGCAGTTGGTATTAAAGTATCGTCAAATAATCTCATATTCTCCACCCAATGTTTCTTTTGTAGACACTTGTCATTTCCGAAGTACTACATCAGACTATATCAATACGTCGAAAATTGTCTTCAAAGTTATAGTATTTATGTTTGTGAATTAATGAAACAGACTGTCATTTCAAAAGTAATGTGCTGTGTAGTTGTACAACAAAAATATAGTCTATTGTGCCTTAAGAAATAATCGCTTATCGACTGGTCCTAGAATAATAGTGGGGAGTTCGATTCTATTGTGTGTTAGAAGAATATCTTTGTTCGTAAACATGTCTCGCCTCGTCCATCGTCCATCTTGAGACCAAACGATTATATTTCACCGACTTTTAATAATTTGACCGAGTTTACTGTTTATCAATCTGTCTTAGATACAATATTTATTGTGTGGAAAAGTTTTACTTGCTATGAGGACAGTGCAAATCGTAAAATTTAAGAAGTAAAAGAAACGCTTGAACACTTAATTTTTTTATTGGTACATGATCTCTAAATGGCACTTTATAATGACAATTCTTGACAATTTTCAACTAAAGATGAGTGGCGCGAATCAGTTCTGGAAAGGAAGTTAGTATATTTATTTAGAAATATTTAAAAAATATCAAATTATTGAATTTAAAAAGGCTTAGATTGTGAATCGTACCTAAGATAATCCAAGACTTATCATGTAACCCAATTAGGGAATAATATTTTTATTTATCGAAATTAATGATTATATTTTTATAAGTTAAATGTAATTGTTACTGTTTATAGTTTTATTTACCATCTTTATGCATCCTTTTTTGCGCAAGGTGAGCCCCTACGGACGAATCGGAACAGCGATTCGGCCATGTTGCCAGGAGTGGGCGTACTGCATCCCTCCAATGCTTTTACAGCACATGAAGAAAAGTCGTCAAATTTGGTGCACTTTTCCTGAAACATGACTTTTTTTATGATACATTTGGGCTATTCTTGGCTATTTGATTGATTTGGTCAAGATTTTCTTTTTAATTTGATATTCCGATGCAAATTAACCACAGTCGTTTTGTTTTCATTTAATTGCTCCTATAATTTCGGTATTTTGTTCGGCCTCAGTTTTATATTACACTATTTTTTTTATTAAATTATATTTTATATTATTAAAATTATTAGAAATTGTAACTAGGTATGGTAGGTATACTATCTAAACAATATTAATATTATAAATGTGAAAGTAACTCTGTTTGATAAGTTTTCACGACAAGAACACTGAATCGATTTTAATGAAATTTGGTATGAAGCATTCTTGAACCCCGAGGAAGAACATAGGATACTTTTTACAACAAACACTCTTCCTAACATCTCCCACCCTTACCTAACATTCGAATTACATAACATTTCGAAGAGCCGAGGGGAAGCTATTACCCAAATATTTGTTTATTTAAAGTATAAAAAATAAAATTTATGAAATAATTATTTACCGCTAAGTTCATCTTCTTAAAGTCTTCGGCGCTTTTAAAGTTTTCCTTCAATTTCATTCCACATTCGCGCACCTCATTGACCTTCTCTTGGATACACTCGGGACCTCCCTCCGCGATGAACACTAAACAATGCATTTTTAACACCATAGTAATATTATTAATAAAATGAAGAAATCTACGTTTAACACTTATGGGAAACAATTTATTATTATTTCAAATAAGTAATCTCCGTTACTTTCACTGCCATCAATTTCATGTGCTTAATTTGTGTTTATATTCATCTCGTGCTTGACGGTGAAATAAAACGACGTGAGGAAACCTGCATGTGTCTAATTTCATTGAAATTCTGCCACATGTGTATTCTACCAAGCCGCATTGGAGCAGTGTGGTGGAATAAGCTCCAAACCTTCTCCTCAAAAGGAAGAGGAGGTCTTAGCCCAGCAGTGGGACATTAACAGACTGTTACTGAACGAATACGAATTATAAGCTTGGTTAACTAACTATAAATAGAATTTTCTCGTTCGCAAAACTGGATACGATTAGGTGATACATACATAAACACATTAAATTAGAATAATATATTATATATATCCTATTTCATTTACATCTAGCATATATAGCTTGCAATGAAACACGAATAGCCTTTTACGCTATTTAATAAATGAATAGTTTGATTGCAAATAATGAAATAATTTGTAGATATTTTTATTTTGTTGTAAGTAATTATTGTTACGAATTTAATTTAATAAGCCAAACATTAAATAACTACCAAACTATGTTATCAATAAATTTATAAATAATAACAGCTCTCCTCAATTCCGCATGACCCCGGTTCTGGGTGCAGTGGCTCAAGCTACCGTTAAACGATCATCGCATAGATAGACTCTAAAATGTGTATTCTTTTTGGCAGTGAAAGTCTTCCTGCTTTACTTATATTGGATTGCATTAGCACTTTTATCGAGGATCATCGTGATTCAAATACAGAATCTTATTAAATATGGAATCATTACCCATGATTATTGATGGTTAAAAATCTACCACCGGTAAAGAACGAGAAATAAACTAAATGGACTTGAATAGATATGGATAATATTTACCATTTTCAACTATGCTAGCTTTATACTTACACGCTATCCTGTCACCATCCTTGTGACACACGAAATCGATCAGCTGGTCGGATCCGTTGTTAGCCATTCCGATATGATCCCGAATCGTTGAGCCCATACAAGGTGCCAAGCCATTAGTCAGTGTGTGAATGCAAGTCTTCAACTGAGGAGACTTCGCGCAATACCTATAAATTAATCATTATAATGTTAGGCTAAAACAACAAAATAATTATGGCGGAGTTTCTACCTTATGTGGCAGCATATCTCTTTTTTGCTAGAACAAACAAACAACTGATGAATTTATACTTAAAAAAATATTTATTATTTTCGACTCACTTTTTAAATACTTCGTCTAGAGCACCGTTTGGTTTAGCTTCTTCAACCTCTTTTTTAATAGTTTCCACATCGATTAAAGATTTGACGCAATCTACAAAGCTCGATATTTTTGCCTGAAATAAATTATATTTGATTACATATGCATCATAAAAAAAAAACGGACATTGGTGGAATATTTTAATAAATTTTAGGAACCCAAAAGTATATTCAGTACGTGCAGGCAATAGGTAGGTACATTTTTAAGTTTATTTTTCTTCTTTAGGATAAAAAATGTTAATTTTTTAATTCAATTATTTAAAATAAATATAGGCAAGAGCCTGAGACCACTCCTGCCTGCTATTTACATTTTTGTCATAAGTAATTTTGTCAGATATAATATGTAGGTATATGTATCTTACTTTATCAAAATATTAGCCATCGTTTTTATGTAAGTATGCAAATATAATAGGCTCATATAAATATTTAAGTAATACATACAAGATTCCAAGTAACAAAGATTACGTGTTTGATTTAGAAAAAAAAAACTGAACGAAGAGCCTGTGATGTGACATACCTCTACTTCGTCTACTTTGTCCTCTGCACCGTTTCCCTTGCAGAATTCGGTCAGAGCTGTCTTAAAATGCTGGCGTTGTTCGTCGGGTATCTTGTATTCAGCCAGAACACCTTTAAAACAAAACAAAAATATTTTATACAAATTATGTTTCTTAATATGTGCCGCGGATAAAATAATCTCGGAATCTTATGTTACTTTTAAGTTTTTACGTCAAAATACGAATCGAAATCATTAATCGATATTTGTATTTTCGTAAACTTATACAAAATAAGACAAACTTAAGAGAAAAACAATGTTATTAAAATTAAATTTAACATTGAATTTGATTTTTTAAAGTAAATTATAATTGAATTAAGTACATAATTTAAAGTATTTATAATAATTTTCCGTGGCGTCATGTATCAGTATTTTTTGTAGTAACAATGGTTTATCTTTATTAGCATACGATATAACCTTATAACCTTAATTATTACTATCTAACACAAACAACAGTCTCTCCTCGATCAATAAAATAAATATCTGTTAATTTCACTAATCACTTTGAGGCAATTTTAACTTTAAGTAAATATATTATTATAAGAAATTCCATTGTTTTCTTTAATAAAATTTGTAAAATATTCAACACTTTTTATTAAAAACTTTTATTTAACTGGAAATGTTAGTGTGTTTGTTTGTTTATGTCAAATCTTATAAGCTAAATAAAACTACTTCCTCTAATACACGGAGGTGACATTTCACATGTGCGTTTCGATGACATTGCATTTTTATGCAAAGCATGACCTGATTCCACCAAGATCGGCTCCAGATGATGGAACTTCTCAACTGTCAACAGCACGGACACGAAGTTTTGTATACGCGTTCAATAATGACAGTTCGTTTAGTTTTTAGCGCGTAAATAAAAGCTTTTTATTGAACCTTGCTTTGCTATTAATATATTGTTATCTTATAATAAATGCTTCTTGTTTGTATTCTGCGTGTTTAACCGATTGAGTTGCAACTTTGTACAGTCGTTGATGGCCAACGTAGATACGTAATATATAATTATAATTTATTATATTTAATTACAAAGCGTTATATTGCAAATGCAAAAATAATTTAATATATACGCGCATGAAGTGTTCTGCGAGCCGTATAGTTTGATAAAATTATTTACAAAGAAATTTAAAGAGGTGTTGCCATGCACGCTGCCCATTGTTATTTATAATAATTATTAAAATACAATTGTGCTATGTATGAGGTTAGCGACATTCTATCGGTGATTTACATAGATTTATCAATATTTTTTAAAATGTATTTATAATTTAATAACTAATATTTACTTCATATTAAGATGCTGACATGTATTACATGATTACTATACAGAAATATAATTTTGCTACATATAACTAAACAATATTTTTATCAATGTAAAGTTTTACGTATACTCAATGACAACTAAAACATATTTTTTTTACAAGACCACAAGAATGCGACTAAGAATATCGGAACTGATTCTTTTCAACATCGAGAAAGGATAAGAAATCACAGAAAGTTATATGCAATATTGACTACAATAATAATAGTATTTTAAGGTTACACGCATCAAAATAGCGTATCGCCGTACATTATAACTTTTTGGGATCGGAATAGCTGTTAATGAAATCAAAAGTATAATGGCCAGTGAATCGAGAATATAGTCGTAAAAGAGCCTGTTCAAAGGCAAGGTGTAAGGCGTAGGCGACGTGGGTCATCGCCTACGGCTTCGCGATCCGGGCCTCGTGAACTGGATTTTTATACCTTACTTAAAAGCGTGAATGCACCGAAAAATTTCGCAAGAGGAGGTGAAGACTCGGTCGGACCACAGATCCATCTAAGATAGGAGGCCCGCATAGGCGGGCCAACCTTCGAGGCGTCACGGTATCACTTGTGCATACACAAGCGAACCAGTGATCCCTCTCGAAGAGACGGTGAGGGTAACATTGTTTTTTTTTAGTCTTTGTATTCCGATGCACTGGAGTCCCAAGCGCCGGCGAGTCCTACCTACCGAACACGTACCTACGTTTTTACATAAAGATAAAAAAAGGCCTCGCAAAATATATTTTGCCCACATAAAATTTAGGTCTTGCCCCGCCACTGATCCTGTTTAACCCATTCGAAGTATATTAGCGGTCCTTTTGACGAGATGAATTGGTAAATAGCATGATGTGTTGCACAGGAAGAGGGGACGCGGGCCACATGCAACGCGTGAATCATTGTGTCGTTTAGGAGATGAAACAAGTGAATATCATGGCCTTTTTTACTCGCCTGGCTCCTGAAATACAGTCTATCTAGTGCTCCTCGTCTCTGTTAATTCGTCGTAAAAGTTAAATTTAATTTTTTATTGACTTTAAAAGAGCTCTATAATAAAAACAATTATCAATTTATTTCTGTTATTATAAATAATATACGTTTTTATTAAAACAAGAGCTACATTAACATCTTATAGTTTGTGTTGTACTTAAATTGAAATTTATAAGAAACAATAACGACATATTATATGACAAATTATTAAGGACTTATTTAGTTTTTACAATTAATACATTTATGTAGAAATTTGTATATTATAAAGTTGAATAGTTTAATTTGCTAATTTCGGAAAGTACAAGTCTGATTTAAATAGGTTATTTTTTCGCCAGATAATCCGCTACTGAAAATAGTTAATAACTTCACGCTACGGGTCTAAAGAAATGTGACCTTAAGCTAATGGCTTAATATAACTTAACCAATATGGAAATATTGTATGAAAAATGTAACATCAGAGTTTAAAGTAAGTGTTATTGAATGAGATTAATCAGACACTTAAAAGTATGATAAGTAATGCTATGCTCATCATCGAATAATAACAAAATGAAATGAGAATTATAAAAATTAACTAAAATAATCTATATTTCTATCAATGTGACAGTAACTCGATCTGTCTGTTACGCTTTCACGGCTAAACCGCTGTACCGATTTTGATAAAATTTGGTATGAAGCAAGCTTGAATCCCTTTCAACCTAACAACCTGATAGCCTCCCCCCGAAACTCTAGCGAAACCTAGTTGTATGTATATATATATACACAAACTACGGAAGAACAGAATAAACCAAGGCAAAGAATAAATAGTACTTATAACTTTAACTTACCTATAGCGAAAATGGCGACCAAAACTGTCTTCCAGATCATTTTTAAATTTATATATTCTTTTATGTATAAGTCCAAACTCCCCTGAAGTCGTACGTCAACTGAAGCTCTATGTGTCCTAAGTCGTTATATATAATAATAACAAGCAGTTGACTCACATAGTACCGCTATTCTTATCGTAAACGAAATTATGTCGAATGAATCCATAATTTTAAATCATTTCAAACTGAGAACCAATTTGAAATGATTTAAATGGATTTATGGATTCTATTTTTTTGTTTATCTCAATCATTTAACGAGTTGTAAGACAACTCTTTATGTATATTTGTTAATATTGGAAAAGTAATAAAGCATTAAAATTAACTTTTTTGCATCAATATTTAGTACTACGTTTATTTCTTAATATAAATACTAAAAAGTTTATTGAGCGCATCATTTTCTATTTAAATATAAATAGTTTCATTAATATAAAACTTCACTGTAGTTTAAAAACTACTCAATAGTAAATAATATTGGTTATTATTGAGTAAAATTAGTAATTTTCATGAAATAATAAAATTGTTAATTAATATATATAATTTTGAAATGTTGAAATACAACAATTTTTTAATCATTTTACTTTATTTTACGTTGTTAGGAAGCCAACTTTATTTTATTTTTGTGGAATTAACATTTGGCTTACAGAATAGGGACCAGCAAATGGCGAATTAACGACTGTATTGTAGAGCGGGTTGACCCCCAGCGTTATGTCTGTACATACGTGCAGTTTATCAGTTATAGTGCGATTTTACACTTAAATAACTGTTAAATAAAAGAAAATTTTAAATTACATATTTAAAAAATAACTAAAATTATAACAAATGATAAAAATTAATTATCTTTCGTCTGTGCAAATGTGATTTATAAATGTGCTCACAATCGTAATTAGTCTAGTTTGGGTCCAGGTTTTCGTATTGTGTCCGAACTTCCCTATCCTATATTATTCAGGGTTATAGCAGAAGTCCAATTTATGGAATTTTATTTATTAATTTCTTAATACTTCTAGTTGCTACTCGACCGCCCCACTGTATATGTATATTATGTATGAAAAAAACTCTAAATACACGTCAGAATACCATAATATCAGAAAATGATATGCAACATTGTGGCAAAAATTATAGAAGCCTATTCAATGTCAAAACGATACCGAGACGGATATTTTTACGTGTTAATAATTAATTGGCATTTCATTGTTTTCGGTGAAATCCGGTAAAAATCAATTGTCAAGATGATCTCACATGGGGAAGAAGAGTTATGCTAATATTATTTATTGGATGGGACTAGCTACTACTATCTCGCAGAAAACGTAGATAAAGCCCAAGGGGTTAAACTATTAATGAACAAAACATATATAAAGATATATAATTCTACACGTACATGACGTACATTATATCATCAAAAAAGTTTCATGTTTTTAGCATTAATTGCATATTTGGCAAGTCAATATAAATAAAAATTAATGTTCTTATGTTTGTCGTCTATGCGTTCCTAAACAAATCATTCAATTGGGATGAAACTATGGTAAGGTCTTCTGCGTACACCTGCGAAGGTTCCTGGGCCAAAATAGCTGTATTTTTTTTTCTAGACTTATACTTCAATATAAAAGTTTGTAGACCTTGATCCTACCGGTGCGAAGCCGGAGTGGGTAGCTGTTAAAATGCATAAATATATTTATTTACGCATTTTTCAACGTGAATCGCACATTAATAGACTTAATAGATGAGTTACGTGCTCAGCTTACGTGAGTATGGGGCTAGCATATTTCATAGGTACATTTTTTCCTGGTAAATTGATTAATTATTATTAAAAATATTTGTATCAATTTCAAAACTTCTACCCGAACATAACAGTTTTTTGTAACAATAAATATGTATAAATATTCTTTAAGACGAACACAAAACATCTTTATTAAAAACAAACAACACTATAATCGTGTTTGTTTTTAAATCTTATGTGTTTTGATTATTTCTCAGAATACGTTATTTATCATAATTACTTTTTATGAATGTAGTAAATATTGTTTACCATAATTAGTATTAATATCTTTTTAACGGGAATACTAAGAAAATACTACTGCCCTTTTCTTGTGTGTGAGATAAATAAAAGGTATAAAGTATTTTCGTAATGCTAAATTAGCTTAGTTTAGAAATCGAGATTATTGAAGGTCAATTATCCTGTCACGGTAGCATGCCTAAATGATCCCGTGGCACTCTTCGTTAAGACGAAAAGGGTACCGGTGGATTTTTAGTGGGTATTCCGATGTTCGAGGCGCACTCGGCACCTTGGAAATTGAAAACGCGTAATGCGTTGTTCCAGCGTTAAAAAAAAGGTCATTTATCCTGTTACACCTATTATATTTATAATTGCAGGGCGTATTCTAAAAAATGGGTCATTGTATGGAAATTTGCTAATTAAAATTTACATTCCATACACGATGTGTATGGAAATTTGAAAATCTAATTAAAAGATTAGTATTTAGTATTAACTTGACTAAAGTAAAGATTTAAGTCGCAATTTAATTGATTTTTAAGAGCGGAAATTAAATACACAATTACCTGATACTAACGGAGCGAGGATATCCTGAGAAAAATAATGATGAGGGAATTCATACTTTAACAACTAGTAAACTTTAATGTAGCAGCGTGAACGATTAAAATTCGAATTCTGCTTTTTGAAATCAATCTTATACACAGCATATTAAATACACTTTGACTAAATATACCAACTTCGACATACTCTGATGATGTGGTCGAAGCGATGTACGAGGACATCGCAAAGGCCCTCAACGACACCTCGAGGGCCCACTACAATGTTGTTATGGGAGACTTTAATGCTAAAGTGGGAGTACAAGATAGCGGTGAATCGAAAGTCGGACCTTACGGCTTGGGCTGCAGAAATCAGGGGGCAAATGCTGGTAAACTTTCTCGAAGCGCAGGGGCTTTTTTTGATGAATTCTTTCTTTCAAAAGAAGCCTCAGAGGAAGTGGACCTGGCGAAGCCCCGATAACGTGACAAGGAACGAGATAGACTTTATCATCTCGAATAAAAGGCACATATTTAGAGATGTTTCAGTGATCAACAGGTTTAATACCGGAAGTGATCACCGCTTGGTTCGAGGCACTCTAAATATCAACTTAAAAGCCGAAAGATCGAGAATGATGAGGTCTACTCTCCGACCTACCATGCTCCAAGCTGCTCAAGGCTCCGAAAAGTTCCAAATGGAACTTCAAAATCAATTCACCGCGTTGGAAACCATAAGCAGCATTGATGAGAGAACCGACACGCTGGTCAAAATACTGCAAAACACATCCCGCAAGTGTTTTCCGCCACAGAGAAGAGACAACGCACCAAAACTCTCTGCTGAGACACTCGAGCTCATGAGAAAACGACGAGAACTACCATCGTTTTTGTCAGATAAGGCCTTAAACCGAACAATAAAAACGCTGACGCGACGCGATCTCCGACGCTCCAATACCCGTGCCATCAAGGCTGCGATTGAGCAAAATCGGGGATCGAAAGTGTTCGCTCGCAAGTTTGGGAGGCCGCGTCTGACAAAACTTAAAACTGAAAATGGTGGGGTCGTTACCTCTAGGCCTGAGATTATCGGAGAAGTAGAGAGGTTTTATGGGCAGTTGTTCTCTTCAAGATCGGATAAACCCATGGGAATCAGTATTGATGACCAGCGCGCCCCTCTTATGCGCCATTACTCCGAGGAGCTCCCGGTCGTTGACCAAGGAGAGATTAGGGCGGCTCTAGAACAGCTTAAAAACAACAAATCTCCGGGAGATGACGGAATCACAACAGAGTTGCTTAAGGCAGGCGGGACTCCGGTCCTGAAAGAGCTAGCAAGCCTCTTTAATTCCGTCATCCAACATGACAAGACCCCGGAAACGTGGAGCGGGAGTGAGGTGGTACTGTTTTTCAAGAAAGGTGATAAAACCCTCTTGAAAAACTACAGACCAATCTCCCTCCTGAGTCACGTGTATAAGCTGTTCTCAAGAGTCGTCACGAACCGTCTCGCCAGACGACTTGACGAGTTCCAGCCCCCAGAGCAAGCCGGCTTTCGATCAGGCTACAGCACCGTGGACCACATCCATACTGTTCGGCAGATTGTGCAGAAGACCGAAGAGTACAATCAGCCGCTGTGTATGGCATTTGTGGACTACGAGAAAGCCTTCGACTCCATCGAAACCTGGACAGTGCTCGACTCATTGCAGAGATGTCATATCGATTGGAGATATATCGAGGTACTGAGATGTCTGTACAACGCCGCTACAATGACTGTCCACATCCAGGACTGTAAGACGAAGGCGATCCAATTGCGCAGAGGGGTGAGACAGGGGGATGTAATATCCCCGAAACTGTTCACCAACGCGTTGGAAGACGTTTTCAAAACGCTGGATTGGACTAGGTATGGAGTCAATGTAAACGGCGAGTACCTTCGATTTGCCGACGATATCGTCATCATAGCAGAGTCGCTGGAACAACTCACCGAAATGCTGCGTAGCCTAGGCGAGTCTTCCCGGTGTGTCGGTCTCGGCATGAACTTGGACAAGACCAAGGTCATGTTCAATAGGCATGTCGTGCCGGGACCGATATACGTCGAGGGGAAACCTCTCGAAGTTGTTAGTGAATATACCTACCTAGGACAGATTATACAAATCGGTAGGAACAACTTCGAGAAGGAAGCCGATCGAAGAATTCGCTTGGGATGGGCAGCATTTGGCAACCTTCGTCAAGTCCTCAAGTCGTCTATACCGCAATGTTTGAAGACGAAAGTCTTCAACCAATGCGTCTTACCTGCCATGACATACGGTGCCGAAACGTGGACACTAACTGCGGGACTAGTCCACAAATTCAAAGTCGCTCAGCGTGCTATGGAGCGAGCTATGCTCGGAGTATCTTTAAAGGATAAGATCAGAAATGAGATTATCCGGAAAAGAACCGGAGTCACCGACATAGCTTGCAAAATTAGCAGGCTGAAGTGGCAGTGGGCTGGTCACGTATGTCGTAGGACCGATGGCCGTTGGAGCAGACGAGTCCTAGAGTGGAGACCGCGAATCGGCAAGCGCAGCGTAGGGCGCCCTCCAGCCAGGTGGACCGACGACCTTAAGAAGGTGGCGGGCACCAACTGAATGCGGAAGGCGGAGGACAGGGAGCTTTGGCGCACCTTGGGAGAGGCCTATGTTCAGCAGTGGACAACGATTGGCTGTTGATTGATTGATTGATTGAAATATACATAACTACTACAAGTAGAATATAAGTTAAGTTTTGGTTTTAAAATAATTTAATTCAGTAATTCAGTTGTTTCAAAGTAATTTTAATTTCGAAGTAATTTTTGCGAGGCTTGAGAAATGCAACCTTAAATTATACAAGATTTTTTTCCAGACAATTATAGGCATTCCCATTCAAATATATGAATCTTAATATGACTTGCGTTCACTGTATTATTTACATTACAAACTAAACTCTATGAATAATATTATTTATTTATTATACAGATCCATATAATATTTTAAAATATGATTCTATGAGGGTTTGTGAATATGTGTAAAAATAAAGAAGCAATGGGATAATTACAAAGTAGTTATAACAAAGAGCTAGCGAATTACTTAAATGTGTAAATAAGTTAGTGTGAGTTGGGAACTACTACTCTAATTCACCTTAATAACAATTACTCTAACTTACCTTAATAACTTGCAGGATAATAATAGATGAGAGAAAATGAAATATTTAATAACTTTATATGCATAAAATTGTTCATAGAAACAAGAGGATGGAAAAGGCTAAAACAACAGGCAATTGGCTTAGTTGAATATGGTATTTCATATTATATGAAGGAATTCCGTAATATATGAAAACAAATCAATCATAAGACAAGACAACTGACATAGCCCAGTAGATAAAACACATGGATTGACCGTTGATCGCCAATTCTTCAACAAAGTGGATGTGTTAACCACTGTGTCATTATCCCATTTTGTACAGTACAGTAACAGCCTGTTAATGTCCCACTGCTGGGCTAAGGCCTCCTCTCCCTTGGTTTGGAGCTTATTCCACCACGCTGCTCCAATGCGGGTTGGTAGAATACACAAGTGGCAGAATTTCAATGAAATTAGACACATGCAGGTTTCCTCACGATGTTTTCCTTCACCGTTAAGCACGAGATGAATTATAAACACAAATTAAGCACATGAAAATTCAGTGGTGCTTGCCCGGGTTTGAACCCACGATCATCGGTTAAGATTCACGCGTTCTTACCACTAGGCCATCTCGGCATCCCATTTTGTAAATAATTATAAATTTAGGGTCACGTCGAGCGCGACGAACCTCATCCCTCCGCCTGTTTGAGTTAGCCGTGTGTTTGACATGGAAGATAGAACACAACGCGTCGCTTGGCACTTACACCCTCCGGTTGCCTTCCCGTCGGGTGCGGCTGCGACTGCGGCTGTGTGACGTCTTCCATATTAACATTTGGTTTAAACATGTCGCAACATTCTAGAAAACAAAGTTTCTAGGTATTCCTTAGTATGTGTATACTAAGAAATTAGTCCATAACATCGAAGACTGTGCTGTTCTGTGTCTATACATGCATGCAATTCGAGGATACTCTTGACTAGAAAACAGTTCTTATTACTTTTTGTGTTAGACGTTAATATTTTATTTAATGAAAATGTATCTGATAATCATTTGAAAAACAAATTGATTATAGATTTAGTAGTTTATATATAGATGTAAAATATGATCCATAATTTTACCAAAACATGTTTGTAAATCAAAATTTGATCTTTATTAAAAAAAAATTATAGTATAGGTAGGCGGATGAGCATATAGGCCACCTAATGGTAAGTGGTCACCAACGCCCATAGACATTGGCATTGTAAAAAATGTTAACCATCGCTTACATCGCCGATGCGCCACCAACCTTGGGAACTAAGATGTTATGTCCCTTGCCTGTAATACACTGGCTCACTTACACCCTTCAAACCGGAACACAAAAATACCCCGTTACTGCTGTTTTCCGGTAGAATATCTAATGAGTGGGTGGTACCTACCCAGACGAGCTTGTACAAAGCCCTACCACCAGTGAATGACAGGACCAGTGAATGTGAATGATAGTGAATGACCATGATAGTGAATGACCATGACCAGTGAATGTGAATAATAGTCATAGTGTTCAAATATAAATGATAATTAATTAATTCATTAAATGTTTAAGCAATATTTAATATATAGTTTGAGTACAAAAGAAATAACAGTTACATATTATGACTACTCCGATGTGACGAAGGTTCCAAACACATAATTATATAATATACCCAGATAATCTTTGACCGTTTGTCACAGAGTCGCAAAGGGGTTTTTTTTTTACTTTGATCCGTAAAATATTATAAACAAAACAAATATCACTGAGACAAAATAAATTCTGACTGTCTGTACTTATAGTTTATCATTTCGAATAAAAGGCACATTATTAGAGATGTTTCAGTGATCAACAGGTTTAATACCGGAAGTGATCACCGCTTGGTTCGAGGCTCTAAATATCAACTTAAAAGCCGAAAGATCGAGAATGATGAGGTCTACTCTCCGACCTACCATGCTCCAAGCTGCTCAAGGCTCCGAAAAGTTCCAAATGGAACTTCAAAATCAATTCACCGCGTTGGAAACCATAAGCAGCATTGATGAGAGAACCGACACGCTGGTCAAAATACTGCAAAACACATCCCGCAAGTGTTTTCCGCCACAGAGAAGAGACAACGCACCAAAACTCTCTGCTGAGACACTCGAGCTCATGAGAAAATGACGAGAACTACCATCGTTTTTGTCAGATAAGGCCTTAAATCGAATAATAAAAACGCTGACGCGACGCGATCTCCGACGCTCCAATACCCGTGCCATCAAGGCTGCGATTGAGCAAAATCGGGGATCGAAAGTGTTCGCTCGCAAGTTTGGGAGGCCGCGTCTGACAAAACTTAAAACTGAAAATGGTGGGGTCGTTACCTCTAGGCCTGAGATTGTCGGAAAAGTAGAGAGTTTTTATGGGCAGTTGTTCTCTTCAAGATCGGATAAACCCGTGGGAATCAGTATTGATGACCAGCGCGCCCCTCTTATGCGCCATTACTCCGTGGAGCTCCCGGTCGTTGACCAAGGAGAGATTAGGGCGGCTCTAGAACAGCTTAAAAACAACAAAGCTCCGGGAGATGACGGAATCACAACAGAGTTGCTTAAGGCAGGCGGGACTCCGGTCCTGAAAGAGCTAGCAAGCCTCTTTAATTCCGTCATCCAACATGGCAAGACCCCGGAAAAGTGGAGCGGGAGTGAGGTGGTACTGTTTTTCAAGAAAGGTGATAAAACCCTCTCGAAAAACTACAGACCAATCTCCCTCCTGAGTCACGTGTATAAGCTGTTCTCAAGAGTCGTCACGAACCGTCTCGCCAGACGACTTGACGAGTTCCAGCCCCCAGAGCAAGCTGGCTTTCGATCAGGCTACAGCACCGTGGACCACATCCATACTGTTCGGCAGATTGTGCAGAAGACCGAAGAGTACAATCAGCCGCTGTGTATGGCATTTGTGGACTACGAGAAAGCCTTCGACTCCATCGAAACCTGGGCAGTGCTCGACTCATTGCAGAGATGTCATATCGATTGGAGATATATCGAGGTACTGAGATGTCTGTACAACGCCGCTACAATGACTGTCCACATCCAGGACTGTAAGACGAAGGCGATCCAACTGCGCAGAGGGGTGAGACAGGGGGATGTAATATCCCCGAAACTGTTCACCAACGCGTTGGAAGACGCTTTCAAAACGCTGGATTGGACTAGGTATGGAGTCAATGTAAACGGCGAGTACATCTCACACCTTCGATTTGCCGACGATATCGTCATCATAGCAGAGTCGCTGGAACAACTCACCGAAATGCTGCGTAGCCTAGGCGAGTCTTCCCGGTGTGTCGGTCTCGGTATGAACTTGGACAAGACCAAGGTCATGTTCAATAAGCATGTCGTGCCGGGACCGATAAACGTCGAGGGGAAAACTCTCGAAGTTATTAGTGAATATACCTACCTAGGACAGATAACACAAGTCGGTAGGAACAACTTCGAGAAGGAAGCCGATCGAAGAATTCGCTTGGGATGGGCAGCATTTGGCAACCTTCGTCAAGTCCTCAAGTCGTCTATACCGCAATGTTTGAAGACGAAAGTCTTCAACCAATGCGTCTTACCTGCCATGACATACGGTGCCGAAACGTGGACACTAACTGCGGGACTAGTCCACAAATTCAAAGTCGCTCAGCGTGCTATGGAGCGAGCTATGCTCGGAGTATCTTTGAAGGATAAGATCAGAAATGAGATTATCCGGAAAAGAACCGGAGTCACCGACATAGCTTGCAAAATTAGCAGGCTAAAGTGGCAGTGGGCTGGTCACGTATGTCGTAGGACCGATGGCCGTTGGAGCAGACGAGTCCTAGAGTGGAGACCGCGAATCGGCAAGCGCAGCGTAGGGCGCCCTCCAGCCAGGTGGACCGACGACCTTAAGAAGGTGGCGGGCACCAACTGGATGCGGAAGGCGGAGGACAGGGAGCTTTGGCGCACCTTGGGAGAGGCCTATGTTCAGCAGTGGACAACGATTGTCTGTTGATTGATTGTACTTATAGTACCGCACAAAACAACCTTTACTGAAATTGGTTTTATTTACTTTTTCAATTATTAAATTAGGCGTGTTATCAATGACTTCCAAATTATTTTCATCCTAGTATTACGATTTAATGACAAAATTAACGAAACAATAGTTTCATTTAAGTCAGTGAATAAGCAGTATGACTAGTTTTATTTAAATTTCTCAAATAATAAGGATAATTTTAATTTAATATATCAATTAATTAGCCGACAGAATGAGATAAGAAATATATTGCAGTACGATTCCACCAATCACCGTCATTAGACTAATTCTGTGAATAATATCAGTATTTTATTGGTTATAATTATATTTACAAATTGGATACAAATATTCATTTGAACTAAACAGCGATAAGTAGAGAAATAATTGACGAGGACGCAGTTACGATGTATTTTGTTATAACTATGTTCTTAAATAATTTTAATTGTTTTAAACCAAACGCAGTGCTGTGCTATTTGACTGTTATCATGTTAGTGCTCGCTTTTGTTGACTGCCGACCTAATTACGACGAATCAAGTGAAGAAGTTATAGAGAATTACATTCCTACGAGTAATAATGACACGAACAAAGACAATTTAAAGAGAGTCACAACTAGTGGTATTTTACGAGAAAGATATCTCATGAAGTCTTCGCTGGGTGCTCACAAGTCTTTCGAACAGTTCTTTTTACCCTCGGAATACTTAATAGATAAATTTAAGTCATCGCCACCCCCGCCTCCACCAGAGTACTAAACTAATCGACGTGAATTTGAATAAACTTTTATTGATATAAAGCGTTTTATTTAGTTTTCCGAATTAAACAAAACTCAATTTAAACATATAATTTTGTATGACATTGACAATATAATCTGTGACAAAAGTCACGATGAGCGGTATAGAAATTACCACAGTGACCATCCTTACAAAATGCCTTTAAGTATAAAAAAAATATGAATAAATTGTTTTTTTTTTATTATAGCTATATAGTAAACTTTTTTTTACAGATTATCATTGATATTTTTATATATATGAGTTAATAAAAAGGTAGGTAAGTTAACAAAAGTAAAAATACAATATCACTGTAATGTTTTATTTTGAACATCCAATAATAAAATTGATGGAACGCTACATGCCATTGTATATACTATATTGCAATAAATATTAAGTACATAATTTTACAATAATTATGTTCAACTTTACAACGATCATTACCCGAACAGTTGATTTTTCTTTGTCTTATAATATAAAATGTCTGGACCAAATTGGAAGATGCGTATACGAAACGATTATTATCACCACCCGCTAGTTAAGTTGTTGATTTCCTTAGTCTAAATGTTAATAATAAAGTGTAAAAATAATATGCTCAGAAGATTTTTTTACTCTAAGACATATATCTACGCAAATTAAGCAAGCTAATACGTTGTTTTGCTTTACACTATTGTTATTCTTAATACAATAATTGCTTATGTTCAGTTAATACCAGCGAGCGGAATAAAAATCGAGACGTTACAAAACGTTTTTCTCGAAATTCACTTTCATGGTAAGTACCTACCTTTATCCTTTTCGTCGATTTCACAATTCCAGGCGATGAAAAAAATTATTTATATCTTTATTTATTACTAGTAAATAGATCGTATTCTACATAAAAGTATTTTTATATAAATGTAACAAAAATATTTTAAGCAAATTATTCAAATGGAGATCAACCTAACACGAGAATAGACTAATTATCATTTTGACCAACCACAAACATGATGTTAAGACAAAAAGTCTTTTTAGTTAAATAGTTTATTCAATGAAAATATATTTAATAATCAAACAAATTAATATTTTAAAGTAAGTAAATCTCACTACAACATCAATAAAAAACAAAGTCTTGTCGCACAAGATTCATTACGATAATATAAATCACAGGTAATCACTTATTACTAGAAATATTTAAAATTTACTTTCTCTTTCAGAGAAAAATAAAAGTTTTATTAAATATAAATAAAATTAGAAACATTAGAAATAACATAATGAGTACTACGAATAAGAAATCTTAATTTAGAAAGGTACACGACGTTTTCGGGACAGATCCTTATAAGTATGTGTATGAAATACAACATGGGTGTCCACACCAATTAGATTTGATAACTAAGATCTAAACAAACATTTAAATAATATTAATGAGCCAAAATGATTCAAACATAATATGAAAGTTCCAATATGTTGAACTCATTATGATGTGAATTGTTAAAGTTAATGATGATTTTGAAAAATATGAAAAGTAAGTCTGAAAGATATTCGAAGTGTATAAATTTCTTAGAATATTTTATTTAAAAGTAAAGCCATTAAATTACCATTTAGCCTTACAATTAAACATCATCTGCATTCATTGCATTTAGTGCTTATTTGATTATTAGAAAACATTGTAACACTTTTAATGGTTAGCAAATTGATTTGAAACGACTCAATGTTCTTATAACAATAATAAATATCTCTTACATGAATCCGAATAATTTCACAAATTTATTCGTATGTGACGAATAATATATAATATGAATTCATTCGTATTATCGAGCAAGAGAACATGTAATTTCTTGTACATGTATATTATTATACCACAAATTGTGCTCACCGCACATTGAACATTTTATCGTACATTTAGTTTTTGTCTGTATACATTTTCATTTGTTAAATTTTACATAAATGTGCGCACTCTCAACGATAATTAATATGAATTTTCTTCGGCAGACTTACGCCAATATTAGATCATAATTAGTCTACAATATGTGGTTAAGATTACGATTTCTCAAAAGCTTCTTTATAGAATTTTGTCTGTATATTAATTAATCCACCCAACGAACTAACAATATACAAGACAAACATTTTACGAGTACCTACAAGTCTGTAAGTCGGCGACGGATTTTCGCTTTAAGTGACAAGCGATTCTTAAACACTAATATAAAAATCTTTTTTTAGATAAAAGTGACGTGATAACAGTTTATATTCAAACATTTTAGTTTTTCTCTTGAGGTTACCAAAAATTAGGTACAAAGTTATTAATAAATTGCCTTATGATGTATAATGGTTAAATATACACTTTGCAATTGTTATCGTATCGTTAAAAAATCGACTATTGGAGATTTTTTTTTTATTTAAATTAATTTGTTAGCAGTAATTAGGCATAACTTTATACATACAAGGCTTCGATCACTAATAAGAACAGTTCTCATTAGTGATCGAAGATCCAAGGATATTTTACTATATGTATATACAATTGTAAGTTGTACAATAAATAATAATGTATACCGCTTTTAATACGTAAATTATTATATACACTCTGTAAAAAGCTAACATTGCAATACAAGGATTCATGAAAATACGTACAAGATCTATCATCAAGACGTTCTTATTGACAGCAGGAAGGCAAATGGACCACCTGGCTGTAAGGGGTCATAACCCGCGAGAAACTTTTGTCTTACGTAGTGCTTTTAAATACGACGCGCTTATTTACATTACCCCTGTAAAGTAATATTCAGCGTTAGAATAATATTATTAGCGTGTGACGAACATAGGATCACACACTGGACCTCACTATTAATAAAACTTGTATCAATATATTCAAATTCATTTTAAATGGAATCTATATGAATTATTTACAATGTTTGATAACTATTTAATTCGTCACGTCAATCAATTTAGCGATTTTTACTATTAGTATATAAAAAATTCAAGCCGAAATAGATTAATTCATAGACAAAGCTGATTACAGCAACTTTAAAAGAAAATAATATCACCAGTTACGCTAATTCTAAATTTTGTTTATTCGTTATACTTTAGTAGGCTACACCTGTTTTGTCTGTAATCTTTGAATTATCTGATGAATGTATGATTAATTCACATACGATTAATAAGATTTTACAAAGTATTTTAAAACTTAGAACATTTAACTGTTTCATTTTTTTAGATATTATAATGTCTCAAATTTTATTTATGTACATGAAGATGTTGTTTTCTGTAACGAACATGTTTCTATTTTATAAATTAGACTAATAAATTATTAATTGATTGTTGAACTTTTGGCACTGGGAAAAACTTCCAACGTGATTAGTACAATCTATTACAAAAAAACAACGAAAGCACAATATTTATTCTCAAACATTCAGAGTTGAACTGTTTGTTCGCAATCCATCAATCAGAAGCATCCATTCTTACTAAGAATAAATTTCTAATTACACGAACTGTTAATAATATTACACAAAAAGTCATGTATCGCATAAATTGAAAAGTTAAGATGTACCATAATATATATACCTGTAACCATAATGTACCTCCTACGTGTACCTACAATGTAAATTATTTTTACAAGAGTTAAAGCGTAAGAACTGGCATCCTCTTTAACTTGAGGTTTAAATAGATGCTGAAATTATTACTTTTTTTGTCACGAGTGTTCATGCGAGTATATACAACTTTTTAACCTTGTACCTTAGAAAAAGTGACTCGATCATTAACTTTTAACAGGATGACACAATACTCCAATATATCCGAAACTGTTGTAAAACATATTTAAAAAAAGGTATAAAGCGTTTTTACGTACTAGTGAAATAGTAATTAAGATTTATTCAATGTTTTCTGTTTATTTATAAGCGCGTTGATAAGCTTTATTCTTGCTTTAACAGCTTTGTACCGTTGGTATTCCTCTTCGCGTATTTTCTTGTCATCCGTTTGAACTTTCCTGCTGTTTTGAAGTTCAAAATTAACTTCATATTCTTTGATGCTGCGACGAAGTACCTGTTAAATAATATTTTTATCGGTCTATCACATAGATTATTTTAACTAAGGTGAATGGTCCTAGAATTCGAACGTGGATTCAACGCAAGATTTTCGGAAGTAGTCGGTATAGCAATAGACTTAACACTTACTAGCTTTTGTAGTTTAGCTTCACCAAGCGCTCTAACTAGATCTTCTAATCCAAGGCAATGTAAGCCTTCATTGGATGGAGGCGCCTCTTCACTAGTGGTGGCAGATTTGGCCGACGATGTCGAGGACGGCATCTCCTCGGCACCCTCACGAGTCGGTGGAGATTGGAGAGGCGTCTCTACAGTTTCCTGAAAGTATAAATTGAAACAAATAAAATTCCTTCCGTTCCCGAGTCGTCTATCTTTTATCAAAGTTCATATTTTTTATTTTACAAACGATAAGAAAACGTACGTATCGCCAGCTACACACACATACACAGAAAACGTTTAACGGACCTGCGAAGGATCGGACTGCTTCTCCTGGGAGTCGCTCGAACTATCGACGCTCGTGTTGAAGAGCATGGTCTCGTGTTCGTGTATGGTGGCCAACTCGCCGTTCGTTCCGCAGATTATCTACATATTTTTAAACATTTATTACACAAAAGTAGTAAATTCGATTACATTAACATTAACAACGATGTCGTGGAATGTCGAATGTTCAAGTCCAGAACGGTCACTTAAAAACTCGATCGCCGAGATAAGTCGACCAACTCACAGCATCGGGGCGGAAGGTGGCCAGCGCCCGCTTGACGGCGCGGTACCGCTCGTACAGGTGTCGCGCGGCGCCGCGCTCGGCCGAGTGCGCGGGCGGGCGGCCGCGCGCCGCCTCGAGCCGCAGCAGCGCGCGCTGCACGCACGCCTTCTCCGCCGCCAGCTGCGCCGCCGACCAGCTCGCCTCCGGCACGCTCGCTCGCCCGCCGGCCTTGCGACAGAACTCCACCCACTGGAATTGACGAGTGTGACTCATTTTACATAATCCATTCCAAATTGTATAGATTGACGTAGATCAGTTTGTCTCATATTGTTGAAAATATTACCGGCGGTGTGGCACTAGTGATAGATAATGTCATCATTAATAAAAAATAAAGATTCACTCGACACGAGTAAGACGTGACCCGACCTCTTCGATATCTCGAACGACTTCGGCCATCGGCTTATCGCTATTGAGCGCGGCATCCAGCTTGTCGTCTCTTTCTTTCTGTAATTTTGCAGCTTGAACTTTCAGCTCGTACTCCACTGGATCCGCTTTAATACAGCGCTTTTCTGATTGCAAGTGTCGTAACGTTTCGTACATACGAGTTAGTTGGACATCAGTCATACGATCGCTTTGGGTAATTGTGTGACCGTTTTGAGTTTCAAAGTCATTTTCATATTTAGCGATGTTTTTCTTCAGACTATTGATCTGAAAATTAATTAAATATTTTATATGTCAGTCACATTGAATTAACAATGGCACGAATGATAGGTTTTATGTACCAGTTTTGGCATGCACTCAAACTTTTATTTTATTATTATTACTTAAGTCTATTGAAGAATTAAATAAGATTATACAGTTATTTTAAGATATGTTCCGATCATAAGCTTTTCATACTTTTTATATTTTTTTCTCTTAAATTTAAGCAGTGTAGTCTTGATAACTTAGTCAATTTATTATTTTAAATGAAAATTTACCTACATACCAAATTTTACAGAAATGTAATCGTGTTTCAGAAACCAAAAACAATTAAATCAAATATCGTATTTGTTCATCGAATAAACTAATCATTGCTAAGCAAAACGTGAATATAGCGCAGTGTGTCATTTGTCACATGTGTATAAATATCGTAGTAATCCTACCACGTTATATAACCAAAAACAAAACAGATTAATGAAATTCATAGCGGATGAAATTGTATTATACTGAACGCCTTATAAGTAACATAATTAACAGCTCCGAGGCAATTACTTTTGATTTTAATTTCTTAGCTTAAAACACTTTCCATTAACTAGCTTAAATTATAGTTTACACAAAATATGTAACCGATATTTCGTAATTTCTAAAAATCTATCTAATGGCTAAAATGTAAAGCTATAATAATTCTTTTTTTTTTATAGAATAGGAAGGTGGACGAGCATATGGGCCACCTGATAGTAAGTGGTCACCAAACGCCCTTAGACATTGGCATTGTAAGAAATGTCAACCATCGCTTATAGCCAATGCACCACCAACCTTGGGAACTAAGATTTTATGTCCCTTGTGCCTGTAAAATTATACTGGCTCACTCACCCTTCAAACCGAAACACAACAATATCAAGTATTGCTGTTTTGTGGTAGAATATCTGATGAGTGGGTGGTGCCTACCCAGACGAGCTTGCACAAAGCCCCACCACCAGTAATATTTACTATTTATAAATTCTATTTACCTTCTTGCTGATCTTTTCGACCCGTCGATCAGGGCTAGGCGGAGCGCGACGCGGCGGTTCACTCCGCTCGTCACGTCGCGTATGTTCCACTACGTCTCCTGCCACCACGTAGGAATGCTCGCTGTCACACACTGTACATTACATCGACTAACGTAAATTCACTTCTTTTTAATTATTAACATCATTCGTCAAAATATATAGTTTTTTTTTTGTTTTATTTAACATATGTAGGCAGACAGCAGACAATTTCACTGTAAGAAATATTATGTGTTCCGGTCGACGTCCGAAGTCCATTATGAGAGTCCATCGTCTGATGCTGCAGGTCGCTAAATTCGCTACTTCCGTTTCTTAACTCTCGCCTACAGCGCCCCCTATACTCCTTACTGGAACTAAACTGACAAGCAACTACGAGCCACTAAATTTGTCATTGTTGCGTCGTCTTTCCACAAGAGTAGTCGTTAATAGTTTAAAATAAAAATAGTTTTAATTATTATAATCAACTTTCGAGATTAAAAGTGGATAGTTAATTTTAAAAAAGTGTTGTTTATCTTCCGTTCTTGAAACCTCAAACACTCCACAATGAGTGAAGTGGTTATCGCGCCTCATGCTTTAAGTGAGGGTAGTTCGAGTTCTTCGGATATTTCATCGGATTCGTTTGGAAATAAATACGAAGGAAATCCAAGGAAATGCCAAGGACGTGAATGGTTGCGGGATCTGGATAAGGTTTGACTTATTGTCACAACAATTGGTAAGTCATGTTAATAATATTTTAACTTCTTCTTCTTTTATTCAGATGATCTAAGAGTCAATGAGGAGCTTCGACATCTGGAGGACCCCTTCAGTCCATTACGTTGGTTCTAGATGGAATGTAGTTATGCTGCGTTATCTAATGCCTTTTTATCACAGAACGATATCGTTAATACTGCCGTTTTTAATTTATCGGACGTTCAGCTTAATGCTTCTTCTATCTATGAAAAGTTAAAACAGACATTTGGTAAAGATTCTGGCTATAAGACAGTTTCTCACGATATCTTTCAGATAATTTACAGTAAGATATATATATATATACATACATTGGGGTATTCTGTCAGAAAATTCTTAGTAGCAGCCCGGAGTCTGTAAGTAGGAAGTGTGTACACTCCCGTGCCATCGGAAAGCACGTAAAGCCGTTGGTCCTGCGCGTAAACTCTTTCCGGTCGTATCGGATTGCCATCCCATCGGATTATGAGAGTTAGAGAATAGAGAGTGCACAATAGGGGCCTATTTGGAATAAGTGGGTAAGGTTTTGTCAGGAAAATCGTGTACCTGAACCAGCAAATTTATCTCATGTTCTCTCCAATCGAAGCATGCTTGTTCATAAATCGGTTATAGCATTCGTTTGCGAAACTATCGGATATAAAAATAGAGTCGAGCCCAATAGTAAAACATATACTCAAAGCTATTTCCTTGGCAAAGTCTGCACCTCCTAAATTACCCATATGGGTTGCAAGAATTTTTATTTGTCTTTTAAAGAATTATAATATAGATTTAAATAGTGTATATCAAATATCCAGACACACTGCAGCTATTTTGCTGTTATCTTCGGGTCGCAGAGTACATGACCTTACTATTTTGCATGTTGACAGTGGCCATTTTATTAATAATGTAAATTCCATTAACTATCCCATATTTGGGTCGAAAAATGATTCATCTTCGTATCAATAATCAAGTTGGACCTTTGTGGCTGCTCCTGACCGAAACATCGATGCAGTATACTGGCAACGCACTCTTAGTGAATATGACACAGCAAATGAGAGGGAATATTAGTAATCTATTTTTAGCAACTAAATGCCCTACTAAACCGGCTACTGCAGCGATGATCGATGGTTGGATAAAAGGACTTTTAGCAAATTCTGGTATTCAGGCCTCAGCTGGAAGTTGTAGAGCAGCGGTTTTATCTTTAAATTAGATAGAAAATTACCACATTAATGATATTTTAGCTAAAGGAAACTAGCAACATGAGCTTACCTTTAGAAAGTTCTATATAAAACATATTATTAATACATCAAATTAGAGATAACTTCTGAGAAATCTCTCTTAGTATTTTTGTCCCAAATCTTAATATTTCATTGGAAAATATTTGATTTGTGTCGATTTAAATCCAGTAGTTAATATTATATGCTTACATTCAATTAATTCAAATTAGGTACTTAATACCTTGTTTCAATTAAATATACTGAATCACATTGTTGCGTCTTAAATAGATATTATTTTATTACAAATACAAAGCCACCAGGAGATAACAAACACGTCTCTCATAATGGACTTCGAATGTCGACCGGAACACATAATATAAAAATTTTACCTTCCAATAAAATTTGTATTAAGTTTCCTAAGATGTCCGAAGTCCAGATAATGTCTTCCTGGGGCTACATCCATCATTATGAGCCGAACAATGACAAATTTGGTGGCTCGTATTTGCTTGTCAGTTTAGTTCCAGTAAGGAGTATAGGGGGCGCTGTAGGCGCGAGTTAGGAAACGGAAGTATGCGAAATTAGCGACCTGCAGCGAAAATCAGACGATGTACTCTCATAATGGACTTCGGACGTCTTAGGAAACATAATACAAATTTTATTGGAAGGTAAAATTTTTATATTAACCATTCCTTACATTACCACCTTTACAATATGGAGGTGTACCCTTGGGAAAAAATGTTATGTCCCTGGGCCCTTCAAACCGAACCACAATTAATATTTGGCGGTAGATGTGATAAGTGTGGGGTACTTTACCCATTCGGATTGTAAAAGTCCTTACCATCATAATAGCTTTTAAAATATATGTAGATTACTAACGTTCTGGTTTCTGCTGCACCACGTATTCGAAATTTGGTGGTGTGCCACTTCTTATTTCTTCTGTGTGTGACACGACGTAGTCGTTTTCTTTGGGTTGTCGTGGCAAGCGTGTTGGTGCTCGGCGCCGCTTACCGCCATGCTGAGGACGACGAGCGCGGGAGAGGCGTTCCGCTCGACGTTCCGACTGCAAACAGTTGTTACCATAATATTCATATCTCTAAATATCAGTTAATTCAACCAATTAAAGATCATTGTATCCAATAACCAGACCTCTAAAAATCTCACCTCAAGCCGATTATGATCATGTAGTGGAGGAGGTGGTGGAGGTGGTGGCGTCCGCTCCTCACTGTGTGGTCTGCGCTCTTTTCGCTCGTGTGCGCAACCGGAGTCTCGACGCTCACGTCGCTTGCGCGCCTCTCGTTCGCACTCCGGTGCCGCCATATCTTTCTTCTCCTTCTCACCCTCGTTACGCTCGCAGCACTGCGCACGCCACCCGAGCCCAGATATTACAACCCGATGTTCGCTCGAGCACTCGGAATCGTGCCCGTAACCCTAACGTGTAGATGTGAATGTATTAGTGTGTCAAAATAGGTAACCGTCAGATGTCCACGTGTATAGTAAAGCCTCTTGCGATAAATGGAATGTCCAGATTGTGAATGTGGTTTGATGGTCGTGTATATAGCTCTAACAATTAAATGTACAAGTGTACATATTCAATAAAAATTTTGTCTAAAGCGAAACCTCTAAGTGTGACCAATCTATTTCATGTAAATTTAAGCGTTCTCACATATTTTACAAAGTCGACCTACAACACATTAAGCAAGGCTACTGAAAGATCAACTCTGAACTGAGACCTTATCACTTCAGAACCTCTACCTTTTTTCAGTAAACTCATAATATTTTAACAATGCGAAGCGAATATAAAGCTATAAACATATTGTACAGTTAATTTTATTTTGGCAAACTTTATTTTGGCAATAAATTGTAATGTTACTACGTTTTATAAAAATCTAAGAATGGAAATTCCACTGCCTTTGATTTTTACAAGTACCTGATGAATTTCCAATAGAACCATGTTCGCTTCAGATTTTAAACCTTAACTCGAAATTAAATTCCCAAATTTCCAAAAGCGATCGGCCGTAACGTGTTTCTGAAATTAAATTATTTCTGACACTGAAGTACTACAATATACAGCGTGTTTATGCACGGATACAAGTTACCTTTGTCTATTAGTTGGTTGGCTGTGTTCCAAATTAATTATATGAAACGATGTCAAGAATTTAACATTAAACAATAACATGTAGGTCAAGACATGGCTCCGTAGAGTCTGATATGTTGTAGGGTAGAATTAATTTTAAGCCACACTTACAATGCAATATCTCGCAGCGCCCACAATAGAGTCGAATATCCTGGAAATGTTGTGCCGGCTCCGACTGGCCAGGGTAGCGTTGGGTCCCGAGTCCGGCCGAGACCCTTTCAGATTATCCACAAAAAAACAACAAATAACAGGGCTATTGCTTATCCTTTGATGTAAAACAAAATGAAAGAAACAAAACGAAACGGTACGTCTAATTCGCGCGCCGTTTTGCCGGAAAACTGTACACTACACTAGGCTCCTCGACGATGCGTATAAATATTTATTTGATGATGTCGCTCCTTTGCACCGGCATATCTCGATCCCGGCACATATTGGTACGACACAAACAGTCTATAAATATTTTATCGTCAGAAGAAAAGTTACGGCTGTTTCAGAAAATGCGTTGACACTAGTCTGTAATTTAGCATTGAAATTTGAGGATTAAAGTTCAGAGCCTTTTAGCTCCTAGCAATAATTATATGCTATCTTCATGTCTTCGTTGTTATACATTTTGTCTTATTTAGTTAACGGTTTTTGAATTAATTTCAAATATCGTCCGCCATTTTGATTTGTTTATTTTTACACTTTTCACTAAAATGCCGTCGGTGAAGTTTGACGTCGAAGTCGTTGTTATTGTATCACGTCTGCAACAAGGAAAAATATTTTATATGATAAAAGTTTACTTTAACTATATATTTATACATATTATACTATTTATTTATTTATTTATTTATTATATTTAACTATATTTACACAAGCTATATTATAGATTTATTTGATTTTCATAACAATAAATAATTCTATGAAATCTCAATGATAAGCGAAAATCTTCATTTATTTTTTGAACAAATTTCGGAGTTCAATCTAACGATTCCAATGCAAGTTTATGGATATAAAACTTATTTTAATATAAATAAATAAATAACCATAAATAAGATATTTAAAAACATAACTTTTTACATTCTAGGAGCTTCACTGAGCCCTTCGACTTAAATTAAACCTTAGTCTAAGAGAAAATCATAACAGATTACTATAGCAAACCTGATATCGTATCCAATGTACTCGTAGCTCATGATATGCAAATTGAAAAGACGTATTGCGTAGGCGTACTTATCGTAGATTGCATTTTTGTTTTATTAGTAGGCTTTTATCCATATTCCAATACATCGATTTTAAATTAAAATCCTTAAATACATTTACAGAGAAAAACACTTTGATACGTATCACATGTATAATTATACATGATGTCATTAATAGTATACTTAGTAGTATCTACATCGCCAATGCGCCACCAACCTTGGAAATAAGTTGTTATGCCCCTTGTGCCTGTAGTAACATTGGCTCGCTATGCGCTAACCCTTCAAACCAGAATACTGCAATCTTAATTATTGTTGATTGGCGGTAGAATATGTGATAAGTGTGTGGTATCTATTCAGACTGAATCGAACAAAGCCTACCAACCACCAAGCGTTCGTTATAATTAAAGATTCAATAAATAATATAATACATTATAAGTATCATTTATACAGCGCATTTATTATTATAATCAATTCTTACAAAATAAATGTATATGCTCACTATAATATATACACTCGAAGCTGTAAGCCTGACAAAGAAAAGAACATAGGCGTTAGTATACAAAGGCTACGAGGCTTTAACATAACGTTGCTCCATATTTTTCATAAATAAATAAATTTATTGTAAAAATATTTTATCATAATGCCAATAGCTAGGTTATTTTGACTAATCCGGCTGGCTTGTATTGTATATATATGCAGATAAAGATTATCGTATAAAATCGAGACAATATAAAAATCAGAAACAACGATATTTAGTGACAAAATATGCAAGTTACATTAATAGATTAATGTATTTGAGAGATACGTAATCAATTTAAATATTTATTATCCTTCTTATTTGTTTTTTGTTCTACGTCATATTCAAAGGTGTCATTTAGTAAATAATTTGATTTTTATATCCAATTAATTTATAATATATAACCAATAAGAACTTTATTTAACCAATTAAAAAAAACATTTACATTTAAAAATTACAATTAGTTTACCCTGATCAAGATGTTTCGTTGCGATTGTTATAAAAAAGGTGTGAGTAATCACACGTACGCAAACGAGCGTGTAAAAGCTCGTATTATGTACACTAGAGAAACGGAATTTGGGTATGTTTTTTGTAAACGAAATAATGCGGTCTTCCTGCATTATTTAGATTTCGTTTTTTAAGAAAAATATAGTTTACTCTATTTTGCAAATAACTTCAATTAAAATCTTCTTAGTTTGTTAAAAAAATTGTCAGATACTGTTGGAATATAAATGACGTTGTAAATTCAAGTAAATATATACTACTCGTATCAGGCATATGATTGATTATGATGGAGTTGAATGCGTTCAACATAGGGAATGAGAAATTCAACGTCAGAATTTCTTGAACATATAACTCTCTTATTACGTCGATTGGTATCTGGCCAGCTGGTTAATATTTCGCCCAGAGAATAGGAAGTCCTATTGAAACGCAAGTGCGTTTCAAAGGGGAAATGCTGCTAACATTCTTGCCACCATTCCAGGTTTCACGATTTGTATAGTAGCTATTTTTAATATATTTCTATGTTGAATACACATTTTTTTATGTTGTATTGTATTCTTTCTATTCATATCATCAATCAAAGTTTCTAACGATCAGACTTCCCCGTCGTAATTACGTGACATCGGCAGAATAATTTGCGGCATCTAGCGCAAACACACGTCATAGCAAAAAGAAAATAAAGTAATTAAAGAATCGAGTTCTTTGTTGATCTAGCTAAATTTCCAAGGATGAAACAGTGAGGATGACCTATTTTAACGGAGTTCGATGATCGCGAGTGGGCGTGTCTGTGACGAAACACTATTTCTTCAATGGGGATTATGCTTAAATGTTTTTGACTCTGTTGCCTCACGACTCATCCCAAATACTGATATTATTTTGTAATCATTATAGTATACATGTCATGTTTCTGTGATATTTCATGTTTTGTTGTGCCGTTCGGTACTTTTAAATGCACTAGTTCGTTTTAATACCAATTTTTTATAAATATCTTATGTAAATAAATAAATATTATATTTAATTATCTATAATTATAATTTAAAAATATTATAAATATACTACGTTTTTTTTAAAAAAAAAAAATATCGCTAAATATCAAACTTAAGGACAGATTTAATTAATAAATTATTTTCTTTTAAATCAAATATTGATATTTAAAAATCCCTTAATATTTATTAAAATTCCGGGTCACTAATTGTGTGGCGCAGCTTTTATATATATAAGGGAAATTGTTTACTAAAATAAAATCGGATTAGATAAATTATCTCTAACGATAAACCTGAACTCGTATAATTATTACATAACAATAAAAAAGGACTATATATTTTTTAGTAATTATGTCTAAAAATGGTACCTTTTTCTAGTAAAAAAATATATGACGCGTTAAATTAGACACAGATACACGTATATCTACGTATATACATATGTATATTTTTAATTTGAACTATCAAGGAAGCCAGGTATTACATACATATATTTTCAGCAGACAAGAACAGAACGTCCTTGAGTATAAAATAGCGTCCTCTAGTGACATTGATATTCAAAATTGTTTATATTTAAAAAGCAATGTCTTACCTTATCAAGAAGTTTAAAAAGTATGAACACAAAATGAAGATAAACAAGAAAGATTTTTTTTGTTTAAATGGCGTCGTAACGATAAACCGTGTAAAATGTCCGCACGCCAGCAGCCGGCAAGAGTGACTGAAGGGAGGTTGGGGGCGGCTTGTGATAGTGAGGCCAATCTATCGATAACCTTTTTATTTATTTAGATGTAAAAGTTGACAAATGTCTAAGAAAAACTGCTTTGTATACATTGATGGTAAAACTTCAAAGTCGAATTTGTATTTCGCTACGACACATTTTTGACGTTTCACTTATTCACGTGTACTGAGTTAGAATTTTTTTACTAATAAATATGCTTTCTCTTTATCTAATTCGGTTGTTGTTCTCTTTCTGACACAACTTTTACGCCTGACTGATAGAAATAAGAATATTAGATGTCTTTGCTATTTTCAGGTTTTTTTTTTGTAATATACGAGTAAGTACCGAGTTGCTGCGGTCTAAATCTAATATTATTCTTACGACTTTATTAAATAATATTTTTAACAAAATGTTAAGATAATCGAATTATGCTATCATCGCTTTTTAAAATAGAAAAAAAAAAACTGTAATTAACAGTCCTTTAATGCGTTTATAATTTTGTTTTGTAAATGTTAATAGTGTAATGGCTCTATAGCCTACTCCAACCTCAAGGAGAGTAAAGACAAATGAACAATTTTCACATCGAATTGACGCGTATCATTCGAGATCTTTAATAATCTTTGAAATTCACTATGGATTCACGAGAAAATAGCATTATAAAGTCCGCGAAGTTGTAATCGGAACTTTGGGAGTTAAATTAAAGTTTATATTGGTTTATAAATAGTCAAATAAAATAGTGTTGAATTATGAATAAAGGTAAATTATTCAAGATTAAAGTATTACGTTTGTATTGATTTGTTCATTTTTACTCCTTCGATTGGAATATAGTATACATATTCATCTTTTTAATTTGCATACGTTTTAAGGCGGTACAAAATATATAAATAATTTAAATACATAAATATTAATTGAATATGCTCCAAGCCTCCTCATGAGGAAAAGAAACCTTTTGCCGGATGTATGTCTGCTTTATTTTATTAATTGCTTATTTACAAGAAAGTACGTTAAATCGATATTTGGGTGCATTAATAATGAATTTGCTCTATCTTGTCAATATGTTGTTAGTGTAATTATATTTTCTTGATGTAAATAAATATTGTTTTATGTTATAAATACGATTATAATTAAATCCAAAAAGTCAATATAGACTATCCGATTGTACATTAAGCTGTTGTGGCTTACAAATGAATATTATGCGTATACTTCAGCCATTATTTTTATTAATGTAATAATCTTTATATATAACATTTTATCGATATTGACATGTCACATACCTTGAATAGGTAGAGTGAACTGTGAAGTAAGCCCACAGAGTGCCGGCCGGCGCAGAGCGTACCAAAACTTGTATAAAGAGCAAGCCGTAGAATTCATACAAACCTCTAGCATCCTTTGTTCTATGCAATATCTTTTATCTACAAAGGTCGCTTATTAAAGAGAGACAATGATTTATTTGAAGCACTTTATAGCCTCAAATTCAAGTCGTATTCTTTCATTTGATTGACTAAAACACAAAAAACGTCTCGACATCTACTAAAAATATTTGTATTGTTTGCAGACTTCATGTAGCATCTAGTAGGTTATGTATTTTGGCCATTGGAGTATTTCTCAACTATGTTATAATAGTATTACTAATTTTAAAACAAAGAACAAAAAATAGTATGAGTAAAAATGATATAATGTTGCATTGTTGAATATGAAATGGATTGTACAAAGCGCTTAAAATATTCATTAGCGTCGGACCTGACGCTGAAAACAAAAGTTAAGGGCAGCGATAATTGTGCCAATGAGTCCAGTATGTTAAGTCTTGGTTTATTTTTTTACGGTAGAATATATCAAAGAGTTTTCTAAATGAAACATCATAAAAACAATGTCTACGACGTATTGCTTTATACATCAGATTGAACTACATTTCAAAATATTTATGAAAACCTTATTGAAATTATTAATCGATTTCAGTTTTGGAAATTCAATTCATCTCGGTTCGCAGATAGGTAACAGAAGCATTTCGAACGTTTTCTAGGATGCTGTTATAAAACTGTATATACTATTGTCCCACAAAGGAGTTGACAGGCTCAATGCTGTCGAGTAACTGATGCAATAAATTGAGCAGCTACCTGCTCTCAATATTTGAAAATCCAAATATAATAGCGCACATAAAATTCTCAACGAACCAGATTATTCCATGAATTTCCCTTGTATGGCGAAGGAAGATAAATTTCTTATATATTATGTTATTATTCATGTTTTCAAAGGCGTTTACAGGTTGAAATGAAACTCATATTCTGAGTTATTCCGTGTATATCTTCATCGTTCATCTGTAGGTTTTGTAACTATCTATCTAATGATTGATTTGATGCTTATTGCCGTGGCATAGATTAAACACAACGTCGTGAACTAAAAAAAAATAATTAAACATTTTATATTGACTAATTCTTTGATTTCTGAACTAAAAGGAGATAACGCTTTAAAGTTAAATAAAACAATTTATTTTAAATTTTTATATTTGTCTATAATACGCTAAATGAATTAAAGCTTGGTCACGCTAAAACACTAGTAACTGTTTAATAATAAATGTTATGAATACTAGTAAGGAATTTTGCATTTTCTATTTCTAATATAACATCAATTAAATTGATGAGATTGAAAACGAACAGCAGACAAACAGAGCCTTTTTGATATATATGAAACAATTTTCCAAACGCACATACCTAATAATTTATTCATATCGTTAATGTATAAATCATATTCAATAGACTGAATTTAATATTGCTATAAATGAAAACCAATATTAGGGATAAATCATCTGCGCTTATACAACATCAATACGCAACGGCTCGTTGGTGAAATTGGACAGCATAAATCAACTTCTCACTAGGAACACACACACACTAGGATATTTGTTTTACCTATGTGTATGTATTTTAAGTATCGAACCTCGTTGGAAGTCAGGGCGCCGATTCTACTAATCTATAACGTTTACGATACGTTCCCGATTCTATTTCGAACCGCAATCTGATCGTTGTATTAGTGGAATAGGAAAACCACTAAGCAGCAACGATTTCGTTTCGATTTCATTGCGATAAAATGACAATTTGTGCAGATATTTGAACCAAGGCTTTCTCAGAATCAGGGTAGGTCCAGTACATAGAATTCTTCTTTGGAGAAATATTCCGTAGTATCCCGAAGTTACAACTTTGGCGGTTTACACTCTCGTGCTTCGTAAAGAACTTAAAACTTTGGTCCTGTGCCTGATCTCTTTTCGTCGAATTTCCACACCAAAGGCTTATGAGAATTAGGGAGAGAGCGCACATACAAGTGCGCTATAATATTTCTTGCGTAGTTGGATAATCTTGGAAAATGGTTAGAGATATTATTATTCATTTCTTATCTGTAATGAAAATGTCTGTCAAAGACAAACGTTTCTTGGTAGAATAAGTTACTCTATACATAACATTCACTATGTACAGATACTTTCACAATTTTTTTTTTCTAATATTGTGCATCAATTATATTAATTTAATTATCGGTTTCCGATTCTTATTACACTCGTTATAATATTTTTAATTTATTTTAATAATTTTGTCTATACTTAATATAATTTTTCTTACCGTTGAGTCGTCTCGATTTCAGTTAGAAAAATGCAAACTGTCTCACTTTCTTTATTTTCTAAAATGGATCGTCTTGGTTGTTTTGAGATATCTATTTAGCATACGGAACCTAGAAGCACTGAATATTATCTACTATATTATCTTTTCTTTAAGCCTTAAGCCTTAAGTATTTTTCTTTTTTTACCAAGCGGTCGTATCAAAGAGTTTAATTAAAATAAAATGACGAAATATTAAATAGATCTCATATAGGACATTACAAAAATGTAAAAAAAATATTCCTCATGCGGGAGTCTATGTCTATTGTTGTGCGAGTAGTACTTTTCCAATGGCATTTCGAATTCTGTTTTGATGAAAAATAAATCTCCATCATAGCTTAAGAATTCTTCGTCGCTGTATTTATTTTTTCCAGAATATCTCGTGTCGAGCTTATTACAATGGTTCACTCACGATTTCAAGACAATTGTCTTGAAGTAGAAAAACAATTGACAACTTTGATAGTTGTTCTACCACAAAATCCCCTTTTTATTTATGGTCTACTAACACACAATACTAACTATACTAACTATAAGTCAGTATTGCATCCTGATAGACTTCTCATATATCTATACTTCCTTAAGAAGACAAGAAGCCTAAGCGGCCCAATCGATATAACATAACCTTAACCAGAGACTGCAGGTTCAAATCCGAGTTCCACTGTGTATCATGTGCTTAATTAGTATTTATAATATTTATCTTGTGCTTTGAAGAAATCTGCATGCGTCTAATGATGTGTAAATGTAACTGGCGCTGCGGCAGCGTGTTGTATAATAAGCTCTAAAACTTTTCCTAGAAGTATTTTGCTCGGCACTGGAATATTTTCGGGCCGTTATTTTACTGACAATTATTCCATGCTCGCCTCACGAAAATTTATTTTATTCTTAATTTTGTTTTATATGATAAGTTAAATATAAAAAATTTTACCACAGGCTCGGAAATCTTCTCTCAGCTCTTTGATAATTAAGATTTTTAATAATTTCAACAACTTTATGCTTTTACCTACTTGTAATTGTCAAATCATTTACAAAGTTACTATGTATTGTACATCACTTTAGCAACATCCTGTTTTAAAACAGTATACATTCCCACAAGAATTAATAATGGGAATTAAAATGGAAACGAGACCTAAGCCTTGAAATATATTTTAGCTTCAACCGCTTTTCTAATAAATACATACGTACTTACACTGTGTAAACTGTAAACATAAGTAATTAAATTAGTCGCGGCCTACAGTCGTAAATCGCTGTCGTAAACGACTTACAGCGGTGAGTGGCCTCAAGAGTTAATCTAGCATAAAATAAAATCATAAGGTGAACCAGCCACTGCACGTTTGCAGTTGTACTGGTATAATTTAATAATGGTTATCATTGTTTTAAAATAGAATAAAAAACATTGTTGCGCACAAATTCTATCCTGATAGTACAAAATTCAGCTTAAAACTTGAATATATGTATGTAGTACAATGTCTTTGTAAAGCCGGTTTTATTGCTTCAAGTAATCTCTTACAGACAATCTTTGCTGAGGTTTCTTAAATAAAAAGGGGCGTATCTAAAGAAATCCCATATGAACTATAAATACATAGGTGTATAAGTTGTTTTCATTCCGTTAAAATTTAATTTAAACTGTATTTACAAATAATGAGAGTTAACGGGTTACAAGCAAATGAAATTAATTTTTATACATCATGTAATTTTTTATCCATATGACATCTTTATTTTCAATAAGAACTTTACATGTCATAAGCAGAATTTGTTCATTTTTAAATTTACATTTCTCTTATATATTAGAAATATTCTATGTCGCCCCAGTATAAACTTTTATACATAGTATATATTTTTTAAATAATACATGCAATTTAAAAACCAATTAATATCATTATATAATTCTTGTATAGCAACTAAAACGAATTCAATCTAGAGTATATTTATTTAATTATTTATCATTACCACCAAAAGTGTGTGCAAAATCTGCGCTCAATCAGTTAGTTGGGTTGATTTAAAATTAAACGTATATTTTAACTTATACTGATAAAACAGCTTTCATTATGTTAGGAATACGTCGAAGTAATTATTGTCTATGTGATTTTTTTAAATATCTTTGATTACTTTGTGTTCGCCTAGTGGTCGAAATACGACACTAATAATTAATGCAATATTTTAAGAAAGCATAATAACTTGCGTGTTTCTATATATTATTTTAAAATCTTATTTCCATTTTTTTTTTAAATTAATAGACAACCAAAGAAAAAAAATTCAAATAGAGGAGATATTATAAACCTCAAGGTAAACGATATCTGGATCTAAAGTTTAATGTTTCCAAGGGCATTGTTCGTTTTCATTCTTACGTTACATAGTTATGTTGATAAAATATCCTATGTTGATATTCGTTGTAAATGTCACTTCCACAAAATATACTATGACAGCAACATTTACGAATAAGGTTCTAACGGGCCATTTATTTTAACAACAGTTTTTTTTAACGGAACAGTGGAACAGTATGTGGGTCTCGACGATGTCCAAGGCGCCGAGTGCGCCCCAAACATCAGAATACCCACTAAAAAACCAGCGGTACCCATTCCGTTTTAAGGAGGAGCGCCACGGGATCGCTTTCGCATGCTGCCGTGACGCTCTAAGCCATGCACCTACTGCATGTAATAATAAATTGATCATTTAACTTCGTCATCTCGCCAAAATTTAGCTTGTAGAGTAAATAAACATTTTGTACCGATAGAGATGATTACGTACTACTTACTTTTTAGGTAGGGACTTAGTGCAAGCCCGACTGAGTAGGTACCACCCACTTGTCAGATAGTTTACAAATAAACAGGTTTTTTTTTAAATAGAATAGGAAGGCGGACGAGCATATGGACCACCTGATGATAAGTGGTCACCTACGCCCATAGACATTGGCATTGTAAGAAATGTTAACCATCGCTTACATCACCAATGCGCCACCAACCTTGGGAACTAAGATGTTATGTCCCTTGTGCCTGTAATTACACTGGCTCACTCACCCTTCAAACCGGAACACAACAATACCAAGCACTGCTGTTTTGCGGTAGCATATCTGATGAGTGGGTGTAGGTACCACCCACTCATCAGATGCTTCGATTTCAGACGAGCTTGCACAAAACCCTACCTAGAAAGTAATACTTAGTATTGTTGCGTTCCGGTTAAAAGGGTGAGTGGCCAGTATACATATAATAATACTGCCATAACATCTTCGTTCTCATGGTTAATATTTTTACATCGCCAATGTCTATGGGCGGCGGTGACCACTTAACATCCGCCATTAAGAATCCATCCCATATTTGAAAGGTCTGATTAATGCATTGCAATAAATGTTGCACTAAAATTCAATCGTGAAATTTTACTAACATTGCATCCAACAAAATACTAATAATAATAAATATTAGGATGCAAAAAAATATATAAGTAAATTCAAGTTCATTGTCAAGTAAGTACATATAACTGTAGTTGCTTTTCTATAATAAGGGAAATCAACACGGCGACAGTTTACACAGTAATTATACAGTAACTTATACATACATATTTATTAACTATAAAGTCATAGACAATACTAGTGACCAAATATTTTTATTGATCGTTATATATTTCTTTAATCTTTCTTAAGCACTATTTGACTCATATAGCATAGTAAGTTCCTAGCTAAATGTCTACTGAATTAGTACAATATAACTCCGTTATTTGAAAATAATTAACATTCTACGCATAGCATAAAATTAGATCATAGACTCGGACATGCTGAGATAGATAGTCTCCAGCGCTGAAAGAGATAAAAACTACATCAGAGTTAGTTCCATTCCACGATTCTAATTAAAGCCTCTCGATTTAAATTCAAATAAGAAAAAATATTGATTCGACTTTGATATGATTGATGAGAGTCGTGGGCGGTGTCATTTTCTGTTTAACATTAAAGGCCATATCATTCCATATTTCTTTTTTGAATTATCTATAAATATATTAAACTTCCTCAAAAAATAATAATAAATAAGATATTTGACATTTCATTTGACTGATATTTCTGTATTTCTATCTTTTTCTAAGAGTTTGATTAGTTAAAATTATAAAAATCTACTATTTCAATAATTCTAATTAACATTTTAATATTATATGACATCAAATTGCATTCTTATTCGCTCTAACAACTTGTAAATCATCGTTTTACAAACTCAAATTATGTAGGTAAATGTAATGCTAAGCTATATTTGTTTTTACTTTGATTACCAATTCTCCATAGAAACATAATACATATGTGCCCTATGTCCGTGCCTTGATTCATATTTGGTTTCTTAATTTTTATAAAAGTTTACTCCGAATTAAAATTCCAAAACCGAACAGCAGTTACAACACACTCATGTACATCGGCGACTCATACAATTATGTTAGTGTATTATATAATTACATTTTAGCCTTTTTAAGTACTATAAATAAAAAAGCATGGTATGCTTAGGTACCGTTACCGATTATACGTATATAACATGTACGAACCGGTAGGAAAATCAGTGTATACTGAGTTTTAAATAATCAAAACACAAACAACAATCTTATAAAATTAAGTTTATCTCAGGCCCAGGATACGCTTATCACCTTAAACTTTACCTCACATATTCTAATTTCGACATCAACAAAATACAATGCGATATGCGATACGCATTTTCTTTTGTTTACCAACAGTCTGGCGGAAATTCAACGCTTTTACATAAGAAAGGGATGTGACCATGTATAGCGGTCTCTTTCGCACATGGATCGATGTGACCTTGGCAGTGCGCCGGGGGAGCATTTAACCTAATACCTATAATTCAATGCGATGCTCAGACGCTTTTATGATTAAGTGACAAAATGTAGTGAGGATTGAGTTGAATTTCGTGGGCAACAAGGTCACGTGTAAATTACAATATTATTTAGAGGAGAACAATGAATTCATCTACATTGAAAATATTTGAATAAGTTATCATCGACATAACATTTTCAAAGAACTGATGTTACAAAATTACATTATCATATATTTAGTTTCTGTTTAGGGTTCCGTAGCTCTAAAGGAAAAAACACTTATAAGATCACTACGTAGTGCGTCGGTCTGCCTGTCTGTCCATCAAGACCCTTTTTCTCAGGAACGCGTAGGTATTAAGTTGAAATTAATACCAAACACTGAGATCTGCGGTCTCTTGGAGTTGTGAAAAAATCAAACCTCTAAGTCTGCGCAATCAAAAGATGTGGCCGTTTTTGTCGCATTTCCCATACATTCGCAAAGAGATGGATAAGGATGAGGAAAACCTATAGGGTACTTCGTAGAAGCAATATCTTGAAATAATAATGTCCTCCAGACCGAATTCGGCCACGGCGGCCAATCACAAGAGAGATTAGCCAACTGCGCAGAACATATTATAGTGCACAAGTGTGTGCGCAAATAGAGGTGCCCTCTCTATTACCTAACTTTTATAATCCGATGGGACGGCAATCCGACTGGAAAGAGTTCAGGCGCTGGACCAGTGACTTTACGTGCTTTCCGAGGCACGAGAGAGTATAGGAAAAAACTAAATTTGTAAAATACCGTAAATTTATTGTTTAAAAAATATTTAAGGAAATTATTTTATACGAACAAATTAAAGCAAAACTTATGAAAAGTCTAAATCTTAAAATAAAGTGGTAAATCCTTCAGTATTGTGTGGTGGAACGGAACCCTCAGAGCGAGTCTGACTCGCACTTGCCCGGTTCTTTTAAATATATGTTTTGTATTCTTTTTGGGGTATATTAAATGCTTAAGTATTGATTTCCTTGGTATTAGTCTTCGATTGCCTTCGGTGTTTTGTAAATATTACGTATTAATATAAAATTTTCACACTTTCTAACTTCGGTCTGTTACTGATCGTGAGTTACGAATTACTCGACAGAAAACTTTTTATATTCTCGTCTCGAGATTGTAACCAAGGTTGTCGACCAGGAATATAAAAATACCAATACGTAATTGCATTTATTTCCGCTTAGTTAAGTTCTAGGTTTTCATTACTAAGATATCCGTAAGACATACAAGGACATCAAGAGCTTGTAAAACGTCCACAAGATTATTGCTTATGAACCAATTCTTGTATTGACAATTCATTTAACGCACCGTAGTGTGCGTATCTTATAATGGGAAATGAGTAATTCTTGTACATATATTATTGTCTATCTTGGAAATGGCTTTAACGATTTAGATCAAATTATGTATTTAGAAAGGGTTTTTCTTTTTAGGCTTATCTGTACCTTTCCTAAAAAATACGTTTTTTTTCAGAATATTTCCCAAAAAATATATAACTAATTTTTTTAGAGCAAAAGTCGAACTCATTTAAAAATAAGTGAATTTAGAACATATTAGAATTGTTGACAAGGCGTACCCATTTCATTTGCTTGCTACTCGCGGATCAGAAGGGTAAATGTATGAAGATAAGTGTTTTTAAAAACATATTTGTAAGCGTCAATTACACATTCTGTTATCCGTTCGCAAAATTCATCATTTTTGATTGGCTTCAGATAATTATAGATGAATAATAATTAATGTCCGTTTCGTATATTTAATGAATCATTATTGTACATCATCAGTAACCGATCTTTTTGATTTACTACTGTACTATTATATTACTAGAGTCATTACTGTCACCTATACGGCACATACATAACTTCTCAACGTCCGTTAATATATTTTTTTATTGAAACGATTTCGAATATAGCAATCGGATAGTAATATTCAAATTATATATCATTCTATCGTATAAAGAGTATTTTGTAACTAAATTAGATTGCAAGCGCAATGGATCGAAGTTGAGGTAAAATTAAACGACCTCTCGAGTATGCACAAGACTGAAATAGGTTTCCAAGAATGATGCTACTGTTTAGTTTTACATAATTGTGCACAAATCGTATAGTACGTAATGTATTATTAAATGTTGAAGGAATTCTTTAATAGGCTATTTTTCTTGCATTGCTTTAAGCACATTGCGTCGTTCCGACGGAAATCACTGGAATAAGGGCAGAATTGATTTAGTGCTCAAAGGCAATTGAATAATAATAATTATTCCACCACGCAACTCCAGACCGGGTTGGTGGATACATATCGCGGAATATCATGCGACACATGCAGGTTCCCTCACGATGTTTTCACTACGAAACACCAGATTAATTACAAAGAGAAATTAAGCAAGTAAAAAATCGGATATAAAAGGTTTATTTGTTTGGGATGCGTGATATTATTTATAATAGTCATTACTTTCTTGATTTTTTGATCTCGTCTAAATATAATATTAACAATAATAAAAGCTAATATTAATAGAAAGAGCACGTGAATATCAATAATTACGAGTATAGCTTATATAAGGTTGACAAAAATAGTAATTGAAATATAAGCAAAGGTTAAAACAAATAAAATCATGTTGGCGAAATGTAAATCAATTCTTGTGCAAGCGAAATACGCAAAAACCACAACACGTAGCCGATACATGTACAATTTGTTTGCAATGTTTCATTCCGATATATGATCTTTGTTTGTTTTCATTTCGGAAAAGGCATAGTGGTTAATTCCATTACCGTTTACGAAACTAGTGACGGCTAATGACGGTGAGTGGCGGCCAGTTTGTTCCGAGCGTTAATATTAAGAATAACATACCAAAGTAAAAGTCATCTTTAAATCCGTTACAACGTTTTAGCCTATGGTTATTACTGCTCATTACGGTGTCGTAATAGGTCCGATGAAGTAAAATACAACGCGACGTACAAAAGCAGAAATGTACGGGCTCGCACGACGCATCGTAAGAACTTTCGAATTGATTCGTAGGTGATATCAATATGTCTACTCGAACCATGTTAGAGACGCCTTGCCGCTCGAAATCGCATCGCATTAATTCGCATCGCAGCTTATATATTGAGAATTAGCATCGTGCCGAATAGAGTTTTGTGTTTAACATCAATACCCATAACAAAGGTCGAGCTATATATGTCTGTTTTTGTTTGTAATGTATTTGGGGATTTGATGTCTTGTTTACAAAATGGCAAACTGACTGATTTGTCTATATATAAAATTGATGAACAAACCAATTTTGTGTAACATGTAAGCTTAGAAATTATAATATATTCTTATAACTGGGTTATTTTATTAATTATGAAAAAAGCGGCCTTGACACGTCTTTAGTCAAATAAGATAAAAATGGTTAAAGATATGAAATGCTATAATGATTTTGCATAAATCAATATGAAAATCTTATAAAATAATTCAATTGCAGTTTAAGATTGATATAAAGGTAAGTAATATAAATACGCATAGGCTGTACCGGATATGTCATCCTTTTGTTAATCGAGTCCTGTGAGCACTACGTTCAGGTTTTTAAGGGAGGGGAGGGGAAGTCGATAGCTCCGCGCGTGCGTACAACTATCGTCTAGATTCAGCTATCAGATGAGATAATACCTACCAAACAAAGAGGTCTTTATTACGTAAACCTAAAGCTCAAATTAACTGAACGCTATCGACACAAAGGATTTTAGGTACTAGGTGTAGAATATAGATATATACTATTACGTAGCGATTGGTAGTATTTTTAATGTTGTTGATTATTTTTATTCTCGAACGGCTTCTGATGAAATTATATTGATATTCCAAATATAATACTAGTAAATAACTATGTATCATTATTATATAGTGTTACGTTACAAAATTATAATGAACTCTGCTGAAGATTTTTAAAATATAATCTTCACTTCAATACTTAACACATGTGCTTAAAAAAATTTATAAATTTTGCTATTCGATCATATAAAATACCAAAACTCTTAAACGCATGTAATAACGGGTGACATTATTTAACCTATTATTTTTTTGTTGCTCACGCACTTTTAATTTCTCTTTAGATCTAATTTTGATGTCCATGCATATAAAGTCGTGGACTGAAACTACTCATTATAATATTAGGATAGTATAGAACAGATTAATATAAATTGATAGCAATTAATTCAATTATTTAGTGTCAAAATGTATCCTTTCCATTCAAGATTATGTAGTATCTGATGGCCAAATTTAATACCAATCTGTTCAGCTGTTTTTGTGTGATTAAAAACAAACATCAAAATACAAACTTTCACATTGATATTATTAGTAGGATACCAAAAATATAAAAGCAAGCAAAATTGTTCTTTGTGGAACACCCATTCTTATTGGAGACCCAGAAAAATATATATTTCTCGAATGTGAGCTTGTTGAATTATTCACAGATTAAATTAATTATTTATAATTAAGAACTCATATATTTATTTAACAATGACACTATACATTCGGGTCGGCTCGAAATATTTTTATCTTAAAGTAACGGCTTCAACAAAGTTCCGAAACTAGCGCTACAGTTTATTTAAACAAATCCACATTAAAATTGCTTTACAATTACTTGTTTATTGGATTTATTTAATACATTTTTATACATGGTCATCCCGAAGTTAATGTTCGGTAAATTCAAACAATGATGTATTGCTGTGGCTGCACATAGGATATTTTAACTGCACGTCACGACGTATAGAGAGTCACAATATCTTTGTGAAACTTATAAACGATGTCATTATACCATGAATAGGACTAAGTCTTAAATATACTATCAGTATGTAAAGGACTACCATAGACTATACAAGATCTCGACCAATGATGTCGCGTCAATTAAATGTCAAACTTGTTTATTTGTCTTTACTCCTATTGTGTTTGGAATAAGTTATACATGGTGATTTCTTACGTAGGCATTCTATAAGAAGAAAATACTTTATTTTGTATTCTTTACCACCTACGCCCAGTATATTTTTATATAATAACAATATTTAAGTATGAGAGAATAGGTTTCTTACAATACTTACTTTAATAAAACAAAATTCTGACAATAAACATAATTAGTTTCTAATTATACTCTCTCTTTAGTTTAAAATAAACTGTAAATAATTTTTTTCAATTTTCTTTACAAAGAAAAGATTTCAGTCAAATTAAATAAACCCATAATTCTAAGCACATGTTGACATTAAAAAAATAATAATTATAAAATTGTATCATTATATAATATATAAATTGTCAATATGATATCACGTTACCTGTATCCATATTTACACGTCATTACTTATACTTATGTAAAACAGGATAGGAACATTATAATTTAACTTAATTATAATCCAGTAGTTTAATATTATAAGACAAATGATTAAATATCCTGTTCTTGTTTCAATTTATATTTCCCATAACTGAAGATATTGCCAAGTTTATCGACAGCTGCAGCTGGACGTCGGCCAGACAGACTGAGAATGCAGAAGCCAAGTCACAAACATGAAATATTAAATGTATTTTCAGCCGATAATCACAAATACAGACTGTTAAAAAGGTTAAAGAGGGAATTAAAAGGTAATTTGATCGTAGCTAAATGAAATGTAAAAAACTTTGACAGCATATAACTTTAAAAAAATATTAAAAAAAATACAATTTAAGACCTTAATAGAAGTTAAATATTTTATTTTATTTAAAAACAAGTTAATAAATTCTATAATAATCTGGATTAAATCTTTCATGTAGGTAATGTTTTCAACACGAAACATGTAGCAATAAAATTATACATTAGCATACTTTTATAATAATTTTAATAAACGTGCATTAGGTATTCAGCCTACTAAATATTAAGTAAATTAACAAGTAACATGTAATTATAATAACGCAATTGCTTTAAATCGATGTTCCAATTATAAATGTATTAAGTACTTAGGTACTCATATTATTAGAAAACATTTTTATACCTGCATAAATTTTATAATCTTCCTGCCAATATCGTTTCTTTAAAGTAAAGTTACTTTCGAATCCATTCTGTAATAAGGCACTATTGTAGGTATAACTTTGTTATACAAAGAAGTTGCTAAATTTTCGGCTGAGAGCCAAAAATTTAAATTCTTGCTGCCAAGCCTAATGACGGAAGAAGTATTTTTTTTAGTCGCAGTGTAACAGAAATGCGACAGAGTATTCCAATTCATAAATTACTATTCAAGTTAATAATTTCCAGCGTATTGAATAAATGATTTGTTATATACATATATGTATTATTACCCTAATAGGTGATATTTCTTATTTTCATTTCTGTAAATTTTTTTATAAAAAATATTTCTATTATTCGAATAGATTGTAAATAAGCAGTGAAAGATTTGAAATTGAGTGGTATGAAACAATTTTATTTAAAGTTTCAAGATTTTATATAACATATTTCTATAAATTAGAATTTAAAAAAATCATTTCACCAAACTAGCTTCTTTCAATGGAGGCTCTATAAATATTATACTGGAGTAGAAGTGCATCTACAAATAGCGTTATAGGAATGGCGTATAAACGTAGTTGAGTAAGGTCAGGTAAGGTTATTAAATGAGTAGCGCTTCAGAGACTTAAAAGATAATATAGGTACTTACTACATAACTCGTTTTACAATATTTTAATCTTATTAAAATTTAAATTTAATAAAAATAATAAAATATATTGCAAACATTATTGCCGGTGTATATAAAATCACTTTTTATTATAAAATTATATCGATCAAATTAAATATAATCGTACAATGAAGTCTTTGAAAAAACCTTTTAAAATCAAATGATAAGGATTCACTGAATGCTTAATTAATCATCAATTTATCTAGAACATTCGAAACCCTGTGGCAAGATGCAGCGGTGCATCGATCGTCGCGACCTACTTACAGGTCAAACTGCCTCCCGCGTGCACCTTTAACCCCACCCTATGCCTATGAGCTTGCAATATTTTTAAAGCCTTTATGATTTTTTAAATTACTTAATTAAATATCTAAATATATAACTCAACTTAATTTTAGTTAGGTAAAAATTGTTGAATATATCGTTATCGCATTTGTTTGATTAATATATCAAGTCTTAAGCTTTTAAGTTTTAAGTTGGCAAAAGGGAAAATGGGCCACCTGATGGTGATTGATCATTACCGACCCAGGTTGGTGGGCCACACTAACACAATAATACTAAGTATTGCTGTTTGGCGGTAGAATATGTGATGAGTGAGTGGTACGTATCCAGATGGACTTCCACAAAGCCTACAAAAAGTAAAGCATTTTTGTTACAAAATTTATTACATATCCACGTAAAATTGTTTGTTAATGTTTGTATCGTAAATTCGCAATGGGCTCAATATTCACAACTAGCTTGTGCAATCGGTTCGATCACGGGTGACGACAAAATGTATCCTATTTGTATAGATCTATATTTACTGGATATGGAGAGCTAAACGAATAACAATTATTGCTGTAGTCGAATAGAAATATAACTTTGGCTGGACATTCATTTGTGGCTTAAAGACCGGGCGCCAGACTACTTGACCTTGTCTGTTTAAGAATTAAGATACTAATGAGGTGTTTTTGTATTATTTTGCTATATTTGAAAAGTCATATTATGTCTATTACAGGGGAATAAGAAAAACCTAATAAATTAAACACAAAATCGATACGCCTGAGACTACAATCGAGGTAGTTACTTTTTTAAAACCATATATAATAGTATCAAGAACAATAAAGTTATAATTTAAAAGACAGACTTTTTTAAATTTAGGGACTTCCCCGTTTTAAAATTATCGTAAATTATCTCTAAACTATTCATGGTCAATTTAAGCGAATCAAACAGTAAAATAGGTAGTTTCTTTCGCTAGTAAGTAACATAAAAATAAAGTAACTTTTTATGTTAATATTTGCGAGTTACCAATAGCAAAACAACCATTTATTATTTTAGGCAACCGCTATAAATTCAAACAGGATTTTCGTCACAAGTTGAATTTCACGCAGGTGAAGTCGTGTTTTTTGCTAGTTCTATATAAAATTATAGCTTGCATTCATCTTCGTAATAAACAAAAATAAATGTGTTTATGTTTGTGCATTGTGTTAAAACATTCAACGAGTGTGATTAAACTTATTTGATTGTTCTGCGTACGCCCAAGGGCGAAAAAAACAAGAAAGTATCTTTATACGCTTGTCCTTCAATATAACCATTTTATGTAGAGCCTTATTCCTGCGAAGCCATAACGGATAATTATATTTTTTTTTTACAATTAAAAAGTTTTTTTTTATTATTATATTATATAAACGTTCTACCAGATACAATGCGGATATATGACAGATGATCAAGAAAACACATTTTTTTATATAATATAGATAATTATAATTACTATTATTTTCATCTACAAACAGTTATACCATTGTACAGAACTTCGTTTGTATATTTATTATTTAATAACACTATTTACATATACGTACTTACTAATATTACAAATATTACTAATAATATTACAAAATAATTAAGAAATGAAATTTGAAATGTTATAACCAATTTAATTAATGAAAAATAAATGTATAATATAAAATAAACTTATACTAATAACTTTATATATTATGTTATTGGACAATCTGTGTCTAGTGTGTTTTTTTTTATTATTCCATAAAGTAAACGTTTGATTGGAGTTCCAACTACTGTCCCTAGATGGCGCTGTTTAAATCGAATAGGTAAAAAAACTCGCACTAAGCGTACTGAACACTGAGTACTTTCTAAAGATCAACTCGTAGTGTTATCATAACGGAGGACCGCAATTTATGAAAGTAAACTTTACACCATACCATAGACATAATACGATAGAATAATTTTCATTTTTTTAAGCGTTTAATCACATTATTGTATCAGTATAGACAATAATTTTGCGATTATCGCAAGACAATTACAAGCACATGTCACCAACAATGAACACTATGTTAACTCGATAATATTGAAACTTACTTAAAAACGTTGTTTTAAGCTGAGTTTTTAAGGATGAGCTAATCATCCGAAAAACAATGCTGTCTCGTTCTTTCGAATGTCAAATCGATAATGACAGAAAGGGAGAAATCAGTGTTTAACTAACCAGTCGCAATACAACGTCTTAAAGGCCGTAAATCTATTCGTTCAAAATCTATGTATAAATAGGCAAAGGCAAACGGTGCCGTAGCTTTTCTCACTATGTCGTTCGATTTTCGTGTTATATTGTTTGGTGTTGCCATTAACGAACTTCAGCGTTACCAATAAAAACATTTGAAAAAAGAAAAGAAATAATAATGTTTAAAACAAATGACTAAGGTCGATGTGTGACCAGAAACAAAAATCTTTAAATATAATTATTAAACATTGAAGAAAAATTTAGCATAGTCACTCCTGTTACTCGACTGCATAGTAACTCTTTTGTGGGACAAAGGTTTTATAACAGGATCTAAGAAAGACAAAAATACAAAACATGTAAAAAACAAAAAACCCGCTGGTTCTTCTTAGAACCGGGTATTTCTTTTCAGAATCGGTGGTAGTTTCTAATTTATCAGTAATCAATAATAAGTAAGTGTAATACTTCTGCTTCTTTTTAAAGTTCAATAAGGGATTTCGATTTGATTCACTCAAGTGTTCATTGCATGAGTCAATATATTATATAAACAAACTTTCATAACACCAATTTTACCGGCTAAACACATACACTGCGTTCTAATTAAATATAATTTAAATTTACACTTTAAATATAATTTAACTATATCATAATGTAATACAAAAATAAAAAAAGTTTTTTTTTTTTTTAAAGTCACCATTTGAAATACCATTGAATAACCTTTGTACTAAAGATCTTTATAATTTCTCGTGTGCACGATTATGTTTCTCGATGCCTGAGGTGGCGAGGGGTGTCGCTGGACGATCATTAATAGTAGCTAATAGCGGTGTCTGTTGGGATATATATTCGGGTTCTGTACATTTGGGTTTGATTGCTGAACAGGATAACCTTGGGTTATACTGCCTGGTTTCGCTGTCTGTAAGAAAAACATTTTTTTTTTTTTTTTCATTATTGAACTGTAATCAATTTTAGTTCGGTAAATCTTGAGATGACAGTTTAGAGAAAGCCTTTATAAGTAAATAAATGCAATTAGTTCTATGATTTTAAAAAAAAGTCTGTATTTAAAGGAACAATATTCGCGTGAGTTTTCTTTATAAAGTACATTGGCGGCGGGTGAATGGGCCACTTGATGGTAAGTGGCCACGACCTATAGACATGGGCTCCATAAGAAATATTAACTGTTCCTTATAACGATAATGCGCCGCCATACCTTAGAAACTAAGATGTTACGTCCCTCGTGCCTGTAGTTGCACTGGCTCACTCACGATAAAGTCCCGAGTGGCGTGCACGTAGCCTTACCAAGCAATAAGTTAAAGAAAGTTAGTGCGGATCAGAATTCAGTTATATGATTAGGTTTGCTAAGCTTCGCGGACGACGGCTCGAGTCCTCGACCTGCATGTTGGCGTGCTGCGGCTGCGGCGGGTGGATGGCGAGGTGTCGGCCGGCGGGCGGCGGCTGCGCGTACGACACGCCGCTGCTCACCGACGGGTGGTGGCCCTCGCTCAGCCCGATCAGCACCTGCGGCTGCAACACGGCGGGGAGCGGTGACACCTACCACTACTGCGCACGAGACGTTATGATGCAAGCATCGGTGCACTCTCTATGCCTTCACTCGATGTTCACGTAATCCGATGGAACTGCTATCCGAGTTCAGGTGCTCGACCGACGACTCTCCGTGCATAGTGCAAAACATCGGGATCTGCAGTCTTACAAACAAGCCACTGGTCCGGCGGAACAATCAAGCAATACTAGTAATAAAAGTACTTTAAACAGATTTGAATAGAAAATTAGTAGAACTTTTTTCTTCTCCATGATAATTTAATCTTCATTTTAAATAAAAATACTACTAAGCGAACCCCGTCCCATACCTGGGCCTCCTTCTTCTGTTCGGAGTGCTGCTGACCGTCCCTGTTCTTCAGCATGTCCAAGTAGAGCTGCGGCTGCGCGGGCGCGTACATGAGGTTCGTGTGGTGGGGCTGATGGGGTTGGTGCGGCTGGTGCGGCTGGTGCGACTGGTGCGGAGTGTGCGGGGTGTGCGGAGTGTGCGCGTGCGGCGTGTGTCCGTGGTGCGCGTACAGCAGCGGGGGCGGGCGCTCCGCCACCACACCCACCACGCCCGACGTCGGCATCGCGTAGTAGCCGGACGACACTCCCGACCCGCTCACGTTAGATGCGTATTGCGGCGACTCTGTATGTATTGATTCAAATAATGAAACGAATATTCAAAATAATTATCGTTTTTAGGATCCTTTTTTATGACGTCATAATGATGCCTCCCAAGGAAGTATTTATTAAAATTATCAGCGTTTTCGCTGCAAAGTATAAGAGATTTTTAATCTGATACTGCTTTTTATTTTTTATTAAACAATATAAATTAATTATTATATTAATAGTAATTTTTTAACATGAAAAATGTCTTTTTAAAATTTATTCAGAATAAATTATACAATACAGAATACAATGTTCAATAAAAAAAAATTAACTCAATCTAATTAATTATTCTATTAAAAGTTGTTACAACATTAATGATTAAAATAACAATGTCACAATGGTTAATAAAATTTACAAACAGTAAATCGTATATTAGTAATATGATCAAGGTTAAAAGTTAACACCATAATTATGATTACTGACAATATAAATAAAAAAAAAAAAGAAATTCAAAAATGTTAACTTGAAACTGATCTAAGCAAATTCCAAATCTATTTTATTACAATTAATGATCTTCAAATGATTAAATCTGTTAAACCCAAGATTAGATGAACACTTACAACTAAAGACTAACTACAGTACAGTAACAGCCTGTTAATGTCCCACTGCTGGGCTAAGGCCTAGGCCTCCTCTCCATTTTGAAAAGGTTTGGAGCTTATTCCACCACGCTGCTCCAATGCGGATTGGTAGAATACACATGTGGCAGAATTTCAATGAAATACCCATGCAGACACATGCAGGTTTCCTCACGATGTTTTCTTTCACCGTCAAGCACGAGATGAATTATAAACACAAATTAAGCACATGAATATTCAGTGGTGCTTGCCCGGGTTTGAACCCACGATCAGCGGTTGAGATTCACGCGTTCTAACCACTAGGCCATCTCGGCTAAAGACTAACTAACAGTTAAAGAAACAATAGTAAAAGGAACATAACATGAAAGAGGCTTATTACAATATACACAAGACGAAAGACAAAAGAAAAAAAAATATTAATATGTGATCAAACATGGTTTATTTACCATATATTTTGACAGCTATAGCTTCTATTAAATATCATACCCAATCATCAACAGTTTAGAGGCCGAGGAGCGTTAAATAATGCTGTGTATTCATCTTTCGAATGTCAAATCAATGATGACAGAAAGAGATAACCGTATTTAACTAAACACCCGCTACACAACGTAATGTAACGCAACGGAAAAATATCATCAATTAAACCCTTAAATTATATAAGAAAAACTAAATGTAAAAATTTAAATGGTTGAGTAATTAATATTCTTTTGGTTAAGTAGTTAATTACATTTATGATATAAATTAAAATCGTCTACAATAGCTGTCAAATTATGTGGCAAAAGAAGATATGATGAAAATGATTTAGCGTGCAAGTAGAAGTAACAGTGTCGACACCTAGCGTGAATAAAACTCACTGGTCCAAAGCACTGCGCGCGCCATTTGGCGCCCCATACGACCATCCTCAACTTCTGCAAAAGATTCATAACACATGATTTTCTTATAAAAATAATCTAGACAAATAAATCACGTTAAGTCTTATATTTCTAGTCCTTCCAAAGTTATGATAATTGCATAAAATTGTACATTTTAAGACAAAATAATCATAATATATATTTTTTTATTTTATAATCTAATATTTTTAGGATTTTTTATAACTTCTTAAATTTAACATCAAAATATTTTTCCCGAAATATGTTTTTTTATATCAAAAAATAAAAGAATAGGTTAACAGGCCACCTGATAGTAAGTGGTAACCATTGCTCACAGACATTTCCGGCCATTAGAAATATTAACTATTCCTTACATTGTCAATGGCCCTTGAAACTGAAAGATGTTATGTCCCTTGTGCCTTTAGATACACTGACTCACTCACCCTTCAAACTGGATCACAACAACACTGTCTTGCTGTTTGGCAGTAGAATATGTGATGACTTGGTGGTACCTACCCAGACGGGCTTGTAACTACTACCAAGAAATCAAATATTTACAATTATTTAACTTACTGTGGTCAGAATAGACAGCTTGGTGTTTCATAGGAGGCTGATGTAATCTGTGTGCATATAGAGCATATGTTGGTGAAGGACTCCTTGTTCGTTTCACATTTGATTGTATCGGACCTCTGACTAAGCTCTGCTGTTGCGGGAACAGCATGTAGTTTGAATGCTTATTCTTGAATAAAGAGAAAAAAATATTATTATACAAATATTTTTAAGCTTTACATTATTTGTACACACTAACTATAGTGAGACATTAAGAGTTTCATATTAATTCATTTATGCATAAAACTTTATTGGCAATTCTTTTTATAAATGTCTTTTATAAGAGACCTTACACTAAAGATACATTGGTCTCTGGTGTCTTTGGAGGACTTTTCTTTAATGAAAAAGGGCTGACACTTTTCTGTTCCAATAGTGTTTTGATTTTAAGTAGAGGGAAAATTAAACTATGATCAAATAATATTATATCGAAAATAAAACTAACATATTTCGTATCTTGTCGAGACTAATGAGACAGGTCTAGAATATATTTAAATAATAATTCGGAATGAAAATATGTATTGCTTATAATGAATAACAAAAATTTAATTATACAATTGTATTTTTAATGAAAAAAATTATATTAATATTTATTTGAATGTGTAGTCAATTTCTCTTAAAATTTGCAATCAAAATATTGCACAACTAATTAAAAAATAAGAGACAGCTCGCCACACTATTGATGCTTGGCTCGGCATGTTTAATAAAATTAGAGCATGCGGTGGAGTAAGCTTAGGTCTTAGTAGTGGTCCAAGCAGTGGGAGATATACAAGCCTTTACTTAACTTTACTTACTTTGTTCATGATATGGGTTGTTAGCGGAGGCGCCCTGCCTTGTGATGGTGGTGGCTCTCCTTGACCCATTGATGTTGGCACCGAGAACATTGGTATCTGGATATTACCCATTGGCATCTTCATTGACTGCATATCACTAAAAAAAATAAAAAAATTATATCTTGCTCAATTTTCAACTTTTTTACTTTTATATAGGTACTTACTTAGTCTCCTTTTGTTGTTGTCTCTTTCTTACTTCATCTTCATTAAGTACTCTTTTAAGTTGCATGAACAACTGTTGTTTTTCTTTCTCTAACTGCTTTAACTTCTGTTCTAGTTGCTCAATCTGTTCCTTTGTTTCTTCTGCAATTTATTGACATTTGCTTTGTATAAAGTCCAGTGATACCACAATTAAATTTAATAAGCATATTAACTTAATTAATATATTGCAACATTTTCATAATTTTATTTGACAATTGATACAATTATAATTATACTTAATAATTGGTATTTTATTTTACTGTATTTCTTCTGATTATATTTGTAAATTATATGCTGTTTAGTTGGCATGATTATTGTAATGTACAATGTCATAATGTGATTTTGTGATTGAGTGATTTTTTTATTTAGGTATACAGTAGATTATATAAGTGTAATTTGTAATTAGTTTTTAATCAATCAACATCACTAATCGCTAAATGCATTTTATTCAATTACACAAACATTACAAGTTAATATTTTAAATTAAATAATAATTAATGGTTTTAAAAGGCAGACTATATGTATAATAGATGTCTTCATTAACTAAAAGCTTAAAAGTTTTTTTTTTCAAAACAGTTTATATATTCAGTACTAAAAAAGTAAAGTATAAATGAAACAAAAATTATCCCGATTAGTACTTCTAGTATCTTTTGAACTTTATGCTAAATGTATTCTGAAGAACTTAGTTATAAGCATAATAAATAACATTGTTTGACCAATTTATATAAATCCTTTACATAATATCCTTTTATAGCAACATATTTAAGAATATATAGTGTATGGAAATCAATCTAAAACTGGATCATCACTGAATTTTTTTTTATTATAAGATTTTCTGCCAGAAATGTGTTACCTAATGTCATGACATCTTGTCTTTCTCTTGCCTCCCGCTCCTTTCTCAATCTTTCCTCCTCTACTTCTGCTTCATATTCTGAAACAAACCATGAAATGGAAAGATTTTAACATGATTTTAAACATTCAAAGGCAGCATTCTATTTAATTCATACTAAGCAAATGTACCTTCTTTTTTTCTTTGCCTTTCTCGTATTATATATCTTTTGAGAGCACTCCACATTTTCTGATCTCCATCGTTTTGATCTTCAGCTGTTGTTGACGTTACGGCAGGCATTTTGTAATTACAATATTTCGATAAGTAACACTAAATAAAGTTTTTAATTTACGTTAAATTCAATAGAAGAGTTTTATTTTCATATATCATTGTTTACTCTTATATTTCTTAACTATTCTTAACAACAATATGCATCTGATAATTTTCACATGAAATGTCAAACATAATTATAAATAATACTATAGCACCGACTACAGACTAGTTATTTCTTTTTTGAAACTGACAGATAAAAAATATTCATATCGTTTTAATTAAAAATATTACACCCCGTCTAATTGCCTGTATTGGTGACAGGAGGGCTGGTTCATTTTTCACCCAGAGCTGAAGGGAAATGCTGCTAGCATTCTCACCACCATTCCACGCAGTCACGATTTGTACAGTAACTATTTTTAATTTTTATTTGTATTTATTTAAGGCTTTAATGTATATATTATTATACTATTTCTAGTAATAAATAAAGTAAATGTAACACTTCTACTTTGTTATATAATAATGATGTTTACTTTTATTGGTTATTAAAATAGACTTAATTTTAAAGAATAGGTGGCGTCAATGGCTACAGATGACACAATATTATAATATTCATTTTACAAGTATTATTCAATCAATCAATCAACAGCCAATCGTTGTCCACTGCTGAACATAGGCCTCTCCCAAGGTGCGCCAAAGCTCCCTGTCCTCCGCCTTCCGCATCCAGTTGGTGCCCGCCACCTTCTTAAGGTCGTCGGTCCACCTGGCTGGAGGGCGCCCTACGCTGCGCTTGCCGATTCGCGGTCTCCACTCTAGGACTCGTCTGCTCCAACGGCCATCGGTCCTACGACATACGTGACCAGCCCACTGCCACTTCAGCCTGCTAATTTTGCAAGCTATGTCGGTGACTCCGGTTCTTTTCCGGATAATCTCAAGTATTATTATGCGCTTTTAATCTATTGCTTGGTTTGGTTTTTTTATCAGTAAGCACTGACTATTTAAAGACCCGAATATTAAAAACCCTTCAGCAAAAGCTTTGTTTGATATTATTAACATGCGGTCACATTTAAATTTTAAAATAAGTAACTTGTTCCATTTAATTTTATTGACTCATAATACATTTATCAAAAATATTTGATTATACCTGTAAAAACTAATAATAATAAAGACTAAAGTTTCGACCCATTTCTCAAGGCCATAATTTTTGCACTTTTTTTTAAATTATTATTATTGGTTATCACAAATGTCAATGTCATAACAAATAGCAAATGAAATAATTTCAAATTTATGTTTCTCTGATAAGATTATATCTAATATTATAATGTAAAGAACAAGACTCTACATTAATTGCCATAGGACTTCTTTACACACTCGATATATAATTTATCATAGTGCAGTAAATAACTGGGTCATTAGTTGACGTGACGTATATTATATCGCCGCTTGCCTTAACCATGGACGGACCTTCTAGACCCAGAAAAAAGCTTAAAGCAGTAAGTAAAATATGAATAAAATTAGTTTCATTAAACCGTAATAATATTTCAATAATATTCATTAATAACAATGCTATTTAATTAAGTCAAAATTAACTGCGAGAGTTAAATATAAGATAAAAATGTAGAATAGATAGAGCCGTATAAAACCTAAGTATTATATTTATACCTATAAATGTTCTCTATGTGATTGTTTCATACATTTTCGAAAAAATAGTAAAGTACTTTATAGTTACGTTTATCATTACACACTTCTTATATTATATGAAAATAACAATATTTTTTAAATAATTTCTTATTAGAAATGTCTAGAATCGTATTTACATTTTTTAAGTAAAATGTATTTTAATTATAAAGCAACTGTTTTATATTGAAATTTTGTATTGTAATAAAATAAACATGGCATACTAAAAACCAAATTAATGCTATAATATGTAGTATTTGCCTTGTTTTTGACCTATAAGCCTACCTTATAAGGCCATTCTCAGTTCTTGATCTCAAGCTCCTATAAATTCATCAATTAATAATTCATCATATATACCTTGTAAATTCTTATTCCTCCTGTGGTCAAATTTACTTAATATTTTTGAAAGCCAAAATTTAGTCATTTTTAGAGACTTGAATTGTTTTTTTTAATGTGTTGATGCAAATTTTTTATCTTTATGTGTTATTTGCACATAGTATACTTTATAATATTTGTACCAAGATGTGTGTCATATCCCAGTTATTTGGTATAAAAATTATCTCAAGTCACAGAAAGGGCATAAGAAATGCAAGTCAATCCTTTTGCTTAACATCAGGCAAGTCAATGGTCAAATGCTGGCAATTAAGGGTAAAAAAAATGTGAAAGTGAACTTACTATTAAATCAAACAAAAATAATGTTTACCTGAATTAATGAAATTTATAGATTTTTTATTACATTTTAAGTAAAAATAAAAAAGTAGTTTTCTCTTCAGCATTTTTAAGTAATGTGTAATGTAATACTTATTATTATATACCTATGTATTACAATCTAATTGGTGTAAACTTTTATGGGAAAACCAGTTTTGCATTGAAATAGACCATTTAAATAATCCTGATACTTACTTGCATGGCAGTTAGTTTAAATAAACAATTACTAACTAAATAATGTTACTATTGTTTAATATTTGTTTTTTTTTTTTAATATAAAAGCTATTTATGTTTGCCAAATATTTGTTTTTCCTTTTAATTCAAAATAGGTAGTCAGATTAAGAAGAAATATTATCCATCCCATTGTTAATGTGCCTTGAGAACTAAGACGTTATGTCCCTTGTTCCTTTAGTTATATTTGCTCACTCACCCTTCAAATAACAATGCTAAGTAATGGTGCTAAACGTAGATACGTGATATGTGAATAAACGTGATATGTGATGTGTAGGTGGTACTTACCCAGAAGAGTTAAGAGAACACAAATCCCTACCTGCAAGTGTGAAATACCCTGTTTTTTTCTTGTAATTATTATGTTATTGAACATTTTAGTATCTTTTTTTGGTTAATAAAATGGGAAGAGACGGTGATGTAGCTTCCTTCAAAAAGGTTATAAATACTACTTGGATTTCAATTATAGTATTTTTTTATGAATATTATTTATTTTTTAGGTTTAATGTAGGTAACATTTGAGTGGAAAAATTACCTTATAAATAATGTTATCACCTAGGCATCAATATATTTGACAAGCCGGTTGGCGTGGTTGGTGGATGCTTGCCGTTCACGCCGAAGGTTGTGGGTTCAATTCCCACCCAGGACAGATATTTGTGTGTATGAACGTGTCTGTTTGTCCTGAGTCTGGATGTAATTATCTCTATAAGTATGTATTTACAAAGAAAATAGTATATATAAGTATATCAATTGTCTAGTTTCCATAGTACAAGCTCTATACAAGCTTAATTTGGGATCAGATGCCCATGTGTGAAAAAATGTCCTAGGATATTTAGGATATTTTAATATGAAAAAACATCTTTAATATTATTATTTGAGATGTGTATTATTAATAACAATGGAACAAGTGATAAAATGTTCATTGACCTATTAATGTAATAAAAATATATTTTATCTCAATAATTCAAACACATTTAAAATCGGAAAAACAGGTCAGAGTAGGTACTTAGTTATCTAATTACAAGTTTAAAATATATTTATAAATAAATATATAACTGGCTCTGAACCATCCATTACTTAACTCTCTATTTCTGGTTCCGGGTTGCGTTGAGTGAACCAAAAAAAAATATGAAAAAGTGAAAAAGGACAAAATAATCTTGTCATATGGTTGGCAGCGCATTGACGTTATAAGGAGGTAAGGAATGGTATGGTCGTTGGTCCTGCATCAGAACTAATATAATGTATATTTATATAACGGTGATGATCTCTTACATCGTATGGCCCATTTGCCTTGCATTCCAATTATAAGAAAAAAAAACTGGAGTTTTTAAACGAAAATAATCAAGGTATCACTGACAGAACTCTTAAATGAAAACGGTTGGCACGTACCTGTTTGTTATTACAATTGAATGCATTTTATCAATTAAATTACATTCGAAGTCAACAACGCTACAGCTATAAGGGAAATACGATCATTGCTGTTAGTGCTTTGTGAAGCAGCGCGCGTGCTGTCGTGTTCTCATAACCGGTTCAATTTCCGAACGTATTTGTGTTCGGCGGGAAAAGTTACGCTGTATATAGAGCCTGTTTCTATTTTTAAAAATGAGTCTCGAAATAAGAAATAAGAAAATCGCTGAAACCTTCGAAAAGTATAAAATTGGACAGTGGGGTAAACCAATAATCAGAACGGTTAGTTACGTTTTTTATTAATATTAATAATAATAAAACTATATTATTATTAAAATTATCGTATAAAAAATATTAATATAAATAATAATAAGAAATAACGAAATAAACTATAATTATTCTACTTTCTCTTGTTTATATATCCTCAATAGCGTCTGGTCATTAAACGGCATCGTCCAATACTTTCATTTTTACTAACTAGTTTAAAATAATAATTTTTTAAAGATACATATTAGAAATATAGCATAAAATATATTGGTTATTTTTATTTTCATAATACACTGTAATAACCCGTAAATATCTCACTGTTTCTCACAGTACAGACACACCGTTATAGTCCCCATTTCGTCAGGGCAAAGTTAAGGGAGATAAACAAACATAATACATACATACATAAGTATATAGTCAAGCGATCTATCCGTCAATACATTTTTAATACATCTTATTGGCTTTATTTTTGATGCGTCTATTCAAATATGTTTTAATATCTCTAAAACAACGGTCCTTAATAACAAAGTGTTTACAGAAAATACGTAAAATGAACGTGTTATCTTGATAAGTATTCATTCTATATGACAAATAATTTGAACTAGATACATATTGTTAATTTTTTCCATAGTTTTTAATGTTTATTAAGATAGAGCTCTATAGTGCTGTCGTGGATAGGTAATTTAAAAAAAAAGGAGAATAGACCTTACTCAGCAGTGGGACATTCACAGGCTGGTTATTAGTTTTTTCCTTTTTAAGACCTTTGATTCAGAAGTGCATTAATTTGATGATTTTCTTATTATTTATCCAACGTAAGGTCACGTTAGCGCCCTTAACAAATTGATTACAAAATTACCATTGTTAAATTTAAAATAACTAAATTCCACACAAAAACCTTCCGGAAATATAACCTAATTTATGATGAAACCAGACAAAGGAAATTTATTTTATAATAAAAATAAATGTTTAAAAGTAAGCGTTCGATTAGAATAAATAAATAAAATGTACAGAACAAATAATTCATTCATTCAATAGCTGAGACATAGTATATTGGTAGAGGGATCGAAGGTTAAAATCTCGATTGCCTATAATGAGCCTTGCCTATAAAGCGATTCTTGAATTGCTTGTAAGAGCATACTTGTTTAAAGTCTGGGACACAATTCTATTAATATATAACGATTACGATACGTTCCCGATTCAATTCCAATCCAAATTTTACTATTCCATATTTTTTCCTATACTGATATGATGTTAACATAATTATACTGTTACGTCAAAACCTTCATTGTTAACTTTTATGCCAATAGTCCATAATTAAATTAAAGAATAGTACCTATAACAGATAAACGGCAACGATTTGATTCGATTAAGTGACAATTTGTTAGTAAAATTGTAATTGTTTTGAAATATTGATTGTTACTTGAGGTATTAATGTATTAATCAAAACATTGTCATTTTTTGTGACTCCTCAATCTTTAGAAATATGTTACTTAATTATTATAAAATGCATGATTAGTTTTAATAAATACTTTTAATAATTTTTAATTATGATTTCGCCGATTGATTTTTTGTTATAACAATGACATTATTTATTATTTAATTATGACATTTTAAAAAATTACTGATGATTTTTTGTTACTTTTAAATTGAATTTGATTAGATTGAATCTGGAAGTGCTATGTACACTTGTAATTGACATGCATATTAGATATACTATTATTGTTTTATAAATTAATCTTTTCAATGCTTTATATGTATGTTGTAAGTGTGCTATTATAAATAAAAACGTAAGGGGAGCTGATAGTCAACGGAGACCTCTTCGAAAGGATGGCCATCCGGAATATGTAGAAAAAAAAATATTTTATCAATGATTAGATCTGTAAACAATAACTGTCTGGCGGTCTGTAACAAAGACCTCTTTTCAATAAAATATTTTTTCAGTATAAAAAGGAAAAATCTTGATATGAGGTACGCAGAATTTCTATTATTACTTTAAAGTTTATCGAGTTATCTTGTAACATGTTGTAGGTAACGTTGCTTTCTTAATAGGTAACCAGGTTGACATTGATTTTTATCGAAACAAACACTGTTTTTTTTGCACCGCAAATTTTGCGAACCAAGATGTTATTTCCCTTGTGCCTCTATAGTTACACTGGATCACCCTTCAAAACCGAAATTTAACAACACTAAGCTACCTAGTATTAGTATATAGTATTACTAGTAGACCAACCGGCATTGGAGCAGCGTGGTGGAATAAGCTCCAAACCTTCTCTTCAAAAAGAGGAGAGGAGGCCTTTAGCCCAGCAGTGGGACATTCACAGGCTGTTACGATTACTAGTAGATTTATTAATTTATATTACAGAAATCATGATCATTAATTATTTATTTGTGCCACTAGCGGTTGAGACGTCGGGATGTTGGGGGTCGGATGCCCTCAGTTTAATAAGGGAAATTGGCTGTCGCCTTAGAGAGAGGGGATTTGACGGTCGCTCCGGGTCACACTTGGCACAAAGGTTGTCCATTGCCATACAACGCGGAAATGCGGCCTGCATTATGGGCAGCTTTGCGTCGGGTGGGAATCGGGAGGGACTATTTTAAAATTTGACTAAAATAATAAAAATTAATAATCTAAATTTAAATAAAATCCTATGTAATGATTACTAGTAGTAATATAGTAGTAGTAGGTGGTCCCTACTCGGGCTTGCACAACGCCAATTACTTGATGGTGGTAAAAGATTTTGGCCCGTATAGAGGCGCGAACTATTATTTCTATGCGGCTCCATTTCCGCTATCGGTTAATTAATATGAACCATATATCTAATATCTGATAATACAATCGTAATATTGGCGTACTTAAATTAATAATATATTACATAAACAAAATACAATTCTGATATAATAAAACAATTATTAGGTAATAGGAATGCTTTTATCTATCGGACTGCGATAGCTTCATATTTAAGACGAAAGTAACAATTCTATGATTCAATTTCGTATATCTGATATTTTGACAATGTTATTTTTTTTTTATTTTTTTATATAGAATAGGAAGGCGGACGAGCATATGTGCCACCTGATGGGAAGTGGTCACCAAACGCCCTTAGACATTGGCATTGTAAGAAATGTCAACCATCGCTTACATCACCAATGCGCCACCAACCTTGGGAACTAAGATGTTATGTCCCTTGTGCCTTGTAATTACACTGGCTCACTCACCCTTCAAACCGGAACACAACAATACCAAGTACTGCTGTTTGGCGGTAGAATATCTGATGAGTGGGTGGCACCTACCCAGACGAGCTTGCATAAAGCTCTACCACCAGTAAATTCTGTCGTCTTTTATGTCGTCTTGTAAAGTACATGTTTATATAAACGACCTTTTCCACTGACAGAAGCGATATATTTAAAAATATACGACATAGCATGTCTGTCCTGTATTTACTTTATAAGACAAACGTTTCATTCGTATTCCTTTTTTATTTCATCGGACTAGAGAAAGAAACGAAGTTCGTAATATATATTTCGCATAAACCTTTTAAAAAGGAAACTTATTATAATATGGATGGATAACGAAAGAAAATATTAAAGTTAACAATTAAATAAAACTATTTAACGAATTCGGACACTAATTTTATAATTAAATTATTGCTATAATTTTAGTTTCGGTAGTTAGATTATTTGAATTGTTTCAAAAATTATTTCTTTATCATTAATGTTATTATATACTGTGTGACGGCACTATATATTGTATATACTTATACGCAAGAGTCGATTCGAGCATGCGATAACTGCAATATCCAACGTTACTACTAGTTATGTGGTTTTGTTTACGTAAAGTGCTCACTTTCTCCGCCTTTCATGCGATTCCTACTCCGATGAGATATCTTGGCAGATTGAGCATTAAATATCAGTTACCTATATCAGAACAAAATTGCTCAGTAAATATGTTTTATTAAAATTAAAAATGCTTGACGATGCAACGTTTATTACAGGAGTTTAAACTTAGCATGACCCAACGAGGTTACTAGTCTTTTAAGTCTCTGCAAGTTAATTCGGTCTATAATAAGAAATATATTATTGTGTTCTACTAGTAAACAAGAATGTAATATGAATGCTGATAACAGATAAAATAGTAAAAGATAAGTGACAAATATTTGATAATATACATCTAATGCAACATGATATATATTTAACATCGATTATTTTTATAAGTATATTTTGCACTATAAACCAATCTATATTATATTAATAAGATAAGGTGATATAATTGAATACGAGACTAATAATTCTCTTAATTTCGTAGTGATTTTTAGTTGTGCTAAAAAACGATATTATTCCGTAAATCTTTGGCCCAGTGATTAGAACGCGTGAACCTTAACCGATGATCGTTGGTTCAAACCCTGGCAAGCACCACTGAATTTTCATGTGCTTAATTTGTGTTTATAATTCATCTAGTGCTTGATAGTGAAGGAAAACATCGTGAGAAAACATCGTGAGTTTTACAGAAATTCTGCCACGTGTATATTCCACCAAACCGCATTGGAGCAGCGTGGTGGAATTAGTTCCAAACCTTCTCAAAAAAGGAGGAGGGGAGGCTTTGGAGGAGGAGCCTAGCAGTACAGGCTGTTACTACTATCTATACCATTATATAAAACTGACGAGAGTGTTCGTTCGTACGTTGTTGTAACTGTTGATGACACTTGCTTATAGGTTTCTGATATAGTACCACCGAAGTCGTTACGTGACGCGCAAGGCGTGTCGTGTAATTGCTTACAAAAATCTATACAGGCATTGCATATGCCGTTCATCTAGTAAGTTATATACTTAACGAAAATTGTATAAAATAAACTATACTAAGTATATTTATCAATTTCGTAACTAGACTTTGCATGCCCCAATGCAAAAAATGGAATTGTCCTATTTAGTATTGTGAAAACGAATGTGGATCATTACACAAGAAGTTAGTCAGTAGTATGACCTTAAAGTACAATTTTACGTTTTCCAGAGCATACGAGGAGATATTCTTTGTTGACCTCCTAAAAATGACATAGTTTCGATCGCGCGTGTGGTTTTTGACACGTATTTTATTACTTTTTGAAATAAAATAATCGTTTAGTACTCACCAGGGCCGCCTTGAATTTGAGGCCCCACTGGTTGCATTGTTTGCATTGGCTAAAACTACAACCTGTCATTATGTAAGAACTCCATATCAATCGGCATAGTAGTTTTGTATGGAAAACCAGTTGGAGACATAAACCGAAACTTACCCCTTCAAAAACATGATAAAATGTTTATATTTAAATAGGTCCGACATTTCAATACGTTTATATAAATAATATTAGGTACTTACAAAATATAAGCAAATTGCTTCCATTTTATAGCGAATAATTGATGTAATAATTATTTATAACCATTTAATTCTTTGTTCGAATTATTAGTAATATAATTTAATGTATCTAGGTCCATAATTATATTTAAGTAAGCCATTGATTTGTATCAAACGAGTTGTCTATGAAAAAAGTATCATGCGCATTATCGATAAATTGTATTTTATTAACTCATATCACTCTCACCACTTCTACTACTCGTGCTACCTAACTTTTTAAACGATTTCAAAAAATAGTGTTCCCTTTTTCCCCCACGGTTTTTTTTTGTATTATATTAGTTTGGTTGATTGGCAAGCGCGCCTTTAGACATAAGCGTTGTAAGAAATATTAATTTACATCGCCAATGCGCCACTAAACTTGGGAATTTTTTGTCTTTTGTGCCTGTAATTACACACACTCATAGTTGGCTCACTCACGCTTCAAACTGGAACACAACAATATTAAGTATTGCTACTTGACGGTAGAATATATGATGAGTATTTGGTACTTACCAAGACGGGCACAAAGCCCTACCAGGAAGTGAGGTATGTTTACAAGATAGCTGTTGGAAATAGGTATTTTATATATGTCGTTCCATTTTTTGTAAACCGCCTAGATATAAATTATATAAATATATATCACCATATCTGATATACGGTTAAAACTAATTGAGCTATCAAGCTGCACTTTTATTGTTTGTAAATTATAGTTTTTCAATTATTTTTTATTACCATTCAAGATTTAATTATGTTATGATGTACGCAGACATATGTATATAAGGAACAGGAAACTATGGTTGTATGCAGTCATAGTCATGAATCGCAATTGAAGAAATATTATAATCGACCTTTTCGAAGGTCACGTATTGACCGTTACTTCTGGTAATTCTAATTTTAAATACATTCACCAAATTATCGTTTACTTTTTAATTGTTAAAATAAAAATGCATTACGTGTCTATTGTTGCGAGTAACCTCCAAATTAATGAACTGCGAACAGTTTTCCGCGTTAAAATGGTTTGTGGTCTAAGTGCCGTTATTTATTGCCTCGAATTAAAGAAAAGGTTGCCTCGAATTAAAGGAAGTCATAGTTGGTAGAAAAATAAATATTAAATACTGGTGAATGCTAACACTAACACTGTAAAGGTTGTTGCCTAATTATTTTATTGTAGACACTTACTATTATCATGATGATAAGAGTGATTTGTGAACGTAATGGGATCATTTTGCCTTCAACTTATTCATTGTCGGTCTTGCTCACTCATAGCTTAAGTACATATTAATAAATATGTATTAATTTGACTGCTTCATTTGTCTACTAGCTAGCACATAAGGATGCAGATCTTGGTTTCCTGGTCGATCTCGGTTCGGGCCAATAAAATATGGTTGCGTTTTTCTGTCAACGTATTCCCAGTAGCAGTCGGAATTTTGGAAGTTAGCAATGTTAACATTCAAGTGCCACGGAAAGCGCATAAAATCTTTGGTCCTGCGCTTGAACTTTCACAGGTCGTGTCGGATTACTGCCCAGCGGATTATGACAGAAATGATTATACTGCTTTCATATTTCCATTAACAATCGGTCAGGACATCATCACTAACTGAACGTAAAATGTCGTTTGCCATACAATTCAATAGTATATCACACGCGGTAATATAATATTATATTCTCATCTTAGAATATTCCTAGGCTTCAGAGAAATTTGAAAATTTTACCTTAAATAAATCTTTCATGATAATAAAGTGTTATATATTATTTTATCTTATCCGTATGTGAAAAATACCTTAGGATACTATAAAATTTTATCTTAAGATCGTTACCTTAAATATTGTTGTATCATCATTGTTTTTAACGCTTTACGAATAATTTTATCATTCGCTCATTGAAGCATTTTATTCACATACAATTTATTTATTTCGCTTCCCTTAGTAACTGTATAGATGCAAAGAAAAAAAAGGCACTATTATTTTCCATTCTGTTTCTATCTTTTTGTTTTTTTTTGTTGGTCGCTATTGACCAGCTTTGGTTTTAGTAATAAAAAAAACATTAAGGAAATCATTTGCGTGTTTCCGAAACATGCAAATTAAAATATGTTTTCTTCGAATTTTCAACAATGTATATTGTTGAGTTTCGACCTTTCGGCGAACAATTGTATGGTGAAATTCATAGTGTATATACGTTTAACATTATATAGTTTAATGTTTGTTTCGTTAAATTAATTAAAATTCACACGATTTATTCGTGTTTACTTTAACGTTTACCACGAAAGGAATCTGGTTAATTACAACAACTTTATCAGATTATGTCAATGTTTAATTTACTTTGCTGATGTAAATTAGAGGTGACGGAACAGTTACCTCGAGCCTCAAACGATGCATTTAGTAGAAAATTTAACATTACAAAATTCAATTAAATTACACGAGAGAACTTAATGAATGAACTGAACTAAACTTATTATTACTAGTGACTCCATTTTTAGATTGTAACAATTACATTTTTCTATAATATATAACTTGATTATATTTGCTTCAGTGTGCGCAAGTAGCAACGAATGTGGTCGAGCAGAAGCACCAAGTTTCCAGAGCTAAGAGAAGTAGAGCTCTGGGTAGCCGGGCGTTCCGGGGAAGTACCGTTTGGTTTACGGGACTCAGTGGCGCCGGCAAGACCAGCATAGCGTTCGCTCTTGAAGCATACCTTGTCTCCAAAGGTAAGAATGAATTTCAAATAATGGTGTGTGTGTTGTATTTTTTAAGAATTTCAAATGCTTGACACATTTTTCTTATGGAAAGTGCTTCTTTTTCTCCTTTTTTTCGGAACCTTTTTTTTGAATATGTTTCGATCTTACCTCACTAATCGACATCAAATTGTTAAAATTAATAAGTACCAAAGTAAACCTGCAATTATAAACTATGGAGTGCCCCAAGGCTCCATTTTAGGGCCTTTGCTCTTTTTAACATACATTAATAATATTCATCAATTGGACTTACATGGTGAACTCACTCTTTATGCTGATGATACATGCTTGTTTTATTTCGGATCCTCAATTAATGATATTATATCTCAAGCGCAAGCAGATCTCAATAATCTTTATATGTGGTTCCAATCAAATCTGCTCACTATTAATATTAATAAAACATGCTATATGATCTTCAAAGCGAAAAAAAAAAAATACAGCTTCATACACCTCTTACAATAAATAATATACCTTTGTAAGAGAAAAAGCAAGAAAAATATCTAGGACTAAGACTTGATACATATTTAACATGGAATACACATATGGAACATATTACAAACAAGCTCTCTAGCCTAATCGGTTCATTGAGATCAACGGTTCGATGTTTACCTCGTCGAGTTCGCATAATGATTTACAATAGTTTAGTGAAACCACATCTTTTGTATCTCATCGAAATATGTGGTTTGGCATCAAAAAGCAATATAGCCCAACTACAAATTGCTCAAAATAAAATAATTAAATTACTTTTTCATTACACCTTCAGATAAAGTCTATAAAGAAACCAAATTAATGAATATTAAGCAATTATACAACTACACTACTTGTATTCTTATACGTAAAATCTTAGACAAAAAAAATACACACAGAAATATCTTTCGAAAGCAAAGGTCAATTACACAAATATGCAACTAGACGTGCTGGCCATCTAATACTGCCTAAAACTAGAACTAAGAATGGAAAAAAGATGATTATTTTTGAGGGAGCAAAACTTTATAACAATTTACCTAAACAAGTAAAAACTCTAACAAATTTTTCTATGTTTAAATCTCGACTCTATAACCATATTCTGTGTAACGATTCTCTGTTAAAATAATTAATTGAAACTGTTATCTCATCTGTTTTGCTGATCCGAACGAATTGTTATATTTATAAGTTAGATATAAGTTCTCATGTAAATGACGTTGTCGTAATAAAGTTCTTTAAACTTAACCTTTTCCAGAGCTGTACCAGGTTTCTTTTATTGTTTATCTCCCACAAAATTTTATAATTATTTTTCTTAGAACATGTTTTTCTTCGCGAATGATAAATAATTAACCTTTCGATTTTTTTAAATTAGTAACGGTTTCGTAATTTGTAACCGCAAGTTACTTCAAGTTGTATATAGGGAACCTTATTCTGTCGTTTGAACTTCGGCGAAAGTTGCGAAAGTTTAAAACGTCATTTGATTACAAACCGGTATAGTTAAGAAGTCCGTCTTCAATATATATATACATAATATAGTAATATAAGAGTTTGGATTGTAAATTTCTAAGTTTAAGATATTCTCATTGTGTGTGTGTAGTTTCATATGCACATAATGTATGCTAGTGATAGAAAACGATTGGCCCTGGTAGCGAATGGCGATGTAATGTTGTTTTGGATATCGAGTTGTTGTTTTACTATATCTTATATGTAAGTATGATTTTTTTTCTTAAGTATTATTCTTAATTTTTTTTAATGTTATGATTCATAACTTTAGAAAATCGTAGTATCCGTAGACAGTTGTTAAAAAAAATATTAAAAAGAAAAGAGAAAAATAAAGGAATAAAAATAGAACACACCTAAACATTTGATATTTTTGCATGTTTTATTTTAAATATCGTACGTATTTTTTGGAATCTCATGATAATTTATAAAATAAAATTCATTTATAATTGTCATACATACTTTTGTCTGAATAATAATAGGGTTGCCATAGTAATAACTAAACCATGCAATATCCGATGAACAAAGATGTTCAGCTGTTTATGAAATTGCGGATATGAATATGACAGGTTTTGTAGGATGTTCATTAGACAACTATTCAAACGAATTTGCGGTTTCTATTTAATATAGCAATAAAAAAAAGGCGTGTGGTTATATGTTTATAAGTTTGTTTTCGACTACACAAAAGAACACCATAGAAGTACGACGACACATGTTTGTGGTATATTTATAAGTCCTACACAGTTAAACTATGGTTTATTAAATATTTATTATTAAATATTATTACCTTATATAATAAGGTTGATGCGTCTAAAATAAAACTGCAAATTTAAAATACATTTTACAATATTTTATACATTTCATTTTCTCGTCGTATCCACATTTCGAAACGGAACCATACTATGCTAAATATAATAATTATATTAATAATTATAAATTATACGGTACGCTTTTTTCTATGATTATTCAAATACCATATAATATATATTTATGTACTTGTCCAAATTGTCCAAGACCTTAGTACACTGTTCATATACAGATGATGATGTTTAATCAATAAAAGATATGCCGACTTAGACTAACAGTGTTTTCGTGTTATCTGTTATAGTTTTTTTTTTCTATTTTTAAAATTTTTAGAAAAGTTTGTATGTTAAACGCACATATTTTCCGATTTGACAAGCCGTGCCCATTTGATGCATTCATCCTTTATTTATGTTTAATTAAAAATATCTCTTTACTAATGTTTTTAATGCGAAAGTAACTCTGCTTGTATGTTACGCTTTCACGGCTTGAAACGTCACGGATTTTAATGCAATTTGGTACGAAGCAAACTTGAACCCTTAAAAAGTACTTCTTTTTTTTTTTAAACGCTGGAAATCCCATACCATACTCACTTAAAAACCAGCGGTACCCTTTCCGTTTTAACGAGGAGCGCCACGGGATCGCTTTCGCATGCTACCGTGACGCTCTGAGCCATTCTCTAGGGAGGGTTCCTAGGATACCGTGAACCCCCTAGTTTTTAAAACAGCTCCTCCCCCAACACCAACATCTACCCCTTATGTAACATGCGGTCGATGCCGCGGCCGAACACCAGTATACATTGTTTCTATAATGTGAAATATTGAAATCACTCATCGTCGAACCACTCGTGTTTCGTAAATGCAGTTTATTCATAAACATGATTCGCAATAGGTGAACGTACTTGGGCTAAGATTTCCTTTACACGTGCGTTACTATTGTTGAATTACATAATAATATGTTGTCTATTTATAGCGCATGTACGTCGGCATGAATGGTCATTGTATGTATTTACGGCATTAATTAGATGCACTCATGTATTCTAGGCCATTCGTTCGTTTGTTCGGATTGTATGTTGAAAAACGAAACGATAATTGAAAATTTTAAAGTCTATTTAACATTACTTCTATTATATATTGTAATGTCAGCTAGCCTATTTGATGTAATTCCGCATGTTTATGACAAAATATAAACTATAATATCAATAACGTGGTTTAAAAACGCCTCAATGGTTTCACGATATACTGGCTTAGTTACCAGGTAGCGAGGTGAAAGTAACAGAGATTTTATATTAAAAATAAAAACATTCACTCAATTGTATTCTTTCTCCAGGTATACCAGCGTACGGGCTAGATGGTGACAACATTCGAACGGGGCTTAATAAGAACCTCGGCTTCACCAAGGAAGACAGGGAGGAGAATATCAGGCGTGTTGCCGAAGTGGCAAAGCTTTTCGCTGACAGCGGAGTCGTCTGCTTGTGCAGTTTCGTTTCCCCATTCGCGGAAGTAAGTCAATAATTAATCGAGTATCTAGCCATTTAGACCGGCAAACAAGTGACCGCAGTAACTGGTATAGTAAAGCGCTACAAACCTAGATAAAACTGGTTTACACCAACTATTACCAGTTGTTCTGCAACAAAATAACAACGGCTTGTGTATGAGTATATGAGCTATCTAAGTGTAATAAATTGATGATACAATGGATACTAACTTTATTTTTTTTTATACATTCTTTGAACTCTATAATTAAAATTTATTTGAGTACGTACCAGCGAGGATTGTACAGTTGATCTATTAGATCTTATAAGGCTGCAGATCCCGAGGTCCTGGGTTCAAGTCTCGGGTCGGGGAGAGTTTAGAAATAGCGATAGCACTAGTGTTTGCGCTGAGTTGCCTAAATCCTACCCATTGATATCTTCGCCAGTCCACATCAATATTGCGCTGCCGCTAAACAGCAATATTTTATATGCGGCTTGAAGAGTGTGTGAAGAAGCATTATTACAAGCACAAGCGACAAAATATCATTGTATCAACGGTTTTAGTACATTGAAGACGAAAATAATGATTTGTACTTCTCTTAGTGACATTAGACATTTAATGTTTGGGTGGTAGTGACATAATATACAGTGGACGTTTTGCCCCTGCAAAGCTATTTTAAAAGAAAATAACCCACTAGTATTTACGTGTTGTCATATTTGCATCCAGTTAGTAACCAGTAATCACGTCCTTTCAATTACGATTAGACTCGCTCGATCACCCCTCATACCGGAAAACAATAATTCAAAATATTGCGCCGAGTAGAAAATCTAGTGGTTGAGTGACATACCCTCCGTCTGAGTACCCTTATGATGCTAAAGTTAGTGCCATATATTAGTATAAAAGTCACAACTAGATACTCTGAAATGTTGTTGGCGCCGGGAACAAAAAACTTAGAGATTACGAATGTTTTGATCATTTTTAGATTTTGTCTGAAATATTGGCAGTAAACAAATGAAAACTATTCTTAATACTAGTTAACCAATTCTTTGTCTCATTCTTTCGAATATCAAATCAGTGATGACAGAAAGAGACAAATCAGTGGTCACTTAACACCGTCTAAACAACGTTTATAAGTAAAGCCATGACATATTTTTGTTTTATAATAATATACATTTTTTAAGATATATTTTAATTTAATCTCCAATAGACTAGCGTGCTCTTATCTTAACTTAATTACCTTTTTTTAATTGTTTACAATATAAAAAAGTAATAATAAATGTACATTAAAAGCATTAATTATTCGCAACGTAACTCGGGGTACTAAACTGTTCGTCATTAGGTTATTCATTAAATCCAATTTATAAAGTTACTAGTTTTTGCCCGAGATTTTCGAGTCTATTCAATCGCAAAACAGCAGTACTTGGTATTGTTGTGTTCCGGTTTGAAGGGTGAGTGAGCCAGTGTACAGTGTGTACAAGGGACATACAACCTTAGTTCCCAAGGTTGGTGGCGCATTGGCGATATAAGCGATGGTTAACATTTCTTACAATCCCATCAGATGGCCCATATACTCGTCCGCCTACCTATAATATAAAAAATAAGAGTAGACAAGTGTTAGCTATAATAAGTAACTAATTTCCTACTTTGGGTTTCAAGCTTGCATCATACTAAATTTCATCAAAATCGGTTTAGTGCTTTAGCCGTGAAAGCGTAACAGGCTGACAGAATTACTTTCGCATTTATAACATGACATAACATAACATTGGTAAAATTAATTTAACAAACAAAAAAAAATGGCTTGCAATAGTTTTTATCACAGAATGCAATAGATAATATTCAAAACACTTATGGCGTGTTTTATTTGTGATAAATGTTTGAGAATTTAATTTGTTGACGAAAGTGAATATTTACTTTTTATTCATAATTATGATGATTCATAATTATTATATTTTATATAATATGATATGATTTACATGAAAGGTTACAATGGCCAATTATAAAGATGATTATACATCAAAGTTATAAGGAAATACTTTCTTCTCACGTTTTCCCAAGAGATTAATGTGTTTTTTTTTACAATTTCATTGTTCTATAAATATTTTGAAAAGTTTTAAAGAATTATTTTAACATTCGTGTGAATTGAAGATTCTTCACTGGAGCAGCGTGGTGGAATAAGCTCCAAACCTTCTCAAAAGGGAGAGGAGGCCTTAGCCCAGCAGTGGGACATTCACAGGCTGTTACGATACGAAGAATCTTCATTCTTTTCAGATATGGATAAAATTAAAATAATGCTTTAAACTTTTTTTTATTAATTATTCATGTAGATTGTCACACATCGGTTTAACGTTTTTTTTTCATTTCGTTATTTAATTAGAAATCAACGACTTAATTACAGTGATTTTGATTTTTATAACGTTACCTTTTAGTCTTAAACAAAGCATGATTCGTTTTGGATATTCTCCAAATTGATTGTTTTTTTTATTCCCATTTTCTTTGTGGGTACGAAGTATTATTTATTATTATTAACTATTTATATTTGATATTGCATCATTATTTAAATATTGGACATCATTTGAAAAACAACGACTCCGTTTTTTTTTTAAATATAATATGAAAAGAGTTTATATATCATTTTTTGTAATTAATTAAATCGTTTCCCACATACACTGTGGCTGTACTGCGCTAAAGTGTAATACATTCCGTACATTGTCAATGCGTTACCAACCTTATTACTACTAGATAAAGGGAGATACCCTAACGTCTATAATAACAGTGTCTCATTCACCATTCAAAGAACGCAGCGATACAAATAAAATTTGAATTTAGAATAATTGATTTTTTTTATGTGTTTAAGTTACCTACCGACTTACAAAAAGAAGTACAACTACAGCTAAATCAGCTCATGTTTGATACTTATACAAATTATTTATAACAGGACAGAGAAGTGGCGCGCAGAATTCACACGGATTCCGACCTTCCATTCTTCGAAGTGTTCATTGACACGCCATTGGAAATTTGCGAACAGCGTGACACCAAGGGTCTCTATAAGAAGGCCCGCGAAGGACAAATTAAGGTTTGTTGTTCTTATTTTAAATAATGTCATTTAATCGGTTCGGAGCTTAATTCATTTTATCGCTGCATTAATTTTTCTTTCCCAAAAATTTGTTTCCCAGTCAATCTTTTAAATCGTTAAGCGTTCTGCAAATGGAATCTACTGAAAGTAAATGAATAGTTACTATTTTTTCTTTCTTTGTTTAATATAAAAATATGATATCAATCGTTCCATACATTTTTGCCAGATATTCCGATATAGAATTATTACTCTGGATTATTCTGGATTGATATTCTGAAAAGTCGAGATGGCCTAGTGGTTAGAACGCGTGAATCTTAACCGACGATCATGGGTTCAAACCCCGGCGAGCACCTCTGAATTTTCATGTGCTCAATTTGTGTTCATCTCGTGCTTGACGGTGAAGGAAAACATCGTGAGGAAACCTTCATGTGTCTAATTTCATTGAAATTCTGCCACATGTGTATTATACCAACCCGCATTGGAGCAGTGTGGTTGAATAAGCTCCAAACCTTCTCCTCAAAAGGGAGAGGAGGCCTTAGCCTAGCAGTGGGACATTAAAAGGCTGTTACTGTACTATACTGTACTCTGGATTGACTCAATCAGTCTAATCTGATTTAATCGTTTAAAGATTATCGACATTTTCTATCTACTTGGTTTTAACAGTATATATAATATATAAGTAGTGTCCTATTTATAAATCTAATTTAAATAAACTAATGAGTCTATGAGACTTAAGTCGACTGTTCTTGTTTCATATTCCTTTCTTCCTATTGTTAAGAGCGAAAATAATAACATAATACACATCAAGATTTATATATTTTCACATAAAATGAATGCTATGTTTTATTAATATGTATGTTTGAAGATGAAAATAAAAAGAATAATAGAATCTTAAAACAATGTGAGTGAAATAAAAGGCATTGTTTAAAATAAATCTATTTGGTACTACCATTGACCTTTTAGGTCGTTAGATGAAGTAGTGGGAGGGTGACTGGTATTAACCACGTTTCATAGGATTTTTTTTTTAATTCTTACTATTAAATTTTTTTTAATTTGAATGTTCCGTAACAGCCTGTGAATGTCCCACTGCTGGGCTAAAGGCCTCCTCTCCCTTTTAAAGGAGATGGTTTTAGAGCTTATTCCACCACGCTGCTCCAATGCGGGTTGGTAGAATACACATGTGATATAATTTCAATGAAATTAGACACATGCAGGTTTCCTCACGATGTTTTCCTTCACCGTCAAGCACGAGATGAATTTTAATCACAAATTAAGCACATGAAAATTTAGTGGTGCTTAACCGGGTTTGAACCCACGATCATCGGTTAAGATTCACGCGTTCTAACCACTAGGCCATCTCGGCTGTCATATTAACACGCATTGTTACGGTGAAGGAAAACATCGTGAGGAAGAACATTTTAATATTTGTGTGAATTGAAGAATCTTCACTGGAGTAGCGTGGTGGAATAAGCTCCAAACCTTCTCAAAAGGGGAGAGGAGGCCTGAGAGCCCAGCAGTGGGACATTCTCAGGCTGTTACTGTACTGCGTGTTAATAAAATATATCATTGAAATTTGACGTCCACAAATATACGAGTGAATATTCGTATGGTGTAACTGTGATAAATGATGACGTAAAGAAAGGGACAAATTATATAAGTGCAAAGGAAAAAACAAAATTATAATAATAATAATAATATCCTGGGACATTATTCACACACGGCCATCTGATCCCAAACTAAGTAAAGCTTGTTCTATGGAAACCAGACAACTGATATACTACATATACTACGTTTCTTTTGTAAATATATACTTATATAAATAGTTACACCCCAGACTCAGGACAAACTGTCATGTCCATGCACACAAATGTTTGTCCTGGGTGGGAATCGAACCCACAACCTTCGGCGTGAGAGGCAAGTATCTACCAACCACGCCAACAGGCTTGTCAAATTAAAGATTAACTTTACTAAAATATTAATTGAATTGAATATTTAGGAGTAATTTTTGGGTTAGTTTTCAACATTCTTCAGAAAATTCAATTCCTATAGAAAGCAAATACAATAATCATATTAGTTATATATTTATTAGAAAAGATAACACTTAATCATTTATTCAGGGCTTCACCGGTATCACCCAAGACTATGAGCGCCCCGAAGCACCCGAGCTGGTCATCCAAACAGTTGGACGATCAGTCGAGGAGTCTACGATGGAAGTTGTCCGTCTTCTTGAATCGCAGGTGAGAATCATATAATTCCGCTATGTTACCACATACATATATCAAAATATATGTATGTAGTAACATCTAAGAAGACAAATCTTCTGACAATGAACTTGAAATATAATTGCTTGTATTTTAAAAAGTCGAGATGGCCCAGTGGTAAGAATGCGTGAATCTTAACCGATGAACGTGGGTTCAAACCGGGCAAGCACCTCTGAATTTTCGTGTGCTTAATTTATATTTATAATTCATCTCGGGCTATACGGTGAAGAAAAATATCGTGTGGTAACCTGCTTGTGTCTAATTTCATCGAAATTCTGCCACATGTGTATTCCACCAATCTGCATTGGAACAGCGTGGTGGAATAAGCTCCAAACCTTCTCCTCAAAAAGGGAAAGGAGGCTTTAACCAAGCAGGTGGAACATTTACAGGCTACTACTAAACAAAGTTATATTTATTAAATCTACGATGAATATTGTCATAATAGTTTCGATATCAGTACAACTAAAAATCCTTTCGCAGTTGTAAATTCTGCTAAATTATTAAGTTAATAGCTGTATTTTCGTTAAAGAGAAAATATCACTTTATATAAAGCTATATATGAATAGAAACATACCTTATCTAAATATGGCAGAGCGTGAGGTTAAACAAATATATATTTGAACTATCCGGCCCCATCGTTAGACGTAAATTAAGTTTAGTAAAAACTTATTAATCCCATAGAATAAATTAAATCCGTCCAGCTATTTCGACTTTATGTCAAACATCCAAACAAACTCACATTTATAGTTAAGTGTTCGGTGTCATGTAAAACCACTTCGACCAATCTATGGGCTTAATTTAAAACGTAATATTTTAAAACAAATTAAGATCATAAGTCAATTCCTTATGTATTCGAAACTATACCTTAAATCTTTAAAGGTTAGGTTTTATGTCATATATTTGTCATTTACAGGGTATAATACCTCGTTACGAAATTGACAGTGCTGGTGTTGAAGAACTGTTTATATACGGGAACAGGTTGAGCAGCGCCATAGAAGAGGCAGCGAGGATCCCTCAGATCGAGATCACGAAGCTCGATTTGCAGTGGGTTCAAGTGAGTTGAACAAACTTATCCTATAAGTTAAGAAACTCATATTTATAGGCATATAATAAAAAGATACAAATAAAATAAAAAACAGAACCGATTTTTTTTTATATAAAATAGATAGGTTAATGGACCACCTGATGGTAAGTGGTCACCATCGCCCATAAACTTTGGCGTTGTAAGAAATATCCGTTCCTTCGCCTTCTTAATCGCTAATGCGCCACCAACCTTGGAAGCAAAGAGATTACTCCCCTTGAGCCTGTAGTTAAACTGGCCCACTCAACCTTCAAACCGGAACAAAACAATACTAAGTAATGCTATTTTATTTGAACGAACATTATCAGAGTTTAAATATATTTTATTTTTGTTCTGTAATTTTACAGATAAATTAAAAAAAAATACTTGTGTTAAGTTCATTGTTTACGCCGAACTAATATCGGAGATCACATGGTAAATGAAACTAAGGAAGAGCTTTCCACCGTTCACATTATTATTTATTATTGCCTGATCATTTTAAGAAAGTCACTTTTACATTATATATATTCAGTAGCGAATCTAGACAGCGCGATTCAGGAAACTGACAGATTTTACTACCGCCATCTATTGCTACCGAGTAGTAACACATGCCATTATACATTCATACACCAGTAATTAAATATTTTATTCAATTAAGCAGAACGTCCCAGATGGTGACAAAAATAAATATAAATAATACCTTTAATGAACCGAGTAAATGTTTACATTTAATTATAATTTATAATTTGCATTTAATTATTTAAAATGCTGCTGACAACAAAAACTTAATCATTAATATTGCAAATATTAATTTGTTTGCATTAACAAATACTATTTTTTTTTTTCGTTTAATCCAGGTGCTATCCGAGGGCTGGGCCTATCCGCTCAAAGGTTTTATGAGGGAAATTGAATATTTACAAGTGAGTATTAAACCTTACCGTTGTCTATTCTGTGTATTTTGCCTGTGCATATGTTTGATATTTTATTTTTCAAGAACACAATGCTTAATTTTTTTTTCATATATTTAATATAAAAGAGGGTCCTCTCGCGTTAGGCTTAATACGAGAGGTAAATAGAAATTCATTTAAAAACAAAAGAAACATACTTTGAATTTTATACTCTTGGCACCAGCAACGAGCGCTGAGTTTCATGTTTGTTTACTCGGACCGTTCTCTCTGTTCAATACAGTACATAGAAACACCAATCTATACAAATTAATATACAATAATAATAAAATAATGACATTATAAACTTTAGTTGCACAGTCTGGTCGTGAACCGCTGGTGCACAACCCAAAAAGCTAGCAGTTGAAATTAATAATTAATTAAAATACCGTAACCTGCACACCATTGGATGTTGTTATTTCAAAATTTTTTTCCATCACGAGCTAACTCACAAAGCCACTTCCAATTCCAGGCGCTTCACTCGAACTGTCTGTCGCTGCCGGACTCGTCGCTCGTGAACCAATCGGTGCCGGTGGTGTTGCCGGTGCAGACGGCGGACAAGGAGCGGCTGACCGGGTCGGCGGCCGTGGCGCTCGTGTACGCGGGCCGGCCGGTTGCCATTCTGCGAGCGCCGGAGTTCTACCCGCACCGCAAGCAAGAGCGGTGCTCCAGGCAGTTCGGGATCTACCACACCGGACACCCTTATATTAAGGTGAGGATTTAGCATTTGGGATTTTGTGGCGAAAAATTCCCGGAGGCTGGAAGTTGAAAGTGCGTGTAGTCCCATGCCTCGGTGCGCACGTAATGGCCGTGTTCCTGCGTCTGAAGTCTTTCTGGTCGTGTTAGATTGCCGTCCCGTGTTGTGTTTACATACACACTTTTGCACTAAAATAAGACCTGCGCAACTGGTTAATCTCCCTTGAGAATGACTGCCGTGGCCGAAATAGGTCATCAGCTATTACTTGGATTATTCTTTAACATATCGCATGAGCCCATTTCAAGGCTCAGACAGTCAAACAATTCTATATATTTGATGTCTCTTTCTCTCTTGCAGACGCACGGATCTTCCATCTTTGTTGCGAAGCGAAAGCTTTTAAACGTGACATGACCTTGTGATTTGTTGCGTTGCAAAAAAATTCACGTCAAAAACAAATGATATTTTTCAGATGATCGAGGAATCGGGCGACTGGCTCGTAGGCGGTAACTTGGAAGTGTTCGAGCGTATTCGTTGGGACGACGGCTTGGACTCGTACCGTCTGACGCCTAACGAGCTCAAACAAAAGTTCAAAGAATTGAACGCCGATGCTGTTTTTGCCTTCCAAGTAAGATAATTAAATTATTAATTATTTTTTATACAAAATCATAATAAATTCTATGAAAGTAGCCTTGTGTAAATATGAGTTGCCAGCATTTGTCAAGCAAAGTCTTTTGTAAATTAAAATCTCGATAAAAAAATCTACGTTTATATTGTTGAGCCGATTATGAATAATAAATTCTTGTATATTTTTTTTTGTTTTTAATAATTTAGAAGCTTATACAAATAATATCGCAGATTAAAAATTATTATCACAAGACACATCACTCTCAAAATCATGATATATAATTTCCTTTAAGAAGAATTTCCGCTATTCCTCATATAACTCATTTTTTTAAATTGAGGGTATATCTTCTTAATGAAAATGAATGATATAAATGGAGCTGATATGTTTTTCCATCCTATATTATTATATAGATTATAACTGTTGTCATACAACCTAAAATATGGTTGAGATACGTGTGAGTAAAACATTTGCATATTTGAACAAAAAAGAAGTAATTAGAAAGAATTTATATAAATACTCGTTTAAATTTGTGTTTTTTGTTTATAAGAAATTATTTTTAAATTTATTCAGCAGTCACGAGACACGAGATGTTTAAAATCAGAACAGAACTGAATTCGTTAATGTATTTATGACACAAAAAAAAAATTATTGTTTATGGTAATTACTATAAACTTATCTATAATTTCATATTGCTTATGATAATTTTATAAACTGACTTATTAATGAATTCAACAGCTTCGTAACCCAATTCACAACGGTCACGCGCTGTTGATGCAGGACACGCGTCGACAGCTTCTAGAGAGGGGATTCAAGAACCCCGTCCTCTTGTTACATCCTTTGGGTAAACTATATTTTTATATACGTTATAAAATTCGTTAATAATAAATTTAATTAGGCATCGTATACTTATATTTAATTAAATTTCTTGTAAATTAAAGGAGGCTGGACAAAAGACGACGATGTTCCTCTAGAAGTGAGAATAAACCAACACAAAGCGGTTCTGAACGAAGGCGTTCTGGATCAGAAGTCCACGGTTCTTGCCATTTTTCCTTCGCCCATGATGTATGCTGGACCCACTGAGGTATTATGCTATTAAATTATATAATGACTGGTTTTCGCCCGCATGTAGGGGGGGGGGGAATATATAGGTCAGGTGTTAAGTCCTTCCATGGGGTTTAAGCTTGCTTCATACCAAATTTTATTAAAATCAGTTCAGTGGCTTAGACGTGAAAGCGTAAGAAATAGACAGACATACAGAGCCGTTTTCGCATTATAAATGTGAAATAATATTAATATAGATACGTTTGGGTAAGTTTTGGTAAAATTCCTAATTATATATCGTAATTCTGATTCTGAAATTATGATTTTTCGAGTTAAAAGTTTTAAGTAATTCTTTTCATTCATTCATTACATTCAATTCAAATTTAAATTAAATTCAGTATGTCAAGTTATTTTGCATAAAAAATGTTAGAATGGTATCTTAGACTGTGAATATGTTTATTTTATAGAATAATATTTTTTTTACAATAGCTTAGTGGTTATTTTTTTATACGTATTCAACGTTGCCCTAATTGTGCCAAGGTACAGGACAACAGAGTCTGTATCTGCTACGGCCAATACAACCGAATGAAACGCACGGCGTCGCTTGAACATAAGGTTTTGATCGCGCGTGAGGCGACACATACCCGAAATCCGTGGGTGCACTCACGACACGTTAAGCAGTTCCTAATATTGTCGCCTCGTGTCCTCAGGTGCAGTGGCACGCCAAGTGCCGCATGAACGCGGGCGCCAACCACTACATCGTGGGGCGCGACCCGGCCGGCCTGCCGCACCCCGGCGCGCCCGGCGACCTGTTCGACGCGCGCCACGGCGCCATGCTGCTCGCCGTCGCGCCCGGCCTCGCCGACCTCGAGGTGCGTGTCCCCCGGTGTTGCCAATCTCTGAGAAGCATTCACCCCTAGCACCATAGCGAATTCCTTCCGTTTCGCCCTAACTCATATATATTCAAATGAATAGAAAATACTTTTATGATGTTATGTTAAAAAAAAAGTTGCCCCTAAAAATACTCCATTTCATCTGACTTACCCCCAAATTTGGGGGGAAAACCTTGCTACGCTTGCTTGCTTTGCCTCGCTACTTGAGTAGCGAAACAAACACTCAAACTGGTTACGAGATGAGACAAAAGATTTGATAATTCTATCTCTGTCTAAATCATTTGTAACGTAATGTTCGTTCTCTTTCTTGTGTAAGTGACCAGGAAATCGTCATCGCGTCTATTAGTTTCTCTGTCTACGGGGCGAACTAAATTAAGTTCATTTTGCTCGTTATTCGCAAGTCAAAATGCTTGTTCTATCTTCAAAAATATACATACATATATTGTTTTGGTTTTCAGATTATTCCATTCCGCGTAGCAGCTTACGACGCATCAGTTGGCAAAATGGCATTCTTTGACCCAACTCGTAAAGAAGACTTCGATTTCATTTCCGGAACTAGAATGCGAGGTAAACCTTGCCTAACCATTTCCATTAATTATATAATACAATACAATAATACAAGAAGACGAGATGGCCTAGTGGTTAGAACGCGTGAATCTTAACCGATGATCGTTGGTTCAAACCCGGCAAGCACCACTGAATTTTCATGCGCTTAATTTGTGTTTATAATCATCTCGTGCTTGACGGTGAAGGAAAACATCAAGAGGAAACCTGCATGTGTCTGATTTTAATGAAATTCTGCCACATGTGTATTCTACCAACCCGCATTGGAGCAGCGTGGTGGAAGAAGCTCGATATTATAAGGAATTAATAAATTATTGATTTGTCCTTTAACAGGTCTGGCCAGAGCTGGTAAGGAGCCGCCCAAAGGCTTCATGGCGCCGAGCGCTTGGAAAGTACTCGCAGAATATTATCAGTCGCTTAAATCGAAAATGGACACAAACTAATTAATTTAAAAAACGGAAATATAAATGAAAATATTTTTACTAAACTCCTTCGAAATCGTATTAATAACGTCTCGAAATAATAGTGTACATTCCTAAACTGTCTCTAGAGAATTATTTTGTGTAGTTTATACACATTCCAATTTTCGCAATACGTAATGTATTAACTTTTTTACTTTTGACATTTATTTAAAGAAAAAAAAATATATTAAGGTCCGTTTATAGTATGAAGATACTCTTTGTTACTGCCAAAGCATATAATGCACACACACACTATATTTCGTTTATTTATATAGTATACATTAGTACACCAATGAAACCTTTAAAATGTATATTATCTTGTTGTATCTAGTGATCTATTAATTTTTCATTTTATTTAAGTGTTACTGAAATCTACTAAAAACGTAAAAAAAGTTACATTTATTCAATAAAACGATGTCACAAAAGGTATTTAGTATTGTTCATGTTGCTAAGGATGTTATATCGCACAAATAATTATTAAAAATATATAAATCGATACGATTTACAAGAAATCAATGACGATATGAACGGACCTTAATCCTTATAGTATTAATTTGTGTTGTAAGGGCAGGTATTGTTAATTTATAAGAGATTTAATGAAATTTTATTGTTGCAATTTTAATGAAACGATTGTGGTGCTTTTAAAGCTATACAGATTTATTTAATATACAATATAATGTTTAAAAATCTAATTGGCTTTTATTTCATTCTTTTGTTTGTTTTCTCATATCCATAAACCCTAATTTCGAAGATACCTAAGATAATAAAATACGTAAGAAAATTACACAGATTTAAATGCTAAATACATTGATGAAAAAAAAAATCTCTTTATATTTTTATTATCTATGTTGACTTATCTCGATAAATCAATAGCATTTAAAGTGTTAGCGATGACATGTTTATAAAATTATCGTTTTTTTATTGTGTAATATATATATATATACTTATTTTGTGCTGTAGGTAGAATTCTGGATCTGGCGAAAGGTAATGCTTGAAACGAGTGATTTTGACAATTTTGTAAAATGGAATTTTACCGATTTGTAATTTTATTCAACATTATTTTCGTAACGACTATAAATACAAGACCGGAAATACAAGTGTTTTTTTTTTTTAATTAATTTTTGCCACACACGACCATCTGATCCCAAACTAAGCAAAGCTTGTAATATAGAAACCAGACAACTGATATACTACATATACTACCTTTCTTTTGTAAATACATATTTATATAGATAATTACACCCAGACTCAGGACAAACAGACATGTTCATGCACACAAAAGTCTGTCCTGGGTGGGAATCGAACCCACAACCTTCGGCGTGAAAGGCAAGTATCTACCAACCACGCCAAACGGCCCGATAATAGTTTAGTTATGCAACTATTTGCTTTTTTTTGCTTCTCTGGCTGGTGTCAGTATAATGGGATTTTAATGGTAATAATAGACTATTGGATCTCGTTCTGTCTAACTGTAGTTGTTCGGTCGAAAGAGCTACACCATTATCTTTGCCTGAAGACGCTCATCATCCGATTATTTCTATGTTGATGGATATTAATTTAATGATTGATTGATTGATGAATGATTCTAATTTACGTTATGCTCCTCGAATTGTTCGTCGCTTTCATGTTGCTAACCACAACGTTAACAATGAGTTAAATAATATTGTTTGGGTGCAACAATTCGAAACATGTGATAATTAACGCAGTAGATAAGTTTTATTTAATAGTTAATAATATTGTGGATCGCTTTGTACCAGCTAAAACAGTATACGATATCAATAAATATCCTGTATGGATTAATAAGTGTTTAATTAAATTGATTAAAAATAAATTACCAGTACATAAACGATGGAAAATTTATGGTCATAGTAGTGACTATAACAAATTTGCTGACCTTCGACACAGAACTAAATGGATGGAAAGAGTGTTGTGATGTGTTTATTGCTAGGGCTGAAGATAATATTCATCACAGTTCTCGGAAATTTTGGTCATTTATAAAATCAAAGAAAGGTAGTAATAACATACCTGACACCATGTTTCATGATAATACTGAAGACTCCAACGGTCCTTCCATCTCTAATCTATTTAGTAACCTCTTTAAATCAGTTTTTGAAGTAGATGTTGTGAATCAACACGATGCTGATACTTTAAACAAGCATGGTAGTCAGTCATTAATTAGAACTATTAATGTATCAAGCCGTACCGTTGAAAGATATCTCACAAAACTCGACTCATCTAAAGGCAGTGGCCCTGATGGTTTACCTCGTATGTTTTTAAAACGATGCAGTAAACCTTTATCAATTCCTTTACATTTACTTTTAAACAAATCCATATATTCAGGTACATTACCACCTGTTTGGATAAAATTCCTTATTGTTCCCATTTTAAAAAATGGAGATAAGCATAATGTCAAAAATTATCGTGGAATTTCAATATTGTCAATTATACCTAAATTATTTGAAAAAATTAGTTACGATATTCTGTTTCCTTTAATAAAACTTCTGCTCATTACCCAGCAACATGGATTCGTGAATAAAAGATTAGTTAAGTCTAATCTAGTTGAGTTTCTCGATGTTGTTCTTTTAGCCATGGAGAGAGGACATCAAGTTGACGCTGTGTATACTGATTACTCAAAAGCATTTGATAAAATTCCACATTCGTTATTAATTAAAAAACTTGTATATTTTGGTATACACGGCGAACTAAGCGGCGGCTAAGATGGATAAAATCATATCTCCGTGACAGAACTCAAGCAGTTGCTGGCAAGGGACACATATCTAGTTTTGTCCCCATAACATCTGGGGTTACTCAGGGCTCTCACCTCCGTCCCCTATTGTTTAACATTTTCATTAATGATATATTGAAAAATTTACAAAATTCTAAAATAGTTCTATATGCCGATGATACAAAGCTATTTAAAATCATAATAAAAGTGATGTCTGCTCAAATTTGTAATATGATTTAAATATTTTAATTAATTGTTAAATAACTTGTTATTGTTAGCTTCACTCCAGTTTGAATGTAAAAGTGGAAACTTTGTTGGCTTATGTGAGACATATTTTGTTACCAAATGTTTATGTATTATATTATGCTGTATGTTTCCCAAAACAAATAAATAAATATTCAAGTCTTACATTATTTTTTACCTTATAAGTAGTAGCAATACTCGAGTAGCTGCAATTATATCATTGCAATCGAGTCTGTCAAGTACATTTACAAATGTACGAAGAATAATTTAAAAAATTCAAGGCAAAAACGTAATTATCACTCTTAAACATTCTTATGAAAAATCGTAAATTTGTACACAACCTTATCATAGAATATGTGTATTTCTCGTAATTGTAGAGTTAAGCTTAAGATAACATCAAAATATATCTCATGTTAATTATACCAAGTTACTTATCAACCGTTATTAATAGTTCATTGTTATCGAAACAAAAAAAATATTTGCTACCAGTAGGTAACGATAAGTATAATATTTTTGTTAAAGTTATCACCAATGCGTGTATTTCATTATCATTAATGTGAAATACACCATTATCGTTTAAATTGTTATGATAATAAGTGTTATTTTCATTTAGTGTAAATTTATGTGTTACAACTCAGTATATATTACGTGGTAGTTGTGTGTGGACGGAATGACAATGGCGCTTAGGTTTACGCGAGTGAAGCGATTGATTGAGAAATGTGCAGGAAAAACCATCGTGAGACGCATGTCTCATTATCCGATCGACGAAAACATATTTGGATTGTCTAGCGAACAGCAACAGGTGAAAAGATAGAATTAATATTCGTATACCTTAGTGACGAATTAAATTATTCTTAGTTAGATAATAGAGTTTTTTTTTATATAGACGAATCTCTGGGATATTTCAATTAAATAAATTAAGTATCATGAACTTATAAAAAACAGTTTTTTGCCGGTTTTTTTTTCTAAATAGTTATAGTTTTCACTTTAAGAATATGTATGTGTCATGCTTTTATAGTGTAGAAGTAAAATGAATAAAAAAAATTGTTAACCAATAATGTGAATGTGTGTTTAGCCATTATTTAAAGATTCTAATTATTTTGCAATTTTTTTTAAACTTAAGTGCTTATCCTTTTTTGTTTTAAAATATTTTTTTGACGTAAGCTTCCATTTAGATCGATAAGACAATAATGATTATTTTGATATTTAACATGTTTATATCTTGTAACTTGTTTGTGATATTTCATATGTTCATTACGTAGGCATGACGATTGATTTTATTATCACACGGCATACATAAAATTAAACTATCTAAAATTGTATGATTTGTTCTCTCTAAAAACTTTTTAAAAATCTACTGATTTAGAAAATTTGTTTATAATAATTAAATTTTTAGTTGCGACAATTAGTTTTTGACTTCGCTCAAAAAGAGCTCGCGCCAAAAGCAGCACAAATCGACAAAGAAAATAATTTCAATGAAATAAGAGAATTTTGGAAAAAACTTGGGAATCTGGGACTTCTAGGTAAGTTATAACTTAATAATTATATTATAATATTTCAGTGTACATCATACAGTGACAGTCAACAAATTCAGATTCGATTCCCGAATATTTACACAAATAAAGTCAAAAAGTTTTAAATATTCTGTATGTACCTAATTATCGTGCTGTTTAATGTTTGGAAATTACTGAAAAGTTGAACCCGTATTGTCAATATTTAGTGAAAATACATTAAATAAAAATTACAAAGGACATTTTTTATAACATAAGCAACTTGCTAGTCGATGTTAAGATAAGGTGCTTTATATTTACAAACTATATTATGTAAATGTTATATTTCGGTTGATATTATAGTTTTATTTAAAGCATAAGGGCCAAGCCTTTACGGGTGCATCAGGTTGCGGATCGCGAAGCGGGTATGGCTGTTAGTGTCTACTGCCATGTAAAAGGCGAAACCAGATGTTTAGTCTAGGCATTATATATGTGGCAGTCAAAATCAGAGAAAATCCCCAAATGTTTTCAATAGTAGAAAATACTATACGCTTAAATAATTTTATTGAAAATATTTAAAATGTCTGTTTTAACTTTGCTTGAGAATAACGTTGACATACTTAATAAAAGTTAACCTTTTACGAAATTAATTGCAGGCATTACTGCGAATACCGATTATGGCGGGACCGGAGGGAAATATTCAGATCACTGTGTCATTATGGAAGAGCTCTCGAGGTGATGATTAAAACTTCCTAGATATTGCTCTTGTATTATAATGAAAAAAATGTTTTAACAATTTCGTTTATACAGATAATAAAAAAATTCAGATTATTTTTTTAAAAATTATTGTTCAAAGTAAGAAGTGGTACCATAAATATTGTAAGAAATATTCATCAATGCAAACCCTTATATCGGCAATGCGCCACCGACCTTGGGAACTAAGATGTTATGTCCTTTGTAGTTATACTGCTACTCAGACAGGCTTGCATTAAGCCTTACTACTAATTGAAACTACTAAATCGATTAGGTATCTCAAGAAAAGTGGCATAACTTATAAAAACTTTGTTTGGAAAGCTTCTAAGTACAGAACTCTAAATAACAAGTAACGTTGGAGTTACTTCATCAAATATCGTTCATCGTTCCTTCCTATTTATTCTCTTCACTAAATATGTACAATAGTTATATGAAATATTTGACGCATTTTTTTTTAGAGCTTGCGGTGCAATTGCCCTGTCATACGGAGCGCATTCCAATTTATGTATTAATCAGATAAATAGAAACGGCAGCCATGAACAAAAGAGTAAATATTTACCTAAAGTAAGTTTCATGTTTGAATCACCTTTATATAGAATTGTATACCCAGTGTCTTAAACATCCTTAGTTGGAATAAGTATATAGGTGTCTTTATTAAGAAAAAAATGTTTCATTTAGTATTACATTACTGATAGATCAAATTAATCAAAAATATCGATATAAATTAATTTTAAGTACTAAAATAACCCGCATTGAATTATAATAAATATGCTAATTACTTAAGGTGATAAATTATCTTGAATAATTTTATTTAATAATCGATTTTAGTTATGTTCCGGTGAACACATAGGAGCGCTTGCGATGTCTGAGCCCGGCGCAGGCAGCGATGTCGTCTCTATGAAATTGCGAGCTGAAAAAAAAGGGGATTACTATGTTCTTAATGGAAATAAATTCTGGATAACAAATGGACCTGACGCTGATGTATTAGTGGTAGGAAAATCAACTACTCACTAAATGTCATAACTATCTACTTGATTTATGTGACGCATACTTGCTTTAAAATTTAATTTTATTTCAATAGTTTGAGATTTTTATTGTGACTAGGCCCCCATTCATGTGCTCACTTTTCTTACTCTTCATATTTTTAACTGAGAAACAACTATCTTTATAGTAATTGTATTGTTACGATCCTGATTGCACAGTGACTGTGCCAATATGCCGCCTTATATTATTTTCTTCATTATTGAAACTGAAAATGTTTGTTGCCTGTGATTTTATGCTACTATTGGTACCGATTTCTTAGTCAGTAAAATTATATCTCCAAATTTTAGGTTTACGCAAAAACTAGTCAAACGAACAAACCTCAACATAGCATATCAGCATTTTTAATAGAAAAAGATTTCCCTGGATTTTCGACCGCACAGAAATTGGATAAACTCGGAATGAGAGGGTCGAATACTGGTGAACTAGTTTTTGAAGATTGCAAGGTACTTGTAAAGTTATTTTTTACTATTTTGACTGAACAAAAAAAAACTTCACAAATATTGATTTTATAATACATTTTATAATAATATCTTTCTGTCGTTTTTAGTCAATTCAGCTAATGTATATGTATATGTACTCCCGACTTGATGCAGTCGCAAATTATTTTTATGATGCACTTATTCGTATTCTTAAGTAACTAACTGTGTTGTGTTTTTGCACTCAGATAATATAATATAAATTTAATAGTATATCAAATAAATTCGCACCTGCATCTGTCGGCCACGTAGGTTTGGCACGCTTAGCGCAATACTCAAGTGTTGATGGCACAGTTCGAATATACATTTATTTATTTATTTGTTAAATCACACTTACAACATACATATAAAGCATTGAAAAAAGTAATTTATAAAACGATAATAGTATATCTAATATGCATGTCAATTACGAGTGTACATAGCACTTCCAGATTCAATCTAATCAAATTCAATTTAAAAGTAACAAAAAAACATTAGTAATTTTAAAAATGTTAAAATTAAATTATAAATTAATGTCATTGTTATAATAAAAAAATCGGCGATATCATAATTGAAACGATTAAAATTATTAATTAAAACTAATCACGCATTTTATATTATATAAAATATACTTAAATGAGTTTTATATAATACTTACTTTTTTTGTATATATACTTTTTAAAAACACGATTTATATAAATAATTCTTTTATTAAATGTCCTCCAGACCGATTTCGGCCACGGCGGCCAATCTCAAGAGAGATTAGCCAACTACGCAGGAGATATTATAGTGCACAAGTGTGTGCGCAAACACAGGTGCACTCTCTATTCCTTAACTCTCATAATCCGATGGGACGGCAATCCGACATGACCGAAAAGAGTTCAGGCGCAGGACCAACGGCTTTACGTGCTTTCCGAGGCACGGGAGTGTTTACACTTCCAACTTCCAGACTACGGGCTGCTACTGAGAATTTTTCTGACAGAAAAACCCAATAACTTTTTAATGGCCCGACCTGGGAATTGAACCCAGGACCTTCGGGTCTGCGGCCTTATATCAAGCCACTAGACCAACGAGGCAGTCGAATAATTCTTTTTTGAAGTATACTGCCCTAAGACTTATTATTATTTTATGTTAATATTAACAGGCGATTCTTTTATCTTCCATCACGCTACTCGTAGTTCGACTGCGGGTTGGAAGTACACATGGCAGAATTTCAAACGTGTTTCATACAAATGGTTTTCTCACGATGTTAACTACACTGCTATAACGCTGACAACGAAATGAATAATAAATATTGGCTAAAGATCACGTTACAAATTCCTAAATGTTTTTAGATTTATAATGTTAAGAAGATTATTAAATACTTTTATTTATTTTACCACATGGAACCAGGTACCAGCGATGAATCTCTTAGGCGAAGAAAACAAAGGAGTCTACGTTCTTATGTCCGGATTGGACCTGGAGAGGTTAGTGTTAGCCGCTGGACCTGTAGGACTTATGCAGGCTGCTATAGACACGGCATTCGAGTACGCCCACACAAGGAAACAGTTTGGCAAATCTATTGGAGAATTCCAGCTTTTACAGGTACGTTGATATTAATAAATATATTAACAATCGTTTGAGTACTAAAATTTTACTTTACGATGAAAAAGTTGTAACTATAGAAATTTAAAATCAGAAGTCTTTTTGATATTAAATGAACTTAATTATTATACTAATAAAGTAGGTATTCTGAAAATAACAGCAAAATTACGCTCGAACTTTTTTACATATGCTCGAATATTAGATTAAATGGTTTACAAAGAAAGTAGTTCTGAAGATAATGATTTAAAAAAAGCATATAATATCAAGTGAGGCCTATTTGTAGAAAAGGCTTTTTTGTGTTTTAATTCAAAAATTTAATCAAGAGATATGTAAATGATCAAGAAAAAGCTGGCGACGTTTACGTTAACCGCTAGATACAAAATCGAATTGCGAGCAAATTCCCAGAGATATTTAAAAATACTTTTAAGAAATACCTATTAATTAACATACGTTCTAAATATGTCCACTATCTGCGTAATCAAACATTTCCTGTGCGAATGAATGAACTTCACACTTCGTACATCAAGACACCTACTCTTATTACGGACATGGATGGCAGAGGTCGAATTGAGACGGAATATACCAATAACAATGTACAAGAGCAAGATGAATCTTGCGCTTCAATATATTGACGTAACAATAACAAAAATGAAAGTAGGTAGGTACTACTAGATTACACACAAAAGTCAAATCTCAATTATCGTAGCATAAGAATAGCCAAAACATAATGACGTTATTATATTACGGTTCTCAAATAGTTCGATGAACATAGAACTTTGATTGATTCATCGTAAGCGAAAGCGCCTACGGAGTATTGAGACGAAAACGACTAGGTATTTGATAGACATTTATTTATTATGTGACGTTGCTTTAATAGATTACATAAACAGTGTATTTGGCATGATATACCATACGTTCCTTTACTATGTTTATAATCTAAAATTATATTAACTATAAATAGGTACACATATACTTATTAGGAAATTGATTGATAAAATCTGGATAAACTGAAACATAAAATATTACTAAATAAAAATAGAAAAATGGAACACGTGTAAATAATTATATAGCAATAAATAAATATAAGATATGGCAATAATATATGCAGTGAGATGGAATTAAGGCACTTAAAGTAAACTTTTCAAAAATAACAAATATCTATATGGCAATATCATGCCATATTATCAATGTATGCAAATTTCATTACTATCATTTTGACAATTTACTTTATAAATTAAACGAATAATTAAATATAACTAAACTAAAACATTAACTAAGTATGCAAAGGTCTGATTTTGACGTGATTCTCAACGCTAACTTGTGATATGGTATTCTATAACATTTACACAAACATACGCACACTTCCAAAATCTAACAGTATATACTACATAGTTATATACTTTTCTTAAACAATTTCTTAGTTTATATTATGTAATTATTTTATGGAACTCTGAAATAATGATCATCTTATGATAATTATTTATGGCCTTTTTTTAATAAAGTTTATAAAAGTACCTGAATCAAAACTGTCTTTATTATAATAATATATATATTTGACTGTAAAGCAGACCGTTTTTTTTAAATTGAATTTATAATGTTTAATTTCAGGGCAAAATGGCGGATATGTACACAACGTTAAGCGCGTGTCGAAGTTACTTGTACAATGTAGCAAAGGCGTGTGACGAGGGTCATGTGAACAGTAAAGATTGCGCTGGTGTTATTCTATACTGCGCTGAAAAAGCGACACAAATCGCACTTGATGCTATACAAATTTTAGGTAATATGACTTGACTACCTTATTGGAAATAAGATCTTATTAGAAAAATAATTAATCATAATCAATCGGAATCCACTGCTGGATTATAGATTTCTCTTAAGGTCAAAACCTTTTCTCTGTCTTCTGCATCCAGTCAGATTGTATATATATATTATAGTAATAATATCATTTTATTTTTTTCAGGTGGTAATGGATTTATTAATGACTACCCAACTGGTAGAATTTTGAGAGATGCAAAACTGTATGAAATAGGTGCAGGCACATCTGAAGTTAGAAGGATGTTAATAGGAAGGGCGCTGAATAATGAATATAAATAAAAATCAATGTTCCAACTATTTATGTTGAATAAATAACTATTTACATATGACATTGACATTATAAAATGATTTTCACTCTTTGGTTTTATGATACAGATTTTATAACAATCAGTATATTGTGAATGACAGCACTGAATCTAAGATCACTAGGCTAGTTGTTTATAATTATTCAAAATGAACACAGACTGAATAATATTATTGCACAATATATGAGCTACAAGGAATTATCTTCATCTATAATTTTAACTGCTTAACCATTATTACAGATAATGGATTATTTACCATACATTAAAATCTTGATCATATTAATATTCCCAATAAGCAATAAGTTAAATAAAATACTCTTAATATAATTATAACTCTTAATATAATATAACTATAAGTCTGTTCTACTGTACATTTTTAATCTTATCTAATTACAAAACATACAAAAATTTTATGGAACTAGTTTTTTAATATTTCTTCACTATTTTATGTATTATAGCAAGTTTATAAAACTTTATATAATTTTAATTATCACAAAAAATATACCTATTTAAAACTTAATTCAAAACATAAATTATATAAATTATCACAAACAAAAAAAAATATATAAAACTACTTACATTTTGAGACATTCTATTCTATTCCCACCAGAAACTAACAGAAAAACTGACTGATTGTGACTCAACAAAATGCCACCACTTTGGTGGTATATACAGCATCTGACCAGCTTTGAGCAAACAGTAGTATCCATTAGCATCTTTATACTTTGGAAACTTTTCAAAGTTAGGTGTTCTTGGATCAATTCTGGCTGTGTTATTTAATAACTCATGTTCATGAGGATACAAATATTCAGAATCCTGTGGTGAAAATATAAATACTAGTTTTTCTCCAACAACTTGTGCCAATAAATTTTTCTTTGGGTCATGGTGTAGTGGTGACACCGTACCCTTGGGGCCATACCATGCCATGACATCTACTGGATCATTAGTTTCCGAGAAACAACAATATTCTGGTTCTATAATATCTTTCCTCAGCTCAGGAATCTGGTCAAAGAGTTGATATTGAGCAAGATATCCCGTAGTTCCATTTTCATTATAAATGTGATTTTTTATAAATTCCTCTAGAGTCATAAGTTTCTGGGTCCAATTGGAATCTGTGTAATCTTTTCCTAGCTCAATTGATACTGTTCGTAATCCAGCCAATTTAATAAAATAGCTTTGATCTTGCCATTTTGTAATTGCTGGCCAGTGACTTAGACAATTGTCTAAAACAATAGGCTTTTCAGCCAGAATGTAACTTCTGAAGAAATGTTCCATACTCGGGCAATCCAATACGTCCAATACTTTGCAATTATATGGACTTTTAGATTGAGTTTCACTATTGATGATGATTTTTCTTTCTGTAACATCATGTTGGTCATCAAGTTTTAAGTAGGAGTGGAGACATGAAGCACACAGTTGTAACAAATTTGGTTCAGCATCAAGAGGGCAACCAAACAATATTCCAAAATCAATTATGTGAAGAGCTTCCTTTATTATGTCGTCTGACATAATGTCATTAACTTTTAAATGTGCTTTAAGACGCAGGAAAGTCGCAACAGTTAAGGTTTTTCTCAAATATAACCTTACTTCCTTCCAATTACCAATATTTACTTGTTCATACATATAATCAATAACTGCTTGTATTTTTAGAATAGATTTAGAATTCAAGGAGTTCGAATCGTTAAGATGTTGCTCAAGAATTGATTTACATGTCACATCGAGTTCAGCAATTTCCGTTAATGCTGAAATAACACTGGTTCTAAATTTTTCAATTTTATCAAATATTTCTTCTCGGGCTGACATGGTTGCGGTATATGAACTGTATTATGCTGGTATTATCTTAGTAAATAATACATATATAAATCTTAATCTTTTACATCATCAGTCATGATGATTTTTAAATATTTTTTAGTTATTGTAATATAATAATATAAATGCAAAAAATATTCATACAATGTCACAAATACTACAATCGTTAATCAATAACAAATGTTTTATAAATTGACAACTAAAATTTACATACTGTTTTATGCAGAAAAAGATCAATTGTTTCATTATTTTGGTGTAAAATACTTAAGGGTCGATGGTATTACGAGCGTAATACAAAATTGTTAAACATTTACGTGTAAAGGATCATATCGCATTGTCTATGATTTATTGAATCAAAATATTTTAATATATTTAAGTATAATTGTGTCTATTATAATTCAATTGAAATATATTATAATTTACCTGAATTTAAGTATTTTTTGCGATAAAAATTATGATACAGATAAAGCAAAATTTTACAAATCCCGACCTTGACCTTTGTTTAAAAGTAAGAATGTGTTGTCTTTGGTAAATCATATGACTTTCGCACGTGATATGTCAGATTATTTACATTCAAAGTGTTTCCGAAATGCAATCAAAAATTAAATATTTTCGATAACCTCGTAATCGGATATACATGATGATGTCGACTAACTTAGAATCCGAGGATAAAGTGAAATGTTGTGTGTGACACAATGGCATTAATAGATAACATTTTTTCTAATAAGAGAAAACTTGATTATGATTATTGGGACTCACGAAATAGGTACGTCATTATGTATGCTTATTATTTATTGTTTTCTATTTTTGTATAAGGGAAACTTTGAGGAATTGACGCACTAAGCTTTCAGAGTTCTCTTGTTTGTTGGATTCATTGAGTTGCGAAGTTGAAATTGGTGACGCACAAGACTGGCAAGTGGCAGTGCGGTGAGTATCACCGTCACCGACTAGCTCAAAGCGGGGGAAGTCTCGAAGCATGTGATAAGCGCGGGGGGGCGCGGGGTGGCGTGGGCGACGGCCTGATCACGTCATTTAGGAAGAGGGGCGGCTCTGCTCCATCAATGTTTACTTACTATTTACACGCGAGCTAGTACACTCGCACATTCCAAGAAACTCGGCCGTCGGTCTATTGTCTTTCGGCCGTCAAAGTGCATTTAAAGTGAAATCTTTTTGTTATTGCATTTCTTGGACCGTGTGTGCATGTGGAATAAATTTTCTTCTTTTGAACTTTTATAATTTGCATTCTTGGTGAAACAGCTGTGGGATTATTTAACCGACTATGAAATAAAATGAAATTTAGGTAAACATGTCTTGATGCTGTATTTTTTATTTTCCAAGCATAATTTCAAGTCTAGACCTTTCTATGACAATATTTATGAAGTTTAAAGCTGCTTTAAAGCAGTCTCATCTTGTTTGTACTGTTGTTAATAAGGAAACAAGTGGTTCATTTGATAAATTAATAACAGTGTGTGCTAAATAAAGATAGCATCTATTTTTATTGTCCTTAAAAATTAACAAAATAGTTTAATGTGGCAAACATTGTTAACTATTACTTTAAAATTTATAAGATCCCACTCAAAATGTATAATTTTTATATTATTAAATATATCATTTGAATTATAATGGTAGAAATAAAAATAAAATTTACTTTATATAATATGATTATATATATAAATGAAGCATGTGTCTGCATCAATGCAAAGAGAAAGTTTTTGTGATGTACATTGTACGAATTCTATTTATACATTTTTATGTGTAAAAAAAAGTATAAAAGACATGTGATACAACTACATACCTATATTAAGATCAATTGGTTTATTCTCAATTTGAAATTATTACAAAACAATACATGTTTTTTTCATGCAATTAACACTTGTAACTACATAGTGATAGTTGAAAACTTAAAAAATGATAGATGTTTCACAAATATTTAATCAAAGATTCTTTATTTTTTTATTTGTAATTAAACCCATTGAAGGAAAATATAGTTTCATTTGTTGATTTCCAAAAGTTCCCTTTCACAAATTATGCAATGTATAATAAAAATTCATTGTCAGGTCTTGTGAAATAACTTCGCAGCAAGTGCGGTTGCTTCTATACAAAGAGTGTGATCGCAGGGGAAGAAAGGTTTTGTTTGATTCATCAACTATAGAAAGACTACCGGCACACAAAAATGATAAACCAGATTATAGAAACACGGATAAGATTCCTTGCATTATGGAAGTTTCAGATGGATACACATATGTGGTATGTTAAATTTTTTTTATTCTTAAAATTATTATTATTACAAGTGATATTTAATAATAATAAATATTAAAAATATTTAATTTTAAATAAAATAATGTAAATGTACTAGAAGTATTGTATAGTAAGTTAGTGCATGTGCAATAATTTAATTTAATGTATACCAGAAACCCTTAGAAAATAAATCCTAAGAGCCTTCATTCTTGCCTGAATACACTTCACAACCAGTAAATGAAAAAATACACTTTCATAACAAGAATCTATTATCATTCTTTTGTACAATTCAATTTTTTATTTATATTTCGGTTTAAAGAAATAAGTTCTTTGTTATAAAACACAGAAAAATAAACTAATGATCTCTATTTAACATATTTAGTACATATCTTTTATACCTTTGGTGATACATATTAAATATTAGTTGCTTCAACCATTAATATTAGAAAAACATAATTAAATTTAATAATGATAGTGTCTTGTAATTTAAACTATAAACATAGATAAAATAATCAATATAAACCTTCAATAAAAACGATTTACCCTCAAACTGAAAGTTTTTGTTTATCTGTGATAAAATAAAACATTCTATTATGATTTAGGTTCTAATTTTCTATCATAAATATTTCCTATGTATATGGTTTTAGCATATTTGTCAAACAAAACAGTTGAAAGACTGTTTGTTATGGTTAAGTTAGAATCACAACAGTGCACATAATCGCGTTATGTATACAAGGAGTTATTTATCAAAGACCTAACTGTAACAATTTATAAATAAACATAACAATTGAGACATACCATCACGAGACAATCAATTCACAGTTTATTCGCATTACGATTCTATATTTAGACCACTTTATGTGTTAGCCTTCTCCATTATAATCGAGCTTGTAAATGGATCTAATGAACTATATTGTGGGACTGTAATTTTAGCACTATACTAATTGTATGAACATCACATGTCTTGTTTTATACGTCAATTAAATTGGTATATATATATATTGTCGCCGAGATGGTCCTGTGGTAAGAACGCGTGAATCTTAACCGATGATCGTGGGTTCAAACCCGGGCAAGCACCACTGAATTTTCATGTGCTTAATTTGTGATTATAATTCATCTCGTGCTTTACGGTGAAGGAAAACATCGTGAGGAAACCTGCATGTGTCTAATTTCACTGAAATTCTGCCACATGTGAATTCTACCAACCCGCATTGGAGCAGCGTGGTGGAATAAGCTTCAAACCTTCTCCTCAAAAAGAGGAGAGGAGGCCTTTAGCCCAGCAGTGGGACATTCACAGGCTGTTACGGTTACGGCAATATATATTGTCTGTATTTTGTCAATGATCGACGTAACAGAATTCAATATTTGGATACGTAATGTCTTCTATAGTATTTACATAACATCTATGATATTTATATACGGTTAATGATATTATATAAATTATGTTTATTAATTATAATTATAAAACTTTAGGTAACGGCTTAGAGGTTTGATCTTTTGTTCATAATTGTTAGCATTTTATTTATCAATTTACTTTATGACATAGAGTTAAATCGGTCAATTGACTTGAAATAGTGTTTTCTTTACTGATTGAAATAATATATTGATAATTCGTATCAATTATCTAACGATTTAATATTAACTGATAAAGTTGTTGTTTGCCGTATTTTTAAGTCAGAATTTGAGGTTTTTATACATTCTAAGAGTTAATGATATTTTTTAAAAACTAAGAATCCTCAGCACGAATTTTAACAGCAGTAATAATTTTTTATACCGTTTTCGCATACGCCACTTATAACAGAAATTGTTAAAACGAGACATCAAAATAAATTATTGTCACCTTTTTAAAGACGTAGAAATAAACCGGCTTTTAAATTATTGCAATATGGTCCTCACGTGATAGAGTTTTAGACGGCAATTTAAACTGTGAACTTTAGATCGTAGGCTAAAGCTTTATTTTTTCAGAATATTTTATTTTATATTAATAATGATAATTTTTGCACTTCTTTTGTAGAAATTTTATTAACGTTTTTATGTGCATATCTATTGCACAGTAGTAATTGAATAATGTGTTATAAATATTTCGTACGGCTTTAAAGATCTATTAGTCTATATTTGGACGGCATTGCATTTGGTTTAAAATAATATTCTTTGCCTCCTATTACCGGCTTACCGACCTCGATGTAGTATATTATTAAAGTAAACACACTTGAATTTCCGTAACATTGATTTTTATTAGCATTTCCTTATCTCATGATTAACTAAATATATCTAGTATATATATTAGCTAGCTTATAAGGCTTACGAGTTCCGGGGTTCTAATCCCAGATCGGGGCAATAAAAAGTTATTAAGATTTTTCCCTTAAGACATTCCCAATAATAACACTTCCAATATATCTCCTGCGTAGTTTTCTATTATTCATTGAGAATGGCCGCCGAAATCGGAGGAGACGAGCGATAGGTATAGATAATTAGAATAACGATGCAATTTGTAAATTCTCATATTTTAAAAGCATATATTAATAAAAATCATCTTTATACAAATTATTTTATATAACTAAGCTACTAAGTTAATCTACAAAACAAACTCGTTTATTTTTTTATAACTTTATGCGTTTTCCTTTGTCTAGTATAAAGGCCAAGCGACGGATGCTAGCGTCCTCGGTGAGATGATATTCGGTGCGGTTGCAATGAACTGCAAGAGCGTTTCATTGAAAATTCACATCATGAATGATCCGAAAAGGTAAATTATCAGCCATTTTATTAACAATATCGATTAAAACTACTTGTAACGTTACTATTATTATTATATTAGATTAAATATTTAAAAAAAAACACTACAAGTCATGACAGCGTAAATTGTGGATATAATTTCAACATTATTTCCTCGTTGAATTTGCAATAAGATATTTGTAACGAATATTGCGCTGCTTGTTCACTATATTTGATGTAAAGCGGGGACAATGCCTAACGTTGACATCGCAAATGGCCATTTATTTGGGGGCTGTCCGTGTTCTCAGGACACGTTTGCTCCTCAGGCCATCACTTTGCCTACCCTTTATATGAGCCTCGATAAGCATTTTTAAAACAAATTGATTGTCTTCATACATAAAAAATAAACAAAATAATTAATATTCACAACTGCGACTAATTAATGTGCACGATGACCGATCATACCAAAATCATTCCGCCTTCATGTAACTGTTTCTAGAATTTTCTTGTTTGTCTAAATTGGCGGTATTGACTTAAACAAAGGATCGGTTTTTAAAAGAAATTATTTTTATTTTTTAGTATTATCTATAAATTTATTGTTAATTCCAACTTTCATCAAGATAAAAATCATGAAGCAAAAATAAAAAAAAAGTATAGAGAATTTCATTCTTTCTGATCGTTAATGTTTTAAAATTAAAATAAATTTGATGATTTAACAGATGAAATTTGCGTTTTTTTAATCTTTAATTTGAAATATATCAACTGCACGGTTGTCATAATAAATTGAACTCGTTGACTACTCCTTAAGACACGCCATTTAAGAACAAAAAAACATTATGAAAATTTGCAAAGAAAATTGACATTAGTCTTTAAGACATTGACATTAGTAACTACACGATCTTATTTTTTTATGCAAGACTTTTTATGTAGGTTAATGTGCACGAAGATATTCAACGTGCCACCGTCGCGGATAAGTCGTACAAAGACTGAGGCGAAGAGTGGACACTTGGCCACCCACTCGACGCCGCTTAACGTGCCATTGCTGAAAGAGGAAGGAGTTTCGCTAAGTTTTTCTTTGGATAGAGGTGACTCTGGTAAGTAGATACACGTTTTCTGTACTGATGTATGTAGTTACTACGTTTTACATCCCATTTAATGTACATATTTCAACAAAGTCCATATTTTAAGGGGTCAAGGGTTTATTTTAGAGTCATGTTACTTGTTATCTGTTATGGCGTGATGTTTTTATATGGATTTATGTCCATACTTCTGGAATACCAACAGCATGTTATGTTGTTGATATAATATATACTAGAAGTTCTGGCTGATCTCGGCTACATTTCCAAAGTTCAAGACTAATCAATTACGCTATACATATTATAGTGCACAGAGACAGTTGCACTTTCTATGCTCTCACTAATAGTCCGATGGCCGCCAATTTGCGTTTGGACGGACGTTTGAAAATCTGTACGGCTTTACGTGCTTTAACGATATTATATCGGAAAACTGTAAAAGAGAAACTTGCTTTGTATATTGAACGTAACTTTTGTATTACATAATAAGAAAACTTAGTAATATTTTCAATAGTTTTCTATTTTTAAAATTTTGTCATCATAATAACGCTTGCTTTTCGTAAAGTTTTTATGATAAATTTGTTTCACGAAAACGATACGAAAGACTATCGCTTACTTAAGTTTTAATAAATGTCGATCAGTTAATAAATGTCTGCGATTGCCATATACGTTTAAAAATATCTTCAAAGTTTATTTTAAATGCGTCGACGTTTCGTCACGATTTATTTTTGGTACGAAATACGAATCACGTGATAAATTATTATGTTATATGTAAACATTTTGTTGTTTGCAATATCAGTTAAGTAACCTTATTATATATATATATAATTAATATAATTTTAAGGCACCAATATATTATCTTGCCATTTATATTTATATTTTTATTCGAATAAAGTAGCGTGTCTTGTAGTTTAGTAATTAGTTTAAGTAGTTTTTTAATTTTTCGTTTTTCGCCACTCGTATACCTTTGTGCATAAAATCAATGAATATTTAACGATTAATTCCGACCTTGACTGCATTGACCCATAGAAGCCTTTAAACGCTCACGTGATCGATACGAAAGTTTATTCAACTTATTCATAAAATCCTTGACAGTACCAAGAAAAAACGTACGAGATTGAAAGCGTATCGCTATAAATATACTATAATAAGCATATAAATATAATATCCGTTTTCATTCATTTTACCGCTATACAACGATACTTCGTAGTTTTGTGTTCCGCTTTGAGGATGTGAGTGAGCCAGTGTAATTACAAGCACAGGCACAAGGGAAAAAACTATAAGGGACGGTTAATATTTCTTAGAGCGCTAATGTGAGGTGAGGTGTGAGGTGGTGGGGATGGCATACAATCAGGTGACCCGTTTCCCAGTGCGCTTACCTATTGTAAATGAAAAATATCTTGCTGTTTTTGTTTTTTAAAGTTAATTAATCTCTTCCCATATATTTTAGTTGTCGAAGAATTAACTCCATGCAATGGAATGCTTTTATTTATTTATTTTTTTAAATAACTATCTCATACGACTAGTAGACCTTATGTTGTTTAACTATGACAGAGAACTTTACGTTAATGATAATCCTAATAATAACTGTACAAAGTTTTAACTCGATCGGATGAATTACGTGTGAATTCAAATAATACGTTCAATTAATAATTTTTTATATAAAACTAGCTACCATGACTAGATTCGTTGGAACCTGCATTACAGAAGCTTGGTGAAATAATATATAATATACTTCATGTCTGTCTAAAGACTAGTATGCGTTCCATTGCCTCTTTAAATTGTTTTGTTAAAACTTACGTTACGATAGAAGAACTACCTAACATACCTTCTCAGAACTTCGCATAACAGTACAAAGTTTCATCGCAATCGAAATAATAGTACAGGAATTCATATTGGACAAACAAAGGAACATTGATTTTTATATACGCAAACAAGCAATGTTATCAAGTAAATCAATAACAATTTTGAATAACAAGTGTTGATAAGTATCAGAAAAATAAGATTATTTACCAAAAATGATAATTTTATAGACGAACGATTTTTTTAATCTGTTGTTTTTTTTTTGTATTTGATTTTTATCGAGCACATAGTTATTATATATAGTTTGTATTGCTGTATCGTTGATAACGTATTTATAAAGTCAAGATTAGTAATCTCACTCATCCGCTTGCCTTGATCTCTCACTAATTATATGTTTTGTACATGTGGTAAAAAGCCGAGATGGCCTAGTGGTAAGAACGCGTGAATCTTAACCGATGATCGTGGGTTCAAACCCGGGCAAGCACCACTGAATTTTCATGTGCTTAATTTGTGTTTATAATTCATCTCGTGCTTAACGGTGAAGGAAAACATCGTGAGGAAACCTGCATGTGTCTAATTTCATTGAAATTCTGCCACATGTGAATTCTACCAACCCGCATTGGAGCAGCGTGGTGGAATAAGCTCCAAACCTTCTCCTCAAAAGGGAGAGGAGGCCTTAGCCCAGCAGTGGGACATTAACAGGCTGTTACTGTACTTACTGTACATGTGGTACGGTAAGAGAAACCTTTGTCCGGTACTGGTTTGTTTATGTTCTGAACGCATTAAATTGTTTTAGGTTTTTATGGGGAACAATCACCATATAGCAGCGTGGGTTCAACCTATGATTACTTCTCCATGTTTGACACTTGGGATGTGAACTCTACAGACGAATACTGCTTCTACAGTAAGTATTATTATAGAATATTAATTCTTATGTTCCTTTGACTAAAAATGTTATTTTAGCTGTCGATATTATTGGGGAATTAAATTAAAAAAAATAATTGAAAAGGTTGAATCCATTTACCAGGCCTATTCCGTCTGTTTGCTTGTCGCAAGGCGAGATAAAGGTCTTCTGAATAGTTAGGTGAAGTTTTCACTGATTGCGAATAATATTAAATGGGTAATTATTCTTTTACAAAATTTGGCCAAATTTTGTATTGAGATAAGGTTTTGCTTTTCAAGTTTATCTATCTACTTGTCTTTCCTGAAAAAAAACCGCAATTTTTCACACAATTATAGCAATCAAAAGCTAAGGTCCAAGCTAAGGTTGGCACGGAAACATTAGTGCGTTAGACCGATTGGTATTCGACCGCTTGTTATAAATTAATAATTATGTCCTCTCTATACAAAAGACTTCCATTTTTATTTAATTGTTTAGCAATACAAAACAATGAATACATATCTGCCTATCTATACTTTTAACAATAACCGACATTCCAAATAATAATAATATCCTGGAACATTTTTCACACACGGCCATCTGATCCCAAATTAAGCTTGTACAAAGCTTGTGCTATGGGAACCAGACAACTGATATACTACATATACTACTTTTATTTTGTAAATACATAATTATATAGAAAATTACACCCAGACTCAGGACGAACAGACATGTTCATGCACACAAATGTCCGTCCTGGGTGGGAATCGAACCCACAACCTTCGGCGTGAAAAGGCAAATCTACCAACCACGCTAACCGGCCCGTCAAAATTAAATTGGTGGACTATTCAAATTGCTCACACTATTGTGTAAAATGATCAAATGTACTTACTGTACGTACTGATAAAACAATTTATTTATAATAAATGTTTTTGATTTCGAATCTCTTCACAATCTCTTTTAAATATCTCACTTGAGCACGGTGATGTTGTGCGATAAGAGAATATTGAAGACCACTGTTTAGATATCATATACTTTATCAATGCGGAACTAATTTTTATAAAAAACTATAACCGCTAAACGACGATGATAGTTCGTTCACCTTTACGCGTACTTTTATTGTATTTTTTTATTTTTATTTCTATATCATAATTGACTAATAAATTATTATAATATAAAACTTAAACTAATGAATAATTGCTATGAATAGAAAAATATCTCCAAAAATTTTCTCTATCTGTCTCTTATCTACTCTCCTTTAATCTCTTTTATCCAGTTTGGACATAGGCAGTTTTGATGTTAAAATTACATATGTCATTTGCATAAATTGTAAATAAATATAAAATAACTCATATATAATTTCCTCGTATATCCACAATAAAACACACGTAACACAAACGAAAGAAAACATTTGACGTTTGTGAAGATTTTTTTCTTTAATTTAATACTTCTGTGAAATTCAATAAATTGAATAAGTTTTAGAGAATATTTTGCCATATAAACACTAAACTATTTTGCACATTGCTTGTTAATAGGATTGTGTGCAAGCCCGCCTGGGTGGGTACCACCCACTCATCATATATTGTGCTGCCGTTTTAGCAATAGTAATTATTGTTGTGTTTTGGTTTGAAGGGCGAGTAAACCAGGGCGAGTAGACATAACATCTTAGTTCCCAAGGTCAATTGCGCATTGGCGATATAATGAATGATTGATATTTCTTACAATGCCAATGTTTGGATTGCGGTGACCACTTAACATCAGGTGGTCTATTTCTACCTACAAAGTCCTGCCTATATACTTTAAAAAATTAAAACAATTGTTTGTATCCATAGTCTAAGATATATATTATATTAATAGGCGTGTTTGTGTATCAGCTCCGTGTGGTCGCAAGTTGAGCTGCTCCAGCAACGGTAGCTGGCAGAGGCGAACTTTCCAGAGCATGGCCACTAAGTTCGACCTCGGACAGGCGAACTACTTGAATGTACCAACATCAAGTACCGTCTCCAGCGTTGATTCGCAGGTATTGTAACACTTTCGATATTATATAGAGACTATTATTTGTTTTTGTTTGTATTGTAGCAATAATCTCGAAACTAATGGACCGATTGGAATGTTGTAAGTTAGTAGACTGTTGAGCTGTGTTAACAGCGCCTTAATAGACGCATTTTACTAATACTCTTGTATTATACGTTTGAAAATATATGATTGCGGCTCGTTATAAAGCTTTTCATTGCACAAATTATAGTTGATTGTCAGTTTTCACTTTTTCTTGAATGAAAATTATAATCAGACGAACTTTCCAACTGAGCGATGATTACCGAATCTGAAATTATTAAAGCATGTTTACATACGCGAAAATGTAAAAAAAAAATGTTTAATTATTAGGTTTAAATCTAATCTTAACTTAAAATAGTGCAGGCATTAATACGTTTTAGGGGATATGTTAAGGTGTGTCCGCGAATGTGTATTCATAAAAATGTGTTTTGTGAACTTTCGTCGCGAACATCTTGAGTCAAAAGTGTTTTGAGAAGTTTATTATATTTATCAACTTAATAATGATATCGGGTTTATTTGCAAATTTATCGCTATCAATCCGCGTGACGGATCACATGAGTGGCCGGCGCGGCTGCGGTCATGTGATCCGATCGGGCAAATAGAGAGATAATTACAATAATTATGTCATTAAACTGTTATCAACGTTGTTCTGGGAAATATTTTGTTCGTGTATTACTGTTGCTTTGTAACTGCCTTCTCGGTTAAGTGGATAGCTACAATGCTATATACAATGCTATATACTATATATACATGTGTATATTTAAATAAGGAATTGTATAGTATGCCTTTTTGTATTTAGTATACAATTGTATAAGTCGCTGATGTATAATTAGTACGTAAATGTTTGTTTGTATCAATTAAAATTTCGGAACAAAAATTATAATAAAAAAAATATATATATAAAGCAAGGCAAACAAGGCAAGGCAAACAAAAAGATAATATTGCGAATCGTGAATTCCTGAATTCGAATCCGAGAGGGAAGGAATAGTCTCTCGTTTCCCAGTCGTGTTAAATTGTGAGAGCACGGGAATATATAATGCATAATATAATTCCGACGCAGTTGGCTAATCTCGGTCAGAAGGACATTATAAATGATGATATTGTTCCTAACCAAACGAATCGTCTTCGAATAAGTTTTTATTCTGAATTTAAATCCAACGGTAAAAAATTTAAATTTAGAATATTCCGAATCGCTTTTTCGCGAGTAAATTTTTTTAATATTATTTTAATAATTATCTTTTTATATAAAGCAACCACAGTTGTCTTTGACTTTGCAAATGGACTGTCAAGATAACAGTTCGCGTACCGATTTGAAAGCGGAAATATTTTTTTATTAATTTCACGATTCTAGTAAGGTTAGTTTAAAAAAAAGTTATAGTTTTTATCATATAGATAGAAAGAGAATACGAGTTACGTTAGACAACCATTAATAGTACATATCATGCATTGGGAAGTAAAACAGCAATATATTGTTATGAATGATTATAAGTTCATAGATTTTATCTAAATAAAAAAACCTAGACTGTAATCAGTTGCTAGTCAACAGTAATACTATAAACATTGCAATATATGTCGCAATGAGAATATTACACACATTTATACTAAATGTATATTATTCCGCGTTTGAGTTTACGCTTATAAGCACTCACGAGTATTTTACATAATCACGAAAAGCTCTAAATATAGGACATTACGTTGTCAGTAGTAAAAGGTGCATCATGTGATTGAAATTGTCTTCGGGTACGATGCGAGTTAAACTTCAAGGCCGACTTTGAGCGCTTTTTTATTTTTTTATTTTATTTTACATACGATACGGTAAATGGGACACTTGATGGTTTGTGTTCGATACTGCCCATAGACATTTGCCCAGTAAGAAATATTAACCATTCCTTAATGCTACTGGTGGTAAAGTTTTGTGTAAGCTCGTCTGGGTAAATACTAACGACTCATCAGATATTCTACCGCAAAACAGCAGTACTTGGTACTTGTTGTGTTCCTGTTTGTAGGGTGAGTGAGCCAGTGTAATTTCAGGCACAAGGGACATAACAGTTCCCAAGGTTGGTGGCGCATTGGTGATGTAAGCGATGGTTAAGATTTCTTACAATGTCTGGGCGTTGGTGACCACTTACCATCAGGTGGCCCATATGCTCGTTCGCCTTCCTATTGAAATGTTATATTACTTGTGCCTGACTTACTCGCTTTTGAAACCGGAATACAATAATACTACGCATTGATGGTGGGTGATATCTCCCAGACTAACACAAAGCTTATCACTTATTGCTAGGTTTCTATACATTTTTCTTCTTCTTAAAGTGACATCTTCTTTCGAAGGTCGGCGATCATTAAGGCAACTTTTATCTTTGATGCCGCGGCTCTGAATAAGGAACGAGTGCTTTTTCCAAACGATTGGCGTAGGTTTTTCAGCCAAGATGTTCTTCTTCGACCCACACTTCGTTTTCCTTGGATCTTGCACTGTATGATGATTTGTAGGTCATACTTTCGGTTTCTCATTATGTGTGTATACATAAAGTTTGAAAATGTAATGAGGTGACGTATCGTTTTACATCTGTCACATGTAATGGTTTCTTAGCGCTCGTTGTAACGACCTAAGAAATTTAATTAATGAAAATGAATGTCGTTTTCGAATAATGGCACAGCATGCACATGACCCAGTAGTATCATAACGATTTCGTCGAGTAACTGTGTCGACTCGATATGTCACGTAACATTACGTTAACCGATTATACAATTATGTAGTTGAGTATGTTGTTACTTATCAAGACGTGTACAATTTTTTGCGTAGGAATATTCTAGAAAATACTACATGGATAATTTTGATAATGGAAACGGCGAAAGGGCCAGGATCGATCACCTTATTTTTATTTTATTTATCTTTAGATTAATATAATTAAAATGCCCCTAGAGTGTATTTTGTTGTCTTTTCTCGCCGTTCCATATTTGAATTTCGTTACAAAAACCTATTTTAGAATTGTCTTGTAATTAGTGCATGGATTACCAGAATCATGTGATAACTGTAAACGCTACGTCATATCGATTTACTTTAATCTTTCGTCATGTGTGGCCTCGTTTCGTTTATTTAAAGACGTATTAAATGGCCCTCGTCTATCATAATGCTGAAATTATCATGTAATACGTAAACCTAAGCTTCTATAGGAACGGAAATGTTCTAGAACATTTGATTAAACCGTCTGCTTTTAGTTGTAGTAACTGTAACAGTGGGTACAATGTGTCATTAAAACTTTAAGCATTTAAGCGCTTCAACTAGCTTTTCGTATTGGGGAACTTACTCTTAAAGTATTTCCAATGGTTTTCGAACGTCAGAAAAGTCGGCTGTAAGTCAGCGGAATATTTTCCATGCAGTTATCATACCGCAATGACCCGTTTAGATGGGATAAGGAAAGAATATGAATTAAACAGTCCATAAATTGATTTATCCTATTTAGATATACAGCAGCAGTTCAACCAGCGGAACAACGGATAGTTTAGCGAGTTCAACGTCTGTTGTGACGAGACGAGGGAAACTTGGACTAGCATTGCTTATCACGGTTGCAGAATCTACTGATATGTAAGATTAACATTTATTCTTAAACTCTACTCAAAAGTTATATATAAATCAATATAACCCTCAATTAACTGAAGACCTCGAAATGATTCGCACAACTAAAGTTATTTTATTATTATCATTTTTAAATATATTAGTTTGCATTTAATCTTATATTTTTGTGTTTTTTTTTTCTTAATTGAAATCGGCACGAACCTAATTTATTAAAAATGTATAATAGATAATAATTTACTTAGCTTGACGCCTAGGGCATTTTTTTCTAGAGACTTCGATTTTACATATCGCCGAGGATTTATATATAGACTTATGTTACTTTAAAAGTAACGCCATCGTAACGCTAACAATGATATCATGCACAAAGTTTATTAGTACTAAAGTATCTTCAAATAGACTAAAAATATGTAATGGATAGACGCCTACTTATTCTTACATCATTCACTCGTTAATAGAAAGCTGGTAGAGCTTTGTGCAAGCTCGTCTGGTAAGACCCACTCATCAGATGTTCTACCGCAAAACAGCAGTACTTGGTATTGTTGTGTTCCGGTTTGAAGGGTGAGTGAGCCAGTGTAATTACAGGCACAAGGGACATAACATCTTAGTACCCAAGGTTGGTGGCGCATTGGCGATGTAAGCGATGGTTTACATTTCTTATAATGCCATTGTCTATGGGCGTTGGTGACAACTTACCATCAGGTGGCCCATATGCTCGCCCGCCTTCCTATTCTATAAAAAAAATACAGTTTCAACGTTTATTATAGAAAAGGTTCACCGTTCCATAATCCAGTACTATTTCCTGTAACGACAGATATTGCAAATAATAAAAAAAAACAACCCATGTTATCAATTAAAAAAAAAAAATTTAATATTGTTCTCGCGTCAATCATAGGGACCTCATTCGTCGTTGTATGGAACACTCTCCGCAACTTCAGGCCCTGGTGTGTCGGTTGCGTCTCGCGACACTGGCAGCGGGAACGGGAAGCGCCTTCGTATCAACCCTTCATAAGGCTGCCGGAGATGCTGCGAGATGGTGAGCGTCATTTGTCACTAATAATTTCTCGGACGAACCTAATTTCTATTTACTGATGTGTTTCGAAGCAATTATAATTATTTTTTTTTTGAATGTGAAAGTGTTTTTTTTTAGTTTATGCTTTCACGCCTTAACGGTAAAACATATCGTCACGATATTTGGCACGGCGATTGTTTCATATACGATGTACAAATTCTTAGCGAGTGTGAGTATAGATTTATATTTAAATTGCAATTGCATAATAATTAAGATGTCATTTGAAGTACGCAATAAAACCTACTCTAACCAACTCACGTATTTGTTCTAGGGAATTGATTTTTCTTCTTCTAATTCCATAGATTTCGATTCGTGTCGATCGAGTTTTATTATCTGTGTTGTTTTACCTTATATACATTAAATGTTATTATTTATTTTATTTTACGTTATATCTTTCTGTGCCAACCGTAGAACGCACCGTTGAGTTTTACGCAGAGAAATATTACGTTAAGCAACATAACTCTTGGTTATATTGAACTATAAGGCCTTGTAAGGTCTAGCTGGTTAGATGCCGTTACAAAAGTTTTTATATTAACAAAAAATTATCCTTTGTATTTATAATTTATTTACATTATTTATGTATAACGATTCAAAGGGTGTATGAGACAGTGTGAAAAAAAGGTAGGAATAACACGTAACTAAGATTGACATGGGTGACAGCGCCTTTAAAATCGGAATAAAAATCCGTAAATGTCTCACTGCTGGGCTAAAGCCCCTCAATGAGAATGTTTGGAGGTTGATAGTTATAAATGAGACTAAAATTTCATCAGACACATGTAGGTTACCACACTTTTGCTTAAATTGTTAAATTAAGTACACGAAATCTGGTGCTTACCCGGGTTCGAACCCGTCTTCCTTTGAGATTTACCTGTTCTCGCTTCTGGGTCATCTCTATTATAGTCTGAGTTACAATCGTTTCGTTCTACGGTATTCGTTCCACTAGCGTACTAATTCTATTTTAAGAGTCATGTTTCTTAATCGTTATCCATCACGTGCCCGATTAAGACGTCTCATCTATTTAACAAATGACCGATGTGCTTAAATAGTTGACGGATTGATCGTTGTTTCGACTTTATAAGTTATGGTGATCTGGACATTAGCCAGAATCGGCGGTAGTTGGAAAAATTCCTGTCAGGTCTCATTATTTTAATCGTACGTGAAATTTGTTTTAAGTATTTATTATTATGAAATGAATAGTTATTTTATCGGGTGACGAGAATTAGTAGATGATAAAATGAAAATTTACACACGCATATATACGGAGATGCAATAATATGAAAATTTCCTTATTTTAAACTCGGTTCGAATTTTGAAATGAATACAACTTAGATTTACTTTTAAAATTCGAAAAATTCGACTCGAATTTTGAAATCAGACGAGCAAAATAAACGGGTAGGTTAACCAACCATCTATTTATAAATTACTCTACCGCTAAACAGCCCTACTTAGTATATTGTGTTCCGGTTTGAGTGAACCATTGTAACTACAGGCATAAGGGACATAACTTCTTAGTTCTCAAAGTAGATATCTAATAAGTGGCGGCGTATTGGCGATTTAAGGAATGGTTAATATTTTATTGAAGTGTCATTGTCTATGCCCAATGTTGGTGACCACTTACCATCGGGTTGCCCATTTGCCAGTCAAAAAACGAAGATGTTACAATATATTATGTTAATTCCAGGTTGTCTGATCTGATGTGCGGGCCGCGGTTACAACCTGTGTGGTTAGATCTAGTCACGAGCGAGCCGCGGGCAGCGAACAAAATGGCGGACACGCTTCTTTCAGATCTATGCTCCGTTCTAGCTGTTGGTGACACGAAGAATACTAATTTGTAAGTGTTTATTTATAGTTATATATGTTTTTGTTATTAATGAAAACTAACACCACAAATGTCCCACTGCTGGGCATAAGCATCCTCTTATCAAAAGCCAAAGATTTGGCTTGCTCTAGCACCATGGTTCACTGAGATTTTGTGGCTCGAACAAATTTGGCTTGAAAAACTTTAAGGGGATGTCCATTGAACCCGCGACCACTCGTTAAATCTATTTGACTATCTCGGCTGATAGTGGTTTCATATTTAATTATATTTCTTGTCAATATTCGTCAATAGTAGTTTAAAAAGTAATTCTATAAATTGTCGTCCATATATATTATCTATTGTTGTATTTCCTTATAGAAAATGAAATGTTTAAAAACGCATCGAGATGATTTTTCAGGTATTTCTTTCATTCTTCAAGATTATGTAAACAAAAACTGGGCATTGACTTCAGTGAAACATCGTACGATTTTCAATAATAACATTTCTACGCTATTTTTAGTTATTTCAAATAACAAAAATTTCTTCATACTAAGAGTGATTGAAATACCCGCGTAGACTGCTCGCGATGTCAACAGGTGATAAAAATATTTCGTAATTCTATAACGGTAATTGATTAACTAGCTGTCTTGTGCGGCGGCGATAGCCTAGTGGTAGAACGCCTGAATCTTAACCGATGATTGTGGATTCAAACATTTGTTATTACAATTCATCTTGTGCTTGACGGTGAAGGAAAACATCGTGAGGAAACCTGCATGTGTCGAATTTCACTGAAATTCTGCCACATGTGTTATCCACCAACCCGCATTGGAGCAGCGTGGTGGAATAAGCTCCAAACCTTCATCTCAAAAAGGGAGAGGAGGCCTTAGCCCAGCTGTGGGACATTCACAGGCTGTTATTGTTACTTGTGCGGTTACACTCGCGTTGAATGTTATTGCTCCGTCCTCAGAGCGCTTCAACATAGGATTTAATAAATACTAAAAGAATTCTTTAAATAGTATTTAAATAATGTATACAAATTACAAAAAAAAAACTTTTTAGTTTTATAACCAATGTAGACTATTCTACATTTTTTTTTAAACAAAAAAAGTAGCGAAAGAGTTTTTACATAGAGCATTAGGCCAAAATATTTTGAAAAACAATTGTTATTGAAATTTTAAAAGGTTTCGACTAATATAAGTAAAATTATGTTTGTTTGGGAATCTAGTATTTCGAAAATTAATGCCATATTATATAAACCATGATAAATATTTTGGATCTACGTTATATATGGAATTTTCTTAAATGTTTTTATGACGTCTTTTAACGCTAGAAGAATCATTCAATTTTAATAATTCTCGAGGAATGTTTAACATTATATTTATGTTGTTATTTATTTACGAATTTATCGTCATATAGGTGTTAATGAATCTCTTAAAGGAAGCTTTAAACTTGTTTATTATTTTATTAGCGTGTTCTGATTATGGGTATTTTTTATTTGTTGATTCAATTACGTTCATTCATTCAGTCTACGATTTTGAGGTTACAAATAATTGTAAAAAGGAATATTTTAAATTAAACGTGTAGTTGATATGACCTTTGAGATTGTGATTCAATGGCATATATATTTTTTAAACCAAAAAATAAAACACAATGTTCGGTGATCGTTTTTCATTATCAATTTAAGTATTCGAGTCCATGTACATACTGCTTGTGAAGATTGAGTCTTTCATCTTATATATTTAAACGGACGGTGTATCTGTTTGTGATTAACAGACCAATGAACTTAAACGTTGGCATATATATATATATATATAATTGTTTCATGGAAAAAATTTTTGTAGTATCTATTGTAGTATGACAATTGGTACTTACACACGAGCAATGACTGTCGCGTTTTTGCTATTGTAATAAAAAAAAAAATTCTATACCTTCACTGATTATTATAAATCAGATTAAAATAACAATAGTCGGTGACATTGCTAATTATTTGCGTTCGTTATTTTTTATCAGATATATGCCATATGATTTTAATAATGTTTCAATATTTTTCTTTTATATTGTAAAATTGTACAGAGTAATGCAATTCCCATGCGTGTGTATTTATTCAAGTATTATCATTTTGTATTACCAATTATTAAATTAAAAATAAGGTACGCAAATTAAATTTACAATAAACAGTACATGTAATAGTTTCTATGTATTTTTTGTTGATTAAACTATAATACATTATAACAAACATTTTATCAATCGTTTAATAAACCATTATTAATTAAATGCAAGAGAGATACTTCATTGACATTTTGTTGGATCGCTTCCAACATCTCTGGAATGTAACGAGCAGTCCGAATCAAAAGGAAACTTTTGTCTTTGGACTTTTCGCCCGATAATTACATACACGTGTGAATGAAGTCACTGTCAAGTGCAACTTTTTTTTATTTTTAGCGGTCGATGTGTGTGTTTCGGTCTATTTTTATATGCTATGTTTACGTATATTTCACGTGATCGCCTTCGCGATTGACAAACTGACTGTAAATTGGTTGTATAACTTACACGTGGGCGTATAGTAACGTTATTTTAATGTTACTTTTGAGCATAGATTTTTCAAATGTAAGAGATATTTAGTATCCACTTAGTTAATGTAATTTTAAAAACTAAGGTTAGATCAATGTTTTATTTTTTTATGCTTTGGTTTATATATATTTTATTTTTGCCAGGAAGCCATAAATCTACTCCACCTGATGGTAAGTGGTAGTAGAGTCCAAACGCGACGACAGCCAGTACAGTCGGGAAGAATTTATATTCCTAGCTCGTATATATATGTCTTATTTATCGCCATTTTTGAAATGGTAGGGAACGATCACTTGGGTGGCGGGCGTGGTGATCATTGACGACCCCTCTGCGTAATCGACTGCCATCGATCAAATTAAAGTCAATCAATGTGATTTTGAACACCACTAAAGAAACTGGAGATTAATTACTTTTGCCAAATGACTTGAATTAATTTTGTTTTATAATAATTTTTTTTAAAGTTCAACTCATAGTGAATGGTATTGTAATTAGTTATTATATTGTTTCAGTTTTATCAGCACACTTCTGACCTACGTTCTCACACATCATCTCGGTTGGGTGTCTACAGTCAGTCCCTACGATCCCATTGATCCACAGAACTGTACCTCGGAAGAACTTGACACACGACGTCCGTACAATGCTCTGTGGGCACAACTAACAGACCTCTGCGGCAGTATCGGCTACCCGCCGCGTTCCGCTAGAACCATCATCACAGGCTCCAAAAACGTTCAGTTCATAAAAAGATTACTCGCAGTTTTAACGTATTTCGTACGTTGTGGTGACGTCAGTAAGAACGATTTCAAGTATCAAGACTGTTTGTTAAAGGAACCCAAGATTGTGAATGTGAATAGCCAAAAAAGTTTAGACGTAGTTAGGACCGCGAAAGGCGTAGAAGTTAAAGAGTGTAGTTTCAATGATAGTTTGAAAGTGCATCCGTTAAATAGGAGCAGTGGTGTTAGTGTCGGTACGTTAGTAGCGAGTGAGGTTAGTCTAAAAAAATCGACCACGATGGTCGATTTGAATCAAAAGCTCTCTAGTTCAGATTTCGCGTTGGATGGCAGTAGTAGTGGTGAGAGTCAGAACATACCGCTGAGAAGACATCCGACAGTGATGACCTCGTTGAAGACCTCGTCTGACTCGAGTCCGAACTTATCGGCTTCGGAGGAATGTGAGGCGAAGAAAGTCGTGTTCGTGCTCGGCGATGACGATAAGCTGGTGGGACTAAAGAACAAATCGTATGGGAAAAAGAGTGGTAAGAAATCAACTAAGCCCCCCGAACAAGTCAACACAACACATCTAGAAAAGACTGACAACTGCACCAACGACTGTGATAGGGACAAGTCATCGAGGAGCTCCGAGAGCCCGTCCAAATGCTGCGGGCAGACACTTCAACATTCCAAGCCAATAAAACATTCCGGATTTAAGTTCGAGTTCGATAAGTATCCACAGATAGTCACTAATTATATGAAGAGCAAGAATTTAGAGATTTTAGATAGACACTACATCGGTAAACCGGGTAACCTGAAGCTGGACAACTTCCAGTTCGATCCCACCTTCGTACCACCGATACAGGAAGAGAGGTGCGAGACGTGTTACAAGTGCCAGATGATGGAGTCCATGTTGCAGACGCCTACCAACGCGTCAGAAATGGAGTACATGAACGATATCCCGCGCCAGTCCGAGCCCCAGTTCGCCAAGGAGACGCTAGTCGAGGATACGACCACCCATCGGGAGATGTCACCCAAAACATTCGTTCGGAAAGTGAAAGAAAACACGATGATTGTGAACGTTGATAGCAAGCCCGATGAACGTTCTGGCTCCAGAGAGCTTGGTGCGGATGTGAATGATAAGAAAGATACAAAGCCTGCTGATAGAAATAAGCAATTGGAAGTGAAGCAAGTGATAGAGTTCCCTTTGTCGCAAGTGGCCTCGAGCAAGCTTCAGACACAAGTGCGGTCTGGCTATGAAGCTTCGTTGCTTGGCGGTCTCACCAACAACTATGTACCTGATTTAGTTTTACAAGGTAAGTAAAGTTATATATTTTATAATTAAAATAAATATACCTTACCAATATTGAAAATGCGAAAATGAGTTTGTTTGTTACGATATAACGTCTTAACTACGCAGGTGATCATTGTGAAATTTTGCATACATATTGTAAGGGATACAGAAAAAAACATAAGGTACCTATGAACCCCCTTCTCCTGACACAGAAACTAATTATATAATAAATAAAATTTTTACTTCCGTTGAACAGAAAAAATGTGAGTCAGTATATTTGTATAATTACATTTATGATCCCAATATAGACGAATCATAATTATTTGTTTTGTATGAAGTCATGCATTATTCGTTATATACTAAATGGATTTAAATAGACTCGGAATAGTAACAATTTATAACCTAAGACGATATAAGATAAATTTAATTTCTGTATTTGATACGTATGAGCAATAGCTTATTTTATATTGTCGATGTACGGTTTTGTTTTCATAGAATCGTCGAACAAGCAAAGTTTAGTCGAATGTAAATAAACTGAAGTGTATCACTTATCAGTCGTATGGTTTGACGAGCCTCTATTGTCACGCGAGCATAATGATAAGCACGTGACGCGGTTAATTAAATAAATAGAAGTCGTTTCTTATTTAAACAGAAAAATACGTAAAGTTGTTTTAGCATTTTTGTTTTGTTTGTATAGTAAAACATGTATTTTGCGCGTAATCTTTAATTGACTAAAAGTAAACTGACGTTAATGATTTGTCTTTTCTTATGGTTATGGTTATTATTTGGTCGATTGTAATGAATCTAATGAATGCTGCTGACTCGAAAGCATCAAAGTGACTGATTAAAAATAAAATAATTAATAAAGGTTGGGTAGTAATACCATTTTTTGCGATAAATGCATTTATTTAGACTCATTCTAAACATACGTCAATACAATAAAAACTATTTATAATAATAATAATAATATCCTGGGACATTTTTCACACACGGCCATCTGACCCCAAATTAAGCTTGTACTATGGAAACCAGACAACTGATATATTACATATACTATTTTTCTTTTGTAATTACATACTTATATAGATAATTACACTCAGACTCAAGACAAACAGACATGTTCATGCACAAAAATATCTGTCCTGGGTGGGAATCGAACCCGAAACCTTCGGCGTGAAAGGCAAGCATCCACCAACCACGCCAACCGTCTCGTTATAATTATTCATATCATATTAATTTCCAGTGGAAATATTAGACCTACACATACTGACAATATAACATTTAAATATATAACTTTAGTTTTATCAAATCTGTCTAGGTGTTGTCCGCGACTGCGTCCGCGTGAAAGTTAAGTACGATATATTAAAAAGAATGCATTTTCGTATTCTCTTACACATTTGTTACTTATAAATTTGTTCAATATCATTGTCAAACAGACAGAGGGTTTCTGTTTTATTATATGTATAATAAATCAGAGCAACATTGCTATTTATTATATAAATTAATATTTTAAATATTTATTATGTAGTCAAATTTAAAATTATTTTTAAATGACGATATTTTTTTTCAATATCATCCGATTTCAACGAAAGAAAGCCTAAATGTTGCTCCAAGTTTAATCTACTTGTGAATAACACTAAAAAATCCGTTCCGTAATTTCGTGGATTAGTTTCATGTACATACCGTAAAAAAATGCATTTTCGTGTTCTTTTACACTTTTCATATGGTTGTCACATTTCATATGGTTGTAATCTTTAATTTTGTTTTATAGGAACCGTCGCAAACCCTAACAGCTGGGAGGCGGAACTGCGGCGGGACCTAGACCTCACATCGTACCTGAACAAAACACTAGATCCGCCTGTGCAGTCCATCGCTATCGTTGGAGACACTAACTCATGGTATGTATGCTCTTAAATCTTATTGAGAGCTATTGTGCTGGACAAGTGATGTTTTGTTTTTTTATAGAATAGGAAGGCAGACGAGCATATGGGCCACCTGATGGTAAGTGGTCACCAACGTCCATAGACATTGGCATTGTAAGAAATGTTAATCATCGCTTACACCAATGCGGCACTAACCTTGGAAACTAAGTTACGTTAATGCGTATAATGTTATGTCCCTTGTGCCTGTAATTACACTGGCTCACTCACTCTTTAAACCGGAACACAACAATACCAAGTACTGCGGTTTTGCGGTAGAATATCTGATGAGTGGGTGGTACCAACCCAGACGAGCTTGCACAAAGCTCTACCACCAGTTTTGTTGAGGAAATGACTAGAAACTGACGCTATACCGTTTTAAATTTTAAACGAGCCACCTGATATTAAATGATCACCACCGCCCGTAGTCATTGGCGATGTTAGAAATATTAACCATTTCTTATATTGCTAATGCGCCACCAACCTTGGGAACAAAGTTGCTATGTTCCATGTGCCAGTAGTTACACTGGCTCACTCACCCTTCAAACCGGAACGCGACAATACTAAGTATTGCTTTTTAAAAGAGGCGTTTTTTTTTTCAAAAAAAGCCTTTCTTCTTATCTTATTTTAGTAATAATAAATTCAATGTAGTTTCTGATTTCGTTATCTACACCCTCCACCAAATGTGGAAAACTTTAAACGTCGAAAGAACAAACTGTATAATTTTAAAAATGGGATAGACGTTCGATGCATCATAATGTTTTGTTGTGGCGTATAGGGAGGTGCGGCTGGTGGGGCGCGAGTGCGGCTGCGGTGGGCTGTCCCCGCTGGTGGGCGGCGTGCTGGACGCGCTGCCCGCCATGCGCCAGGCGCGCGTGCCGCCGCAGCAGGTACGGTCTACCGCGCTCATCCAGCAATACTGCTCAGGGAAACCGTTTAAAAGTTTTGCTATAGATGTTTCTAAATTATATTGAAATGACGTTCTATTATTTATTTTTAACAACCAATTTTACGTATTAATTAGTACAAGTGGGCATTTGTACAAATTAATATGAATTTATTTATTTTACAACATTTATAAAACTGTCTGTTTTATAAATGTTGTCCACATATATTATTTCGCCCGTGGTTTATAAGAAACGTTATTGCACGAATTAATAACATATGACATTGTAAATTGTTTTAGACATTTTAATTAACGAATTATATGATCTATACAATAAATTTGTTAGATCTCTTTGGATTATACGATTAAATGAATTGGTTTCGTCTCACAGTGTCTCCTGTACCTCGAGAGTAAGCTCCGTGAATTCTGCGTGCTATCAAAAACGTTAGCGGACATGTTGATGTCGACAGACTTCTGCGATATCGCGACGCTGACGAAATCGCTTAACATCGACGTAAATGACGTCCCGCTGTTGTTGGCTGTTGCTACCACGCACACTCCACAGGTAGCGAAGAGATACGGTGTTAGTTATAGATAGTAATACCTCGAAGAATCATGTGCGAGATTATTATTGAGATCAAATATTTTGTTTAGCACATCGGATTGTGTAATAGAACAGATTAATTAAAGACAAGTCATTTTTTTCGTCTATGTTAAAGCATTACTCTATTTTATTTATTATTAGTGGTTAAGACCAGATTACCTGTAAAAAAGTTGTCTTGACTTTGCTAGTGGGTCATTGGTTTTTCCCTTGATTTAGTACCATTAGGTTTTTTAAAGCATATAAATTCAATTGGTTTCAATATAAAGTTAGATATTCGTATTCTAATTACTCAATGACGACTCAAGTAATGACTACTTTAAATTAATTTACTTATAATACATGCCTCGATTATATGTTCAATAATAATGAATGTTACATATCGTAATTAAGTAATTATCTAAATAATGTTTAATGAGCACATTCACAGATTAAAAATAATGCGTACACGTTTAAAAAATGTTGCCTGTATAAATGCTTTACATTATTTACATAATATATTTATTTTAAATTTTCCTTAAATATTTTTTAAAGTAAAGTATTTTGTGTATAATTATAATAATATATTTAATTATATAATGTAATATTTATAAATGTAAATATCGATGAGTCATCTGTGATTGGTTGAAATAAATTGCAAAGTGTTGCTATATTTATTTTGAATATATTTATATATATAATGAAAGTTAAGATATTTTTGATTCTAAGTCAAGTGTGCAGCTTGTATGTTAATATGTATATCGTACCAGGCCGTGTAGCTAACAGTATTTAAAAATAAGTCAAACAAAACTCCTTAGTAATAAACAAGTTTGTTAATATTCGTTAAATAAATATATTTATACATTATACTTATTCGTTTTTCATCACTGAAATATTGTATATTTTAATTGACTTTTATTTATTAAAAAAAAAAAAATCACGTGATTATATTTTAATTAAAATAAGTCTCGGTATCACATAAATTATTGATTTTTATGATATTTGTTTACATTTCATAAATAAAACGTTTTTTTAAGTAAACATGTTAAAAATGTTGCAAGTTTTTGATTTTTTCTTTAAAAAAATGTTTTATACTTATTATTATTGTCTGTCAGTATATATATAGAATACTCCAAAACAAAAGTACCTTAACACAACGTAATTATATGTTAGCGCTATTACAATTGTGATTTCACAAAAAATATTTTTATATTTAGTCAATGATTAAAATTATTTCTTTTTCATATTGAAAACTGTTTTATTATTTACTGCATTTGTTGTGGTATTGTTTACTACTACTTTATTATGTTACCCAATCATGAAAGGCAAATGGGCGAAGCAGATAATTTATTAATTAGTATAACTATGATACAATGCCATGACATACGGTCATGTTATGTCCTGCCATGACATACGGTGCCGAAACGTGGACACTAACTGCGGTACTCGTCCACAAATTCAAAGTCGCTCAGCGTACTATGGAGCGAGCTATGCTCGGAGTATCTTTGAAGGATAAGATTAGAAATGAGATTATCCGGAAAAGAACCGGAGTCACCGACATAGCTTGCAAAATTAGCAGGCTGAAGTGGCAGTGGGCTGGTCACGTATGCCGTAGGACCGATGGCCGTTGGAGCAGACGAGTCCTAGAGTGGAGACCGCGAATCGGCAAGCGCAGCGTAGGGCGCCCTCCAGCCAGGTGGACCGACGACCTTAAGAAGGTGGCGGGCACCAACTGGATGCGGAAGGCGGAGGACAGGAAGCTTTGCACACCTTGGGAGAGGCCTATGTTCAGCAGTGGACAACGATTGGCTGTTGATTTGATGATACAATATTTTTAAACAATTTGTATTTTATATCTTCAAAAGCTTTTTGACCATAATGCATCATGATCAAATCAATTATAAGAATCGAACCAATTATGATTAATGATTAAAACAATACTTAGTATTGTTGTTTGGCGGTTTAAAGGGTGAGTTTAAGTATAGACACAATAGACATAACCTCTTCCAACGGTTGGTGGCACATGGCGATGTAAGGTATGGTTAATATTAAGAAATATTGCGCCAATGTATACGGGCGGTCGCGATAACTGATCGTCAGCTAGCACATTTGGCCGCCATTTGGAGATAGAATGGGAGGGGACCATAGCATACATCCCTTCATACCGCGTATATTTTTTTTTTAAAAGATATTGCAACTTTTGTGGACAAAATAAAACGACACTGATTGATCTTATTCCATTGTGAATAATACATTCATATAATTTTATACATTTCATTAATGCTTTACGCGAATAATTATGTAGCGTCTAACGAAAAATTATTTGTATAAATTTTTCCGTCTGTTTCCTAGTGATTTGATTATATGAAAATACAATTGAATACTTTATCACAGAAATGGATTGAGAATTGTGATATTTAAATTCGCATCTTAGAAAGTGTGATTTATTTGCACTTTGACGTGCTTAAGATTGCATCTTTCGAAATTATAAACTGCATGCATGCATCATTATGTGTATGAAGTGCAGAGGCTAAAGAACAGTATTACTGAAAATTTTCGCGGAGTCAAGGGTTACGAAAAATATTAATATTAAGCAAGAATTATGTGAAATCTTTCTTTAAAAAAAGTTTTAATATATGAGGATTTTATTTAATTTATGATTTTAATATTTCTATAAAAAATCGTCAAAGAGAAAGAAAACATTAAAAAAAAAAGAAAATTGAGCCTGACTTGTACTATCTAGGTCGAGCCCCTCTTAGCTAGGAATTTTAGTTACGTCAATTCATAATGTATTTTAGTAATTAGTGCTCAGCCCCGTTGCCATTAGCCAAATTACCTAATTATGAAAGGCAAATGGGCGAAGCAGATAATTTACAAATTAGTATTAACTATGATACAATAATTTTAAGCAAATTGTATTTTAAATCTTCAAAAGCTTTTTTACCATAATGCATCATGATTAAATAAATAATAAGAATCGATAGAGCTGATCGTGCAATTTATTACTTGGCTTTGTAATACGTAATATTGTAAAGCTATACTGAGAAGTAAATTTAAGGAAATAAAACAATTGACTGTCGCTTCTCAATACACTTCATAAAAGTGGCAATGTAATGTATGTTCGTAAAACATAAGTGAATTTTCTAGAAATTGTCATGTGCAAGGAACAAACGTAAACTTTTTAGCCCTCTTACACAATAACACAGTAAGTTCAAAAATAAATAATTAATCATTGCTGACATACGTCTGAGGTGTATCTTTTCGAACCGGTGGTAGAGTTTTGACACACAAGGAAGTGTAATGCTTCTATGCGGAATAAAGATCCTTGAATTAGTCTTTCATGCATGGGCTAAGAAAACACCTTAAATGATAAAATGTTTAATGGCTGAAATTCTCTTTGAAGGTAACAGGTATTTAAATTAATTACAAAACTTTTATTGACCCTCAATAACCAAAATGTTAACATTTTCATTACGCGGGGGAGGATAGTTAGTTAAATATTATATGCCGGAGAATGCTTGTTCGTCAAGACGGATGTTTGCTGTCACCGACTGCGCTACTTGGAGGACCCCTCCTTCTCCATGTTGGTGGTACGTGTGGACCTGGTTCGTCAGAGCCGAGTCTACGTGTGCCTCTACAGATCCCACAATGGTGACTTGGAGACAAGCCGATTATTTGACCATCTTAGTCGGGTGGCAGATGCTGCGCAAGAGCAATTTCCTAACGCGGAATTGGTGTTTTTGGGGGATTTTAATGCTCACCACGAATCATGGTTGAAATCCCTCAAAACTGACCATGCTGGAAGGACTGCTCATGCTTTTGCTCTCACACATGACTTGACCCAACTGGTTGATCAGCCCACCAGGATCCCAGACATTGATGGGCAAGCACCTTCTCTACTGGACCTTCTGCTGACTTCTCACCCGGTGGAATATCAGGTTGTGGTTCAGGCTCCTCTTGGCTCATCGGATCACAGCCTTATATCTACCAGAGTGCCACAGGCCAAGCTGCCGCCACTAGCGGTATGCAAACGTCGCGTTTGGCACTATAAGTCGGCGGATTGGGACGGTATGCGCGATTACTATGCGTCGGTCCCTTGGAAGGAACGTTGCTTCAGTGGGAATGACCCGAAAGCTGGAGCTGGTGCTGTTGCTGGCGAAATCATGTTAGGAATGGAATACTACATTCCTAGCTCAGATCTCGTCAGTAGGAGTACGCGTAACCGTTGGTTCACTCGTGAATGTGCCGATGCTGTATCATCTAAGCAGGCGGCATATCGCAAGTGGATCAACGGCTACATTAGCGGGGCATCTAACATTGACTCACTGAAAGCAAACTATAATAAAAATTCCAAGTCCTGTAGAAAGGCATACACGAGAGCGGATGCACAGCGCATTGTACAGATTGGTCATGACCTTGTTTCGCATCCTTGGGGCTTCCGTAGCTTCTGGCGTCTGACCAAGTCTGTGCAAAACAATTTCTGCCAACCTTCGCTGCCACCGCTCAGAAATCCGGACGGATCGCTATCTCACAGTTCGCAAGAGCAAGCTGATCTCCTGGCTAAACTCTTGCCGACAATTCCGTCATCGATGATTGTAGTGCGCTGCCACCTACAATACCTTCATGTGGCCATACGATGCCTGACATTAAAATCAGGCAACGTGATGTGCGTGCGGAGCTGCAATCACTTGATGTACGGAAAGCTAGCGGTCCCGATGGAATACCAGCCATAGTGCTGAAGAAGTGCGCAGCGGAGCTGTCTCCTGTGTTAACGCGCCTGTTCCAACTTTCTCTCTCTTCGGGATGTGTGCCGGAGGCTCGGAGAAGAGCTAATGTGCAAGCGGTTCCCAAAAAAGGGGATCGGTCTGACCCGGCAAATAACCGGCCAATAGCTATCACCTCAGTACTTTGTAAGGTGATGGAACGGATTTTAAACAACCAACTGATCCATTACCTAGAAGATCACTGTTTAATTAATGATCGTCAGTACGGGTTTCGACCAAAACTGTCCACTGGTGATCTTCTAGCGTACGTAACGCACCTCTGGGGTGAAGCTATCGACAAGCATGGAGAATCGTTGGTTGTCAGCCTCGATATCTCCAAGGCTTTCGACAGGGTCTGGCACAGAAGTCTTCTCTCCAAGCTGCCGGCATATGGTCTGCCTGCTCAGCTATGCACCTGGATTGCCAGCTATCTACACAAGCGTAGCCTTCGTGTTTTAGTTGATGGTTGCGCTTCACAATTCTATGTAGTGAATGCTGGGGTCCCCCAGGGATCTGTGCTATCTCCCACACTCTTTCTTTTGCATATCAATGATATTCTCTCTCTTGGGAACATACATTGCTATGCAGACGATAGTACAGTGCATGGTGGATACCACGGACGCGCAGTGGCTGGGCGAGCGGAAATTGAGGAGAGGCGGAAGGATCTTGTCATTGAACTCGATAGGACGTTAGAGCTCATCGCCAAATGGGGCTCTGATAATCTTGTTGAGTTTAATGCTAAGAAAACACAGGTATACGCTCTCACAGCGAAAAAGTCAACATTTTCCCCACTTCCCTCCCTCTGTGGTACTCCGCTGGTGATGCAAAGCAAAATCGCCATGCTGGGGATTGACGTTCGATGCGACCTTAGTCCAAGGGATTACATCGAGGCTGTTATAAAAACAGCTTCACGGAAACTCGGAGTTCTGAACAAGGTGCGGCGCTTTTTCACGCCACAACAACTGTGCCTGCTGTACAAAACACAGGTATGGTCTTGCGTGGAATATTGCTCGCACCTTTGGGATGGCTCCGCTAAGTACCTACTTGAGGCCTTGGACCGGTTGCAGCGACGTGCCGTACGCATTATTGGCGACGTAAGGGTCACAAACACCCTTGAACCTTTACAATTGCGTCGTGAGATAGCAGCACTGAGCGCTTTCTATCGACTGTATCACGGCGAGTGCTCTGAGGAATTATTCTCTCTAATTCCTGCTTCCCCCTTCCTTCTTAAGTCCACGCGAGCTGGTTCTCGATGTCACCGCCTAACTGTGACATCAATTCCATCGCGAACAAAGAAATTTGGTAACTCCTTTCTTTGGCGCACTTCCAAAAAATGGAATTCCTTACCAGCTCACGTGTTCCCCTCCTCTTACAACCCGGGTTCCTTCAAACGAGGCGTGAAGAGGCATCTTGCGGGCTGGCAAGGCGAAGGCGGCTAGTGTAGAACGTTTTTCCCGTCTGTACTGGCCGTCGTTGCGTTTGGACTCTACTACCACTTACCATCAGGTGGAGTAGAGTCATTTGCCCTCCCGGCGAATTTAAATATATATATATATAATAATTTAATGACTGATTTTGTAGCATTTCAGTAAATATAAAAACATTATATATACAATTTTAAAAGCGTTCGTTTATTTAAATCTCGTAGAATCAATAACACTAAAAGCTAATATTCGAATAATCCTCGGTCCCACAGTTATCTCGGTAAAATTACGTAGGCTCACGATGCCTCAAGGCGTTTATATAGATTTATGCTCCTAATAGTGACGATGCTATTCACTTAATGTCGGACTTCCCCTATAAATACAAGGAAAGGTTTCACCCTCTAAAATCTTGAAAATAAGTTAGCTCGAAGTTGTAGGCGGGTATTTATGATATTATTTTCATTACTTAATTAAAACTGAAAGTGCAATAGATGAAATTACATTTTAGCTACAAGAGTCGTAACTCGTAATGGCTACCTCTTGTATCGATGTTTTAAATTGAAATTAGTTTTCCCTATTTGTTTCGTTTTATGTAATAAAAATAAATATTGTAATTGTTCGACTCTTGGAAGTATTTTTTTGTATCTATGATAATATAGATAATATTAAAAACAAGCCAGTTTTGAGCCAAATTTCGATATAAATAACGTCACGACGCGGCAAACAAGTGAGTTGATAGTTTCGTACAAATTAAAACTTTGTCTTTGATTACGAAAACTTTAGTTGATACGACTGTAAAACTGTTTGTTTGTTTAAAAGTGTTTTTACATTAATAGTTCTCTTATATGTATATTAAATATGTGTAAATAGTATTAAATATGTATATTAGGCATTTAGAAGTGAAACTGACATTATATAAATCTCCAATTGCTCTTTTATAAAAATAGACAACCAAATCATACAAATTGATGTAAATTACTCACTCAATTACTCTTAAAAATCCAAATAACACAATTTAACACAATCAACAAATTAAAAGGCGCGTCAATAATGAATTCACCAACAAAATGGCGGTTTTAAATTAGCGTGCGTCTTTTTTCTTAACAACGCCTTTGTAGAGATCAAGGTTTATCTTAACTATATTATATTATATCCTAGCTATATTTCGGGCACGACAGCCAATGCCAAGGTTTAGCCACGTTTGCTAGACATATTGTAGTGCATAAGTGTGGGTTCATACAAATATTTATTCTATATCACTGTCTGCTATTAAGGCAAACTGACGGCAATCATTACTCTAGGCCCTACCAACTTCTTAACTCTAAGTTACTACTGGAAATCCTTGATGAGAAAAACCCAAAACTAATTGACCCCCTAAAATTCAAACCGAGGACCTCTTCAGCCCGCTAAGCTATCGAGACAGTGCTCATAAATAAGGTTCATAAAAAGATTACCAAACTTCAATCATTACAGCGAATTTAGATTATTCATGCCACGTAGCAAAAAAGTATGTTTTTAATCCTAGCGGTGTTTTTCGTCACTTATAGACATTGTTTTTGATCGTTTGTTTTTGTTGTCGACAAATGATAGCAAAAAACCTTCCTAATGGTCTTCGTAATGACCCTTGGGCTTTAGTCGTAACTATCGCAAACCACAGAGGGCGGTCATGTTGTTTCCTAAGTGATTGGTTGCAATATGTCTATAAAGTAATTAACTCTGAAACTGCAACTTAGCCGCAGCCAAAACCAATATTGCATTTAATTAAATTTAGTTGGTAAATAATAATCGAAATTTTTTTTTTGTTGTATCTGTTGTTTTTATAAGGCCGTGTCACTTCGTATAACCTTAGTGGCCAATCATTGTAGGTAAATGTCAAGTGGTCTTTAGTTAAGCTTTGTAAGGTTGTTCTTTTAAATTTAAATGTTCTTTATAAAACTAAAACATTTAGAAACCAGAAAGGAAAGTATCAACTAAAGTATTTTGGCTAATTTTAATCAGATACCATGGGGGTCATTGGCGGCGTCACATTGGCCCTTCAGGCAGTTTACAGTGCCCATACCAATTGTTCGTATGACCACTTCTGTTTAATTTGGACGTTTGACACAAAGTCTGATGCTGTGTTTTCAGATGAGTAAAACTTAATAATAATGATTATTCCATACATTTGCTTCTATACATTTACTGCAAATAACAGGCAAAAAACTAAGAAGATAGGTTATCTATATCACCACTTAAATTATATATGTAGGTCAATGAAATACAATTTAATTTAATAATTGAATTAAAAATGATTAAAAAAAAAGAAATATTCACGCTTATAATTATTTATATAAAATATTGTATTGCCCGGAATTGCTTTGTTTTGAATCATTTTAATATAATATATATAATGTCAGATTTTAATATAAAAATTAGATTCAGCTTGGTTTTACTCCTAAGTATATAAAGGTATATAATGTGAGAAATGCGGTTCTGTATTTTGTTACTGACAGACTTCCAAACCAAAATGTGACAGATGCGGGATTGAGAATTTAATATTTCACGAGGCTGCCGACTTTATGCTTTATGAAAATTGTTCTCTTGCAACTGTGAAGCTGTTATGAGGTTTCGTACAGTATTAGGAGTCATATTAAATCATTACAAAGGGAATGTACTTGAAATTCTATTAATTTAATTTTTTATAGTTAAATTTGGTTAGTCAATGGCAGGAATAAGTTATTTTTAATATGAAAACGTTCATTCAATTAAAGTTTAGGACAAAACGTAGTAGTTTCGTCATTTAAGGTTTTATTTAAATTATTTATTGAGAGATGCTTGACATATTTTGGAAGACTACTGTTTCCATCACCATGGAGCAAACCGTGGACTCAAATATTAAAATTAATACTTAATAATATTATAAACACGCACATCTCCCTTTAATAGTTAAAAAGTATTGCCATAAAACTTACCTTCGAAGAGAGGGTTTACCAAGTGATTTTTATTTGCTCCAGCCCGTATGAGTGGTTACAACTTCCTAATCAACTATTAGATAACTAAACATCAATACTTTATATTGCATATTAAGTAATCGATGAAAGTTATTCACTCAATTACTCTTAAAAATCCAAATAACACATTCAACAATCACAAGTATAATAATTAATGAATTACTATACCTTTCAATCCATTAAAAAAATTGCGGCTTTAATTAGCGCGCGTGTTGTATATAATTATATTTTTTAATTTATAATATTTGCGACACTAATTACAAAGAACATACATTAACTCTTTCTAACTTTTAACAATATATTTAACAATATATATATTCGTCTTCCTCCCTAATTAATATTGGGATGTCGACCAATTAAGGACGACATTGTTTTCGCGCCATCTTGAAGAAACTTCTTGAACGTGCGACGGCGGCAGCGGAATAAAATATATCTGAAAAATCGGTAATTAGCAAAGGGAGCTTCCTAACATTTTATTTAGAAATTAATTGAGTTAAGTGATTGTGAAAGACTAATAATTCAAGACTAGGGTAAACTTAGAATCCATTATATTTCCTTCATTTACAAACAACTCGTACAATAGTGACCGGCATTTGAAAAACTAAATTGATCAGGTTTATACCAATAGAGATTTACTCATATATAATATTCTACATATAAATTAATATTTGTTGAAATGAAAATATATTTATATTTCTTTGAGCTCCTATGATTTCATTAAATTTACTTTACCAGCGAAAGCAACGCTAACTTCTAAATATCACAGAATCGAGACTTGTTGAGTTTTTCGAAATTGTATAGTATTTAAGTTACTATTGTCTTATTTTACAATGGTATTCAATTTGCTTTTTTATTTTAATTTGCCTCCGATTAAGACTTGAAAACGCAAGACAGACAAACTTTCGCATTTATAATTTATATATTAGTATGTGTGTAATTATATCCATAATATATTCAAATAAAAGCCGAGATGGCCCAGTGGTTCGAACGCGTGAATCTTAACCGATGATCGTGGGTTCAAACCCGGGCAAGCACCACTGAATTTTCATGTGCTTAATTTGTGTTTATAATTCATCTCGTGCTTGACGGTGAAGGAAAACATCGTGAGGAAACCTGCATGTGTCTAATTTCATTGAAATCCGGCCACATGTGTATTCTACCAACCCGCATTGGAGCAGCGTGGTAGAATAAGCTCCAAAACCTTCTCCTCAAAAGGGAGAGGAGGCCTTAGCCCAGCAGTGGGACATTAACAGGCTGTTACTGTATATTCAAATACATTATGATATTAAGAGCTCCTTGTTTTAATGTCACAATATGCATTCTGTGGTTAATCGAACACGCCCTGAGGTGAAGCTGATAATAGCGTCTTTATATCATTTTATCTCCACCCCTGCTTTCTTGATAAATTGCTATTTATTCTATTAATATATTAGCCTTTTATGTCATATATTACGTTTTCTATGTGTTTGATACGTTCAGTAAATGAATTTATAACAATTATATATACTTTCTTGGTCAAAGTGAAAAACGTAGTGTAGGACGCCCTTTTTTTTTTTTTTTCGAGGAGGAAAGGCATTTACGCCTGCCCCCCGGATACGACCGGGACGGGTATGTGGGACTCACGGGGCAGAAGGCCATCGTCCTACCCACTAAAACCTCCTCGTTTCCTTCTCACCGCATGGTGGCGGGGTTACGGGAACGCGTTAGCACACCACCGCGACCCCACCTGCGGCCGTCGCTCTGGGTGAGCGACCCACCTGTTGTTTTTTATTGAGGTTTTCTCCTCTCGACCTGGCCGGTGAAGGCAAGGCCCTCGGTCCCACCACAGGCTGGCGCCTGGATGGGGAAACGAGTTCGAGAAGGCGGTGACCGAAGTCTGTCCGCCCAGCATCGACACCGAAACTGGACGAACCCGCCTCTCCCTCCTCCTCTACTCCTCTACTCCTGTCTCCGGCAGCCCGAAAGGACTCCGGAGACCAACTCCTCCTCTCTCTCTCCGGCGGCCCAAAAGGACCCCGGAGTCCTCCTATTTGCCACGGAGCCGCTCGCTGGTCAACTCTGCGCAACAGAGAAGTCCCAGGAGTGGCCCGCGACACTTCCGCCACGTCAGTCTCAGCCGCGTTCGACAAGCATTCCGGAAAAACATCGGATTGCTGGTCGACCCCGTTGCCCAGGGTGCACCACGTGGAGGTGACTGACATGCACCCCTAGTGTAGGACGCCCTGTGACAAGATGGGCCGACGATTTAAAAAAGGTGGCAGGTTCGGGATGGATGCGGACTGCCCAAGATCGGGATGGTTGGCGTTCTATGGGGGAGGCTTTCGTCCAGCAGTGGACGGCAAAAGGCTGAAAAAAAAATATATACTTAATATTCTTTTTCTTTTAACCAACCTAGTCCACTGCTGAACATTGGGAATTGTAGCAACACATTATAATAGTAACTAAAATATAAACAATGAAAACATATCAATTCAGTTCAGTTCAGTTCAAATAATATATTTGCTAAAGCGTTTACGTTTTTCTTGTATATTTAGTTATGTAGTCCACTGCCCTCACGTTGATACATACATTTTGTAATTGATATGACGCGCAATTATCGTAATGAGAACCGGAGGGATACCGAATGGCGCTCGTAACAGTTCGTAACTATAATATTGGTAACAGGAAAAAAAAAAAAAATTTTTATGGGACGTTTTTATTTGTTTTTAATTATTATTATTGTCACAATTATTAAGCACAATTGGGATTGTAATGAAATGTAACATTTTATATAAATTACGTTTTACTTACAGAGATCCGCTAAAATAATAATATGACTATGGTATAACTATACTATACGATAAAATATTGCAAAATAAATATGCAAAGATGTGTTTCGATCTAGCCGACAAAGGTACAAGAATCTATAAAAATCTAGATGAAAGTCGTTTGTACGTCGTTTGTTGTAGGTCTAACTGAATATCAACGCACAGCCGAACTACTGAGTCTAAAAAGCTAAAATCTAGAATATAGCTTCTTTTAAATCCCAGAGAATGATTTTTGAAAATTTCAAAAAATATAATGGGAGAGGGAACTTTGTACGAATTTTAACCGTACCATGTCGGGACGGGCAGCTAGTATTTTATAAGTTTACATGAAAGCTCTCATATTGAAAGTTATTAACAACATACATTTTACATAGATGTGGCGTGAGGTGAACTGAAGCGCTAACTATAAGCTCTTTACATCTATAAGCTCCTTATATCTCATTAATAAGCAGCGATTGAATTTAAATATAATTGCCGGATATTTTATGTTTTGTTGTTAACAAATAAAAACGAAAATAAAATATTTTATCGAATTTGGTATCAACCAGTTTTTATTTTTAGAGCAACTTTATAAATTTACAGAAGTAGCATACTAAGCTACTTCTTAAATTTTTACTGAAATTTACAAGGGTTTAGGAATTTTCTCCTTAGTCCACATTTGTGACGACGATACATATAAATAAAGTATTATAATCGATAAGATGTGACGTTATCGTAATATGGTATACTCGAGATCCATCTCGAGTCTAACAATTCGTTTTTTTTTACATTATATATATTTTTTACATAAATATGCGTAAAATTAACCATTACAATCATAATATAGTTTTTATAATGACTAGAATAAGTTTTTTTTGTAGTTGAAGTCCTTTACATACATCGTGGAGCGACCGACAAAACTGATACACAAAAATTTAGAAAAAATATTCAAGAAATATTCTTACCTTTACATACAAAGTATTATTTAGAAAACTGCTTAACAACATAAAATTGATACTGGTATATATAAAATGATTTGAAACGTTAAGAATAAAGAGTAGATTTTGTTAGAAACGGGTACATCGGTTCCATTGATATTTTCAAAGCGTGTTATTGACATTTTAGTTACGAGAATATAGTTTTGAAACTGACGAACAGAATGATGTCTCATGATTTTAATCATTACTGTCTTAATTCAAAAATGTTGTTACTAATGGTAATGTCTAGTATAATAAACCACTTTATAACTGTTAGATTAATAAATAAACGTTTTGATACGCGCCTTGGGGTCTGGGGTAAGCCGAGACGGCAAACGGCATGACACTCTTATGTTGTCAAGCCCCTTCCCTGTCGCTTCTCTACTCTCTTGTGTGTGCGTGGCGCGCGCGGCGTATATACTCCGTTGCTATAAATAATATCACAATATTAAGAAATTATTTTATTTACATATACAAATAGGATTTTATTACCTACCCTGAATTACCGTAAGATTTACTAGTAAAACAGTTGACCTTCACCAGAAAAGTAAACATTCAAAATCAAAATACTTTATCCAACATTGAAGCATTACACACATTGAAAGAAAATAGGTAAACTATAGAATACATTAATTTAGCTGCGGAAAAAAGGTATTCGGTAGAGGTTTGGTCCTTGATTATATAAATATTATTTTTATAATTAGTAAAATAGAATATAATTGTATTAAAAAAAGAATATATGTCATGTCATATATCCGAAAATGAATTTTTTTTTTTTCGTATTCTAAATCGTTTCTGGAGTCATAGTCAACCAATATTTGGCAAGCCAATCTATATAGATTTAGTTATGAAAAGATATTGCCAAAGTGAATTATTGTAAATATTTAAATACGGTCGATTTAAGTTATATAATGAATTATCAAGATGAATTCTTAGTATTTCTCTCGTTTTCTTTGTTCAAGGTTTCTTAATGAGCGCACTTAAAGTAAAATTAAGTTTCGCTTACCTTTTAACAGTTTCTCTTTCGTTCGCAGTTCTTTTGAAATCACCAGCTTCAATGAACCTTTGATTTTTTTTGTTCAAATGAGACGGCATTCAAAAACTTTTTCCATCTACACATATAATAAAAATATAACTGTTCGCTGTCTGTACATGGAAGATATTTGAGTAAAACTATTATCGGGGGTCTTTATCAACGCAATAGAACCCAAAACAATGATTGTTAGAATTTTTGTCTGTTTGTCTATTTATCTGTGCGTTTGTGCGTGCTAATCTTAGAAACGGCTTAACGGATTTGGGTGCGGTTTTCACTATATTATGCCTAACTTCACTTAAAATTTTGTGTTTGTTTTATTTTAATCGGTTTATAAATAAAAAAGGTAATGTCATACATAAATTATTTGAAGAATACTAACTACTGGGTATAATTATTATTATCACTGTCTGTCTAGAGCTGTAAATCATTCAAAAGACTAAAGTAAAATCGTACTCGTATGTGTAATTATTATAATCTAATCAACAATAATAATTCTCTATGAATTATATGGTAGATTCGCGTAATAAGGTGTATCGTACATTTTACAAGAGTACAAATTGATAGTAAGATACCATTTAAAATTTATTTACAGTAGAATACATTTCGAAGTTTGAATATTGATGGGCAGAAACATGCTTTGGTACTGATATGGCAATTAGAATATATGGTTATTTCGCGTACGGTGTAGTGTAGTCCAATTATCCTTTCAACATGATCGCAATCAATCAACACTAATTACTACAATCTTTAGAGAAACGCTCCTATTACGTGGCTTGCCCCATTTCATGAATGAAATCTCAGAGAAATTCAGAATGTTTCTGCGTCGTAAACAGCTTATTAAGTGCGACAATCTCACCTGTTAGATTTATATAAGCTTGAATTACACATTTTACCAAATGTGTATTTCGAATCCCTCCGGAAAAACCAAAACTAAAAAACGACTCTATAGTACAAAGAGTATTCGAACTTTTAAAAGTCAAAATCACAAAAGGTGGGGTTACTAAAGTAAGATCCGAAACTGCAGCCGCATTTGATAATTCCACAAAAAGTGTACGAATGTCCAAGCGCACGCAGACAAAAACAGACGTCGGAATAGTTAGTCCACCGAATTTTCCCTGACGTCCTTCATTACAGACTTCATTACAGTCCTTCCATCACGGTTGCCAAAAATGAGACTCGAGGAAGCCGATGTCGCAATACACCAATATCTTAACTCAAGTTCCATATATATAAGGCCGCAGATCCCGAGGTCCTAGGTTCAAACTCCAGGTCAGACCGATAAAAAGTTATTGGATTTTTCTGTCGATGATTCTCAGTTGCAGCTTAGCGGGGAGTCTATAAGTTGGAAGTGTGTATACTTTTGTACCATCCTTGGGATACGGCAGCTACGCCGTGGCCGATATTGGGCAGGAGGACATCATATTTTAGTATCTATAAGGTCGCAGTATTAATACTAGTGGGAACCACTAAAATACTTTTAAGGACAGGTGTCACCGCGCCAGACCATAGTCGTGTAATATAATTAATATAATTTTATAACATAAAAATCTCATTTATATTGATGTTTAATTTAATAAAATAAAAAATGTAGTCTGTACGCAAAGAAATTAAAAAAGTATAAGTACTTACATTTTATGTCAACAAAAGAAACTCTGGAATGCCTTAAGGCGTAAGACTATAAACTTAATAGGCACTTAAAAGTTGATGTAACTGGAGTTAAAAAATAATCCAATTATAAAAATTTAAGAGTTTCCTTCGAATACAAAGGAAAAATGTTTTTAAAGAAATAAATTATGATTTAAAATATTAACTATAATTCTAATCTGTTGCATTTGAGCAAATGAAATTTGACTTTCGATGCTCCAAATCATCCACAATCCACTTACGATAAAATGATATTATAATGTATAAACTTTGAATATTAAAGATATTTCAGAAGAAGCGAGATATCACTTACCAAGGCATTTAGTTATGAAAATAATGTCTTTTGCACGGACAGTGAGTTCGAAGGACTTCAATTGGCGTGTTCGTGTAATGGAGTTTTCCGTTAAATTTAACTTTAAAAGGTTTATTCAATTTTAGTTATACAAGATAAGTCTCTACTTTGTAAAGTTATTATGAAATAATAATTCATAAATTTATATTTATTATCTAAAAATATACAAGAAAGGTGGAGTTAGCATTGATTTTTATGCAGGATAATTAAAAAAAAATTAAATTGTGTTTAATAAACATGTGTGTAAATTGATACATGTATGATAAACATATAAGAGGCATTGCAACACATTCCGTGCATTAGCTGCATATAAACAATAATATTTATAGGTGTATTACATAAAAGTTTTTGAAATCTACATTAACATTCAGCCTAAATAATTAATCAAATCGGATTCACCAGCGTAAAACATATCTTGTTAATAAAATACCGCGGCGGCGATTTATAAAAATATAACTTTTAGGAATTTTACGAGTAATTTACTAGAAAATGAATACTAATATCATTATTTATTTTAATTAAATGCGATAAATACTTCTTCTATCCTCAAGCAATTAACTGGTGTGTTCGCAAAATTTTACAGCCTCTTCATAGTCAACATTATTTGGTTTTAATTAGGCGTTTAAACTTTACCGAGTCTTTATGTAAAGACTTGACACCGGTTAATAAAAGATAATTAAACGACTTTCATTAATTTATTTGTATATAACTTTTAAGCAAAAATCTCATTTAAATATATTAGTATGTTGTTACGTACATCTAAATTAGGTATTAATATGTTTCAAATATTTATTACTTGGATAAAAAGAGACAAACTCACGTTGTTAGATGAAGTAAAATATATAAAAGTTTTTACTAGTTACGAACTAATTTGTTTTTTTAAATTGAAAATGTATTAGAGTCTACAGTTAATTTCAATTATATGCTATTCGTATAAAGTAAAATATAAGCACAAAAGAAAATGACGCTGGTATACAGGGCCAAGCTACGCCAGGCTCGCACGCTGAGCGACCTATGGGATCTGTCAAAAACATAACTGCGTTTAGATTGCGCCAAACAAATGCAGGACGACACAGGCTTTGAGTTAAGGTATAGTCTCCGTATACACTTAACTCTCAACAATGAGCTGTCTCAGATACGAACGTACCTAATGTTCTTTCTACCTGTAATTTCATTGTCTCAATCACTTTTAAAACTGAAACACGGCAATTAATGTAATACTTAGGAAGATTTGGTTTATACTCTAGCAAAAATCATATAGATCCCCATTGTGTTAATATTTCTATAGCAACATTCAGTTTCAAAACTATATCCTCGTTATTGGAATGTCAATAACACTCTTTGAACATATCAGCGGAATCAATGAACCCCTTTCAAACAACCTTACTACTCTTCTTTAGTTTTAACGCTTCAATTGACCTTACGGGTGTGCCTATTTATAGTATATGTAGTGTGTAGTATATATAGTGCCCGAGATGGCCCTGCGGTAAGAACGCGTGAATCTTAACCGATGATCGTGGGTTCAAACCCGGGCAAGCACCACTGAATTTTCATGTGCTTAATTTGTGATTATGATTCATCTCGTGCTTTACGGTGAAGGAAAACATCGTGAGGAAACCTGCATGTGTCTAATTTCACTAAAATTCTGCCATATGTGAATTCTACCAACCCGCATTGAAGCAGCGTGGTGGAATAAGCTCCAAACCTTCTCCTCAAAAAGAGGAGGAGGCCTTTAGCCCAGCAGTGGGACATTCACAAGCTGTTACGGATATATAGTGTGTGTGTTATTTATATTTAACTGGTTTCGCCCGTGGCTACGTCCGCATGTTAGAGGAAGAAGTGCAAGGATTAGATAAAAAAAGCTTTTGTCATGCTTTGGGGTTCAAGCTTGCTTAATACCAAATTTTATCAAAATCAATTCAGTGGTCAAACAGCGTTGCGAATTTCGCATTTTTAATTTAGTATAGACTATAATGTATTACTGGTGATAGGAAGGCTGGTTTATTTTTTGGCCAGAGGATCGGAATTGCGATTTAAAGGGTGCCAGCATGCTTGCCACCATTTAACACGGTCACAATTTGTACAGTAATATTTAATGCTTTGGTATATACATAGATTGTATGTTATAAGCTTCTTGATTGAAATGATAAAAAAAAATTGGGTAAATGTATCGCAATTTTTGTGTATCAGTTTTGTTGGTCTTTATTTAATGTATGAGTGTTAAGCCTATTACAGTCTATATAAGAAATTTATGATTGCAAAAATTAATTCTTGGTCGGTGTTACCAGTTCGAAAATATAGCAAACGTGAGATTGCCCGTGGTAAAAAAATATTAACGAATGAATAAAAAAAATGAGTAGTAGAATATGTGAAAAATATATTAATATAAGATTATACTTTCTAAATTCTAAAATTGTAATACGGGCACAAATTAAAGTAATAAAAAAATACAAGAAACAAAATGTGAGTCTCGAGAGGGAACGCCGGTCTCATTACGATAATGGCGCGTCCTATCGTATCGATTACAAAATGTTTATTTAAGGATCACTGTGAAAGAAGTGGAAAAGTATTTTTTGCGGAAACATTAATAATGTTGCCATATACGAATACATAAAATCTGATTGTTTACATAATAAAAAAAAATTGTGTTTTCGTTGTTAATTTTTTTAATAACGACTAAATATAAGGCTATTATCTCATATAAGCTCAAAATATATTTTATTATTAAAAAGCTAAAATTAAGATTTAATTTAATAAAAATAATAGTAATTTATAGTCTTCCATTACATTAGTTTTTTCAGTTAAAAAGGACACAAAGCGCAGATAAGGGTTAAATTCAATTACTACTGAGATGTATAAGGTTTGCTATAAGTTATTACGAGTTTTGAAGTTTCTTTATAACGTAAATGTCTATTGTACGATGAATATCGCCTCTATTGTGATTATAATTGTGTTAGAAATGATGCAAATTTCGAAATATTATTGGATCTGATTTAGGATTTAACAAGACAGGACAAGACATCAAATTATTTATCAATAGTATTTAACATAAAGTCAATTATTATAAAACTTTATAAAGGTATTGAAGCCGTTATAACAAATAACATAAATAGTTAATATATCAATATACATAATATATAAATAACAATTTGTCAAGGGAGGGGCGAAGATAAAATGATATAATGATGACGCTTAGCCGATAGGCTTCACCTCAGGGCGTGTTCGATTAACCACATACTGTATATTGTAACGTTTAAACACGGAACGCTTTTGACAACATAATTTATTTTATTACAAATATGTATATTATAAGACCTTAATATTATGAGTCCCACAGTTAGCTTATCTTTTAAATTTTTAAGTCTATTCCGCTGAACAGATCTTGATGAAATTTGTCATGAAGATAGCCGTGAGAAAAGACGCTTACATTTCATAAGTAACTTGACCACATTTAAAGGATTTATTTATACCATAAAGTAAAAATAAAAATGTCTATTATCATTGATTACGTAGAGCCTTTGTTTCGGTAATATGCAGAAGTATATATATTTATATATATCTCTCTGTTTTGCTTAATTAGGGGCGGCAAAAATTAATGAGTAATGGGTGCTGGCCTACCCGTAAGGAATATGTAAAGCCGTAAATGATTTAACAATAAATTTTTAATTTCCTTTGTCAGTTATTGTGGAAGTTATGGACCTTAGTTACATTGAATCAAATCTTATTTTAAATTGAATTCGTCCATTCGGTTATGTTGCGTGTGTTACTTGTACATACTATATTTTATTGTATTAATAATCTGTAATTTATTTTTATTTTAATTTATTTGTACAGACATTTTTATAAAATACAAAATTAAAATAAAAAGAACAAAATACACATTACGATTTAGAGCAAAAACACGCCGTCTAAAAGATTGTCCTGTGGCATTGTACCCAAGACGCTGGCACCACTAGACTCAGCCTTTGGGCTAAATAAGCACCAGCTCTTGTGTCACCAGAAGTGTGGACCAGTTTCTTAGAAAACATTCTGTAATTTTATAAAGTATTAAAGTAAAAGTAAAGTAATATTTAATTACATAAATATATAATTTAAATATTTTTGAAAAATTGATGTTTCTGTGTGTGTTCTGTGTTTGACCTGTATTTCTTTCCGAATTATTCAGTAGTTTCATTGTGATGAAACTTTGGTGAGCTGTTTTGCGTACGCCAGTATTCATTTTTTTCGCTGGAAAAACGCATAATTGCATAATCGCCGACTTAAGGCGGCAGCGGCATTGATGAGCTTCGGGCTAAGTTGGACAACGCTTTGGCTAACCAAAAAAGCAAAATTCTTTCTTTCTTTGTAAATTTGTCCGTAAATATTAACGTTTTATGAAGGCTATTATTTTACTTGTGCGAAGCCGGGACGAGTAGCTTGTATTTTATAAATACAATTCAAAACTAAATAAAATGAAACACTTTATGAATGTATTTTCTTGGTTTTAACTTTAGATTATTTTAAATAAAATTTCATTTCATAACGGCAATATCGTTTCTCTGATACCTCAGAAGTTCGTAGTTCATTAATATGAAAATCCTAAGAAAGCTTACGTAGCGATTTTGTATGAATTCATTATAACTTCATTATACTCGCACATTTCACAACCACCTTTATTAGATTACATATTAACATGTAAAAAACTGGATTAAGCCGGTTACGGTCTTTTTAATTAAATTTTATTTGTGATGTCACGTCAGCAAAACATGACATTGCTGGGCCAATATTATGGTTTTATCTGATGAAATATTGTAAATAGCAGCTGAAGTTGGAGTGTGACATTTCTGTGCGTTCAATATTTCTTCTACTGCCAATGTCTATGGTGGTATCTGTTTTAAATAAAAAAAGCAAAGCGGTCAACGGCCATAAACATAAACTTATTACTTTTATCTGTAAAAAATATGGTCGATTCTTGTGGAAGCTATTTAGCAAAAATCTGTATTTTTCTCTTTACAATTAAAGAGATTAAACGGATTTAAATAGACTTCGTGCTTGAATGTCTGTGAGTTTGTGTTTACGATTGTGTATTTCACCAAAACATCGCTAATACATTAAATTATACACATACATTTTATTAAATTCTTTGAAAACGGTTCGAATCGTTGATTGGTTACATACATCCTTTATAACATAATTTTGTATGTAGATCTTTAATTTGGCCCTTAGTTAATTTAAATATAAACTATCTTTATTTAAATAATACTTATGTTTATGTACGGCGAATTTTGTAACGTAAACTTTTGTTTGTTTAATATGCCATAAATACGTACTATGTACGTGGTATGTACACGACCCTACTTAGCGGTGTGTACATTGAGGTGAGGGCGGCGTGCGATCGATTCATTAAATACGTGTTTGTTGAGGACGGGTCGGAGTGAAATAAGGTTTTGGGGCTTATCAACGAATACAAAACGTGCAAAATCGCGGAATTGAATTCGTAAAACAATAGAACTTTCGTGTCAATGAGCGTGGCATACATAAAAGTATGACGCGAAAATATATTTATCACACATAAGTATTTAATGGATAGTGCGTATGTATGTATTGACACTCGGGCAATTAGTTGGGCGTTGCAGTAATATGTCAGTATATATGAGTAACAAATGCATTTAGAATTGATATTCGTATTAATAAACGTAATTTATGCTAATGTTATAAATGCGAAACTTTGGTCTATCTGTTACGTTTTCGCCACTGAACTGAATTTAATGAAATTTTGTATAAAGCAAGCTTGAACTCGAAGAAAGGACATAGACTACTTTTATATATACACATATATCACGCGGGCAAAGCCGTGGGCGAGAAATAGTATTAAATAAAGGATGGTTGTAACGACAGATTTTATTTATTCAAGAGTAAATTTATACATATTGGTCTTTGTCAATTAAATGTTTGCGTCTAAAGAAATTATCGCAACGGCGTAATTGTCAAAATTTAAATTATAATTAGAATATTATTGTTCAACAAAATAACGATTTTGCTGGGCCAATATTATGGTTTTATCTGATGAAATATTGTAAATAGCAGCTGAAGTTGGAGTGTGACATTTCTGTGCGTTCAATATTTCTTCTACTGACAATGTCTATGGTGGTATCTGTTTTAAATAAAAAAGCAAAGCGGTCAACGGCCATAAACATAAACTTATTACTTTTATCTGTAAAAAATATGGTCGATTCTTGTGGAAGCTATTTAGCAAAAATCTGTATTTTTCTCTTTACAATTAAAGAGATTAAACGGATTTAAATAGACTTCGTGCTTGAATGTCTGTGAGTTTGTGTTTACGATTGTGTATTTCACCAAAACATCGCTAATGTGCCACCAAATTTGAGAACTAATATATTATATCCCAAGTGCTTGTAATAACACTGGCTCTCTCATCCTTCAAACGAGAACAATACTAAGTACCTATCCAGACGGGCTTGCACAAAGCCATACCACCGAGTACATTACTTTAATACGACGTACTCTATTCGAAATGTCCATAATTGTATAAATTTGCATAATGTTTCCGTAGTCAGAATGTTTTTATTTAGTAAAGATAGACGCTGAAGCACTCAGCTTTAATTTTAAGTAGGAGGGAAGGAGAGTTATAATTAATCTAATTAATGAATTCACAATCTCAGTCTTATAATTTGATTACGGAAGTTAAATTCCGTCTCATTTAACTGTTTTAAAATTGCATCTGTGTATATTGTAGTTATATTTTAAATTAAACATGATTACTGTTTTTTAAAAAATTTAAATATTATTCTTTTTATTCTTTCTTCGAATAAATTTCATGAGAATTATATATTTTCGAGAAATTTTTATTATAATATTTCACGTTTAATAAATGTGAAGCAAAGCAGATTACATAAATGTAATCAAATTAAACAACAACAGATGAAATTATTAATTTTAGCTCTCTCTATCTTGCTTTTTAATATATATATTAAATGCTTTATCATATTAAAACGGATAAAATATTCTACTAGCAAATTGACTTAATCGCATCGAATCGGATTGTAATTGTTTAGTTTAACCGTTTTCCTATTCTACTAACACAATGATTCGGTTGCGGTTCGGTCTTAGTTGAATCGGAATAGAATCTTTAACGTATACGTTTTACGTTTGTAACTTATATGTGGGAACTATTTACGATTCAACTGAGTTTTATTTTTATCATTATAAATAAGTGGAATTGCTCTTTTGACCTTTAAAGTCCTTTAAATATTATTTAATTAATAGCCTTTGCTTTAGTGGTTTGCTAATAAGACTAAATATTCCAACGTTCTGGGTTTAAATCTTTGGATTTCGAACCAATAAACAATCAAACTAAGCTTTCTTTTCAAGAACTTCTAAATAGTGGCTCGTATTGTTGGAATTCTACTGTCGTGTCTTGGGCATGTCGGATTGCCGTATAAAAAATGCACATATTTTGTGCTATTATCGACTACATACTTAAAACTTAAATAAATATTGAAATAAATAAATCATTTAGATAAATAAACGTGTATCAAATATTTACCATAAGGTTTTTTATTATAAAAACAAACTGCAAAAAGTCCTGTCTTAAGACATGTTTTAACACATTTATTTGACATGTGTATAGGATATGCATGAGTGTAATAAAATTTTGCAGTTATATTTTCACCCAATTACAATTAAAAAGTGTAAAGTGCGTACTTCCTAGCTTAGTTTTATGCTTAGATTTTCATAATTTCCAATATAAATAGTTATATAAAATTTAAGATAACTAATATCAAGCGTCTGATTTTTTAGACTTTTTATACTACTTTTTTTATTAAAGCGAGATATCTAACCAAGGTGAATTGATGGTCCCTGTACTTAATTATTAATTATTATATATATTAAAACATACAAATTTTAATAATATGTACATCCTTATCGAAATAACTTACCTTGTCCAAACTTGTGTTTCAAACTATGAATTATTTGCAAGGTTTATGAAATATGTAAAGATTTTTAAAACTAGAGCTTCGATGGGGAAAACTTTGAAATGTAGTTTTAAAGTAGTAAATAGTTTTATGGAAACCAATTCATACAGATTTTATAATTTTACCAATTTTCATATTAAAGAAATTTATTCGGGTAGCTCTCCAATTTGAATTTATTCAAAAACAATAAATCTTTCCTAGAAATTGCAATATAAATATTATCATAAGTCTATGATAATATTTATATATCTTATGATAATATTTATATTGCATCTTTAGGTAAAGATTAATAGTATGTTTATATGAAAGAAAAAATGAGTTCTATTTTAACATTATTCGAAGAAATGTTTCGTAAGATGTAAATTTCATTCCATTTATATTTAACATAAAAACATGCATTTTATTCATATTAATTAGAATTGTGTAATTTTAATTAAGCTTTTCTTCAATGATTCTGTTTTATACCCTTTTGCCAATGCCAATCTCGATCTCGTTTTGTTAACTTGCATAACGAAGCCAAGTTCCATTAAGCGGCAATACGTGGCACTGGACCGTGATGGACGCGCTTGTTGTAGCTACGAGAAGCGAATTTGAATAGTGAAGCTCCCCGAGTAACGTTGCTGCATGCACATAGATAATTTTCATATATACAACGATATAGTGTAAGTAATAGCTATAGTTAATACTTACAGTTTAAAAAGGTTGTCTGGAAGAGATCGCTCTTTTAGTGATACTACCGCCTTTTGTACATTAATAGTTTTCGTTTTTTTTTTTATGTTTAAAACTAGTTTTGTAACTCTTTTGGTGTACAATAAAGCATATTCTTCTTCTTCTTCTTAAACTATATATAAAATAGTTGTGACTTGTGAACAATCAAAAAAATAAATAGTAGTAAGAACTCTATTTTTCATGTGTCATCTCTTTTATACGTGACATTGGCAGAATATTTTGCGCTCAAATAGCGTAGATATACGTCAGAAAAGGAAAAAAAAAACGTTATTCATCCGTGAAATGTTGACAATCGACTTATGGTATATTATCTATAATATATATTCTTGATGGGTTTTGTTTTTCGAATATTACAATTACAGTAACAGCCTGTGAATGTCCCACTGCTTAGCTAAGGTCTTCTCTCCTTTTTTTGAGGAGAAAGTTTTAGGAGCTTATTCCACCACGCTCCTCCAATGCGGGTTAGTATAATAAATATGTGGCAGAGTTTAAGTGAAATTAGACATATGCCGGTTTCCTCACGATGTTTTCTTTCACCGTCAAGCACGAGATGAATTACTCGTATAACACAAATTAAACACATAAAAATTCTGTGTCGCTTGCCGGGTTTGAACCCACGATCGTCGTTTAAGAGTCACGCGTTCTTACCACAGGGACGTCTCGGTTCGAGTATTATTTCAACATTAACCATAATAATTAAAATATAATTTCTGATATTTCACTACCGACTTCTACGGTGAGTTTCGAGTTTGCTCTAACAGAATTTTCATAAATGACGATGTGATGACGCGCTGTCAATGTCTCCGCCCGTCGACGCTGTCGAGGACAATTGGGCCAACAGCTACAATCAATTCGAAAAAAAATATGTCAATATAATAAAGCGTTCAGACTGTGACGATTTAATAAAAATATATTGTACAAAAAATCTGTAGTTTAACAATTATAAAAATAATTAGTGTCTGCCTAGTTTTTTCTTCTAACATAAACCTCATAAAAAGCTATCAAACAAAAAAATAGAAAATCGTTTGAGAAACATGGCAAAAAATGGTTCTGAACTGCTTTTGTTATGTCTTTACAGTTTATAAGCTCTCGTAGTATAACCATTAAATAAAAGAAAATGTTAAGAATATACCATTATTAAGCTCAACGTGACGTGACGTGTTTTGACATTGGATATATTTTTATAATTATAGTTATACGAATATATGGACAAATAAATTGAAATTTTGGTATACACATGATTAAAAAAATCTAAAAAAGTAACACTTAATTTTGTATATAAAAAACTTAAAGTAAAAGTCTTAGTTCAAAAACAACCTTAGCATGTTTGTACTTCTTATTTTAGTTATACAATAAAATGAATGCGCTTGTAAATATTTTATTGCGATAAACGTAAGTGTACGAATATATTATCCTTACCAGTAGCTTGTGTCCATCATCACTCTTCGTAAATGCAGTTTAAAAATAATGCAGTTTAAAAATAAACCATATTATTTCATGTGCAGAATACGAGATGAGTTTCAAACAATAATTTATAATGATGCCCTCGATGTTGGCGATGATTTCCTTAACGATTGATGCTTTAAACAATTTATTTATTTTATTTATACTCCTTATTGGGCACCATATTAAACAAATGAAAAATATATTTTTAAACAAGGATATATATAACAAAACGGAACAGTTTATAAATATTCCACTGATGGGTTAAGGCGTCCTCACTAAATTCACCTTTTGAGAATTTGAGCTTCTTTCTGCAGGCAGGTTTATATACGATATTTTCTTTCACCACCAACCATTTTTACTATATGTTTATTTTTAAATACATGTTAAGCGTATTAAAATCAGTGGAGCTTGCTTTGGTTTAAGCCTGCTTTCGTTGGTTATTATTAACGTGTTCTAAACATTAGGGCGTCTCGATTATAACAAAGACATATAAATTTTTACAAGGATATATCGTAAATATCCTATATAGTATATTTATAAACAATATAATAGTAAGTAACATCCAATAAATGTCTCACTGCTTGGTAATGGGTCCTCCTATTAAAAGTATATCCACAACGTTGCTTTAATGCGGGTTGGTGGATACACATGTGGCAGATTTTATCCAACACATGCTGGTTTTGTAATATTTACCGATCACGAGATAAATTATAAACACAAATTAAACATGTGCCAGTCCAGTAATGTTTGCTCGGAATTGAACCCGAAATTGGCCATTAAAATCTAAATATTCAATTCACTGTGCAATCATGGCATAAATTTATATTATTACTTAAAATTAAGAGGAACTTTTTACAGGTAATTTGAATTAGATGGCTTGGAAAGAGGTAAGACTCAGTACAAGTATATTGCGAAATAATTAAGTAGATTAATTAAAACTCTCTTAAGCAAGACTTGTTTTGAATTTCATTTCGGCTTACGGCCTTTTCTGTTCTACTTTTATGAAATAATGTACGCGATATTATTTACACTTTGAATATAATTAAATTTTCAAGCAGTCTCATACAAAATAGCTATAATATTAGGTAATCGTTGGACAGTTCAGACAGTGGAAAAAAAGCCGAGATGGCTTAATGGTAAGAACGCGTGAATCTTAACCGATGATCATGGGTTCAAACCCGGGCAAGCACCACTGAATTTTCATGTGCTTAATTTGTGATTATAATTCATCTCGTGCTTGACGGTGAAAGAAAAAACATCGTGAGGAAACCTGCATGTGTCTAATTTCACTGAAATTCTGCCACATGTGTATTCCACCAACCCGCATTGGAGCAGCGTGGTGGAATAAGCTCCAAACCTTCTCCTCAAAAAGAGGTGCGGAGGCCTTTAGCCCAGCAGTGGGACATTCACAGGCTGTTACGGTTACGGTTGGACAGTTTAATTTAGATCGAGACGTATTGAAATCGAAAACTAAATAGATTATTATTACGCTTAAGCTTTAAATGAGTCTTTGATTAATTTTCTTCATTAGCAAGATACATTTGAAAAGTTCACCGTTAACCCGCCCCTCACGACGATTCACGTGAAAGTTTAAAATGGATTGGACATGCAATCATCGCAATAAGACCCAAACCTGTACTTAAGGATCCTCTTTTACATTATCCGGCCATACATTTAAATTACACAATTTCGTTCGCATTGACTTTAGATGTGATTGGACGACATTTGTAGATGTTAATAAGCCTTGTGAATAAAACGAGCATCTCTATGCCGTGCCAAAAAATGTAATATAATTTTATTATCGATAGAAATTGTCATTGTTTTGTTGTCAATCAATAAGGGAAATAACAGTAACTTTCCGAGATATTTCTATACGTTGATAAATTGTATAATATACATACCTATATTTTATCTTTATATTTTACTTTACTCTGTTTAATATGTATTGTACTATGTTATCAAAATAAATGTGTTAATTTTCAGAATTTTGTGTTAGTAAAAATTGACTGCCTCTTTGGTGTAGTGGCTAGATGTAAGGTTGCAGATCCGGAGGTCCTGGGTTCAATTGTCAAGTCGGCCCATGAAAGTCATTGGGTTTTTCTGTCGAAAATTCTCAGTAGCAGCCTGGAAGTGTGTACACACCCGTGGCTCGAAAAGCACGAAAAGTAACGTTGGTCCTGAACTCTTTCCGTTCGTGTCGGATTGCCGTCCCATCGGGTTATGAGAGTTATGGAATAGAGAGTGCATCTGTGTTTGCGCACACACTTGTGAACTCTAATATGTCCTGCGCAGTTGGCAAATCTCGCATTAAATCTTTCTTGAGATTGGCCGCCGTCGCAGATATTGGTCCGGAGGTTATTACTAGTAAAAATGTAGACTGTAGTATCGTAAGGTATCGCAGGAAATGCACGATAAAAAGTGAAATTTATTGTAAAATTGCGTGAGAACACGTGAATCTTAACCGATGATCGTGAGTTCAAATCTGGTTAAATACCACTGAATTTTCATGTGCTAAATTTGTATTTATAAGTGATCTCTTGTTTGACGGTGAAGGAAAACATCTTGAAAAAATCTTCATTTGTCTAATTTCACTGAAATTTCACCACATATGTGTTCCACCAACCCACATTGGAGCAGCGTGGTGAAATAAGCTCCAAGCCTTCTCCTCAAAAAAGGCCTTCTGCTTTAGCCCAGCAGTGGGACATTCACAGGCAGTTACTTATGTTATCTTGATATTTTAAAGGCATTACCTATACTAATATTATAAATGCGAAAATAACTCTGGCTGTCTGTTTAGTTGTCACGGCTAAACCACAGAACCGATTTTGATGAAATTGGCTATGAGGCAAGCTTTAACCTCAAGGAAGGTTTTCAAGGTAGTTTGAAATGAAGAGATACAAAACAATATCGCATTAAACAATCTTGACACCGTACTCAGTACTAATTCATCTTACTATACTTTCTATGTCTTGTCGTGGTGTCGTGGTGGAATAAGCTCCAAACCTTCTCCACAAAAAGGGAGAGGAGGTCTTAGTCCAGCAGTGTCACTGTATTTTCATTCACAGGTTGTCACTGTACTGTACTGTAATCTGACTATTAGACCAATCATAAGGATTATTTCAAGGTACCCTAAATCCTCTTGTACACGACGAAGCCTCGTGCTAAAAGTAGTATTATAAACATACCATGGTTTGAATTAATATTCAAAAAGTTCGAAATTCTAGTTATATATGTATAATATTTGAGTTGCTTATTTGCACACCAATACGGGCCGTATGATTGAAGAGTATTTTTAACGTACGCGCTAAAAGCCCGATACAGAAACGGCTTTAAGTTGTTGCAAAATTTTTAATTTGCCTTTTTTTATTAAATTCATCGTGTTAATAGTTCGTTAGTTAAATTAAAATAAAAGTGAGATTGACCAATGGTTGGAAAATGTTAATTTTGATAAAGATCGTGGGATCGAGTTTGGGCAAATATCAATGACTAGCATTTTGCTCGCGGTTTTACCCGCGTAGTTTCCGTTTCCGTGGGAATACAGGAAAAAATGTTACTCGGTGATAACGTAGCTTTAAATTGGTTAAAGAATTTTTAAAATCAAATCATTTAGGCGTAAAGCGTAACAAGCGTAAGTGTAATTTTAGCAATAATAATAAGCAAATAATACTAATTACAAATTTATTGTACCGAAAATATCCGCCATTGTTTGAGTATTTAATTACTAACTCGCTGAATTGCTGTAACTGTGTACCATACACATGGATAAATAAGTATGTATGTACGTATTCATCATATTTTGAAATGTAATTTATTGTACATATAAATATGCTCCAAACCTTCTCCTTAAAAAGGGAGAGGAGGCCTTAGCCCAGCAGTGGGACATTAACAGGCTGTTACTGTACTGTACTGTTACTGTACATATAAATGTTCTGTTTATTTATTATCTATAAATATATGTTATGCTGTCCTCCAGACCTATTTCGGCCACAAAGGCTAATCTCAAGAGAGATTAGCCAACGTGGCCGAAAGCGCAGGAGATATTATAGTGCACAAGTATTTTCTACGTAAAATCTCAATAAAATTTTATTGGCCCGACCTGGGATTTGAATCTAAGACCACCGGGTTTCACTATAATTTTAACATTAAATTAACATTTAGCATATTAATATAATAAACCAATATAAACTGTTAAATTATTAATAGAAATTGATCTGTGTAAATCTACTTAATATTGTAAAGACACCTTTCAACTGATTACCATGAAAGTTGAATGTATGTATTTCTTAATGTAAGTAGGTTTTTTTATAAAATCCATTTTGTCTTAACTCTATAGATGATTTATTTTTATAACCTAATAAGTAAAAAAAAATCGTAAGTCTACATAGAATTACACTTATTATTGCTATTTCAACGTTGTGATTCAGTAGACACTTCCGTCGTCAGCAAAGGATCGGCAGATGGCTTAATTTACACAATTGCACGATAGAACATAAGCCACTTGTGTTGTCCTACGCTCAACTATTCCAGTCCCGTGTACCGATAATCTATTTAGTACTGAAATGGCCGTCTAACCACATCTTTGACCGCAAGATTAATGATGAAGAGCTGACTCGCATACCCTCGAAATTAGATTTTTATTGTATAAAGACAAGGTGAAATCGAATTATAGTTTATTTATGGCAAGTAAAATAGTTACGTGCAATTTATCATTACAGTAACAGCCTTTTAATGTCCCACTGCTTGGCTAAGGCCTCCTCTCCCTTTTCAGTAGAAGGTTTCGAACTTATTCAAATTTATAATATTAGTGTAGGTAATGCCTTTAAAATAACAAGATGACAAAAGTAAATGTCCCACTGCTGTGCTAAAGCAGAAGGCCTTTTGTTTGAGGAGAAGGCTTGGAGCTTATTTCACCAGGCTGCTCCTATGCGGGTTGGTAGAATACACATGTGGCAGAATTTCAACGAAATTAGACACATGCAGGTTTCCTCACGATGTTTTCCTTTACCGTCAAGCATGAGATGAATTATAAACACAAATTAAGCACATGAAAATTCAGTGGTGCTTGCCCGGGTTCGAACCACTAGGCTATCTTGGCTTGTCATTAGTAGTTGTAAATACCTATTGATGGCTAGTTTCTTTAATACTCGTGTATGCAAAATTTCATGATGATCGGTTTCATAGTTAAGACGTGAAAGCAAAACAAACAAACAAACTCACTTTCGCATTTATAATATTAGTAAGGAAAATGCTCCCTTCTATCATACGGGCGTAGACGCGGGCGGAAACTAGTTTTTAAAATATGTGAGGATATCTATCACGACGGTCATACAAAAGAGACTTAGGTAAATGTACGGGAGATATTATAATGCAAATATATACAGACACATCAGTGCATTTATACCATCACACTCCTAATCCAATGGGACGACAATCCGACATGACCGGAAAGAGTTTGACCAACAGAGCTTCCGACTCAGGGCTGCTACTGAGAATGTCTAATTCTGAATTTGTCCGTTGTACTTTAGCAAGCTTAATCAAGTTGTGTAATAAATATAAATAAATAAAATTGATGTGTCTGTCGGTGATTTCAAAACAACTGCTTCTTTTTAAGGTAATAAAACTATTTGCCAGTTATCAAAACCGAAATAACCATGTATTTTATTTTAGACTACAGCTGCTAACTGATTATTTAAATATTTTATACCTATAATTAAAACAGGCATCTGAAAAATTTTAACGTACGTACGTACGTTTATTTGTACGTTTTGGAGGATCGTCGAAACTAAATTCTACGCTGGCAAAGTTGCGGGTTTTGTTAGTATCATAATCTCCAAGGAGTATTAATATGAAATTGTGATTTGATTAAGATTTATATTTGTTATCCTGTATGTTGCTCTGCAAGCCCGCTCAAACTAGAAATACAAAAGATAAAATCTTACAAAGAGAAAACCTTGTCCGTTATATTGTGGACGACAGCGATATTACAAATATTAATAAGATAGCGTCGAGTCGAGTCGTAGAGAAAATTATTTTAGAGTCGCTTGAGTTAAAGTATTTTTCTTGTATCTCGCATTGGTTTTGCTAGAATGTAGGTTTAGATATTGATTACAATTTTGTACCCTGTTTGTTTCCTTAACAATTATGTTACCGTAATATACATATATAATTTTTCCAACATTAAAATCGTCGTATTTAGTTATTTGTAAAAATATTCCTATTTAAAACATTTTTTTAAACACGCTGTGTTGTATTTTTTATTATTTCCGAAGTTAGTATTATACGCATAATTAAGAAAAGCTTTGTGTCTGAAATTGCATTTGCGAACGTGACTGTCTTTGGGTACGCCTATCTCATTCCGATAATTGCGCGGCGTAAGAAGTTCTTGGTTTTAATGATGTAGGATGTATTATATATATAATTTTATCTTTTTTATATCGATTCTTATATCTAAATACTTTTGATGTCATTATATATAGTATTATCTCTTATAATACATAATATCTTTTTAGCAATTAAAGTATAAGTAATACGAACATCGTTTATCGATAAAAAAGTGTAACGTACATAAAGTACGTATTATTTTTAATATAATATTATCTTTTCGTTAAAGTGTCCAAAATAAAAATATATGAAAATTTTAAGACATAATTGGAACAGACAAATTATAATAAGTTAGTTTTCAGCCGCGGCTGTGTTCACGTGTTACGGTGTCTTTGTGCGTTGTCAGGTGATAGTTATAAACTATTCCTTTAGTATTACGTGCGGTTCAAGTATTCGTACCATATTTCATCAAAATCGGTTCATTGGTTTATCCGTGAAAGCGAAATAGACAGAGTTACTTTTGCATTTATAATATTTGTATAGATATCCATACAACCATATAAAACCAATCAATACGATATTTGTGCTGCAAAAGAGGGCTATCCGCGCAATCTATAACCTAGGAGCTAAAGAATCTCTAAGACAGAAATTTGAAGAATTTAAAATATTAATTATTGCTTCTCAATACATATTATATAATGTTATATATGTACGGAAAAAAATAATGATTTTGTGAGAAAATGTGATACTCATAACATTGGTACAAGGAACAAACACAAATTAATTACTCCCGTTACTCGATTGCATAGAGTCAGTAACTCTTTTGTGGGACATTTAAGCTTTCAAAATTTTGAAAGCTAAAATGTACATTGTGTAATCTTCTTTTTAAACTCTAATTTCATATGGTTTATAAATGTATATAATTATATCCGAAGTCGCATCAACGTATTTAGAATTGCGTAATCACAGTAATTACTCGTCATATTTCTTGTCTGCAATCATTTCGCAGTGCCTTGGGTGACTTATCTTGGAACAAGTGGAAGTTGGAAGTTGTATTAATTTAGAATATCGATATTGTTAAGTAATAATTGTAGACTATCATAAATTTACTTCATAATAAAACAATTTTTTTCTATTTGTTATTTAGCGTAATTACAGAATTTGCTTTATGTTTCAAATTCAAAGTCACCTTTTTCGAATTTGTTCCTGTAGTTTAGGCCGAATTTAGAGCTATGTATTATATATATGTATGTATGTATTATTATATGTGGTTAGTGGGATGTAGATATGTGTAGTTCCTAAATATTTAGTAGTTTTATTTCTTTTTATATGTAAATGCACTTACCTGTTCTCTTACAAAAATTCTTTTACCAAAGGTTGTCTGTTAGAGATCGCTATAAGCGATAAGACCGCCTTTGCGCACCATTTTTTATTTTCTTTTTCTTTGATTGTTTCCTACTTCTCTCATCTTATGTATATGTTGTGCAACAAGTGTTAAATTAATAAATAATTACAGAAAACGATTGATGTTAAATAAATAAATAATTACAGAAAATGTTTGAGAAATTATGTGAAAAGTAAATGATATGCGAAATTGGCAATAATAATTATAATTTTTAAAGGATACGCGTATCAAAATAGCGTATCAAGGTGAGTTAATCTTCGACATTTCACAAATGGCGAGGATTCGAAGTTAGTTTTTATAAAATAGCAGCGCTGATCTCAAGAGGTTTATATAGCACGACCACATTCATGTAAATTATCGCAAATCATAGATTATTGCATTTCAAGATAGGGTTGCCTACAACTCAAACTTTTTGTGTTTTTAAAGTACTGGTAAAGGACGTAGAAACTCGGGGAAAAGAATAGATATCGTTTACTCTACAAGTAAAAGATGAAGTTACATTAGAGCTTGTAATACTATGTATTTTATATAAGTAGGTAAGTAGTAAGTACGGGTTCCTTCAAACGAGGCGTGAAGAGGCATCTTGCGGGCCGGCAAGGCGGGGACGGCTAGAACATTCTTCCCGACTGTACTGGCCGTCGTCGCGTTTGGACTCTACTACCACTTACCATCAGGTGGAGTAGTCATTTGCCATCCCGGGGCATATAAAAAAAAGGTAAGAAACACAAGTCGACGGTTTTCAAGCGTACTTTCATTGTTTTTTTTTATAGAATAGTAAGGCGGACGAGCATTTGGTACCACCTGATGGTAAGTGGTCATAACATTGATACTATAAATAACTTCTTAATAAAAATTACATATATGCACATGCATTTGTAGCATATTTCATGCAGGTTGGTCAAACGGTTTTGTAGTTTTATAAACCGATTTAACAACAACCATTTATATAAATTATATATACTAATTTTCACCCGTAACTTTGCCCGCATGTTGGGACTAGATTATAAAAAGTAGCCCATGTCCGTTTTTGGGATTAAACCTTGCTTCATACCAAATTTCAACAAACTTGAATATTACTCTTGACAGCCCTACGAATAACGACTAACGATGGCGGTGACATTGTTTTATTGGTTCTCTCTATGTAAGTGTAATGGACAATGCATTAGGCAGTTGCGATTTTATATTGCTCACAATGGACCTTGAAGCCAATTAATTATTTCACATGACACAGTATATATTTTATAATAATCATACTATTATAATATAAAAGGTAAGCAATTATTTCAGATTATTTTTTTGAGATGTAAGTTAACGAAATTAGAAATGATATACACCTAGACGCTTTCTATAACATTAATGAGAAATCCGATTCTCCGATCTCTAAAACTATATATTTAGATAACTCATTGTGACCACATTTGTTTATAAAACGGGAAAATATATATATTTTTTATGGGCCGCCTGCTGGTATGTGGTCACCACCATCCATATACATTGGCGAGGTAAGAAATAATAACCATTCCTTACCTCGCCAATGCGCCACCAATCTTGGGAGCTAAGATGTTATGTCCTTGGTGCCTGTAGTTACACTGGCTCACTCACACTTCAAACCGGAAAGCAACAATACTAATTGTTTAGCGGCCGAATATCTGATGAGTGAGTGGTACCCACTCAGACGGGCCTGCACAAAGCCCTACCATCAGATAAATTAATTTATAAATTCTTAAAATATCTATCAAGAAAAAACATTATTCTAATTGTATTTGTTTTTTGGACAACAGGTATTATATTCATACAAATATAGAAAAAAGACGTGAGTCCATGGGGTTAGAGTTAAGATGTGTTAACACTTCATTACGCGATCAGTACGAGTGTATAGATCGCTTAGACTAATTTTATTACCTTTATATATCTCATTATTAAAACAAATATATTCTGAATTAAAACCGTTGCAAATATAAAAATAAAACAAGGATAATTTAATTAAAAGAAAGACAAAGAAAAATAGCTCAAAAGTAATTTTGAAATAAAAATAGACTATTAGATTCTTTTTTGAGTAAATTTGAAAGGAACGAAACAAATGTTATTTTCGAAGTTTCTGAAACTTTGCGTCATTATAAGTTAAAGTTGTTCGGAAGTTAATTATTAGTTTTATCGGCCGTCTCGGCTCGTCATTCCTTTTTAACTATACTTATTTTATTTCAATAAAAGTTTAACGCAAAGTAAATGTTTTATTGTGTAATACACTTAAGCTGTACAGTTAAACATAAATCTAATCTACTTTTTTGTTGTAACAAAATATGCTTAATCTAATATGTCAAATACGTAATATATGAAGATTGAACAGTAGACTATTAATATCTTCAAAAGTGTAAGAAAAAAAGAGACTAAGATTTTAGAACCGGTGATATTTGGAAATTGTTAATCGTAGCTTTAAAATACGTACCGACTTTATTATAATAACTAACCTTTCTGAAAACAAAGCAATATATGCCGAGAGTCCATTTTTTTGCTTTCGCTGAAGCTCACAAAATGGTGCTTTGTACGTGTTATTCGCAGCAATTTTCACTGGTTTAGTTTTTATTTTATTTTTTGCTATCGAGTAAATCGCATTTCAAAATAATCATACTAAAACTCTTTAATACAGCATAATATTGAGGGTTGCTATAAAGTGAATATTTTTAATGTAATGTAATAATGTAATGTACTCCAGACCGATTTCGGCCACGGCGGCTAATCTCAATTATAGTGCAAAAGTGTGTGCCAATACAGGTGCACTCTCTATTCCCAAACTCATAATCCGATGGAATGGCAATCCGACACGACTGGAAAGAGTTTAGGCGCAGGACCAACGGCTTTAGGTGCTTTCCGAAGCGCGGGAGTGTACACACTTCCAACTTTCAGACTCCGGGCTGCTACTAAGAATTTTCTGTTAGAAAAACCCAATAACTTTTTATTGGCCCGATCTGGGAATTGAACCCAAGACCTCTGTCAAAGTGAATATTATGTATAATAAAAAGAACTTCGTTCCAATAACTGGTATCACTTTAAAAACTATCAGTTATTAATTTGCCTTATTAAAGTAATTACTTAAAGTAGTGTGTTTATCCACTGGGCCCTACTAGCTCTTGTCTCGGAATTTCATTGAGCGTTTTTTGGCTTTGATTACGAAACAGTACCTTACAATTTCAACTTGAAATTCGAACTATATTCAATTATTGATCATTTATACAGCTGCTGTTATTGAAGTGTTGCTTGCAACGTTGTGGGTTGGGGCTGACAGGTATCGTTGTTTCGTTAGCTTGTGGACATGTGTTGTAGACATAATGTGTATTTTGTGGACAAATGAAAGTTGTTTTATGCAATTCATATTGACAGTAATTTTTACACTATATAAAAAGTAGCGAAGAATAAGGTTTTCTGATTTTCTGCAAAGAGAAAGTTGATTGGAGATTATCGTAATGGTTTAAATTTTTTTGCCTGTACATGCAAAACAGTAAGTAAAGATCGTTAGATAAAATCCGAATAGGAATCACATTTTTTCAATCATTTTTTTTTCAATCGTCTAACCCAATCTCAGTCTAATTGGGCAGCGACATTTAATTCAATAAAAGTTTAACTCTTTCCAACTTTTCTTGATTCAAGTAAATTATTTATTAAATTATTTACAATTGTGCTAGCAAGCACGTTTCTTATTGATGGGCTTAGACATGATTATAAATAGCCAGCCAAAATCTAATAACGTAGTTTGATATCCGCTGTCAACAGTCCGTCGCGCCGTCTAGATTATCAATATTGCATTTAATATACTCCTCAGAATATGTTCATACGAATTCCTTTAAAACTTTTTTTTGAGCTGGAAATATGAGATAGGTATAATGTATGTATCTATTTGAGTTAAGAGATCACGTTGGGCTTGAAATTAGTTAACTACAGGTATTGATGTTTGTGATAATAACGTACACGGGATTCAAATCAATTTAGTTCGAGGGTGTAAATATTGTCCTAATTATCAAACTCAATTTGACGGGTGTTGGCGCTAACTTTACGATATATCTGATGCCTGAAAATTGTGTCCCTAATTTGTTATAGAGCCAAATTATCGTCGGGTTGATGGATAAGATGTCAGGTGAAGTATGTGTTAAACGACACCGTTATTAACATGTTGTTATATATACTGTGATATGTACAAATTAATACTAGATATGAAAAGTAGATGGAATACAAAATAACATAAGTAGACAGTTTCAAATCCAGGCAAGTATTGCTGCGTTTTATAAAGTTGTATAATTATTTTATCATTCATATGCTTTGTTGAATGAGCCGAGATGGCCCAGTGGTAAGAACGAGTGAATCTTAACCGATGACCTTTAGCCCAGCAGTGGGACATTCACACGCTGTTACGGGATTACGGGATGCTTTGTTGTGTAGGAAAACTTTACTAAATCGGCATTAACAGCTGTATCTTTATTATTACAGATGTGCATTCGCTCCTAAAAAAAAAACATTTTTTGAAAACAAACATGTTTTTATTCTACGGTGGAATAAGTACTGTGTCTGTTTTAACAAGAGAAGTTCTCTCCATGTGAAATTTACATTTAAAAGACGTAGTTGATAAAATTAAAAAATAATCGATAAAAAAGAGTAAAAGAATACGCAAATGTTTTTTTTAAACAGAACATATTTTAACAGCTCTTTTATTATAAATCCCATTTAATAATTTTATTATACTATTTCCTGAGTTAATAGTTCATTGAAATTTATTTTTTTGTTAGGTACACAAAGCTATAACAATAATCATTAATAGCAATAATTACATTATTATATAAAAATAAAGCTAAATTATTGTTTTTTCACAACGCGACAGAAGGGTAGTTAGGTTAAAAGTAAAAAAAAATACTACAATGTACTTTTTAAACCTGTACAATTAAGCCATGAAAATGTCTACAGATGAATTATTTAGCAGCAACCGAAATAAATAAAATAATAAAAAATAAAGAAATGGAAGATATGGTAATGGGGCCGAATTTCAATTGTCCAAATTTTGTAATCCCGACTTGCGAGGTTCTGATTCTGTGTATATGTATGTACGTTAATATTTCTTTTGAATCAATCTCGAGACCAAATTTTATCAATTTAATAAGACATTATTCCTGTAATAGAACGCTAATTAATGATATTTTTTAACCAATGAGTTTTTAACCAATTTTTTGCAGTAATTTGTTTTCAATCGATAATAAAAAATGTAGATTGCTTAATGAATATCTGACTGTCTGACTACTAATACTAATAACTTTTTTGTAATGCCTAATTATAATGCCTAATGAATATACATAAAACTTATACCAGAAAATGCAGCGCGTTTCGGAAAATTATATAAGTAACTGCTCTTTCCCTTTAAATTTAGAATATAAATGGGAAAAAGTGAATTTCTTATTGTATTTTTGCGTTAGTAGTTGTTTTTATTTTATTATTTCTTGTAACATTAACACGTGGCTATAAAACTTGAGATATAGACAGGGAGACCCGTAAAATTGCTCTTATTTGGAATAAACACGTTGCTAAATGTATGAGGACAATAAGTGTTACTTTAAAAAAATTGTAATTGTCAATTCAACTCCAACTATCTGTTAGTGAAACACTGATTTTGAAATATAGTAAACATACAAACTTTTGATATTCCTACCAAATCAAGCGCAAAGCTTGTGCTTGTGGAGATGACAAGACAAGTGTGGACAAGCAACAAGATTTTTACATCGCTAGACGGTCCGAAAATGATGGCACTATTGACGCTTGATTATATCAAATTATCAATTTAAAAAAAAACAATCTAACAAATGCATGGTTTGTTTTTTATTTTTAGCACGTTATTAGAATATTTGTATAATTTATAATAAGTTATTTTTCCATTTATCCCGATCAAAATATCGCACATGATTTAATGTCTTGATCGCCTGTCACTTCCTTAGCGTGTTTCGTATTGTTAAGTTTATATTGAACAGCGCCCAATTTACATATTTGATTTATAGGTCACGCCAAACATTTACCCTTCACCAAAGGTGTTATTAAATATCTAAAATTAAGTTTGAATATTTGACATACGAAATGTCGAATTTCCATGGATGTTGCTCACTAACATTAATATTGATTTTTTCGTAGATGTGATAAAAATGAAATGTAAATATATGTGCACATACATTGGTAGCCAGTCCAAATGTTTGCGTCCAAAGTTCTAAACTAATTGGGAGATCAAATGGTTGACGAAATTAGGGAATGAACTTATTGAGTTTGCAAAATTTTCTTTCATGATACTAATTGGTCTGAACTATATAGAATGTGAATTCGCTTGTTGAATATAAAGAGCGCGTGGTTTTGAAAAGATGTGACGAAATAAAAGAAAATGAAAATTAAAAAAAGTCTTATTCTTACATTTTCCTATAGTACCCTTATTGTATGTATTCGAATTTCAAATTGATTGACAAGATATTTAATTTTCAACACCTATATTGACTCGATGATTATATTACAAGTGGTTATACCACTTGCATTTACTATAACTATTTTTTATTATATATTTACGCGTTAATTATAAATTGGATTCTACGATTTAAAGTTGGTATTAAGCAATGGTGAACGATTTGGTCTATTGGCGGCTAACTTTGTCAATAAGATACCTCGATATAGTACCGATATTAATACTTCTATTTCAATAATAGTATGTGTCAAGTTGTTATTTCAAATATTAGAGATTCTAAAGTAACTCACGTAACTCACTCACTCGTTCGTGAAATGTTAAAGCTGCTTTACGGTGAAACACAGTTTTAATGCTTATAAATGTCATAATTAAACATTGATTATTTTCAATGTCGTATGTCACTTTCTGCCATTTTTCCATTTTCAACCGTAATTTTCCAAAATAGTTGTACAAATAACGATATCCGTTTATAAAAGAAAAAGTTACTATATGTTAATATAAGTTAATATAAGTATTAAAATTATTTACTAAACAAGTTTCAATCAAAACCTACTACAATAAATATGAAGTAAGAACACAATAAACGTGAATATTAAAAACAAGTTTTATATTTTTACATAATTATCGACCAAAGAAATGTTGGTATTCACACAAAAGGAAGCCATTTTGATACAATATTGGGGGAACAATAGAGTTCCTCAATCATAAGAGACTCTTATCTTTAAGAATTGAGTGTCTACGGACGTGTCTAAAAGAAGTCTCGAAAAATGGTTGGGAAAAAATCTTGAATGGTTATGAAAGATGGAAGAGAAATTATTTAAAATTATTATGTAGTACCATATCTTTAACTTTTTAAAATATTAATACTAAAATAAATACAAAAGAAAATAACAACCCGATAACACCCCTAAATTAGAAGTTGCTATTTACGGAGGAGCCTATTTTATCACGATAGGTTTTTTCACGTTTTCCTTCACCAGCACAAGATGAATCAGATTAAACATAATATGAAGACTAACTTGTCCTTGTATGGATCTGATCCGTGATTTTTCTGTTACGAAATACGAATACAATCGATGTTATCTATCAATTGGTGTGTGTTTGGCTGCCTCGTTGGCCTTGTGGCTTGATATAAATCCGCCGATCACGAGCTCCTGAGTCCAAGCCCAGGTGGGGCCGAAAATAGTTATTAGGTTTTTTTATCTAAGATAGAAAGAAGCAGTCCGGAGCTTGGAAGCTGGAATGTTTACTGTCTCTTAAACTCTCGTAAAGCATGTAAAGCCGTTGTGTATCGAATAGAGGCTACATCTTCTTTTTTTTAAGCCGTGAAATCAAATGTATTTGTATTGGCGTACACACTTGTGCACAATAGTATGCGCAGTCCTGCACAGTTAGCTAATCTCTTGAGATTGACTGCCATGGCCAAAATTGGTCAGGACATTATCATCGTCATCATCATTATCACACACGCACACACACACACACACACACACACACACAGACTATACGTTACACACTAGCTACACCGCACGGATTTATCAGCGTTATATATTAAATATTGCCCCGCTCCCGTTGACAGTGCTTTATATTATATATTCTCCATGCCAAAACCATCGAAAAACCATTCTTGTAGGTTAGATAAACCAGTAGAGCCTAGATCAAATTTATTCATAAAAAAAAATGGAATTCCTTACCAGCTCACGTGTTCCCCTCCTCTTACAACCCGGGTTCCTTCAAACGAGGCGTGAAGAGGCATCTTGCGGGCCGGCAAGGCGAAGACGGCTAGTGCAGAACGTTTTTCCCGTCTGTACTGGGCGTCGTCGCGTTTGGACTCTACTACCACTTACCATTAGGTGGAGTAGTCATTTGCCCTCCCGGTGAATATAAAAAAAAAAATCGGCAGGCATTACACGGCTTACCCATGTATTATATACTAAAGCCAAAACGTGTTATGCTCTAGATATTTATATATACCTTCCTCAATAAGTGGTCTATCTAGCGCAAATATATTTCTTAATAAGACTGGATACGAGTATTAAACAAACAAACTCTTCACATTATAATATTAGTATAGATTTTGCATTAGCATCCATAGATATAAACGTATCAGCACATGGTGTAAATACATATGAAGTTCCTTAGGGATTTATAATTAAATGACAGGTTCCCGCGCGAAAGCGAGCTGTAAATCAAATACTCAGTCACAGAGTACGAACAAGAAGTTCATTTAACACTTAATGTCTAGTGGTTTTGAAATACTTAAGACTATTTCACACGAGTGTTGTGGAAACGTATGTTTAACCTTGGAAGGGTCCATTCCAGCTCTCGATTACGAATCTTTATGATGATTTTCAGCGAAACTGCTGCGTTTTTGGTGACGGTAACGCACCTGCCACCATCTTATTGTAATACTGACAAATTGAAGTGACCACGTGCAAACCGATGACATTCAGGCATTTATATTTTTGCATTTCTGCATTAAAATTCAATGCGTTAGTATAATTGGGCACCCGTTTGCAAATCGCCTGTGTGAAAGAGCCGTAAATTACGCTGACAGAGAGACGATTAGTATGACTGTGTTAGCACTTTGACGAAGTTCAGATACTCGAAATAGCTGACTTGAGTGTAAATTTTAAGGTTTAATAATCAAGAAATTATGGAATTCGATTTTTAAATTTTACAAAGAGTTGCTATTCAATAATATTAAATTTATAAATTTAAAGAGAATATAAAAATAATTTATTCTGAAGTATATACATGATAAAAAGTGCGTCCTTATCAATGTCATGTCAATGTCATTACGAAGGCCAAACAAGTTCTTGTAGGTAAGATAAAACAGTATAGCCTAGATCAAATTAATTCATCAAACCTTTTAAGCTTATATTCAAAATGTTGGCTTTAGTAGGTATGCGTAAGATCTGGGATAAGCTGGTACAACCTAGTCAGTAATAATTTTGTCAACGTATGTTGGTGCACTCATAGAGGGGTTTTTGCCTTAGTCACCACGCTTGGCAGGCGGGTTGGTAACCGCAGTGGCTGGAAATCTTTCACTAATAGCGCTGCTGCCCGCTATCAGGATTTGCATTTTCGGATTGCAGCATTTGTGTGGTTATACCGCCACGATTTCGGTCGCCAGAGCCTCGTTCGTTGATTAGCAGGATGTACCACGAGCAGGTTAGGTTGACGGTAGAGAGCCTAGGTTGTTATCGGGGTTGTTATCGTTCTATGGGGGAGGCTTTCGTCTAGCAGTGGAAGGCAAAAGGCTGAAAAAATAAATAAAAAAAATAAATGTTGGTGCATGTTTAAGCGAGGAAAGAGCGTGTCTCGTTTTGTTTAAATTGCTAAAAAAATATACCTCTAAGAGCCGCCTTGATAAAGGGATTTTTATATTTTGGTCGAAGAAAATTGTATTGATTACTTATAGAATAAAATTTAGATTGTAAAATAAAATTACCGTGATAGTCTACATTTACAAAACTTTACCTTTCAATGTACGGCTACAATTGAATACACGAACAAATTATCGAGAAACATATCCATTTGACGAAGCGGATACAATTATTATCCCCAATGAACAAAGTACGAGTTCCAGTCAAGTGGGGCCTCGGTCGAGAGCTATTAAAAATATGATGGTAGGCATTTTGCGATGGATTTTATAATAAGAATAGACTTATTATTATTTATTTCATACACATACACATAGAACGCGCGAAAAAAACTATGCAACAAAGGGAACAATGTAAAAAACATACATAAAAGCATATTCCTAGTACCCTTTTCGGATGCAGGTACGTTAAGCATTTCAATTCAAATTCAATTAAATTTAATTAGGCATACGGCACAGAGTGGTACTTCATTCAAATCGTTTTGATGTGTGTATGTGTTATATGTATGTATGTGTTCAGTTACTAGCAGTTTTTTGATGTTTTTACATTTCTGTCTCTTGTTGCATTTCTCCAATTAGTTACTGCATATACCCCGGGAAGTGATTTCTCGAAGTGAGTGCTAATTGGAATTTCTGTATACAAAATTGGCTTAACGAATTTTTGTTTAGCAATTCCATTTGTTCATATTCACGGGCTTAGGATAGAATAATTTGATGCAAAAATTACGTTATAAGCTGTTGATGTAGGAATGTCTTAATACATAAAAAAAATATATTAAATTATTTTTTTACGAGACTAAAATAAAAGCAAACCATACAAAAATATATTTATCGTTTTTCTTAAAAAAATTGTGTTAAGAAGGTAACGGACTTACATTTATAAAAGAGACAGTTCTTAATAGTAATAGCCTAATCAGAAAATCTTCTGTTGGATAATGGTATCTTTGCTTATCATAGATACAGGAGCTTAATCTAAAACGTTCCTCAATTTGGAGTTCGCGAATAATTGTCTTAAAAATTCTTCCAATTCATAAATCTTTCATTGCAATTTTCTCTATCATGATATAATTCAGTATGTAATAGTAAACTTACATTTAACTCTTAAGAACTTCGGGCTTGATCGAAATCGAACCCATTACCTTATAATAAAATCCATGTTACATTTACTGTCATTAGTATAAATTTTTTATTGTAGTCATTCTATACCGAGGTTTTTTTTTTCTGGCCTGATTTTTTTCATTAATAATGTGCAAAAAGGAGCTTATAGTAATATAACCAAATAATCTTACAGGTAAGTCTACAAATTGTCGTTTCAAAGTCTCAGCTCGGGATCCTCTTGGCTTAATAAAATTTATTTAAATAGACGTGGATGGAAAGGTAACGAAGGCAACCCTCGCTAAGGTCTCACATCAGTCGACGGTGCCCCTGGGTCTAATTTCCGGCTACATGACAGTTTCTCCTATTAAATTAAGTGTGAAACGTATTTTGTTGAAAAATCTCTGAGTCATTTGGAACACGGCTTATAATAAATTATATTGATTTAAATCAATGTGTATCATCATTGCCTGTTATAAATAGCATTATGACATTTAATTATTTGAATTAAATCAAACGTTTGAGAATCATAATATTTTAATTCGGCGTGTGGTTTAGACTATTGTCTTAGTAAGGTAACGAGTGCCACATATATGGTATACATATTCGAAATCGTGTTTGAGATTGTGTGGGGATTACTTTTGTGTAGACTAATGGTTGTATATTTTTGAAATTTATCAAATTTGCGACGAGTATTATGTTTTAATTAACAATTAAATAAAGTAGCAATACTTGTTACATAAAGCCGTGCTACCCAATCGGACAGCTGTCCGGCAATCTGATTACCTAATTGCTAATAAATAAAATACATTTGAATTGAGATAAGCTATTTAATAAAATATTAAGTTTAGTTTTATCTTATATCTGACGTTAACATATAAAATAGTTATTAATTTTTATATAATTATTTAATATTTTATTTGACTTATTATATTATTTGATAATAATATTTCAAGTACATCAATTTCAAATCGCATCTTTACTTTACTTTGCAATAAAAATAATATTGAAAATACATTGTCTAATACAACATATTACCTATCGTATACTGTATTTTTATATCAAAGCCTTATTGATTAAAATTGTATGCAAGCTCACGACTCCGTGATTGCAAAACGCTGTTGTGTCGCTCACCGTAGTGCCGTAATATCGACGTATGGGCTGGATTTTGTGGCTGCGACGTCAGTACCGTACTAAATATTTTACCTGAATGTTTTTTATTCAAACTTAAACTAAAATGGAAGCAATCAAAAGATACGAAAACCTTGTAGCCGATTCGTATAGAATAAATTTAAAAGTTGTATGAATACTTTATTTCAAAGTATATATTTAGAAAAATTTCAAGAGTTTAAGTATTTTTTGTTTCATTAAGCCGCTTTTATACTTCCTTGGATGTTAAATATATTACTGCGATTACACCATCAAGGGACTGTGCCATTTTAAAGGAAATAAAAGATAATGATGTTCAATTTATCATCAAAATAATATTTATAAACGGTGGAAAGTATTAATAATAATAATGTTCTCCAGACCGATTTCGGTCACGGCGGCCAATCTCAAGAGAGATACGCCAACTACGCAGGACATATTATAGTGCACAAGTGTGTGCGCAAAAACAGGCGGACTCTCTATTCCCTTTTCAAAATAATTAATATTAACAAGTTTTTTTCTTCCAACTAAGTACAAAAGAGATGAAAATAGCATGTGAATGAGATAGCACCTAGAATAATCACCGTTTATATATTTTTTCTTTGTTGGAACTGGTATATGCTATTATAAGTTATACACATAAGAACGTTATAAAAACATTACCAAGGTTCAATACTAGGTATGTTATATACGTTAAGATAATTCAAATAACTATTTCATGAACATAACACTAATAATGTCAAATTATATAATGTACAAACTAAATCACATAGTGCTCTCAGACTCGAAGCTCTCACATCCACTTAGGACCTGAGGTCCATCTCAAGTGGTAATTCAACGATAATTAGCAATTTACTTTGCCATTAGGCACGTTTTAACTGTAATCAAGACCTAATTTTATTCCGACTCATTTAGTTTGAATAATTTTTTAAGTAAGATTCTTTTTTTCAACGTTCAGTGAGTGATTAATGAAACAATACTGTGTCTTTTTCTTTCGAATGACAAATCAATAATGACAGAAAGAGCTAAATCAATGATTAAGTAAACACCTAAGCATCGTTTATTAGTAACCGTTAGCTTATACTTAAGTGTTTCATTAGATGTAGAGCATCTGTTTTAAAAAAACAAATAAGAAAGTTTCATTTTAAAGCAATTACAAGTGAGATTTATAAATAATAATTAAAAATTAATTAAAATGTTAAAAATATCTACCTAAGATTTATTTAATTTATAAAATATCAATTGACAAAATAATATTATTAAATTCAGCGCCATATGCGAAGAAATGCATTTGCGAACTGATTTTTATAAAAAGATAACTTTGTAGCATAAAACGTTGGTCACCTGAATGGTTTTCTTTATTTATCATATGCAGTGTTTTGTCAAATATTATACTTTTATTGTTATATTGAGTAGTATTAATATACAATATTGAACCGTAGAAGTTGTGACTTAGAAATGTTTTGTTTTGCTTTCGTCTTATGAAAATAACGGCTTTGTAATTAAAAAAAAAAGTTACAGTCAGCAAATATTTAATAAAAACACATATAAGATATACATATTTTACTCGTCTAATTATGCATATAATAATAAAACGTAATTATATGAAATAAAAACTATAAGATTTTATTCGTATGTAATTGAAAAATTTATATGCTTAGCATTAACATTTATGACAACAACTGAGTCTACGATATAGTACTACAAGTTATATGTTTTTGGAGTTTGTGTATATTACTTTTTAGTTCATCTTTAAAACTCCATAACATCCTCGTCCTCTTGTTTGCGAATAACCAAAATAATATCGAAAAAGCACAATGATATATAGTTATAATATTCGTAAATATGAAAAATACGGGCACACATACAACGTCGTAATCGATACTAAATATAGTAAACATTAATTTATAAAAATCAGCAACGGCTTGTTGAAAACAAAACGTGAATATAAGCGTTAACATCACGATAACGATTCGAGGATTGCTCTCTGTCTTACTTTTATTCGTGTTTATAATCGATTTTAAAACTGAAACTAATAAGATACCGTTCGCGCATAATGCTGGCCACTTAACAAGAAACAAATACAATATAAAGTATTGTACGTCTTTGTCGTTTTGTATCGTATAAGATACGAATAAAATAATCGATATAATTGCCGGTATAAACCACGCCCATAAAGACACTTTCCATAAACTCGGTGATCCAATATTGAACACTTTCGCGAGGCTATCATGCATCTGTTTGCTGAATACATACATCCATGTCACAAGTGCCATTTCACTGTAAGCCAACGGGATCTTATCGAAGTAAATAGGATTGAAGTAATTTTCAACTATTTTAAATAAATTGAATACATCGTAAAAATATCGTACAAATGTGTAGATGAATCTCGCAACCATGAACTGTATGAGGAGCTGGTTCTTATAATTATGTCTCCATTCTGCGAATAGTACGGCTGTCAAGATGAGTAAGATTAGAGCAATGATAGATAATATCATTCCAAAAGTGCTGAGTGTGAATGTGAAGACTTGCAGGAAGGTAGAATTACTCTTTGATGCGTACAGCACAGTCCAACATTGCAGTTCTCTCATTCTTGTTTCTTATTTCAAATACGCTTCGAATATACTGAATCAAATCAGTTCACAGGCCTTGTTTAAATGTATAAATAAATTAAACTGTGTATATACATTTTGCGTCAAGATATCAGTTTTCCAAAATACAATTATAATAAACATCACCATTTTAGTTTTTCGCTTAATATTTATTTATAACTTCATTTTTCTATTGCACTATAATACTTTTGTTAATACAATCACAGCGCTCTCCTGGCGAAGTCTTTCTTGTACAATGAGTTATAATTTTGTTGTTAACATATGTGATAAGTGTTATCAATAGATAATATTCCTCCACAAACACTAATTATTACAATATTTTGATACTTATTGATTATTATAATTAGCTTTTTGTTAGTAACCATAATAGATACTTTCTACGGAGTTGTATGTGCTAACCATGTTTAAGTAACAAAGACTTAATTTCGAAACAAATACATTTATTTATTCTAATCGTGTACATAAATGTTGAAGGGACAAGTAGAGTGACCATTTATTGCCATCGTGCAGTCATATAAATAGTCAACAAAATATCTAAACCATGTCTCTAAATTGCAGAGACCTGCTCATATTTGATTGAAATTCTCTTTGACAGTTATAAATCCCAGCTTGTTAATTGAAATAGCTGCAGAGGTTTATGTAATTTATGTAGTTGGCAAAACGACTTAATAATTTATTTTGTTTGATGTTTGTTATACATATGTATATATATATATATATGTCTAATAGTTTTCAATAAAAACCGAATTGCTCTATTTTTGAATGCATTTTCTTCTATTTTTTTCAGATATTTTTTTTCTAACTTACATGTTTTTATTTCGCCCATTAACATGTTACAACATAAAATATTTTAACGTTTTTATTTGGAGATTTTCTTTTAACATTTTTATTTTCACATAAATACATCGTTAAAATAAATCGTTTGCGATTCCGACGCAAGAAAATGTCAAGGAGTTGCATGTGATTTTTTTTTATGTCAACATAATCCATTTTAATATCTTATTGTTAGCAATAAGATATTAAAATGGATTATGTTGAAGTTTTGGATATCAAGGTCCTCCATCAGTGGATTGGTTTTTATAGATACATATTACGGAATTTCAATAATTTCAATATACAGTCATGCAGGTTTCCTCACGATGGTTTGCTTCATTGCCGAGCACGAGATGAAATATAAATGCAAATTAAGCACATGAAACTATGCTCCAACTATGCTCTGATTCATCTATGATTTTATAGAGAATATTTAATATGATATTTACTGGTATAGACAATCAAATGAAATAACGAAATTTTCAAAATTTACAAATATATAATTTTTATTGTTAGTAAAAATGTACGAAAGTGTGAGTGTATCTTTACTTTTATATTAATACATAAAAATGTAATCAATGAGTTGTTTAATTTATGAAATACAGACCCCATCGTTATGAAATTTGAAACAAGAAAATAACTTGTTCAATATTAATATTGTGTAGGTATTTACATACATTTGTTTTAAGAAGTTTGGTAATAGGTATGAAATAAAAAATGAACACTTTGTAAGAAACACAGAGAATATATTTCAGATATAACATCACGACAGGTCCAAAATAAAACTCACTCCTGTGAGGAATAGGAAACCACGAATATATAAAACTCTATACAAATAGTTAACAAGGTGACAGTGTCTATAATTACCATACATTATTGCGTACGTATAAACGTGACCTTATGCAAGAGACAATTTATCATAACCATTAACGCCACAGATTAATAAAATGTTTATTTTTTTTCATTTCGAATGTCAAATAACATAGTGTTGCTGTTCAAAAAATTAATAATGCATATTGTTATAAAAAATACGTGAGGTTTAGAAAATTGTCTCTTAATGCAAACACCAAATAAAATGTTTAGATAAAGCATAGTTCAAGAAATTTGTGACAGTCGTAGGACTTCAAAGAAACTTCAATAGTCATAAAGCTTAAACAACTACAAGTAAGTGCATCTACTTATGAAATATTATTGCATTTCCTAATCTGTATAACATCTAATAATTTAGTAATAATAACGATTTCTACGAATTTAGTAAAAATTTCAACTTTTTTTTACCACGCTGAACAGAAGATAAAATTCGAAAAATTGAATTTACATTATTGTTATAAACGAATATATGCCATCAAATAAATTTCAATAGAAATCGACTAAGTTGATAAACATAAGATACAATTTTATTTAACATGATTTAAGTTTGCTTAATGAAGTTGTACTACATGCAAGTCTACAGACTAGGTGTTAACTAGATTAAAATGTAACATACGCTAAGTTATTCGTAGGGGTAACTTTAATGTACATATATAGAAGTCTTTATAAGGGATCACAGTTTGGAAAACTAGTTCGATACAACCTTAGAACAGAGAGTAATTTAGAAATGGTATGCGACAATGCATTTATACATATATCAATTTTAATTTAATATGTTAAGCTGTTCTAATGTTTATGTTCTCACATTACACTGGTAAAATTTTTAATATTAATTTCAAAGTCCCTTTTTTGTTTAAGTCAGTGTTACCATGCCTAACATTTATAAATCACTATTCGTTCTGAGGGCACAGCGATCGGGGAGACTATTCTTTAAGCTTATATTATATTCAAAAACTATTAATTTAATGTAATTTCTACTAAACTTTTGAAAATTATTAAATTTTATAAAACGAAACCATTTGATGAAACCACCTTTTTGATGAAATATTAATGAAGGCAATCGAAATCTGTTAAAAAAATCATTTAAACGAATTTCTAAAAAAAAAATTAAAATGAATTTATTAACAATTATAATTTAAGCGAAATTTTTAAAATGAAGATATAAAATGGTGCTATTATAATATTTTTAAAAACGTGTTTATTATTATTATTATTCTAATTCAATTCTACGTTAAAATAGTAGCATTAAAATGTACTTTATTCTAAATAGAAATAAGGACCAGTTTAAGGTATTTAAGAATTACAAAGAATTAAAAAAGGAATATACTTTTTTTTTTTTAAACAAATAATAACAATAAAAACTTCAATTAATAAAAGAAACTGGTCCAAGAGTGCTAATCTACAAGATCACATTGCATAGAGGCTGGAAGTCTAGAGTTACTTAGGTACGCTATACATACTGTACTGTACTGTACGCTATATATACTACCAAATTAAACTAAATGAGAAAAAGACAGAGACATTAATTACTAGTTTAATAATTATAATAAATTAATAGTTGTTAAGTGTTCTATCTCTGTCTTAATAATTAAGAGACGTGTGTTAGATAGTGACATGTCGAAAATTGTCAAGACGAGTTATTTAAATAAGATTAACATTATCACTGGAAAGTGCACGAAGATTTTTTATGTCAGTTAATTTAAGTATTTTCTTTGCAATTCGTATTTTTTTAATTGCGTAAACTTCATATTTGAAAAACTTGACTTACAAAAAATATCTAGTCAAATAGAAGCTTCTAGATATTCCTCTCTTCTTTACGCACTTTTAATGTTGATAATGAATTTAACATTGACATTGAAAATTAAATATATTAATTTCATTTAGATTATTATTTGTTTTTATCTAAGACTGCAAGGACAAAATCAACTAATCGAATGAATCATACAATAAGGATAATATTGTATCTCTGCCGTCCAATTTGCCCGCAAGGCATGATCAGTGTAAACTTATTGATTCAAGAAAACTAACTTCTATAAAACTTTAGTTGCATACGTTAAATAATCAACAAACGAATAATAATAGTTAAAATTATATTTTGCGATATATATTACATAAATAATAATATTAAATTTGTAACAGATATTTAAATAGAGCAAAACAAATTGAGACCAGCTCATTAAAAAGTTAATCTAAGATAAAACTAATGAGACTAATGACAAATTACGCTAATTCGATAAAGCCTAAATTACTCCACCATATGTTCTGAAAATAAAAACGAAATATTTTAGTTATTTATTTTGGTTAACTATTTAATGAATATATTATAATTGCTAATGAAAATGTATACAATTAAACAAAATAAGTCTTTTAATATTTAAATGTATTACGTTTTAGATAAAAAAATTGAACATAATTTTAAACATATGATTATATTACTACGTCTATAATATTTTTTGATACTACTATTTAGAGATCTAAATTTGCAGTTAAAAGTCACTGAACCCACCTTGTTCTTCAACCGGAGTGTGATCTTCGTCAGAGGAATCAAGTCTTTCAATCAGCGAACTTTGTTTTGACAATGACTAAAAAATGAATACACTTTTTAATATATTTTTTGGTAAAGAAAAAACATTAGCTTGGTGGTATTATACTTATAGTATTATCAGAATGGTCTCGCATAATTCCATCCGAATATCCGTTTTAATTTAAAGTTCGATAAAATTTCATCGCCTCTCCTTTTAAAACTACTTAGAAATTCTACCCTCAAAAGTTTTGACGATGGAATGAAAACAAAGTGACGATTATTTTAAGTTTCAAAGGGATATTAAAATTGGTTACCTTATTCGACCGTCGCCTTGGAGGGGATATTTTATTCCAAAGCGCTTCGAGCTGATCGAAATGCTGTGATTGGGCAATTGCTGCCTGTTCAGGGCCCAGGCTCACCTATGACATAAGAACTTTTGTAAGTTCTATCAGAACAATGGATTGTTCTAGAAGGAGATACTTTGAAATGGAGTTGTTTCCCAAGTCAATTGGAATTACTGAATTTATTAATTGATTTACCCATAGGCAACTTTTTGCTGTTAAAATGACCATTACTTTCATACCAAACATGGTTTTGTTATTGTAGCAATAGTAGTATAGATGAAGTGCAAAATTTATTACACAATTATAGTTGTTTACTAAACAAATGTACTTTTTTTTTAATATAAAATGGTGTGCTGGTAAGTGGGCCTAATGTTAAGTGATCACCCCACCCATAGATATTGGCGTTGTAAGAAATATTAACCATTCCTTATATAGCCAATGTGCCATCAGCCTTGAGAACTAAAATGTTATGTCCACAAGGGACAGGCCTGTAATTACACTGGCTCACACACCTTTCAAACTGGAACACAATACTAAGTATTGACAATCATTTTAAATTACCTGTGAACCTAAATCTTTATTTTTCGCTTCTTGAATTTTTGAGATCTCTTCCATAGATGCTGACACAGAAAATCTAAAACAAATATTAAAGTAAATATTGTGCATACCTGTTATTGGCCTATGAGACTTAAATGAAACGTATAAATAATGATTTTACCATAGAACATTTGAAGTGGTCACCAATGCCCTTAGACATTGGCATTGTAAGAAATGTCAACCATCGCTTACATAACCAATGCGCCACCAACGTTGGGAACTAAGATTTTATGTCCTTTGTGCCTGTAATTACACTGGCTCACTCACCCTTCAATACCAAGTACTGCCGTTTTGCGATAGAATATCTGATGAGTGGGTGGTACTTACCCAGACGAGCTTGCACAAAGCTCTTCCACCAGTAATATAAATTAAATGTCCCTTTTTGTTAACTCATCGTCTTTGTGTAGGGCTAAATCTTGGACCACAATACTTATATTTTAATGATAATTATTATTATACAATTATATTATTGAAATGTAATCTTTATGGGCAGTTTTGATCTTTCTCACCGTCTCTTCAACCGTTCGTCCACTTGTGCCATCATGGCGGCCGATGTCAGGTGTCCGTATTTCTTCTGCCAAGTGTATGTGTCTAAAGATACTTCCTTCTTGAGCAATCTTCTCATCGGACGTTTCGGTGCTAATGGTCGCAGTTCTAAATAAAAAAAAAGTATTTTTTTGAAGATTTGCTAATATTTAAAATTTTTGGGAATTTGTCAAATAGAACAAAATTTCAGTCGTTTTTTTCAAAACAAGTTAAACTCATATCTGAATAATTACCGATCTGATCCGATAATGACTATAATCAAACAACAATACCTACCTATATAATTAATTCATAAATATGTCAATTTTGTAGGTCAGTAGACAACAAACACTTACCATCAACGTCTTTGGTGGGCGCGGCGTACGTAGGTATTTTTACGTATGTAGCGGGCGTATTGTGGAGGCAGATGATTGGCAAGCAACCTGTAGCATAATCGTTATTGACGCTGACATATATAGAATACATAGTCTTAAAGAACATATAATTTGTTTGCCTTATTTATCGAAAAGCAACACATAATGACAACTTCCTAATATATATCATTGTTTAAGTTCGCGCATATGTGTGTATTTATTTCACAGATTATTTTCAAATGGTATTGTATAACGATAGAACGCAAAGTGTAAACTAAACTAAAAGTTAGGTTAGGTACTAATGAATGTTAGATCTTTGTGTAACATCTCGATGTTCTCATCCACAAATGACTTTCTACAGATTAGAACTTTACAGTGTTTGAAATTAGACTTTTATAGTTTTACTTTTTCAATACAAACAAAAACATTTTTCTCAGTGTTAAAAGAATTAAAAAGAGTAAATGGTTTAAATTTTGTTGCGGTAGAAAAAAATGGACATCGTGCCTCTGAATAATAAGTAAAGTGCATTGAATTTGCATTTTACTTAAACTTTTGTTCGTCTTTTTGCTGGCCAGACTCGAGATAAACCCTTTTAAACAAAGACCTAGAAATCATTTCGTAATTTTAAAATTACTATATTTCAAAATATACAGTTTTTTACTGTAACCTTTTAATCGATATTAAAATTATCTAAGGAAGCGAAAAATTATATGATATATATAAATATATTTTTATATTTTTTTTATTTATATAATTATATTTATAAATATATAATAATAATGTCCTCCAGACCAATATCGGCCACGGCGGCCAACCTCAAGAGAGATAAGCCAACTACGCAGGAGATATAATAGTGCAAACACAGGTGCATTATCTATTCCCTATTTCTAATAATCCGATGGGACGGCAATCCGACACGACCGGAAAGAGTTCAGGCGCAGGACCAACGGCTTTACGTGCTTTCCGAGGCACGGGAGTGTCCACACTTCCAACTTCCAGACTCCGGGCTGCTACTGAGAACTCTGTCAAAAGACAGAAAAACCAATAACTTTTTATTGGCCCGACCTGGGAATTGAACCCAGGACCTCCGCATCTGCGGTCTTACATCAAGCCACTAGACCAACGAGGCAGTCCATTGCATTACATCCACTACTTTAATGTATTTAGGTACCGAATGATTTTGCCAATGTCATCGACGTGAGTCCTCATTAAAAAGAACTTTATGATAGTTCGATATAAAATTTAAAAATTTCAAGATATTAATTCCGTTTTAGAATTGATATTCAAATCAGACTAGTGTGTCCTGATTATAACGCATATAAACAAATAAACACTAAGCTTTAGTAGATTTTTTTTACCTCTGTCCAACAGGTGTACGACGATACGAGAACAATCACTTGTTATCTGGAAACCCAAAAGAGGGACGTGGAGAGCGAGCGAGGTGAGGGCGAGACCTCGTTTTGTCTCCCAAATGATAAGGGTTTTGTCTTCCGCGCCTATTGGAATAAAGTAATAATTAGGTAATTTATAAAAAATATTCAAAATAAGAATTTTTTTTTTTTTTTTTATAGAATAGGAAGGCGGACGAGCATATGGGCCACCTGATGGTAAGTGGTCACCAACGCTCTTAGACATTGGCATTGTAAGAAATGTCAACCATCGCTTACATATCCAATGCGCCACCAACCTTGGGAACTAAGATTTTATGTCCCTTGTGCCTGTAATTACACTGGCTCACTCACCCTTCAAACCGGAACACAACAATATCAAGTATTGCTGTTTTGCGGTAGAATATCTGATGAGTGGGTGGTACCTACCCAGACGAGCTGAATGAATAATTATCAAAATTTAAAGGCTGTAAACAAAATTCTATTAACTTTGGCGATTGCCTATGTCAACCACTGACAGGAGATGCTAACAAACTTACGAAATTTTGTTTGTAAATTGGCTTATTTAATGGCCCAAATAGCTTAAATATAAATAAAATTAAAACTGTACATACAACAGCATTATTTTTAAATTTGTCGCTATTCTGACCAGTAAGTAAATTATACCTAGTAAAGTAGAAGTGTCATAGAACAATTTAAGATTTTATAGAATAACAACATATGAATTTTTCATAGCTTTTAAGTTATGTTCCGTTGCTAAGAAAAACCTAAAGGTCGATAGGAATAATGTGATAATAATGATCAATTATGATATTATCAGTTGGATGTGTTATATTCAGTTTTCAATTAGTTTGTTTGTTTAATAAAAAATTGTGACACATCCCGAATGGAATATACAAAATAAACATTGTGATTATTTATATCGTAAAAGTTTTAAATACTAATGTGTAATAAATTCCATAATTTACTAATATTTATTGTTTAGCTGCTTCACCGTCGAATTTTGGACTTTTCAACATCAAATTTAACTTAATATCGTTCAAGAATTTAGAAGTTTTTTTACAAAATATAAAAGGTAGCTTTACTTTCTATTGAATTTTGTAAAATGATGATTCAAATGTGCTCGTAATACTAAAATAAAGTATTTTTTTATGACTATTTTTAATAATACGAAATTTCAGGACATGAGCATGTTTCAAATAGGCGTAAGCTATATTAATCTCAATTTTAATGTTATTATACAAAAAATTGTACATTGTATATTTTGTTCGTGCAATATTCTAATATTTCAAAATATTATTAAAAATAAGTAAATATACGATAAAAATACAATACGTAAAAAAAAACCACTAAGCAGCTTACCAGAAACAGCAATCGTTCCATCACCGGTCACCTTGACACACGTCACTTTCCCTAAGTGACCAGAGAGGAGGTGGACGTCTGATCCAGTATTAATGTCCCAGACGATCAGATTGTAATCCCAGGATCCAGACACGACTTGAGTTTTGTTCGTAATTGAGACGGCAACACATGTCACAATGTCTGAGTGACCGACGAGAACCTAATAATAAAAACCGTTGATTAAAACGATTATGTTTTATTAGAGATATTGAGGTTTTCGTCTTAAGAATTGTAGTTAAAGAAGCATAATAATAACAATAGATATGTTTTAAAGATAAAACTTTTACAAATAAAAAACTATATATAGGGAAACCGTAAAAATAAATATAATAAAATTATAATTGATAAAAAATAGTTAAATAGATTCATTATTTATAAATTAAATTAAAACATATTACTAACATTATAAATGTGATTGTTTGTATGTTTATTACATAAAACATATGTACGTTAATAAATTTACGGATACTAAATTCATAAAATTCTGGTATAGTGTTCGATTATAAATAAGGTTTTTCTATTTTTATATACGCTAAGCGAAGAGGGTAAGTCCAGCCAGTATTCAAATATTTTATTGTTAAGCAGTAGCTACATAATTATATATTCATATAATTCGTTATATGATTTGTTATTTGCTACTAAATGATATTTAGAATACCATAGAAAAACTTTTTGAAAAAATAATAATCGGAATAATTATTTGAAACATTAAATACAATAACATATCACTGATCTTAAAATAAATATGAGTAATAAACAATTTAGACGGATTATACGAATATTTGATAAATTATCTTTTTTTTATCACCCGAAAAGTGTGTTAAGCGAAATACCATTGAACCATAGAAATTAGAATTCAAAAATGTAAGTTGAAAAGTACATAAGTACATTTTTTTAAGCTTTATGTTTTTACGAAATTAATAACAAACAAGAGTTAAAAAATAAATATTTTCATAGTATTATTTTTTACCAAAAAAACACGAGTAATTTTACCCACGCGGATAACATTTATTTTTCGGACGTGAAGTTAGTAAGATTAAGTGCTCTACTTAAGTGAAATGTGGAAAAGCATTAAGGAAAAATATTTAACATTTCATATATTAAACGACGGTCACGACTTAATCTGAGCGTGTATGATTTTGAACAAATACTTTTAACCCTTTAAAAGTAAACGTTTTGACTTAACAAATTAATTTAATTTAATTGTTAATTAAATTAATTCGTTCCATTTTTAAATATATGATTGTTAATTAAGGTATATAATTTTAAATACAGACCATTAACGTCTTACCTGTGATAATTTTCCACCATCGAGTTGCCAAACTTTAAGTGACATATCCATGGAGCCAGTTACGATATGTTTCGAGTCGGCTGTAAGAGCGAAGCACGTGACTCGCTCTGCGTGCGAGACGGAACGCTTCTCATCCACACTATCTCCTTCGGCCAAAGCCCAGATACGGACCGAATTTTCACCATCAGATAATACCTAAGAAAATTTAATCTTTTTAATTTAAAATAGACACAAGTAACTTTATTGGCGACTCTATTCTATTAAACGTATATTATAATAAGTTAACATATTCCACAGCTGAGCTAACGCCTCCTCAGCTTTTGAGCTTTTTTTAATCAATTCCATGCCGATTCAGTACTTGTTGACGAATATGCTTGTGACAGATATTTATCCGACACAGGCAAATTGTTGTTCATCGATGTTTTCGTTTGAATCAAATAGAAATACGTTTTTATGTGCAAAAAACGTAAATACCTCTCTCTATATACTCATTATCTGTTTGGTATGATGGCGCTGGATTCATTTATTTTCAAATAACATTCGGATGAGCAATGTTGGCTTACCAACAATTAAAAATTGTCTCCCAAACCATTGCCTATATTTTACCGAAAGTATATCTAATTGGTCTAAAATCGGTACAAAGGTTGTATAAAAAGGGTAAAAAGTGAATATAACAAAGTAAAGTTAATTAAATGAAGAGTTTTCAATAAGATTCTCAATCTACTCTTTTAATTTAAAAAGAATTTAATATCAAGTTTAGATCAATAGATTTCCTTCAATGTCAATTGTTCTTTACAATAGTGCTCTGTAATTCCTTTTTTAAGCGAGAAAATTAAATCCCTGGTGTACAGAACCTTTTATTCTACAATGGAAGAATAGCCGTTAAATTATTGTGACAAGCTTAAATAATTATTCAATGAAACACTTGATTCGTTTGCAACTAAAGTTTTTAAATAAAGAAACTTTTATTTTTCGAAAAATTCAGAGTCCTGAAATTTGCCTGCTTGTAGTTAAACTATATATAGACTTAAATTAAAATCGTGATGTGAAGTTGGTGTTTGCCTTTATATGATTGCATATATATTAAAAAATATTACTAATTACAATTTCACTAACAATTAATTTATTTTTACAGTGACTGTTCAAGTAAACTTAACATCTTTGGGATACTATTGATACGTCTTATTTTCCTTCACTAATTTTTTAATAACTAATTATATTTTGTAAATATTTAAATAACAATACTTTTACTGTCCTTACAAACCCTCTTCTTTTTAGTTGAAGTAAGTATACAGAGAATATTTTATAATCATCATTTATAATCAAAATAAAAGAGAATTTATCAATATTATAATTTTATATTTAATATTATAAGGGATTTAAGGGAATTTATAATTTGAGTTTATTAATATGAGTTTATTATTAATATTACAAAATATAGATAATCCAAATATTAATTATATTGAATGTATGATTACATTATTAATTAAAATAATCATAATATGATTGCTTGAAATGGGAGACAGAATGACAGCAGCATTTCCCCGTTAAAATATAATATTTCATTTCGAATTTGAAATAGAATGGTAAATAAACCGGCCCCAGCTCTTATCTGTGGAAACAAACGTCGGTCCAAGAAAACTCGACGCCCTTGGCAAAACTCAAGAATGGTGCCCCCTTAAAAACAATTTACAACAAAATAAAATACAACATAATTTATGTTTTAATTAACAAAAAACAAGAAATATAAAATATATTTATTTACTCGACGTTAGTCCAAATGCAATATCCCTATTAAAAGAAACAAATATAAAACAATTTACTTATTTGTACAGCCAAAAGCATAATTACCAATAGACAAACATGTAGTGCGTTAGCGCCGTTTTTATTTTTGTTTATGTGATTTCGATGTTCACACGATAATTCTTTAAATATTTTAAATTGTTATACAACTTAATTAAATTTAGTTTCATTTCATTTCATTCCATTGAACTACAAAAATCAGTATCAAAACTTAATATTTTAACATAAAAAGAAATGCCATCCCAGAAATTTGGGTGCCATAATTGGCCCACATGTGTAAATGTCTGGTGGAAGGTGGTTGTAAGATTATAATATTAATTTATAAATATATAGACATTAAAAACCCAACCTTTATTATGTATGAGATGACTGTCAACGCAACAGATAATTGCATAAATAATATCGCATAAATCTATGAAAATAAAAATTTAAAGCAAGTAGAACATATTCGGATGAACAATAACTTAGATATGTCTCCCAAAACATTACCTATATTTTACTGAACGTATGTCTTATTGTCACTATATATTGTACTATAGTTACAAAGTACAAAAAAGGATACTTCTAATAAGATACCAAATTTTCTCGATAATTTTATGGAAAAAATGTGTCTTATTTGCATGACTGGTATGACTAGTATTAATATTCAACAATTAAACCTTTTACTCGTAAATAATACATGACCTATATAATTAGCACGTGAAATAATATAAGTATACATATTTCCTTTCCCAGCCAACGTTTTAAATTATTCTAACCCTGCTTTATAAAGGTCACGACTGATCTGTAACTTTATGATATAATACGTGTTACAAAGTCAATGTTATAACGCATGTGTTTCCCCAATTACGTTTTGCAAATTCACATGTTATTAAATAATATGACAGTAGCCATCACTCACGTTACAAGGGTAAGGTATTTCCTTAATTAACAGATAATGCATCGGCCATTGCTAAGTGTATCGTGACTTACAGTGATAACGTCCTCCTAAATGACTAGCCCAGATGGTGAAACTCAACGAAGATGAGCCAATTTATAGAACTCGGGAACTGACTTATAAGCTATCTCCTAGACGAACAACGAATTGAATAGAGAATGAATTATACTGCAATAGGCTAACAACTTACTGCAAACTTCATATTCAGTGTTACGTCAATGCTGGTCGAAGGGAAGGTGACGGAATGCAGAACGATGCCGGAGTCCACAAGCCATACATGTACGCGTCGTGCACGATCACCTGACAGCGCTCGTCGACCGTCAGACATCATCAACAATATTTGTAGGGCCGATTGGTGACCCTGAGCATAATTATATTAATATAAATAAACTAAACAAATAAAAACCAGCTAAACTACTATAAAAATGTATAGCTTTGAGTTTAAGTAAAGCGAGTGTGGTAGACAGCATTTGACAATGCCAACGTTTGTAGTTAGAGGCAACCACTTGCCTAGATGATCAATTTACTTGTTTTATTCTCATAATATCAATGAAAAAGTAACTTTAAAATAGACATTTAAATTCATTTTTCATATTTTTTTCAATAAAGTGACTCACCTTGTACGTTAAAGATGGAGAGTTGTCTGCTAATTGCCAAACAACTACTGTTCTGTCCTCAGAGCCACTCAACACCAGGAGGTTATTGGGACTGAATGTGACGCACGTGATGTGTCCCATATGTCCGCTAAGCGTGGTCTGAAGACGATGAGTGGAAAGTTGCCAGACCCGTACTAATCCTCGAGCACAGCCGCTGGCTGCGAGTTGTCCGTCACGAGAAACTTCTAAGCAGCTTATTGGGATCAGTTCACTTTGTTCCGCCTAGTAACCAAAACGGAATTTTATATTTAGTACATTACATGATAAAAAAGAAGTTTGTAATTAGTAAGTTGTCATTAACTATTGTTTTTGGATACTATACTTGTAACATGGTAATATTCGTCGTTGATTTCGTCTGCCGTCGTTTCAATTGCTTGGTAGGTCTAAAGTTAGTCAGGTTATCTTCTGTGTGGAATGAATATATCGTGACTCTGTTGCCACCTATAAGAAAAATATAATTATGTACAAAGCCCAATCATATAGCTTAAAAATATTTTTATTAAAAAAATATATTTTAATATTGTAGCTTAGTATTTTAGGATATCATAAGCTTATGTTTTGAAATAACATAATTATATTTTCTTATACTTACCAGCAGCTAATAGGAAATGATCTTTATCAGCAATGGCGAGAGCAGATAAATCATGAGCAGCCGCTAATGTTCGAAGGAGCTGTGCGCTATGCAAGCTGTACACGTATATTCGTTGATCAGCACAACCAACGGCAGCTCTTGACGAATCGTGTCCCACGCAGAAACATTTCACCTATTAAATGAAATTATTCTTTGTATACATTTAGTAATTCTAAGAAACATAGAAAACTTCGAAAACCTGATTAATAATTCATGTGACGCTCAAGTTAAGATCTCTTAATGTGCAAATTTACCAAAGTTTTGAGCAGATTAAGATAGATGCGAAACTCACGTACGAATGATGTTTGAAAAGTTTGGCAAATATTGCTTGTTTGCAACAAGCAACATTAACTTTCTGAATTGAAATTCGTACTAAATTATAGCATAAATTTCAGTGAGATTGAACAATGCCGGCGTGAATGATTGAGTAATGCAGCAAGATGACGGTTACTCCGTCACACAGATGTGCCTAATAATACATTCAGCATATTTGCACAATTTCTCCTTTGAAACAATATATTACAACCATTAATTTTATATTCTAATTGTAAAAAGTTTTGATATATGATAAGAAATAAAAATATTAAGCTAGTAGAATATATCAATAGCTGTTTGTGAGAAAACATATCCATATAATGTATAAGGAATGTAACCTTAATGTGATAAGACTGGGAACGGTATAAGGGCACTTACTAGAAATCGACAGTAATTTGTTTCCCTTACCAAGTATAAGTGAGAGCTAAAGCAATTTAGTGATGCTCGATTATGCCGCTCCAAGAGAGAAAGAGATAGAATTTTGGTACACCGCTGCTCATTAAAACGAATTTCGCCTTGTTAAAATATTAACATTCATTCTTTTTCGGATTTCGGTTCCACGATTAATTGATTGTTTAGGATAATATAATTTATTTAAGTCTCATAAAATGAATGTTTTATTATATTTACTCTTATTTTTATTCCGAAAAAACAATAAGCAATGCAAAGAACGAAAAAGATACTACAATAAATTTAACGATTAATGTTTTGTGAGTAAATCGTTTAAATGCGATTTGAGGGTTTTGGAGAAATTTCAAATGATGTTGTTATGGTTTGTGGTAATTTATATATAATTCTTAATACAAAATTGTCTGCAAAGTGCTTTGAAGTAACTGAAAAAGTACGTTCGAGATAGAAATGTTTTTCTGTTAGTATTAGTGATTCCAATAGCGAATAAACTTTTGCAAGCGAAAGATAAAAGTTATGTTAGTTCGAAATGTTATTTGATATTCTACGTCTTTGTGCAAGAAGTAATTGGAATTGAAAAATAAATATATTCTTTACTTGTATGTTTTCTTAACTTGTAGAAAATATATAGGATTACGGAAATTTTTGTATTATTAGTAATTTTAGTATTTTTTTTATAGATAAAAAATAAGTCTGTGATGATTTAATTTTCAAAATATTATTAACAAATTATTAGCACAGTACACTATTTTTTTTAAATTAATTCGCTACTTTTAATTTCACTCGCAAATCTGCAATGCAGTAAAACGAGACTAAGAACATTTAGCAAACATTTTAATATATACAATTTTATTTTTTGAATTTGTACATGGCGTACGAAATTGAATATTTTTTTCGATTACTTTTAAATTTATTCCAATTATAGATAAGGATAAACAAAAGTTTTATAGTCTTACCTTAGCCTTATGTCTCTTCAGTACATGTAAATGCGTTCCTGTTATAAACGTTCGTATATGCAGTTCATTTTCGCCTTGAAGTGTAACCAGGAATACATTGTCTTCCGTAACTTCCATTGCGTGAATCGGAACGCCAGCTGAGACAGTGCTGAGTAGTGTAAAATTATCCACATTCCACGTGCATACGGTGCCATCTTGCGAACACGTGACCAAGATGTCGCCATCTTGGATTACTTTAACAGCCGTGACTGGTCCACGATGGTGATCAAGTTTTGTTACCTAATCAAGTTAAATTCAAATATTAATTTCATTTACTGAATTCAAGATATTTTTGCTTCTTCGATGAAAAGACGAGGTCATATATAATATTAATTATTTAAACTATGCTCACCAAAGCCCCATCAACTAATGACGTCACGATTACAGCTGAATCTTCACCGCCGCTGATAACCAGTGAACGATTGACAATAGCCGCCACACACAGCACGGGTGCTATATGCTCTCTATATAAAAAAGATTATTCTTAATAAAATATTTTTTTTATTGAAATACAATAAAAAGCACTACATTTATTAAACTATATATTTTTATAAAAAAACTTGACAGCAAACAAAACTGAAAATTGATAAACAGAGATGTAAATCCTATATGATGGCTTATAAATAAGCGTTGTTTTTAACGTACCATATTGAGATTAATCTTTATACGTAAAAAATTACTACTCAGATAAAGTTAAGTGCATGCTTTAAAAATATAGATGAAAACATAACCCTCCTTCTCGGACGGTCGGAAAAAAACAAAGCGAGTAAAGTTGGGTAGTACTCTGTTTGCGGCTTAGTACTAGAAGTCCGCTTTTATTGATCAACTTTTGTGATAAATTCTAGATAGCTTTAGATATGGCTTAACTGTTGCCTTAAGATAACTTCGTATAGCTCTTTAAGACCTAACTATAAATTAATCTTAATAAATGTTCTTGTTTTGAATAGACCCTAAAAGCTACGTTCAATTTGTATAGGTTATATACACATATCTTTTGAAAATGATTTTCAAATAATTCAGAGCATTTATGCATGAAAGATTGTATTAAATTTAAGGGTTGGCTTGTATAAAATCATGGGAATTGCTTTTTCAGAACCCTTACAGATTCTGAAGCGAGGGTCGTCTTTTGAAAATGTATTTGTTGGAAAGGATTCATATATTTTTACATTACCCTTTAAAATAACAAAAGTATCATGAAAAATAAAGATAGCATCGTATTAATGGACTAAATTTATATATATATATATATATATATAAATTTAGTCTCATTAGTCTAATTTATATATATATATATATATAATATGATTATATATATATATATATATATATATATATATATATATATATATATAACATGATTTATATATATATATATATATATATATATATATATATATATATATATATATATATATATATATAAATCATGTTATAATATGACGAGATATAACCCGAAGATAAAAATCTAAGCTGTATATTGTGGGTTAATATGTCGGCAATCAACGCCAATAAAGGTGTATAAGTCATTTGTAATTAGTGTTCAGAAACATGCAAGTTTCTTCTCAATGTTTTCCTGTCCTACCGAGCACTAACGATTATTGGATATAGCCAATGTATTTGTTTGTACTTTGTATTTAAGTAACAAGCAAACAGCACATTTAATTTAAAAGCAAAGTTTAGCGAATAAACACATTAGCCCATTAAATTGTAGATTCTAATTAAGTAATTATAATGATACGATATTCCAGATCTCTTAGAGTAACTAATTACTAACAAGAATAATTTTACGCGAGAACTTTTATCAGACAGACTGAAGAGTTATGTATTGCATTTTATATACATATATAATGTGTGCTGCTTTTCTTTTATTGTATTGTTTATTGTGGTTTATGTATTTTTTGTATTCATTTAATTAATTGTGTTTATACTCTTTGTTTCCTGAAATATAAATAAATAAAAAAAAAATATATATATATAATTAAACTCATTTTTTTTAACATCACTAACGATAATAGGTAAATATATATATATTTAACTGGATTCAAATTATTTATTTTTTATCTTCTCAAGATTTAGTCCTAATCCGAACTAAGTCCGTATATACTTACAAGATTTTCGTCTTGACAGCCAAAGTATGGAGATCCCACACAACGACGCTCGTGTCTTCAGAGCCGGTTAGTAGATACTGAGATTCGCGCGTGACGCACATACATAATATCCGCCCGGAGTGACCTGGAAATGACTTCCTTTTAACGTAAAGCAAATAACGTCTTATGTCATACTTTCATTTGATTATATTTATGATAAAGTCGTCTACGACTGGTTCCGTAACATCCTTGGAGCTAGGTTTTTTATTGTTGTTATTATTGAAATGATAGTAGATTAGTTCCCAAAGTTGGTTTATCATTGGCGATGTAAGTTATGGTTAATATTTCTTATAGCATCAATTTTTATGGTGATGAACATTTACCATTACGTAGCCCCTTTGCTACTCCGTTTAAAGATTTTATTCAAGAAAAAAAACTTATAAAAAAATAGATTGGTTTGAGTCCGAACGTGGATTTATATCATACAATATAATATTGTTCTATCATTATTATTTAGTTTACGAATCTCACAAAGACAAGCCTTAAACACATTATTGATTATGAAATGACAGACATTTAAATTTATTGTACTGAGTTGTAATTGCACCCTTACTAAACATTACAAATCAGAGAAAGCTTACGAAATCATAATTGTGTTATCAATCTTATAAATTGTTATAATGTTAATAGTGTCATAATTTTAATTTCAATTATTATTTGAAGGTGACGATCAGGATTCTGACATTCTAATGTTTTGAATTCAAGTTTTTCAAGCATAAATATATTCTATAAGCTTTCTTAATAAATAGCCTATTCAAGGCATTTTTTTTTTCAAATCGGAACAATCATTGTACTACTATAAATGTTATGTGAATCGCAGGACAGTAAATAAATTAATATATTATATAAAAAAAAATACGATGATGCTGATTATAATAATGGCCTTAAAAAACGGATTAAATCAATTGCGCAGAAAATATAGTGAATAACTGTGGGCGTAAATAATTCTATACATTAAAATGTAAGCTACACTTATCGTATCGTATTTCTTATCTGCTCTTCGTACATATTAAAAATACCTTCAACAAAGGAGTTTACATCGATATTGGAAAGGTACTTTAATATGAGGTAGGAATTCAGGTAATCAAATATATTTTGATATCTTCTAAACTGCTCTGACTAATACATTTAAAATAATAAATATATATTTTTGTAATAGTTCTCTTCAGTTTTAAAATTATTATAATGGAATAAAAAGATTCATTATATATTTTTTTATATTATTAATATTAAGAAGGCATAGGTAAATAGACCAGGTACTGATGGTAAGTGATTCTTCGTCCATAGATATAACCACTACATTAAATAAAAATAATCTTATAGACTGACAATAATTATTAAATATCCTTTAAGCCGAAAGGAATTAATTCAAAGTATTGATGATTGGCCGTTGTAATTATAAATGAGGGTGTAGGTTGGTGGAAGCTGATCAGTTTTACCAGAAAATTGTCCACGTCACTGTAGTATAATTATTATTATTATATATTATTAACTAATTAATTACAGTTATAGGAATTTACTGGTGGTAGGGCTTTGTGCAAGCTCGTCTGGGTAGGTACCACCCACTCATCAGATATTCTACCGCAAAACAGCAATACTTGATATTGTTGTGTTCCGGTTTGAAGGGTGAGTGAGCCAGTGTAATTACAGGCACAAGGGACATAAAATCTTAGTTCCCAAGGTTGGTGGCGCATTGGATATGTAAGCGATGGTTGACATTTCTTACAATGCAAATGTCTAAGAGCGTTGGTGACCACTTACCATCAGGTGGCCCATATGCTCGTCCGCCTTCCTATTCTATAAAAAAAAAAATATTGTACATACAAAATTATATATTACACTTATACATATTTATTAATACATATATATTAATAAATATGAAGATAGACTTCTTATTGGACCACCTGAGAAATAGTTACCAACACTCATATAGCCAACGCACCAACCAAGGGAACTATTAAATATATTTTGTACCTTTAGTTATACTGGCTCAGTCAGCTTTTGAACCAGAACACAGTTGGCGGTAAAATATATGACGAGAGGTACCTAGCCAGACGGGTAGACGGGCAAAAAACAATCCCACCAAGTACATATATTTATCTATTTCATTGTTCAACTTAATCTCAATTATAATATAATTCAATACAGCGCGCAAGAGACAATTATGAACGTGTGTCGTTTTGTCTTTTCAGGGGCGACAAAGCTCGTCCTGTGGGAACCACATTTATAGCGATAAACAAATCACACTAAAATATCTATTGTTTTTAAATTACGAGAAAATAGCCTGTTCTAACACCGTGCTAGTCTGTATACATGTTCGAGTATGTTTTAACATTTTTTTGCTCAGTGTGTGTCAACCCTAACATGTACGTATAGAGTTATAATAGCGATCGGGATTATGTAATACTGTTCAAAAATATATCGATAAGGTCGCGAATAAGGGTAAGGTACTCGTAATCTCTGAACATATATATATTAATAAGACTCAATATTTGTCAACGTTTGCTCATCTCTCAGATTGTACTGAATAGAGCTTTATAAGTTTTCTTGTATAAAGGCGTTAGATTTATAATGTTTTTATTATTATGAAGGCGTTTATTACTTTGTCCATGTGTAATTATTTAAGTCGTAAAAGCCTGCCCTAATATATATATATATAAATCATTTACTATAGTTTACTGTTGTAATATAAAACATAGAAGTAAATTAATTAAATATTTAATTTTTAGGTTTTTTTACTATAATTATTTTGCTCAAATTTTGTCCGTTCTCGCTATATTTAACTCTAAGCTACTACACTAAATACAATATAAAACTTTTATAATTGTTTTTCATTATAGTATGCTAATTAAATTTTAATAAAAACATTATTAGATATTTATAATATAATCGTTAGGGTGTGAGTCGAAAGAAAAAGTTATAATAATGTTAATTTTTATATTCGCAAAATGAAATCTCAAAGCTAAAGTCGAAAATATAAAATTATAAATTGAAATTATGTTTAATAATATAAGCAATGATAATATGTATAAGTCTGTATATAAGTATAACTTCTTCAGGTTTGGGCCCTACACTCCAGCCTGTCCCTACTTAACAAGGGGCAGGTGCGTGATGCAGCAGGGAGGGTCCGTGGTGGACTTATCGTTCGCTACGCCTGTCACGGCGCGCAGAGTGAGAAATTGGAAAGTGGAGGAGGAGGTGGAGACTCTGTCGGATCATAGATACATCTTATTTGAGATCTCCACCTCTTGCAGGCCCGTGGAACCTCTGAGGATGCCAACCACGCTCCCCAGGTGGTCCCTTGGCCAGCTGGATCGTGAGCTGGTCAGGGAAGCTGCTATCGTGCAGCGGTGGGGTTCCGCGGAAAGGAGGGAGGGTGCCAGTGTCGACGAGCTGGCGGACGGTATGCGCAGCGCTCTAAAGGAGGTGTGCGATGTGGCCATGCCGAGGACCCGGCGCAGGCTACCGCGCCGCCAGGTATACTGGTGGTCACCCGAAATAGCGGAGCTTCGGGCGACATGTAACCGGGCGCGGAGGGCATACGTCCGCTGTCGCAGGCACAACGGCCTCGACGCGGATTTGGAGGGACGGCTGTGGGTCACTTATAGCCAGCTGAAAAAGGAGCTGCATCAGGTGATAAGTCAAGCTAAGGAGAGAGCAAGGGAGGAGTTTCTGGTGGGCCTGAACAGGGACCCGTGGGGACGCCCGTACCGTGGTGTGCGAGGAAAGTTCCGCACACACTGCGACGGAAACGTTGCTGCCGGATCTCCTCCTGCGACTGGTTGGTGAATTATTTCCCCAACCAGGCGAACACGTCCCACCAAGTATGCCCCCTCGCTCTGTAACAGATGACAGTGCGGCTTCACCACACGTTACGGAGCGAGAGATGGAGATGGCCACCTCAACGAGGTGGGGCCGGGTCTTTCAGAGGCTCAGTACGGGTTCAGGGAGGGTCGATTAACCATTGACGCCCTGGACGCCCTAAAGACCTGGACCACCGAGGCGGTGGCCCGAGGAGACGTAGTCCTGGCGGTATCGCTGGAGGGCCGGAAACACCATGTCGGCGTTTATACGCTGGCGTGGTACGCTCCATGGCGTTGTACGGTGCACCCATTTGGGTGGATGCTCTGACCGCTCGTAACAGAGCTTTTCTGCGGAGGCCGCAAAGAGTCATAGCGGTGAGAGCGATACGTGGGTACCGTACGGTGTCATGGATGGCAGCGACACTTCTCGCGAGCGATCCGCATTGGGAACTCCAGGTGGAGGTGCTTGCAGAAGTGCACCGGTTCCGGGTGGAAACGAGGTCAAGCGGCGTCCGTCCAGGGTCGGCGGAGGTTGAGCGAGTCAGGGCCCTAGCCCAGCGAGCCTTGATTCGCAGGTGGGAGGAGGACCTGAGGTCCCCCTCGGCAGGCCTAGTGACAATGGAGGCGGTCCGCCCCCACTTGAGTCGCTGGGTGGAACGGAGTCACGGCACACTCACATTCAGGCTGACGCAGGTACTTACCGGACACGGTTGTTTCGGTAAGTACCTGCACCGGATAGCGAGGCGGGAGGTGACACCCTCTTGCCATGAGTGTGTTGCGCCTTCGGACACAGCGTGCCACACTCTGATGGAGTGTGCCGCTTGGGGACCTCAGCGCCTGTCCCTGGCGGCCTTAGTTGGTGAAGACCTCTCGCTGCCGAGTGTGATAAACGCCACGCTTGGTAGCGAGAGGTGCTGGTTGGAGACGGTCTCCTTCTGCGAAAATGTCATGTCGCAGAAGAAGGCAGCGGAGCGGGAGCGTGAGGAGAGAGCCTCCGTTGACTCGCTTCGCCGAAGAAGACCGAGGAGAAGGCGTCGGTACTATGCGCATCTTCTCCTCCCACCGTAAGTGTTGCCGGGGTTAGGGGGTCTTTGTACCCTGAGAACCCCCTAGGATTTGGAGGCCTGCAGAGGCGGGCCAACTGTCGGAGCGTCACGGTAGTATGCGCAAGCGATCCCGTGACGCCCCTCGAAAAGGCGGTGTGGGTACCGCTGGTTTTTTAGTGGGTATTCCGGCGCATCGGTGCCGGCGAGTCCCACATACCCCCCCCCCACTTCGAGTGGGGGAAACGCGTAAACGCGTTTTTCCATCGAAAAAAAAGCTCGTCTGGGTAGGTACCACTCACTCATCAGATATTCTACTGCAAAACAGCAGTACTTTATATAGTTGTGGTCCGGTTTTTAAGGGTGAGTGAGCCCGTGTAATTACAGGCATAACATCTTAGTTTCCAAGGTTGGTGACGCATTGACATTTCTTACAATGTCTATGATCGTTGGTGACCACATACCATCAGGTGGCCCATATGTTCGTCCCTCAACCTATAATATAAAAAAAGAGTAATGGTTCGTGTAATTTTTAACATCGGTTAAATAGTAATTAATATCCAGATATTGCTTCATAAAATTCTAATAATCTACATAATACTGTAAAATTAATATATTTTCAACAATAGAATATTCTAGACGGTATTTTCTCTATTAGGAAGTTTAGGACTCCGGTCAACAGAGAAGCTAAATTAAATTTGCTTTGTTGAGCGTATAGATTTAGCTAAGTCGCGTAAACCCGTGTAATTACTATGATAGCTACTATAATGAAATTTATCATCAACCGTTTGAATATGATTTTGTTTTAATCGATATCTCAAAAGTTTGTCTAAATAATTACTTGGTACTACTAAGCACCTGAAAAAATAGGCTTTTATATTTCGCGCGCACGATGCTGCGGGCGAAAACAAGTACAGAATATAACGAACTAACACAATGGTATTAAAAGATAAATGGAATAACGTTTATATGATATATAGAATACCGCCTGCCTGATCACAATCCCACTAGGAATACTTTTCCTAGAAAGATTTAGATAGATTTTGTGAATCCACGCCACCACCCAGGGTGTTAAGGCATTTACGTGATCGATTGATGGATGTCCGTTACGAAATTCTCTTAGTGGGCTCTTTCGCTAACCACGGGTCGAGATATATAAGCGTAATATCTAAGAGCTAAATTACTACTTCAATGTTATAATTAACTCGTATCCATCACAAACATTTCCAGCACAGTAAATATAATAAGATTGCTTTTCATAAATTTTAGATCTTGCTCGTATGTAATAAAACTTAACTAAAGTTTTATTACGTAATATAATATATCTATTTATAATGTATGTATGAAACATATACTAGTTTTTAAATACATTTTGACACATCTGCGAGTATCTCTATTATGTCAAAAATATCTCAAGATTATAGAGATTCAAAGATACTTTTTATAATGATAAAACTTTAACTAAAAAATTGATAAAAGACTAAATCTCGGTTTGGTGTGATAGTTTTAACCCATATCAACCATTTATCACGCTTATTATGAAGAGGTAAGTTAACATGAAACTTTCATATTAATTGTTGGGTTTGTATATTATGACTAGCTATCGTCTCAGCTTCGCACGTGTAGATAAGAAAAAAATGTATTTTGGAAAGGATTCGGGTAAAATCCGTTCGTAATAGGCGTCTACGTCGAGGAAGGAGTAACTGTGACAAATTTCAAGTCAATCCGGTGGGTAGTTTATGATCTCGTGATGAGTGATATTTCGCTATATACAAATATATTGAGACAATTGTTGGTTAAAGCGCTTTTGGAGAGAACGCTGTCAAAACTATAACAGATAGTTATAAACTTTGCACAAGAGATTTATCGGTCTTCAAAATGTCTACGGAAATTCAGCGACAGCATATTCTTATGTTCAGCATATACATCATATCTTCTATAGATAACTCTTCGTTACCATTTTTATGTTTAAAAAAGGGAAAAAGTTTAATTTGTCACAAAGTATAAATCGTTAAAGATGTAGTTAAAGATATATTTCGAGATATTTAAATGAACATCAGGACAGTACGTGTATAGATTAGTTCACAAATTTTTAGAACACATTTTTTATGAAATAGCACGGAAAAATGAATTCAAGGCGGGATGTTATATATGTATATAGACGTTGTAATAAAAATACAATAAGAACATCAACAATTTATAATACGGCAAGGACAATATTATTAAATTACCATTTTGTGATCGCCCGTCGTAAAGGATATTTCTAGACGACGATTCACTGATATTGGAATACTGGCTTGAAACGTGAGTCGACTGCGATTCAAATTGCAATATACGTATTTTGTTGAAAATAAAATGAGGTATGGAAAAGCTATATGCATGTTGCACGCAACGTTCCTTGCGTAATTTATTTTTAATTTAATGTATGTACATAATATTATTAATGTTATTTACTTGAATAAAGAAAAAAAAATTGCGGATGATTTGTCATTATCGTCATTTGCTTGCACTTATTACCTGACCTATTTTCTGTTTCTATTTCTAGTCATTTCCTCAGTCACTTCCTTCTTAAAAGAAGGAAGGATTACTCCACTCACATAAAGCAATTAAATTTTTTTCTGACTTTTACTTGTAAGTATTGTGGAACCTTCGGTGCCTAGATATAATGATATAAGTAGGCGTTCGTATGCATATTATTCTATTTATATAAATAAAAATATAATAGTTTGTACGTTTTTATGCGTTCTTAAAATATTTCATCCGATTGTTATGAGACTGAATAAAAATCAATTATTCCTTTGTCCTTCAATAGAAACTTTCTATGTATAATAATAATAATAGTATTACCTGTGCGAAGCCAGGACGGTAAGCTACTTATATATAAAAATATATTTTTGTATATCTCTTTGAGATTAACACACTGACATTGGTCGATTACCATGAAATTGGCACATAATGTTCTTTTTCATGAAGATTTTTATTACTTTGTTGTGACTCGCCACTATGTGATTCTGTAGCAAATCATCTTTTAGACAGTTAAACTCAATCAATATAGAGATAGCGATGTCTTATAATTCTTTATATTTGAAAATCTTATATTATTTAAACCAGCAAACAACAATGTTAACAGGAGTTTTTACACTATTCTTGTAGTATAACATTCATTATATATACATATTTTTTTTGTTAATATTTAATAATAAATAAAATATATACTTGATATATAATTAGCTACGATAGTTTTAAACGATATCAAAATCCACTTAACGCAGAAAGTTAAATAACGAGTTATTCAAATTATTAATTAGTTTTCAAACTGTATTTTAAAACCTGCCAAATAAACAAAGGACCGAAAGCAATATTAATGAGAGCTTGGTATTGATCAATTAAATTTAATATCGTATACTCGCCGCCCAGTACAGTTTGACGCAATAATTATCGGGAGGTCTAAAATTAATAGCATTAACATTTCCAAGGAATCTATTAAGATTGTAATACTGGATTTAGCTAATCCTTATTAATACTGAGATTGTCCAGTGGTTAAGGCACAAGAATATTAACCCAAGGTTGCGGGTTTGAACCCGGGTAAGCGTTTATGATTTATCATTAGTATTTGTGTCTTTTTCACCTCGTAATCGATAATGAAGAAAAACATCGTATAGGTGGCGTGTGCAGGAAGAAAATCTGCCACGTGTATGGGATGGATTAGCGTGGATGAATGAACCTATGTCCAGCAGTGGGACCTTTACAAACTATTACCAATACTTTACTTATTACTACTTGCATTACCTTGTAAACCTGACATTGATTTATTATATCTTTAGTTAAGAGACACGTAGCTAAAATTTTATTCAAAAAATAACTTGAGTAGTACTTCTATTTATAAACATCGAGTTAGTATAATACATTTAAACATATTCATCGAGCGAGTTTAGATATCGATTTAATTCCCCAGGTGTCTGAAACGACTTTTCCGTTATACAGAAAATAATTGGAAAATCGTGAGTTTCATTTTAAACATGATAAAGAATCAAATCCACCCATAACATTAATCGCCTTGGGTTGGGTCAAAATTGCAATTTTACTCGAAGCTCTTCCCATTTATATATGGATCCGAACTTAGTTGGTTTTACCGTTCTAATGTATCACTTACTAAAACAGATTTAGAACTGCTCTCTGCTACCTACGGTTTATAAAGGATTATTTGCTGAAAAATCGATAACTTTACGTATTGTGTAATCGAGCTAGTAGATATAGAATACAATACGACTTATGTAGAAATAAAAATTGTTAGTAATTATCTGAATAAATAAAATATATGTAAAAACTTTTTGATTACGTCATCAAAATGTTTTTTTTTTTGACAATCAAAGAACAGACAAATTTGAAATTTGACATATCTTCCTTATTAGGTCAACGTCAAGCTATCACCGGTGCGGCATGTTGTTCTATCTAGACGGGTAGAATATAAGTTAAACAAGAAAGAAAACCACATAGCCTATTCCAAACAGAAAATAAATTAAGACGAATAAGTAACGTTGACGTTGGATAAACGCGACAATATTGGATCGAGATCTCCAATACTCCATGATGTTCATTATGGATTCGCGAAAAATTACGTCTTGTATGGCGAAGTTGCTATCGAAATTATGGAATTGAAATGGATACATGTACTTCAGTGGAATTATGTTGTATTATAAATAAATAAATATTAATCAAGAACTGTTTATAGTGTATAATAAAGGTGTTATTCGATTCGATAAAGGGCTTCTTCGATTGTAATAGGTTATAATGTAATATATTCAGAGTTAGTGAACAGGGTGGTAGGGTTTTGTGCAGGTCCGTCTGGGTAGGTACCACCCATTTAACACATATTATACCGCCAAACTGCAATACTTAGTATTGTTGTGTTCCGGTTTGGAGGGTGAGCTAACCAATGTAACTACAGGCACAAGCGACATTGTAATTTCTAAGGTTAAAACGACGATCTAAAAATACTTGTAAGAACCCACTTAAAAATAATGTTATATCCATTCAAGGTTTTGGACTTTTGATACGGTGCACTAAAATAAACACTGTTTACTTATCCTTTCCAAGACAGTTCTCAACTGTCTCTGCAAAAATAAAAATATAGGTACTTGATTCTATATTCCACTCGTACGAAGTCGCGGGCAAAAGCTAGTTATTCAATAAATATTTGCTAAAATAGCTCAGTCAATGAAACCTGTTGATTTTATCCGAAGGTCGTGGTTTAAATATGGACAAGCAACTGAGTTTTCATATACTTTATTTTTCGCAGTTTGTTATTAATCTCAAGTTTGGCATGTGTCGGATGAAATTCAGCCACATGAATAATCACCGTAATACGCAGTCGCAGAATGGTAGGATAATTCAAATCATCTCTAAGCACGTCTTTACAGACTGTTACTTCACATATAATTATATTACATTTAGCTTAGTTCTCTATGAACTTAAAATGAACGCAACAATATGTCTTATAGTAGTGTTAATCATATCATAAATATGTTAAGGTATTTAATTTTTTTTTACATTTATTTATTTATTTTGACACTTTATTGCACCCAAACTTAAAACTAAAAATTACAATATTTAAACAAAAAAAAAAAAAAAGTTGCATGAGGTGCAACAGGCGGCCTTATTGCTAAGCAGCGATCTCTTCCAGGCAACCTATGGGCAGAGGATCATAATATTTATAAATGGGAAGGGTACAAGCCAGTTTACCTATATACTACATACATAATACATACATACATATATATACTACACTACTATTATATATAATATAAATATACATATATATATATACTATAATAAATACATACATAAATAAATACATAATATATATATAATAAAAATAGGAGATATAACAAAACAAAAAATTAACAACGACAACGACTGCTTAGTATTAATAATGCGACAAGTAAAAGTCCTTAACCATACTTTTAAAAACGTACATACATTTTTACATTGTGAATTCTTTAAATAATTCTCAGTAACAAAATTAATTTACTAATCGTTGAAAAAAGAAAACATTAATTTACTTAAAATGCTGTTGTTTGTTACCCTCAAAATATGTTACGTTATTTCATCTGCGGAATCATATCAATAGATTACTTGTTTTTGCACTAAGTGATTGCCATCTGACCTACCCCTGTGGGTAACACGGTCATGTATTGAATCAGAACTACTATTTACTAAATGACTATTATTGCAGATATGTTGTGTTCATATATAAAATATATTTATATGTTTATATTTTGAATTTAATTGTGTATATTTCAAACTAACCACTTTCGTTAAGGTTTTTTTTTCTAGAACTCGACTATAAATCCCATAATATTTTTATGTATATTTAAATTTATTGTTAAAAGAGTTGAATTAGATAGTAATAAAAATAATGTTCTTGCAATTCGGTATATGTGAGAAAAGTGAAACCTTGTTGAGTTAGAAACGTTTCACTCAAACGTTACATATAGAAACGTTTTCCTCAAATTCGACCTTGAAATGTTACTCACGTTTTCCTTATTACGTCACGCCAAAGGAAATTTCTCTACAATAAGTCATCAGTCTTTTTTAAATAATAATATTATAATAATAGTAATCATTTTCTAAATGTATAACTGATATCTACCATTTAAGTGTAAAGCTTTCCTTCCTAGCAAAGTAGGATCGGCAAAGTAGTAACGTAAAAAGCATCTAGATCGAACCTATAATCCTTAAATCGCGAGACTCGTACGCTATTGGCGCTTCGTTTCTACCCATCGTGTAGGAACCGTGCCAACTGTCAATCTATCAAGATTTAGGCGTAGCTTTCCATTAAGCTTTGCAGTCAGCAGTTTGTAATGTTCAAATAGAAGTAAAGTAGAAATTTTGTTTTAATTGGCGGACGTCGAAACACGCCACCTGATGGTAAGTTGCCACCTCCGCCTATAGACATTGGCATTGTAAGAAATACTAACCATCCCCTACATCGCCAAACCGCCACCAACCTTGGGTACTAAGATATTATGTCCCTCATGCCTGTAGTTACATAAGCTCACTCACCCATAAAACCTTTGCAAAATAAAGTTTTGCAGCAGAATATCTGATGAGTGGGCGGTACTGATTCAGACGAAATTGCACAAAGCCCTACCACTAGTACTAACTGTAGGTGTTTTTAAAACACAAATAAGGTTGCTGAGTAATGTAAATACTGGATCTTGTTTCTTAATTAAGTGTACGTCGGGTATATGTTGTTACTTTTACGTTAAGAGAATGCGTATCACTTGTGAATTTTTTCCTTTGTTTAATTTGTTTTGTATGGGAATTAATCATTAGCTTAATTGGAAAAATTATGTATTTTATAAATAAATTATATGTTTGAAGAACACAACGGTTCTCATTATACACTATTTTTTCTATTAATAATATCAGCGCCTTATAAGACGAATAATGAAGAAAATTGTCATCAATAAATAATTTGGCTTTACTTCATTTTTCCACCAATGCACGATTATTATAACATCCATTATAATTTTACTATTGGCAATATAATTTCACATAATTTTGTAAATTTTCGTGTTCGGTTACGCACCGATTTCGATTATATTGTTATGTTATTGCATTCAGATACAAATTAAAATAAATATATAGCTTATTAAATAAGCTTCTTTATCATCGCGATTTCGCCTGCGCGTGAAGTGTTAGGTACATTTTCCTTTTGTATGTCCTTGATCCGTCCTATACCCTGACAACGTTTATGCAAAAAATCATGATGATCGGTCGAGTAGTATAGGCGTGAAAGCGTAACAAACAAATAAATAAACAAAGGGATAGTTTATATATCTTATAGTGGAAAAGTGTACGAAGATGGTGACCATTTACTAGGTGGCCAGCAAGTCAATTGAAATAAATAAAAAACTACTAGACTAAATAAGACACGATATTTATCCTCAGCATATTCACCCTATTTATCAATGTATCTGTAACGAAACTTGTTCCAAGTTAATTTAATACAAGTTGCAACGTTAAGACAACGGATTTACGTTTGTTAATTAAACATAAGGTGGGATGAGAGAACAGCTGTTAATATAGTGCGCTCACAAAGAAGTTTCATGCGTCAGAATCTGGAACAAGGCTTAGGGTTTTTACGTAGCGTTTGTGTTTTGTTTCATCAACTATGTCATATACAAATACTTAAATCGTAAGGTCTATACTTATATACGTATATTAAATGTTAGGTATATCAGATGTTTAATGTTGTAACGATCACTTCAGTTATGGAGTCGTGATGAGGTGATAGGTTAATACCTACTATGTTAATACATGTTTATACATAAAAGTATAGTATTCATACAATTATAACAACAACAAGCTAATACTCAGCTTCACTAATCTGAGTAGTCACTGTAATGACAGGATTAGTAATATCATCGTGAGTCAATGAAACCTTCAAAAAAATATAAAGGTTTGTTTGCCAAAGATTATTATACGTGTAGCATAGCGACTTTTAGATAAAACACACATTGGAAATGAAAAAATCACCTCGAGGCAGTTTGAAATATAAAAATAATAAATTGTAAACAACCGTTACAAAAATGTTGAGAAACATAATTCCACGATAATGATTTTCAATGATATTATGAAATAAAATAAAAATAATAGAAGTTTGCATTTACTGTAATCTAACAAATTTTAAATAAGTAGGTAGATGTAAAAAAATTACGTTATCGTAAACATACTACTACCCATAATTGACTATTTTTCTAATATTACGATGTACTACATATTAGCATGTCACTTTAATATTGTATATAGTCATCGGGAGAGACAAATGTCTGAGCCACAGGCTCGATTTAGTTAAGGCGCTTATACCCATTGAATAAGTACGTAATTGTAATGTATCCATGTTATGGACCCTAAATATATAAATTATTGTTTGTTAAGTAAATAAAAATTTAAGCTTACCTTTGAAAGTATGCACTTTCGAATTAGACATCACGTGCCATAGCTGCGGATCACCAGCAGAGGGTGCCAGCACCAAGTGCTGTCCTGATGGTGCGAGTTGGAGTAACCGCACTCCAGCTCCTGGAGTTGAACCACCCACTGATACTACTCGGACCGTTGATGCTATTGGTGGATGTAGCCTGTTAAGAAAGTTTGACATCAGATGGCTCATAAATACTCTAGGTGCAAACAATAAACTTTTGGTGATAGTAGAGCTAGTTCAGTGTTCGCGTATAGATTCAGAATTGCGATTCAACGGAAATAGAATCCGCATTCTTACACCATTCCACGCGGTTACCATCTGTAAAGTAGCATTTTTTTAATTTTGATTTGTGAATATTCATAATTCTCATTCAAATAAAATATTGATTCTTTAATATCCCCGAAAAAAGCTTTGTTCGACATTGTAAATATTTATTATTGACAAAATATTATTATTAGTACAGACGAGAATTCAATATCGGACAAACATATAAACGTTTTTTAGCGAAACAGTTAAACTCTGATTCATCTCATTCGGTCATTATTGATTTGACATTTGAAAGAAGAAGACACATTACTTAACTAATCACTTGCTAAACAACGTTTATAAGTGAGGCTGTATTTGTTATAATATAAGTGATGCAAGAAAGAAAACATCCAATCCGTTAGATATCGAATAAGACAAGGCGAATGATGATGAATTATTTATTGGAAACTGGATATACGGAGATGCGTTTAAATATTTTTAATTTAGTTCTAAATATATTTTTACATATTTGTTATCAAAACAACAATAGAAAAGGCTTATATTATAATAAGTTTAATTTCAACCAATTAAGGAATTCAAGACCAGGAAAGAGATCCCATTTATACGTAATCCTTGACATACGCCAAGAACGTAAACGTCCATATAACGATCGAAGCAATTTATTTAAACGATCCTCACCTTGTACCATCGATGAGGTTGAGAAAGCTAATAAGAGAGATAAACAAAGCGATTAGCGGGTTACTTGTCGTTTCAATCTACATCGACAAGCCCCTAATAGATGTGTGACAATTTGCTTCTTAGTGTGAGTGAGGTGAGCGAATTTACAGGTTACTAATTCTATAGGAATCTATCTTTATTTTATATAATATAAGTATTATTTGTCACATTCACAAAGATATCATCTGTGTGCTTTTTGTGTAATATATATATATATATATATATATATATATATATTTAAATGAACCTAAAAAATAAGTACTGATAAGATTCTAATTCGATACTTTTATTCTGCCATCAAATGACATAAATCATGTATGAAATATTTATACAGTTATCATAATATATGATGTATTTACAATATACTTGAGAACTAGTATGTCTCCCATGCAGATAGTTTTTCGTCATTGAGTACGTTTGGTTTGATCGACATCGGTTAGGACAACATCATTTTCATCGCAAAAATTAAAAATCAACAACACGAATTCTACACTTTTTATCATATATAATCTTGTATGTAATACTATGAATTTTTATTTTTAATATAAATTTTAAATTAATTACTTAGCAAATATCATAAGTTCATTAATTTTAAAAGCAAATGTCATATCATTTTCGTTTACCATAATAAGAAAATCGTGTTTCAAAAACGTTAAAATACGGCCTGTTTTTACCATTTTGTGTACAAAGGATGCGGGTAGCAGGTGCGGTTTGGTTTGTTCGGCGGCCTTTAGGTCGTTGGGTTAATACCACAATCACTATAAGTATACAATACATACGCTTTTATTATTAGGGAACGCTATTAATTCAATAACATGACGGCTTTTATTGAAATTAATGAGCATTGACAACAAGCATGACATTTGAAGATTATTCACTCTGAAGAAATGTAACGATCATTTATAAATACAGTCATATATTTTTTAGAACAAAGTATTTATATTACTTACTATTTTTCTGATAGTAAATATAATTTATAATAAAAAAATATACAACGTATCCTTTGAATTTATTTTACTTTCGAAATTTCTACATTTATATTACTATTGAAACCATGTTTATTTTATGTATATACTGCAGGATTAGAAGTAGGACGTCAATACAAATTTAGTCGCCACCCGGCTACCGCAATCATCAGTATAAAGTAAAACATATGACTGGGGACTCAATTTACATATTTCCACAATGGCTTATCGAGGGTTGCAGCGAATTATTCCATTTTTAAATGTCAAAAACTAAATATAAAATATTTATATTTTTAATCGATTGTCATATCAAAAGTATTTGCGATGTTTGTGTGGACCATACTTAAAGTAAAAGTATCCTATGCGTTTTCTTCAGGAGTTGTGACGTCATTAGAAACAAAAAATGGCGGCCAATAGAAGTATAGCGTAGGATGCGGATGAGTATGTATATTGTTATTATGGAAAAGAATAAGCTGTTGTGTATAATAATATATATACACTTGCTTTCTAAAATGAAAATTCAATTTTAAGTTGTATTGTTTCTTCAGAATTGGATTTGAACTATAAATTCTTGTTTTAAGAGTATATCTCGTTTGGCTCATTAACTAAACTTTGCAAAGTTAGTTGACATTTGCGTTACTGCTCTGCTTTGCCGGCTCGTAATGAGACGTTTTATATAGCGAGACGTTATATACAGCGAAATTAGAGACTAGCTAAATGCGTGGGATAGTTTTATTTACAAATGTACAAATAAGTACTACTTAGTAGATAAGCATTTGCTTAATAATTTAATCGTTCATTTGACGCCGCCGGAGGTTGTGGGTTCGATTCCCACTCAGGACAGTTTGTTCTTGTTTTTATTTCTCTAGTGTTTTAAAATTTCAAATCAACACCTACATAATCTAAAATTGTTAATTCTATTGTGAAGTATGAATTACGTTACGCAGCTTTCAAATTATCGATATATATATTATACTTATACCTATATCAATGAAACTTCATGCTAACTATTTTTGACGAGCCGTTTGGCGTGGTTGGTAGGTACCTGCCTTTCACGCCGAAGGTTGTGGGTTCGATTCTCACCCAGGGCAGACATTTGTGTGCATGAAAATGTCCGTTTGTCCTGAGTCTGGGTGTAATTATCTATATAAGTATGTATTTACAAAAGAAAAGTAGTATATCAGTTGTCTGGTTTCCATGGACCAAGCTCTGCTTAATTTGGGATCAGATGGCCGTGTGTGAATAAAGTCCCAGGATATTATTATTATTATTATTATGCCCGCTGTCAGATAATTTAATAATTGTTATAATTGTTTTTAATATGTTAAAACATCTGACGATTCACAAGCCGCTATACCACACTCTGCTCCATACCTATATACATTTATGTATTATACTTATATAATTATGTTTTTTGTAAAGTAATAATTTATTAGTATACCGATGGTCGAATTCTCAGTATTTATAATGAAAACGAGAAAGATTAAATCCAATTCTATTAAATAATTCGAGAATATATTTATAGAAATGTGTGTAATATTGAAATTCATGAATATCATTTCTAATTAAAAAAATCTAATAAATAAATATGGAGTAATTAAAAAAAATACGTTTAAGTTGAGATGGCCTAGTGGTACGAACGCGTGATTCTTAACCGATGAACGTGGGTTCGAACCCGGGCAAGCACCTCTGAATATTCATGTGCTTAATTTCTGTTTATAATTCATCTCGTGCTTTTCGGTGAAGGAAAACATCGTGAGGAAACCTACATGTGTCTAATTTCATCGAAATTCTGCCACATGTGTATTCCACCAACCCGCATTGGAGCAGCGTGGTGGAATAAGCTCCAAACCTTCTCCTCAAATAGGGAGAGGAGGCCTTAGCCCAGAAGTGGGACATTTACAGGCTGTTACTTACTTTGATAAACGTTTAAGTTACGTTTAAGTTTTTTTAATAGAATAAATATGTCTTTGTTATTTTTATTATAATAATATATAGCAATGCTTTGCATACAAAGCGGCAACTGAGAGGGGAACGATAGTGTAAGAATGTCATGCCGTTTGCCGTCACGGCATACAAGTCGGCCTTACTCCCAAAGCGCGCCAATTCATTGCATCAATAATGTTATGTGAATACTTTTAAAATAATATCTATTAATCCTTTTGTCTGTATTATTTTTATAGTATTGTACGTCACAATTAACTATAAGCAATGTAGCGAAAATTAAAGGATATATATGAACTATAAACGAAGAACATCTTGTCCGAGCCGCGAATATTAACTTAATCATTTTTTAGAATATCGAGACGTGATGGAGAGTGCAAGAGGCAATCTAGGAGAGGATTACGTACTTTTAAATGCTCTACGCGTACTCTACGAAGTACTGTAGTATAATCGAAGTAAAAAATACTTACCATCCATTGAGTGGTACCAGCAGCGGCTTGTCGTAACCGTCGCACCACGCCATGGCGGCTGTAACGAGGGTGGCGAGCACACCGCGCCGCGCCACCGCAGGCCGCAGCCACGCTATTATCTAGATTGCAAAACAGACCGCTGCTTTATTTAAGTTAACGGCTCGAATTACCGACAAACTCGAAATTGTATTTTGTAAATAATTAACGCGTTTATTTTCTGGAGAATAAATTATTATTAAATGTTTTGTATTAATTTTGTGGTTTCGTCTATAATACGTAGTATAATATAAATTGTATTTAAAAATCATAAGGTTTTAAAGTTGCGTGCATTACCAAATAAATTCTAGCATTATTTTCTAGTACGAAAATATTTTATAACAAGTTGCTTGGAAAATTAGAGTACGGAATGAATTCCTATGTATGTTGTTTCTAGAAGGACTAATCTGTATGGTACCTTTGAAACAAACATAGATTTAACAGTCATAAGGTATGTATGTCTTCAAACCTATTTGAGCGAAGTACATTTAAAGGATTAACTCCGGTGGAAAGATGGAGGAACCTTTAAACGAAGAACACTAAGTAACTTTTATAAAATTATTATACAATTTTCGCACGCAAATAAATAACATTTACAAAAATTAATACTGTTACACAAAACAATTTCATGAATCAATATATATATATTGTGTAATTCACATTTCTATTTATTTTTTTAGTATGGCAGAACTGCGTATTTAGTGTTTAAAGTATGAGCCATGAACTTGTTAAATATAATCGCTAGAGAACCTTAAGCAATTAACCGTTGCTTTATTTTCATTGCCTCGTCTTAATATATCCTTGGTTATCTCCAGCTATTTAAACTTCGAAGGTCCGTAATGCCCTAAGTAAAGGACAGATTGGATGGAGTACGATGGTCTAAAATTACATAAGTTTGTAGATTTGACCAACTAACAACGGAACATTGTAACGGAAACTTAAATCTTTAGATTATATCGAAACGATGCACAGCTTCCTGAAAGTTATTGTTAATACATTTTAAATCAAAAGTTGCGATTATGACAGTCGTGGTTAAATGAACTGATCAAAATGTATAAATATGGAAATTAAAGTTAATAACCTTTTAGTTGTTGTGTTATTCAAAAGTTTTATTGTTAAAATTTTATACTGACTTTTAGTATTTATAAATTACAGTAAATTTTTAACAAATAAAAAGATGAAATGTCATTGAGCTGAATTAAATATTACACTAATAAATATTAATATATTTCGCTATTAGTTCTACGACAAAATTAAAGAAAACACAGAAACCAATCAATTGGTTAACTAATTAGTAAATAATAATTGCGATAATAACACGATTATATTAGAGAAATAATAAATGAAAAAATAATCCTTCACTCTGTATTTATGTCTTTGTATTCGAATAAAAATGTAATGGCAAATTCCGAAGTGACGTAAGATAGTAGAGAAGAAGGTCAACAGGAAGGTTACCTACATTTTTAATTTACGTTCCGTATAAATGTCTTCATGAAAAACCCATCACAGGAATTTTATCGTGTTTCGTCGTCGTATTTAAGGCTATAAGCTTGCATTGATTGACAATGAGTTTACAACTTAATGAATTGAACATTAAAGTTTTAAATGTTGATATTTTTCTTGATTAATATCTTGACGTTAATTAAATTTTTGTTAATTGAAGATTATACATCCATAAAAAAGGAAGGAATTGTTTCATTTGATTGAACGTAATTAATGAATAAAATATATAAATAGGCTCATATCATTTTCTTTCGTTGGTGACGAATTTGAAAAAAAAAATAGAATATTAATTATATACATTACGTAAATAAAACTATGCATACTGTACTTTTATAGTACCAATATATAACATAGATCAGTTTCAATAAACTAACAGTGACCACTTACAATTTGATAGTGTCTGCCTTTTCCAATTGCCTTAAATAAATAATCTTTAGTATATAATAATATAACTAAACTCCCGCAGGACACGATAGTAAAATGTCATGATATTGACTATAATAGCTTTTTTTTTTTTTTTTTTGAATAGGAAGGTGGACGAGCATATGGGCCACCTGAGGGTAAGTGGTCACCAAACGCACTTAGACATTGGCATTGTAAGAAATGTCAACCATCGCTTATAGCCAATGCGCCACCAACCTTGGGAACTAAGATTTTATGTCCCTTGTGCCTGTAATAACACTGGCTCACTTACCCTTCAAACCGGAACACAACAATATCAAGTATTGCTGTTTTGCGGTAGAATATCTGATGAGTGGGTGATACCTACATAGACGAGCTTGCACAAAGCCCTACCACCAGTAATAACCAGTAATAGCTTTAACATTTACGGAATAAAATAACATATCACCGTTAGTCGGGTTTCACGAGTGACATACGAAGTGAGCTCTTACAGAATAGCTCTGCAGAACAATAAAAAAAAATTACAGCTACAAAGTTATTTCAAAAATTGCTTCTGTAATTGTCATTATATATTAAATTTATTGTACGAACAATATATAATCATACCAAATAGATTCTTGCGTGAAATAACAACTCTTGTATTTTACATATAATTACAGAACTAATAACAGAAAATCATCTAATTTGTAAACAAAATACTAAGCAAGTAATAACACCAGATTTGTAAACAAATGGAAGAAATAGGAGAGGAATTATAAATATATATTTACCTGAGCACCTAATTGCATAGGATCCCTAGTGAGAATGTCGCTGGATTTTCTCACTGCGCCGTAAACTAGCTCCACGTCTCTATCCAGGATATAACAACGGACGTGTTCAAGAATACAACGTAGGTAGGATATCGTTACTGTTTGCACCTGTTGAACAATTTACATATATTATATATTATGCGATGCGACTTTTCGCGATTACTATTTAGATTGACCTCAAGGTGTTTTAAGTACGTCACGTTCTCTCCTATTGAGGAGCAGGCTTGGAGCTCATCCCACCACGTCACTCTAATTAATGCGCAGATTTTTATCCGACACATGCATAAATGTTATACTCAAATTAAGCACAAGAAAACTGACTGCTGGTTTCGTGGTTGGACTCGTAATCATCGGCTGTAATGTGGGCCATTTCGTCTCACTTTAATCGTAAATTATTTAAATAATATAAAATATCGCATACAGCAATCTTAACACTAATACATCTTACCACATGCCCAATGATTGATATGCGAATACGTTTTAATACCTCCAAAATTATCTAAAAAGCTTAAAGCTAGTTATTAAGTTTTTATTCATTAACATTGAATATATTATTCTTTCTTTTATTCTTATTATTTAAAATAATATTTTAAATTATTCCATGTTGTAGAATAAACTGAAGGAAAAATTACAAAATAATTAATCAACAAACATTGTGTCAAGTTATACCGTGTTGTGATATTTAAGGAATACGGCAAGTAGAACCTTCGTGACTCGCATTTGCACTTGAAACAGCAGATATACCTAATTATTTTTCTTATTTTAATATATAATATATAAATATTCTATTTATAATTCGGCTTTGGATAGGAATAATACGATTAATAAAAATTATTACACGTGTTCCTGAAAAGCTCCCGATCCAACGATTGTTGAAGCTTAAGACGTTAAATCTAACGTCTTAACTTAGTTAAAGCTACGTCACGATGTTTTATTTTAAAGCAAGTATTAGATGAGATATAACCAAAAACATTACCTGCGATTTCTGTTAAAACACATTTATATGAATACGCATATGTCATAATAATTATGTTATAAAGCTATGTGAGGAGCCGAGATGGCCCAGTGGTAAGAACGCGTGAATCTTAACCGATGATCGTGGGTTCAAACCCGGGCAAGCACCACTGAATTTGCATATGCTTAATTTGTGATTATAATTCATCTCGTGCTTTACGGCAGCGTGGTGGAATAAGCTCCAAACCTTCTTCTCATAAAGTGGAGAGGAGGCCTTTAGCCCAGCAGTGGGACATTCACAGGCTGTTACTAGTAAAGCTGCGTGTACATATGTATATAATATACATATGTACACGTAAATCTAAAAGTTATTTTATTAACTTTATGTTATTAGTTAAAAAAGACTTACAGCGGCGAGTAAGAAGTCAAAATTGCAGACAGTTAGGTCTTTTAGTTTTGAGAAGTCACCGGCGAGTAGGAGATGCAGCCAAGACTCTTCCACGTGTCTCTGTGTAAATGCCGCTGCAGTTCTGCTAGCGGAGTGGAAGGGCGTGGAGTCCAGAAGTGCGTCATCGTCAACGCAACCTGAGTTTGGTAAGAGGGTTGAATTTAAAAAAGCGAATCGAATTTCTTTAAGCCTACGAATTACTTACCTAAAATAAAGAATAAAATAAATTTTGAAGATGGCCAGATATTAGCTAATTTGGTCAGATAAGAAAAAATGGTTTAATTATTTCATATGTATACTTTGAATGTGCGATTATTAAATAAAATCAAGTTAAAAACATAAGTAATATATAAGAACCACGTTTCATATTCGAAAAATAATAATAGCTTTATTATTATTAAAGTGCTATCAAAAGTGCTACATACAAAGAAAATGTAAAGTTGAATTCCAATTTATGCGAATTCGACTTACGCAGATTCTAGTCGGTACCACCTCCCATTACTTTTATTATAACGTATTATTCAGAGTTCCAAACGTACCGACTGGAAATAGATGTCGCTGGGAATGAGAGTTGAACTTGCCGGGTTCCTGTGTTTCCGAAGTGTCAGTGTCGTCAGCGTCGTTGAGGAAGTTGGCGAAGTGTAGCGCAGCGAGGTCGGAGTGCGCGTCACGCAGCGCGCTTTGCACGCGCACGTAGCGGCGCCGTGCACGCGCACTCGCCGCGGCCGCGCGCCATCGCACCGTACTCCTACCCGACACCACGGTCTCCGCTATTACTGACTCTATTCATTGAAAGTGAATAAACAGATCAGTAATTTGGCTTATTTAAATTTATTCTAAGGTTGATGTACAAATGGTGTACGGTCTGAGTGGGACCGTATCACCACACACATAAACCCCTAACATCTTTAACTTGTCAAGAGATGTGATGTAATTACCATTCGGGTACCGTAAATCGAAGATCGATAATGGCCTTCGTCTTTGATATTCTACTTAATTTATAGGTAAAAATTTGTAATTTGTAATCGATAGCCAAATATATCTGTAAATAGAAAAGACATTGACCTTGTGATATCTTCGGTCTTTGATTTTCGTGTTTACTTTTCGGTTCGACGAATAGTAATTAGGTCACTGATCTTTGAAAATAGAACAAAATTTCGCCGTCCTCCATTTTATTCAAAATCAATTCAACATTTTCTGTGTGATTTGATTTCAGATTGAGAGATAAGTAATGCACTCAGAATACAATCTTACAGTATGCATAAAGTGAGATAGTAATCACATAGTTTCCTAATACAGACAAAATGATCATGTCAAAATATGAAGAGTATCGTTATAATATTATTTCCTTATGTAAATGTTTTATTATGAAGCACGATTAATAAATACCAATTTTTAAAGTTAACAAAAAAATTTCAAAAGAATTCCTACATAATATGCATCAAAATATTAAATAATATACCAAAAAGCTTAAGAGAGTTACCATTAAGGTTATTAAGATCTAAACTTAAAAATAGTTAATAGATAAAAAAAATTACTCTATAAATGAATATTTAAAATATAAAAATGTTTTGAATAAATAAATAATTAATTACTAGACTTTTTTTTGACAATGTCTGACATATTGAATTTGAATTAACATATTATGTATATTATATTATTTAGTAACTATGCAGTTTATTTTATATAGCATTTCATACATATATTAATATAATTATTTTCATGTACTATTGGTGTGATCTGCATTTAATATTAATAACTTATTAACAAATATATTTGCTTGCCTATCGTGGGCGAAATGTATAAGTTACTTATAAAGAAATCATAACACCTGTAAAATTACATTTTATCCAAATAAAATTAAAATTATTATTAAATTTTAGGCATACCAAAACTATGGCTGTTACACAAGCAAACTTTTTGCTACAAAAAAGAAGCCAATCTAAGTTGAGCAACTTTACGACGAGAAATCCAAACATAATCTGTACTTACTCATCATATATTTAGCGACACATAAAGTAGAAAAGTTATAGTTGGCGTCCTTGAGTGTAATAACAGCTTCGCTATTGCTAGTTGGCATCAAAAGTTCCAACAGTTCGAGTTCTGTAAGACCGAACTCGGAACAAGTTATGTAACCTAAAACACAAAGAGAACAACTGTTAATTCTATTTGTAACATTACGCAATGTATACTTAGAAAAACCAAATAATTACCAGCCAATTTACTGAAGGCTTTTGAACCGAAGACGACTTCTAAATTGTCAAAAGCACCATCAATATAGTCACCGGAGCTGTTGTTATCAGGAGTATCGTCTAGCGCGTCCAACAAGTAATAACAATTTTGAACTTTGAACTTTTCCTTTTGAGCCGGGGTTAATTGTAGTAGTTCCAAAGACACTGCACTAGTACAAACTAAGAAAACATTTCTCGGTAATGACATGGGTAGCCAGGATAAGCCTGTCACGATATCGCATTCCAATGGATTCACTCTATGAACGTTGTCGATAAAAATCAGCAGAATTTCGTTTTCCATATCTTCGCAACGTCGTAATAAACTTTGAAACCAGTTATTTATATATAGTGGATCGAAACTTGCGTCTTTTGGGAGATAGCCTTCCGGAATGTTCAAGATAATGGATATTTGTTGGCACATAACTCTTAGCAGTTCTAGATTGTAAGCTGATCGTGGCGTTGATGCCGAAAAACGTATTATCCTCAAGACAGGTTTCGGAAAAATTTCCTCAAATTTGAAATATAGATGAGTCAACAGCGAACTTTTACCGGAAGCATCGGGACCATATATCAGCACTGGGGGATGCCGTGACCGACTTTCGTAGTTTTCTTTGGCATTATTTAATATAGTTCTAGCTGCGTTTTCAATTTGTTTAACAGTAACCTTATATAGTTCATTATGTTCTATGCATATCCTAAGGTGAGTAATATGTTCCAGAAAAACTTCCTGCAACAAAAAAAATAAATTAATAATATACGGCAATAAAGTAACTTTTCTACAATAATTAAAGAGGCAGAACATTATTTACGTTAACACTGAGGTATTTTAATAGACGTTGTTTGATGTCGCGGATTTAAGTAAGTTATACCAAACAGTATAATACTATTATATTACTACTTTGTAGCGCTGCCTCGTTGGTCTAGTGGCTTGATGTAATCCGGAGGTTCTGGGTTCAATTCCTAGGTCAGGCCAATAAAAAGCTATTTTTGTGTATGTTTTCCTGTCAGAAAATTCTCAGTAGCAGCCCGGATTCTAGAAGTTGGTAGGGTGTACACTCCCGTGCCTCGGAAAGCACGCAAAGCCGTTGGTTTCTTCCTGAACTCTTTCTGTGTAGGATTGCCGTCCCATTGGATTATGAGACTTAGAAGAGTGCACCTGTGTTTGCGCACACACTTGTGCACTATAATATCTTCTGCGTAGTTGGCTAATCTCTTTTGAGATTGGCTGCCGTGGCCGAAATTGGTCTGGAGGACATTATTATTATTACTTTTTAGCGATAGATGGCGGAAAGAAAATATGTCAGTTTCCTGAATCGCGCTGTCTAGATTCGCTACTGAATATATGTATTGAAAAAGTGATTGTGTTAAAGTGATCAGACAAAATAAATTGTGGTGTGAACAGAGGAAAACTCTTCCTTAGTTTCATTTACCATTTGATCCCTCGATCAAATTTATTTTTCGATTTATTTTACGAATTATTTAATTTACTTACTTACTAAGTAAGTAAATTCGGCAGAAGGCATATTATGTATTTATATATACGAGTTCTAAGTCGTTATATCACATTTTGTCAGTATGTGCGTGACATTTTATTAATTCTCTTACCGTTTGAGATGGCTTTACAAAGAATTTAAGTTCGTTGCTAGAATATACATGGGCTGATAAAATTGATGCTACCTACCCACATAATCTGACGCCTGCATTTGTAAACCCACCGTTACTAAATGAAACTAGTACAGGGAATACCAACCTGTACAGTCTTTTTTCTGCCTTTGCCCTGATCAGGTTCAGTGCTGAGGCTATCGTCGACCAGCGAACCCACCACAGCCTGCACTCCCTCCCTAAAGGGCGACAACTTCTCTTCATTATCCGAAGCTACATCCGTTCGAGAAGAATCTGCTGATGTTGCTCTAGAAACAAACATAAAATTAATAGCCGCATTCCAATGTTCTATTTAGGTAAATGGTCGCCGCTAGATGAGCAGTCCCGATTGAAAGACTATTTCCATCAATACTATGAAACCAAACAAACCAACAAGGTAAATCAACCGAACTAAGGTAAATTACGAATAAAAAAATAATGAAACGCGGTATGAAAAATTTACCTTATTTAGATTTAACAATAGCAATATTTTTAATGATCACTTACTCAAGTCTAATAACGTGTGTTTCAGGTAAAAGATCTTCTAACTTTTTTTGTAGTTTTTTTAATCTTTCATGTGCTAATGCTGTTAGTTTGGAGTCGTCGGGCTCCAAATCTGGAATGTCTCTCAACACAGCTATCAGACCTTTGGGGTGTTTTCCATTCAATAATAATTCTGGAACAAAGAAACTAAGTTAATATTAAATATCTCCTAAAAATACAAACAAATATATTTAATTTTTTTATGACTGGTATGTTTTTTTTTCTTTTTTAAAATAAGACCGCATGTTGGGGAAGAGGCATTTCTAACATGCGGTCATTCATACGGACCTTAAGATTCAAATTTGCTTCATATCAAGTTGCATCAAAATCGGTTAAGTGTCGAAAACATAATAGATAGACAGAGGGACTTTCGCCTTTTAAAAATTACTATAGACATCGCCTCTTAAAACTAACAATCCATACACAAAGGAACAAGAAAGGGTCAGTATATGGCATCAAGATAATTAAACAAACATTTGCGTAAAAAAATTGTGTCGTAATTATTTAAAATAAATTTAATTTAATCTCAAACCTTTAAATAAAGAACTCAATTCAAGAAATTGTAACCGTATAATTATAACCCCAGAAAATAATCTTATGAAACAATTTTTTGCATTAAAGCGTTAATTCTATAGAAAATAAGGGTTGATTAAAAATATCTGAAAGCTAGGATGAAAAAATCCACCCTATTTACCTTTTTTCATCAATGACCAATCAAACGAGAGTAGTTTTAGAAAATATGATTATCATAAAGAGAATACTAACAAAAAACCTCATATAATTAATATACAGTACCAATTATGTATAACATGTGTGATATAAAACACTCAAAGTTAATAAACGAGGCTTAAAGTTTAAAGGTAGAACAAAATAAAAATAAAAACAGATTTTATTTCTATAGCGAGCAATCAACAAGTAGTGCAATAGACTGAAAAGATATTTCAATGCAGCCGTAGCCGTTGTTTCCGGGAAATTAGGTTAACCGTTGGACTATTTTCTTGATTAAGCTATGCAGAGTGTAGCGATTTCTCATCATTTCGTAGCATACTATTTCATTTTATAGAACATCTGTTATTCATTTTTAAATTACACAAAGCTTTTTAGGATTACACAGGTTACATTCTCTAAAATTAAATAGTAATTCAAGCGACTTCAAAATGTTTTCAATTACGTATAAAAATTGTTGTAATTAAAAACATTAATTAATTTATTTCTGAATTTTCTAACATAGTCGTTTTATCTGTAAAATAATCATAGCCTAGTGTTATTATACAAATTTAAGTTTGGTTATGAGTTGATAACACATTAAACAGCAATTAGTAATTTAAAATCGAATAAATTATTCAGAAGACAATTATAATAATCTATCGCCTATACATACTATGCTGACTATTACATGTTACTATAAACATCTTAGCGCTCGGTCCACGGTAGAGACTAACTGAGATTTCGAGCGTCAGATGACGTCAGCGTAAGGTTTCGAGCGTCAGATGACGCCAGCGTAAGATTTGTTACTGTAAGTGCGTTAATGTGTGCGTGAATACTGATTTGCACACATAAGATCTCATTCCACATCAATTCTCGTGAGTATATTCAATCAAAATCGGTTATCACGTAATTGAGAAATAAAATAAAATCCACGAAAAGCATACATGAGTCTAATAAACATTTATAGCCGTTTATGTATAGCTGTTTTTGAGTAATCTCACCGGTTTACGAATGAAAATAAACACATATGACAAACATTTAACCTTCTCTTTTTTGGGTTAGTAGGTTAAATGGATATCAGTTAGTAGGTAATAATCAATTGAAATTTGAAAAATATTATCTAAAGCTGAAACCGAAGGAGAAAGTCGAAAATTCCGAAAATTAGGCGCAACAAGTTATGTTGAACACTCTGTAACTTTTTATTACGGCACTGTATAAACTTGTGTTGATATGAAACAGTTGGCAATAATTTTTTTTAAATCCTGAATTTGCAAACAATATTACCCTGTTTAGCTGAGAATTTGCTTGCTTATACTTTAATGTTTGAGTGCAAATTCTTAATATTATTATACAATGATTTAACTTACTAATAAGTAAGTTCATACATATATATGCATATGATAATGATGATAGCATTCTTTGGAAATGAAACGATCGTCTCCTGGCGTCTTTCTTATATTGATACTATTATATATTTTGTATATGACAAAAATTAAATCCGTTGATTGTCTTTCACGAGTTTTTCTCAACTCAGGGTATTTTATTTTCCCAACCGTTGGTAGTTTTTACTTTGACTATACAAAAGCAATACACGCTTCTGTATTGAATAAATGTATTTGAATTTTCCATAATTTGTCAGTTGTTTGCTACCCCCTCATTTGAATAATTCAATCTACATATTTACAAAAATTTAATTAAAATATTTACCGAGTGCCAGTTCGCATTGTATCTCCACGGGGCTTTTTAATAATTCGGTGATATTAGTGCCAGCTTCCAGCGCTTCTAGCGCTAGCGTATTAAACACCTTCTGAACTGTCGACAGCTTCTTCCGCTGTTCTTCTCGTTCATGTAAATCACTGTACCTGTTTTATAAAGAAATATCAATAATTATCTGAAAACAGCAATTCAAAGTATTCATTCTTGGTTTTAGAATTAACAATGAGTGGGTGTCTCCCTCCTAAACGGGTTTACACTAAACTTTCTTCTTTTTAGAAATTATTCCAGTGAAATACTTTTTAACTTAATATTTTGTCATACATCGCATTCTTTCATCATAGAGTAAAACATTCGGTAGTAACATTTTAAAATTATTTAATTATCATGATTTTTTAAATTTACAATATTATATCACGCATTTACGCTCCGCTCCATACGCTTCAACCATGCCATCTATGTATAACACTTTCACTGGTAGGGCTTTGTGCAAGCTCGTCTGGGTACCCACTCACTACCGCAAAACAGCAGTACTTAGTGTTGTTGTGTTCTGGTTTTAAGGGTGAGTGAGCCAGTGTAATTACAGTCACAAGAGACATAACGTCTTAGTTATATGATGTATAAGTACTAACTAAATACATTATTCGTAGATAACCAAGATATTTTCTGTTGAATGAATAGGTGAAATCTACCGACTTGGATGCATTCATCTTTGTATGTCATCTTCGTTTTGTAATAGATATATACTTACGTAATACACACGACAGTGTTTAAAATTATACTGTTTCTTTAAATATAAAGTATGTTAATATCAAATACGATATGAACAAAATCTGAAATGAAATTTCGATTTAGGACGGATTGTTGCGACCTTGGGTATTTTGATCCAATCGTAATAACATAAGCATAAAGGTAAGGAAGGGTCAACATATTGAATAATGCACGCAATCTTGCCTTCCATAGATTTCGTTGGGACTTTTCTCTTTTCGTCTTTACTATAAAATATAACCTAAAGCTTAGATGTTGCGATATTTATGTACGAGGATCTTGCTTGTCCTATAAATTACTTAGTTTACGATCCCACTGAGTAACCGGATCTTATTTCAGAGGTAGATCGTAAACTGCTATGGTCTTAATAGAGGGTCGGGAGGATTCTCTAGAAAATAAAGTGATCTGGGATAGAATAATGCTTAATTCTGCTATTTTTAACACATTTTATAATAACAGTAACAAATTATCATTATTGGAAGTGGTATATTCAGAACATGAAAATAACTCGAAAATAAGACAATTAATATCATTCAAAATGTTTGAAAAAAAGAAACGTTCTAAAAATATCAAAAATATTGTTTCATGGTAAGTTATATATAATGAAGATTATACAATCATTATATACTGCATATTCATTATAAATATCCATATGTTTAGCTTAGGTTATACAAATATAAGTCATGAAAATTACGCAATTTAATCTCAAATCTAAAAATTATCATCTATCCTATTTAATGATATATTTAATGCAATAGTTTTATGAAATAGATTTTTATGATGTTTTTCATTTTTTAAACAAGAATAAACTGCTAGTGTTTATTTTAAATGAAATTTATATGTCTTGTTATTTGCTTAAAAAAATGTTCATTCACTCAATACTGACAGCGAACAAATATTATGTTTAAACGCTTACCATTTCTCATCGCCTTCAAGGTGGTAAGTTCCGTCGTCATTAATTTTGTAACAAGCTCGTAGTAGGGCGGTTTGTGCGGAATCTGACTTGACCAACTGTTCGAATAAATCAACATCGATCTTGAACGGAAGTATCGGCTGGTAAGTGGAAGCGTCACCACCGATGAAACACTGAGACAATATATAAGAGAATAAGGAATACGTTATGTTAAATTTGACATACAGTGGCTTACCAGCTCCACAGAATGATATGAAAAACAATCCTGCATATAGTCTATACTCTTACTACTTTATAAATTACATACAAAATAAATTATAATTAAACGTTTTTTTTAAATATCGGTCATTTACTTGCTTATTTATAACTCATGTCTACTGCGAATATGTCCAGTTAAATTTAATTTCCATAATTAAAATTGAGTTATGCATTTAATTCCTTCGGTATGAGGTTATACGTAATTAGGGTAAAATTATCGAATACGAATATTACTGTCGTACGAAAATCGAGTTAACCTTAAAAAGAACCTTTTTTTTACAAATAACTGAATGACCACTCGAAACAAAAGCTACTTATCCAAAAACGGAGGAATTGATGTGATTGACCCAATTGTATCGTAATTGGGTATACAATTTCACTGATTGTCCTTACTCTGATTTATATAAAAAATGAATTATACATCATTATCTTTTAAAAATGTACTTGTAATTTGTAAATTATTTGTCATTAAAATAAATAATTGAATATGTCTGTTGTATTGAATATGTAACGATCATTTTAATAATTGTGTTTGAATTAGTTTGGAACAAAAAAATATATAAAATATATACGAAATTATTAAAAATAAATCGTTTACCCAAAAAAAAAAACGTTTTGTATTGCTATACGATTTTTTTAAATAACAATCAGATTTCCATGTTTTTATTTCCAGGCAGAATCACAATCGACATTTTAGTATTATGCACTAAATATTATACAAGTCTGGTATGTAATTGCTATTTTAGCAATATGTCCCAATGTTTGTCCGTATCCTCGACGTAGGTGTATTTTATATTTTTATTGAAATAAAACTTACAAGAAAATATCCAGCTTTCGAGGTGTTATTACAGCATCTTATCTCGTCGAGATGGTATCGAAGCAACGCGGGATTAGTTTCATCTCCGCCGTCGGTCCCGTAGTGCATGTCCACAAACTCGAACTGTAGAAAAAAATAATTAATAACAAAAAGATAAGTAAAAGTATTGCTAGTTATAAGTTATATAAAAATGCGTCAATGTACGCTTTAAATAAATACTTAAACAAATACGAATGAAATAAAGATGGTATCAACTTGCAGTTGTTTCAGTACAGCAACGCAAAAAATCATATAATCACTGTTTGTCTCTTTCTATATATTTATTTTTGAAGATGTTTAATAACTTTGATGTAGTTCAGATAGGTATTAAAACAAAAATATGACGGTACATTTATATCGACAAAAGTCAGCAGCTTGACATTGAATTTATAAGAATACAATATATTTAAAAAAAATAAGGCTATGAAGTTGGTTTTTCAATATACCTTTATAAGGAGAACATACAAAATTACAATTAAAAATATTAGTTAAGTTTTTAAGTATTTTACTTAAAGGAGTTTTTTATTTAAGTGTTCATTCTAGAAACATCACTTAAATAAATGAAAAATCGTTTAAATAAGTGATGAATATCCTAATGTTCACCCTTATTTACCCTTAAAGGTGGACTTTTTTCTTCGTTTCGTTCAAACATACAAAAGACCGAAATATAAGAAGGAAGGCCGATTTCTATTCAATAAAAATAAGAACCATCAAAATCAAGTTCTAGTCAGCGGCAGTTTTGCTTATCGTACATTCATTTATATAAGCATTTTAATAAATAAGTACCCGACCCAACTTCAACAATGTACTACAATCACCCTCGGAATACATAGACTTACCATAGTTAAGCCGACTTTTCTAGAACTGTTAAAATTATGGTAATAGCCTGTAAATGTCCCAATGCTGGGCTAACGACTTTATTCCATCACGCTGTTCTAATGCGTATTTTTTTCTTTCATATGTTCATCGATTTATTGCAGCAAGTTACCACGGAAGGTGCAACTACTTCAAAACATCGGATAAATTCATCCATTTGAGCTACAACAGTATTTTCTTGATATTTTGCTTACAATGTTTAATTTATATTCACATTATTTGTTATAGGTTTTGTCTGATCAAAAACATAAAAGCATAAAATATACTCGATTGAAAAAAAACATAAGATATCCATTTTATCTTAGCGTTTTTATCCGTGCAGTGACGGAGAAAGAATACATTTCACTGCCCCTCTCTTTCTCATGGGTGTCGTAAGAGGCGACTAAGGGATATATGAGCGACCATCTCATCTGGTGGCAGGATGCTAGCATCCGTCTGGCTTGTTACCACCGTACGCATGGTGAAAAACTCGTGAAGTGGCTTGCAGCCGCGTTTCGAGGTCAGCCAGCGTACAGCCAGTGCCCGAGCGAGTATTGCCGCGATGGGTGTTGGTCCAATGGAGACGGTTGTTGAACCAATGCCGGGGGAAACTGTATTGACTGTATTTTCCGCTGGCCGCCCGTGGCATAGTACAGAGGCCCGAGCGTGCCTAACCAGCTCGCGAGGCTGCCCCACCAGGCCACGCATAATCTCGGGGTGGACCGTCGTGCCGGTTGGTGACCGGAAGGTGGGGTCCCGGCGGCCACTTCCGGGGGGGTTCGGGGGCCCTTCCGTCCGGCGGGTCAGTGTATTTTTCCTTTTGGCAACCACTAGGGGAAACACGCCTCCACACTTTGCCCATCCCCATCGTGGCAATACGTCGCTCGCTTCACGTCTCTTTTCCATTCTTTTTTTCCTAAATGGTAGCGCAACAAAACAGAAATAACGGTCGTACAGCGGTGCACACCTCCACCATACCCTCGCTGTTTGAGGTCGAGTTCTCTAACATCCGTGGACTCCACGCTAACCTCAACGCTGTCCACCACCATCTCGAGACAGCACGGCCAGCAATGTTGTTTCTCACGGAGACACAAATACTCCGTCCTGCCGATACCAGCTACCTTAATTATCCCGGCTACACGCTTGAAGAATCCTTCAAAGCGAAAGCCGCAGTATGCTTGTTCATCAGGACGGATGTTTGCTGTCACCGACTGCGCTGCTTGTAGGACCCCTCCTTCTCCATGTTGGTGGTACGTGTGGACCTGGTTCGTCAGAGTCGAGTCTACGTGTGCCTCTACAGATCCCACAATGGTGACTTGGAGACAAGCCGATTATTTGACCATCTTAGTCGGGTGGCAGATGCTGCGCAAGAGCAATTTCCTAACGCGGAATTGGTGTTTTTGGGGGATTTTAATGCTTACCACGAATCATGGTTGAAATCCTTCAAAACTGACCATGCTGGAAGGACTGCTCATGCTTTTGCTCTCACACATGACTTGACTCTACTGGTTGATCAGCCCACCAGGAGCCCAGACATTGATGGACAAGCGCCTTCTCTACTGGATCTTCTGCTGACTTCTCACCCGGTGGAATATCAGGTTGTGGTTCAAGCTCCACTTGGTTCTTCGGATCACGGCCTAATATCTACCAAAGTGCCACAGGCCAAGCTGCCGCCATCAGCGGTATTCAAACGTCGCGTTTGGCACTATAAGTCGGCAGATTGGGACGGTATGCGTGATTACTATGCGTCTGTCTCTTGGAAGGAACGTTGCTACAGTGGGAATGACCCGACAGCTAGTGCCGCTGCTGTTGCTGATGAGATCATGTTGGGAATGGAATACTACATTCCTAGCTCAGATCTCATCAGTAGGGGTACGCGTAACCGTTGGTTCACTCGTGAATGTGCCGACGCTGTATTATCTAAGCAGGCGGCATATCGCGCGTGGATCAACGGCTGTGTTAGCGGGGCATCTAACATTGACTCACTGAAAGCAAACTTCAATAAAAATTCCAAGTCCTGTAGGAAGGCATACACGAGAGCGGATGCACAGCGCATTGTACAGTACCTTATTTCGCATCCTAGGGGCTCCCGTAGCTTCTGGCGTCTGACCAAGTCTGTGCAAAACAATTTCTGCCAACCTTCGTTGCCACCGCTCAGAAATCCAGACGGATCGCTAGCTCACAGTCCGCAGGAGAAAGCCGATCTCCTGGCTAAACTCTTTGCCGACAACTCCGTGATCGATGATTGTAGTGCGCTGCCACCAACAATACCTTCATGTGGCCACACGATGCCTGACATCAAAATCAGGCAACGTGATGTGCGTGCGGAGCTGCAATCACTTGATATACGGAAAGCTAGCTGTCCCGATGGAATACCAGCCATAGTGCTGAAGAAGTGCGCGGCGGAGCTGTCTCCTGTGTTAACGCGCCTATTCCAACTTTCTCTCTCTTCGGGATGTGTGCCGGAGGCTTGGAGAAGAGCTAATGTGCAAGCGGTTCCCAAAAAAGGGGATCGGTCTGACCCGGCAAATTATCGACCAATAGCCATCACCTCAGTACTTTGTTAGGTGATGGAACGGATTCTAAACAACCAACTGATCCATTATCTAGAAAATCACTGTCTAATTAATGATCGTCCGTACGGGTTTCGACCAAAACGGTCCACAGGTGATCTTCTAGCGTACGTAACACACCTCTGGGGTGAAGCTATCGACAAGCAAGGAGAATCGTTGGCTGTCAGCCTCGATATCTCCAAGGCTTTCGACAGGGTCTGGCACAGAAGTCTTCTCTCCAAGCTACCGGCATATGGTAGCTGCCTGCTCAGCTATGCACCTGGATTACCAGCTTCCTACACAAGCGTAGCCTTCGTGTTTTAGTAGATGGTTGCGCTTCACAATTCTATGTAGTGAATGCTGGGGTCCTCCAGGGATCTGTGCTATCTCCCACACTCTTTCTTTTGCATATTAATGATATGCTCTCTCTTGGGAACATACATTGCTATGCAGACGATAGTACAGTGCATGGTGGATACCACGGACGCGCAGTGGCTGGGCGAGCGGAAATTGAGGAGAGGCGGAAGGATCTCGTCATTGAACTCGATAGGACGTTAGAGCTCATCGCCAAATGGGGCTCTGATAATCTTGTTGAGTTTAATGCCAAGAAAACACAGGTATGCGCTCTCACGGCGAAAAAGTCAACATTTTCCCCTCTTCCCTCCCTCTGTGGTACTCCGCTGGTGATGCAAAGCAAAATCGCCATGCTGGGGATTGACGTTCGCTGCGACCTTAGTCCAAGGGATTACATCGAGGCTGTTATAAAAACAGCTTCACGGAAACTCAGAGTTCTGAACAAGGTGCGGCGTTTTTTCATGCCACAACAACTGCGCCTGTTATACAAAACACAGGTACGGTCTTGCGTTGAATATTGCTCGCACCTTTGGGATGGCTCCGCTAAGTACCTACTGGAGGCCTGGGACCGGTTGCAGCGAAGTGCAGTACGCATTATTGGCGACGTAAAGGTCACAAACACCCTTGAACCTTTACAATTGCGTCGCGAGATAGCAGCACTGAGCGCTTTCTATCGACTGTATCACGGCGAGTGCTCTGAGGAATTATTCTCTCTAATTCCTACTTCCCCCTTCCTTCTTAAGTCCACGCGAGCTGGTTCTCGATGTCACCGCCTAACTGTGACATCAATTCCATCGCGCACAAAGAAATTTGGTAACTCCTTTCTTTGTCGCACTACCAAAAAATGGAATTCCTTACCAGTTCACGTGTTCCCCTCCTCTTACAACCCGGGTTCCTTCAAAAGAGGCGTGAAGAGGCATCTTGCGGGCCGGCAAGGCGGGGACGGCTAGTATAGAACATTCTTCCCGACTGTACTAGCTGTCGTCGCGTTTGGACTCTACTACAGCTTACCATCAGGTGGAGTAGAGTCATTTGCCATCCCGGCGCATATATAAAAAAAAAGAATTATTGAGAAAAAAACTTGATGATTAATTATTATATTTACAAATAATCTAGAGTTGCCTTTAGAGATTTTCTCTATTATTCCAGCTTAATTTTATAACGATGCACATATTATAGTTAGAAGAATTATAAGAGAAAGACGAAAAGAATACCACAATGCCATAAAAAATTAGAACGTGTCGCTAGAAGACCGTGTAAAGAACGTGCGGTTTCAATTTGAAATTATGCTAGTATATAGTTCATAACTTTTGGCGCGTTTTTTTTTTAATAGAATAGGAAGGTGGACGAGCATATGGGCCACCTGATGGTAAGTGGTCACCAAACGCTCTTAGACATTGGCATTGTAAGAAATGTCAACCATCGCTTATAGCCAATGCGCCACCAACCTTGGGAACTAAGATTTTATGTCCCTTGTGCCTGTAATTAATTTGATTGTATGGATTAATTTCAAAAGTATTAATTATATTATACAAACTAATATTATATGTAAAATTATAATTGTGTTTCCGAAATAAATCATTTGATACTCATGATCAATTCTTGTTCAATTTGCACGAGAACGAGTCGTGACTTAAAGATATTTAACGGTATGATAATTTACTTTATCATATACCGTCTTATACAGTAAGTCTCCAATAATACTCAGCACAAAATCCACAACACAAATAGGAGAAATCAAGCATGTTTGAGAGAAATCAGGGTTCATTTCAATACATTGTGTGCATCTAAGGAAAGTTTGAAATTCCCTGGATTTGGTTAAACGCAAGCGGTATCAAAGTTAGTAAGCTGCAAATCCTGACGTATAAGTTTTGAATTTTGAATGTATAAAGACATGTTGACTTGGAAGCAGATAGTTTTCTATTGGATTATCTCTTGAATCGTAACTTTATTACAATTATGAAACTTTTTAAAAATCGAGCGTGTTTTTTTTTATTTTAATTTCTATTCTTAAGCGTGTCATAATAATTATTTTACATATTGTCATTATATAAAATTCTCATTAATTTATTATAGTCTTTTTTAAAGAAGCCAATCTTCACACGAAAGAAATGAGATGAAGGAGCAGCTCGAATTTAAGTACCATTGAGAATTTCTTGACAAATAAATCCAATAACATCTACTTACCCGACCATTAATAAAATTGTATATGCTTTCAGTGATCGGGGAGACCAAATGATGAATGAAGCAAGAAAAACAATATTCTACTGTTCATTTAAATTTTATCAAAAATGTAACAAGCGTGATTTAGAAACGCCAAAAACGCAACCAATAGATGGCGATCTATTTACACATATAAGAAACATATTATACCGTTTACAAACGTCTTATGAGCACTGAAGTAAAATATAATTCATTTGAATACAAATCAAAGTACCGCTCCATATGTTAATGTGTCAAATAAAGTGAAACCTGATTCTATTACCAAACCATTGTGTTCACAGTCATATTTGTGTGGTACAAACACATTTTACACAACAACAATTTTTTTCCATTGTGGTACAAATACATTTTACAATTTTTTTCCATTCGTCCAACGTTGACTCATTATGTAGCGCAATTTATGAGAACGGCCACGTGGGATGCCATCAGCCTGCGTTTTGGCTGTCTATAAATAGAATAATTATGAACACTTGTGTACACACGCCGCATTACCGCAACGAATCGTGACTTGACGTATTGAAAACATCCCACGAAATTATGCCTAGCTTAATATATCCGAGACTATTTACTTTTCATAAATACGGCTTAAATTGCGGCATGATTTTGTTAACGACTCGCTTTACTCGTGCATAACAATTATGTCTTTATTTATGATATTATTTATGTATGGTAGCGACAATAATCGTAAAGAGATTGCGCAATACCACGTGAATTTTCAACAAAAATTGCATATTCAAACCAGGGAAAGATTGCCACTAATACATTATTGTACTCAATATGTGTTTATAATAAATTCATCTTGTGAAGGAAAACATCATAAGCAAACCTGCATATGTCGGCTGAAATTGTGCCACATGTGTATGCATCAGTCCGACACTTAGTCTTTACCCAGAAGTCGGGCATTTACAAGCCATTACTACTTTTCAATAGACGAAAAAAAGGTGGTTCTCAAGTTGACATGGATATTTGTAACAACAAGTATCACGCTATTCGTATCTGTCAGCCACTCTACACTTAACTGACTACAAATTCTATGCCTTCTTTAACATATTATATAATGTTAGTACTACTGTTTTGAATTGAAAAATTTAAATGGCAATTATAAACAGTAATATTGCTTTAAATTTTTCACTTTCTCCTTCACCACTCTCATAATTCTTGGGACAACTGTTACGAGCAGTGCTTATATGCAGGACCAGCGGCTTTAGTAGCATGCAGAGGTACAAGTGTGTAAGCAATGCTGTTTTTCAGACTGTGGTCTACTAAGAATACCTCAAAAAGAAAACCCGTCATCTTTGCATTGTTTCGATCTGGGGTTAGCCACTGGACCAACGAGGTCGTACAAGCCTTTTTAAATCAAATAATGATAACAATAAGCAAACACCTTTTAAAAAGTTAAAAGTAAACAGCCTTTTGTTTTCTTCACTTACCTTCAATAAAAATATTAATTTGTATTTATGTTCAAAAAACGGAAAATAAATTTACATAACGAACGAAGTATTTTTTTTTAGCGAACGACCAAGTTTTCAGAGCTCTGTCGAGTAAGACGTCCCGGTGAAAGTTGAGTGAAATTCCTCAGAATGTCTAGTTTGAACTTTTCCTTGCAAAGTATTCTTATGCCATAGCATGTGATAAATTACAAATTAAGTAACGGACTTCGAAGAAAACTCAGAGGGGAGCCTCGCTCTTACTTATTCAATTAAGAACAGAATATGTTAGCTTAACAAAGAAAGAATTTTATTATTAAATATTCTTCATAGAATTTATTTTAATTATTATACATATACCACTATAAATTGCATTATTAATATCCTTATTAATGATTAAGTGTTTTAAATTTATTCGCTTTTTTTTAAATAGATATTATTAAAATGAATTGCATAAATTCTACCGTAAAAAATACTTTTAATTATAATTTTTTTGACGTTGTATTTGAAAAGCGAGTGAGCTGTATATTGAGATACTGTAATTGTTTATGGTTATAAGGGATGGTTATTTTTTTATAATACATGGACAGTATTACTGCTGTGTCAGGGCTTAAGGGGGATGGTGATCATTTATTATCTGGTCAATTTTAATATTTAATAAATACTATAGCGATAAAATGCCGCGATGGCCTAGTGGTAAGAACGCGTGAATCTTAAACGATGACCGTGGGTTCAAACCCGGGCAAGCACCACTGAATATTCATGTGCTTAATTTGTGATTATAATTCATCTCGTGCTTGACGGTGAAGGAAAACATCGTGAGGAAACCTGCATGTGGCTAATTTCATTAAAGTTCGTCCACATGTGTATTCTACCAACCCGCATTGGAGCAGCGTGGTGGAATAAGCTCTAAACCTTCTCCTCAAAAAGGGAGAGGAGGCCTTAGCCCAGCAGTGGGACATTAACAGGCTGTTACTGTACTTTAGCGATGCTTTTAGCAAGTGTTATGCTTAGATATTTTAGAAAAAAAAATAACTAAAAAATGTAATTAAGCCAGCTCGCTCACCTTTACCAACCAATAAAACTAAATATTGATGTTTAGCGGTAGAATATCTGATGAATGGATGGTAGGTACCTACCTATACGAGATTTCACAAAGCCCTTCCGCCAAGTACTGTTAGAAGTCGTGCATATGCACTGACTTTTCATCTACTTAATTTGTATTTTTATAATTTATCTTGTGCTTGGTAGTGAAAAAAAACATAGTGAGCAAATATGCATGTGTCGGATGTACTTCTGGCAGAGATTTACATCCATTTGTCGCATTGGAGCAGCGTGGTGAAAAAGTTAAAAATCGTTTTAATCTGTGTGGCATTATGGACGGTTAATTTTTATTTAGATTTTGCCCATACGAATTCGATCTTTAAAATAACAACTTTATCATCATTGAATTTCCGTTAACCTAAGACACTATGTCTATAAAATCATTATATATTTTCTTTTATTATATATTTTTCTTATCTTATTTAGTTACGTTTTAAAATTTTACATGAAAAGAACGTTTTAATATAGGGATTGTACACAAGCGCAATGAATCTTGAAAAAATATCCTGTAAAGAGTATTACAGAAATTTCTTTTAAAAAAAATAAAAATGCATTGCTGTATGCATTTAGAAATTAAACTGTGGAAACCCAACGTTGGAAATAATTACACTACTTGAAGAGATTATTTGCAGTAGAAAGGAAATTGCTATTGTGCATATAATCACTTTTATAATACATTTTTAACTATACTGAAGCTGTAATAAGTAAAACGTAAAAGGGTCACATTTCTAACTAGATAATTAGTTAATTAAATTAATATCTCGTCGCTTTAGAGATCTTGATTTGATTTATTTCTGCAATCTTATACTATGACGTAATCGATCATCTGAATTTGATAGTTCCAACCTGTGAACTTTCACTTGACCACTTTAGTATTGACCAACCCGAATTTAACCAGCAGGGATATTTTTTTTTTCTTTTCATCTTTTTGCCGTCCACTGCTGGACGAAAGCCTTCCCCATAGAACGCCAACCATCCCGATCTTAGAGAGACATTTACGCCCCTAAATATCTCTCTGCTGAACTACTGTTACTTTTTCACAATGTGTGTGATCCGTGTATCCATCTATTTAAAATTTAGTACTAATCGTATAAAGTGCTTTTCTGTGCACATTTTTTGAAGTCCTTAACATATTTTGTTATCACACATTAAGTACTTGCAATATTGTTACTCTTATGTCTTTTGTATGTAAATACGTGCTGTGCAATAAAGTATAAATAAAACTAATTCTCACCTCGATATATCGATCATCGTATGTGGATTGCAATTCAGGACCAACGAGCTCAAGAATTTGACGTCGTTCCTCACGGAAATCTAGAACGGATAATACATTTTAATTTCTATTAGTATTTACTGTATACTTCTTCATACCGGTTGAAGTAAAGTTATCATTTGTTTTTCTAAATTATTAAACTAGTTACTCATTTTATTTATTATTTTATTATTAAATTAGTTACTGTGACTTATCTAATATAGATAGATATATCTGTTCCGTATTCAAACTTATCTGTAGGTAATTTTAATACATTACGTTGATAGATAAAACCAAAATTAGTATTCTATTTTAAAATTTAATATGAATAAATGATAAACTCAAATCTATATAAAGCAATATTCTATTTACGATACCTACGTTGCGGTCAAAACCACATTAAAATTCATAGTTTTAAAGTAAATAGAAATAAGCGAACAAACGGTCAGAAGCAAAAAGTGACTTTTTTATGCTATTTAAAGATGTTTTGACTGGTGATTATGACACGAATACCTACGTCCCGATTATATTAAGCTGATCAATATACAAACGTTTGTATGTTTTTAGATTCCTAAAATTATAGTTATCGTTATTTTGTAAAAACATCGCTTACCATTGTACACGGATGCTACATAAATTTTCACAGCGCGAGGTCCAGGCCACTTATCACTCTGTTCGGTATAACCCTGCAGCGCTTGAAGCACTAATGGCTCCGGAGCGCTCATCTCGCGCTCCCTCCAGCCCTTACCTCAACCTGCACTCATCCCACACCACGGCATTCTGTGTACAAAAAAAAAAAAACTGTATAAGTTTTTATGGCATTTATATTTATGTAAAACTTAAATATCATATTGTGATCTGTTATAAATGCGACAGTTATTCTGTTTGTCTTTCTTTCAAGACTAAGACTAATCTTCATAAAATTTCGTTTGAAGCAAGCTTGAACCCTAGGACGGACATAAGTTCTCCTTAACAGGTGGGCGAGGCCGCGGGCGATTACTAGTTGTTAATATATAACAATAAAAAACAAACAACAACAAAGACAACAAGAAAGTTTAATTGGATGTATTGTTTTTTTTTAAACGATTAACCAGAAAAATATTCGAGTATTCTCTGAAATTCGTGATGCTTAACAATTTCGTTTGCGTGATATACCTGATTAACAAACGTCCGCTTGCAATTCTGTAGCTTCCTGTCATATAACTGTTATTATCAGACAACTTTGAATTTAGATTTTTCTAGGTATTTCTCGAAATATTTTTATATTTTACAAAAGTATATAAATCTAACCTTTAGATTTATTCAATTGCATCCTAACTAATATCATAAATGCGAAAATGAGTTTGTTTGTATGTTTCGCGAAGCGGGTAGGTGTAACTACTCGCTTCTAAAATACGAAGCCGTAGGCTGAAACTATTATAGTATCAAAATAAACTATATACACACATTTTACCGTACGCAAGATAAGAGATACCTTTGTGAGTTAAACATTACGCATAAAATACATTGAAAGCAATTCACTATACTTTAACCTTGAAATTTTACTTTTATCACACCCCAAGGAGGTTTCAATTTAAAAAAAAACTGTTCGTAATTTGTAAATGTATTCATTTTGCCGAGTGAAATACACAACAATAGGCATGATAACAAGGGAATAGCGATATCGCAGATGGCGCTACGAACACAAAGGGATCTAATCAAAAGCAACTCGAATGTCCATTATTATATGCCTTTTTATAGCTCCTTTGAATGAAGCCTCGGAAGATTTATCGCCGATAGCGTACTTAATACCTATCGTTGCGGGTTAAATATATCGATCGTTTATTATCATTAGATCTGAGTACGTGTTTATTTTCAAATAATTGCTTTTGTATGTATTGTTTTGTTGCAAGATAAAAATATAAAGACGGCGCTATACTTGGCTTAGTGCGAATATTAGAAATAATCCATCCACATAATTATGGACTAAATACGCAAAAAAAAAAATTTTGTCGGTATGTATGTGTAATATATTTTACTTGTACGATATTAGAACGTCAAGTAGTTCACCATATTTGTGCAAACGAAACAAATATCAAATAGGTCATCTACACATTTACATGTTCGGGCGATTAATGCGCAAAAAATACGCGATCACGATTTCCATTTGCGGTGCCGGTATATAGTGTTATGCTTTTATAAAACTGTATTTAAAACAAGAGTGCTGTTAGTCGTGACGTGTACATATACAAAATACCTTTTTTTTTCATGTACCCTAATATTATAACTACTACTAATATTATAACAGTTACAAAATATGCGGGCGTGAACTAGTATAGCAATAAATAAATGTTGTTTTGTGTAAATAGAATACTCGACGGGGTTTAGTCAATAAATAAAATATAGCCAAGTAGCCTTAAACGTAATTTTGAGTCGTTGTAGTAAAATGTTCTGCAAGGGAATGTAGAGTATACTTAATTAATTAAAATTGCAATCAAACCGGGTAAGCAGTTTTAAATTTTGATGCGCTAAATTTGTATTCAAAATTCATCTCGCACAGTATTCACATGAAACCTGCCAATGTGTCTATCACCACCCATCCCCTTTGGAGCAGCGTGTTGGAAAAAACTCTCAAATGGCCTCAAAAGGCTTCAAAGGGCATTAGGCCAGCAGTAGGACAATTACAGTTGCTATTTTTTTACTTCGTGTAAATCAATTTTAAGCTATTATTGTTGTATGAAGTGCTTTCTGTCACATTTATGAGCTCTTTTAAAGAGTTTAAAAGAGTATTATCATACACAAAGTATTTGTAATATGCTAGTCCTCGATGAATAAGCTGTGGATTTTAAAATTATTATCTGCCATAGATATCTGATATGCCTAAAATATCGACAAAAAAACGTTTGTCTATAAAAGTATTACATTAATGAATAAAAGTAATCATTATAATATTCAAAAACAAATAACGAAAACATTACATTTATTTATTATGTAAGGAATGATTAATAATTCTTACAGCGCTAATGTCTATAGGCGGTAGTGACCACTTATCATCAGGCGGCCTGCTTGTCAGTCTGTTTACCTAATAAAAAAAAAGAAACAAATAACTAAGTGATTTAAGCGTTTTCTCTATTATTATTTTTATTATACTTTACAATTTGGACACTTAGCTGTAGAGATACTAGGGTGACGTGCAAATATTGATTATCATTTTTTTATAACATGAATATAAAATAATATCATTACCCGTGTGAAGTAGGGGCATATACCTTGTTTTAATATGAAATGAAAACGTATTAGGTTAGTTGGTATTTATATATAGCATATTCAGCAAAATTATTTAAACGTAATTGTGAACGTCTGTCAATAACAAATTCTCGAGCGAGTAAACATAAATAGACGAGAGAAATTAATCCAAAGCGTAATCATAGTGGTTTTGTACAATTAATCTACTTAGCAAATATGACGCTATCACGTTAAATATCTTTTATCATAATTATAATTTACATAATACGAATAGAAAAACACAACTTACACAGACGAGTCACAATAAAACTACATATATTATAAATATGCACATGCATTTATTATTTAAAAACAATTAAATCAAACACTTCGATCTTGACAGACTTTCATTGTTGTAAAAAATATATTGCCTGATGTCAGTTATCTTAATTTTTTATCGTTGTTTGTTTTCCTTAAAAATTCAAAACATATAGATTTATGGTCCTTTATTTATTATTATTACAGAAACCTACCTCATATCCTATGAGTTATTCCTTAAACCGTTGTTTGCCTGGAAGAGATCGCTATGCGATTCAGCGATAAGGTTGTCACAGTTGTATACTACTCATATTTAGGCTGTATCCATGTTATGTAATTTTTTTCTTTGTGTTGTACAATAAAGTAAAAAACACATGTTAAAATACTAAAAACGGTTTTGTATAAATAATAACCTTGCAGCGAAGTCTGGATGAACCCATCAAGTCTTAAAATTTTCTACAGCCATCAAAATTATGTTTTCATAATTTTCATTGCAATAATATTACTGTTACACTGGCTCACAACATAAAATATTAGTTCCCAAGGTTGATGGCGCATTGGCAAGGAATTTTTAATATTTCTTACAGCGAAATTCTGATGTCAGCAAAATTATTTAAATGATGACTTTTCTGATTCTTGTCTATGGGCAATTGTGATCACTTACAATCAAGCAAACTTCCCGTCCGCCTACCTATTTTATAAAAAAAAAGTGGTAACATCTATTGGTGGTGGTGAACGCTTAACATCATGTGAGACATTTGCTACCTTACATTCCTGATATAAAAAAACGTATATGTTTATATGTTGTCCTCTGTTACTTTGCATATAATCTGTTATAGGTCCAAACTAAGTGCGCATCGCACAATTATGTTAATTCAAAGGAATTAATTTGCAGTTTTAATTAATATTACTTAATACATTCTAGCATTATAAATTAATTTCATATTGCATAAATAATTTGAGTTGGCAGATCTTACCAATTAATACTTAATTAGAAAAAATATTGTTATAAAATAAGCCAAAGTATTCGTTTGTTTTGAAGAGGTTATGTTGAAGCTTATTTTGGATAGATGGATTCATATCTCTCTTTCATACATTCATAAGCTTCTTTGTTAAATACAAAGAAGTTTAGTGTATTCATATTTGTAATCTGTTGAGCTATTTGCTTACTGTTAGTAGCGCTTTGTGCTTGCCTGCTAATCAACTGTCAGTGCGTAGTTCGCTTGGCAATAGTTGCATTTGCTTGGCAATAGGCAATTATCCAAGCATCAATATATTGTAAAGGTGTGCTTGCACGTAGACGGGTAAGTGAGTCCTTATTATGCTAAGGTCAATGACTTCTTAAATTCCATATTGGTCAGAGTATGGCGTGGGGAGTTTATTGTTATGATTTTTTCTATAAATATAAAATAAAATATACTTTCCACCGAACTCGACTCATAAATTATATTGATTCTTTACATTAATAACGACATTCCATTTCACGCAATAGGGAATTTTGAGTTTTAATAATATAATTTCCTATCGACTTTTGAATCTCTTCTCACGTATGTAATATTAGGTTGATTGTATTCAGATGTATCAGAGTCTAGAAGATGTTTTTCATTAATTTGAAAAACTAACAAATATAATGTTGTTTATTTGCAGTTAGCTTTGATCCATTCTATTAATAAGCAGCTACACTTAACGTGCGCGGAGATGGCCCAGTTGATAGAATTTGTTGATCTTAAACGAAGGTCGCGGGTTCAGATGTAGACTAGCAATGAGTATTTCAAATGCTATATATTTATGTTTATTATTCATCTTGTCTCGTAACATAAGCATCACTTTAATGAAACTGGCACATATCAGATGAATCTTAGATACATATATGTGTTTTTAATAATCAGCAACATACGACCGGTATAATTTTTTAGTTCAGTATTCTTATTTTTTTTTTAACTTTTTATTTATTCTTTATAATGAACCTACTTGATATGGGGAATTTTGTGCATATATTTAGAACCGATTACTGTAATAAAATAGCTGCAATGTGTTTCTATCGCACTTCTTTGATACTAAGTACAAAAACCTATTCTCGAAAGCTCTTTAGTCATTGCTGGAATATTAGTTATTCCTTAAAAAAGGTACAGCTTTTATTTAAAATATATATACATACTTATATTAAAATTGATAAGTTCTTAGAGTACAAATACCTTGCCGTTTAGATTTATTTTTATTTTTATGGTATAGGTAACGCCCATAGACATTGGCATTGTAAGAAATGTTAACCATCGCTTACATCACCAATGCGCCACCAACCTTGGGAACAAAGATGTTATGTCCCTTGTGCCTGTAATTACACTGATGTGATTGACATAAGAAAATTAGTAAGCTAATTAAACATTGTAATGAGCAAAATAAAACTTTTTGCATTCTTTGTAACTAAGCCGTATAATACTTTTCTATATAATATATTAAAATTCATTGCGTAGGTGTAAAATAAAACAATAGTTTATTTCGTAATTTTTTTGGAGTAGATATTATCGTATGTAAAATATTTCAATTCGCACGCAACGTACCTACTTACGTAAAAATGCGAGTTTTAAAAAGTAGTAAAAATATTTTATATTCTTAAAGAAATTTGTAAAGAAATGAAAGAACGTAGCGATCCTACGCTCTTTCATTATTTGTTACTGAACGCATAAAAAACTACATATATAATTATTTTTCTTTGAATATGTAATGTTTATTTTTTAAGTAATTTACAGAAAATCAATAAAAAAATCAATATTGTAAATATTAATTAATATTAGTTAATTATTAGTTAATATTAATATAATAATAAATATTAACATTAATAAAAAAATATAACATAAGAGATCATATGATGTCGTTGTATTGTTTTTTGTATTGTGTATTTCTTCAATTTTCGCATTACATAATATAGAAACTGTTTATAATTAATGCTTGTGTAAGACAATAGCTTGTAAATTCCCACTGCAAATTCAAACGCCTCTTCTCTTGGTTTAGAGCTAACTCCAGCACGCTACTCCAATACGGGTTGGTGATACACATGTGCCAGAATTTCACTGAACATATGCAGGTTTAGTTATGATGTGTTATTTCACTGAACGAGATGAATAATTATAAACACAAATTTCAAGTGTATGTTGACGAAAACTTATGTATTAAATTTCTTATCGGTAGTAACTTAAAATTTCATTTATCATGTAAGTTTTACTAGATGGTAGGGCTTTGTGCAAGCCCGTTTAGGTAGGTACCATCCACTCATCATATATTCTACCGCCAAACAGCAGTACTTGCGTTCCGGTTTGAACGATGAGTGAGCCAGTGTAAATACAGGCACAAGGGACATATGCCAATGTCTATGAGCGGTGGAGACCGCTTAACACCAGGTGGCCCATTTGCCCGGCCACCTAAGTATAACTTTAAAAAAAACCTAAGTACTCGTTAGAGCCCAAAATTGAATGACTTTTTTTTTTATTTTAAACGAAAAATTAAAAAGCATAAATTTCCGAAATAATCTCACAAATTTATCTCCGAGTTCATGTGATGCGAACTCACGTATATTTCGAACCGTGACCTAATTTAGATATAGAAGCGTGGGTGTACTTATCCTTATCAAGCGTAATATCTGAACTTTTTGTCATATTCAAAGCCATTGGCTTACTTCTTCATTTCACAAAATCACTTTGTCAACAACGCAATATACTGAAATGTGTGTGTGTGTGTGTGTGTGTGTCAATAATTGGGTTGATTCTTTATCCGATTACGGAGATATCGAAGAGGAGTATTTTAAAAATCGGAACTAACATTATAAATGCAAAAGTGAGTTCCCTTATCGTCAGACATGGGGCGTCTGGTTTTACTAACAGGCCCATCCCCTACAGCTGTATGTGGAAGGCGAAAAACCGGGAGCTTTGGCACACTTCTTGGTGGTTCCTAAAGTCCAGCATAGGGTTAAGATCGGCTAACTGGTGATGATGAAAATAATTTAACTTGTTGTTTAAATTTGTCTTAGTATGAATTTGTAACAATTCATGTAGCGTTTGATAAATTTTATTATTATTTTTAAGTATTCATATTTGTTGTATAAATAGATAGTAGTGTTTATTTTATTTTTTTGTTTAGTTAAAACCGTTTTCTCTACTTTTTTTTTAATTGTAATTTTGTATATGAATGTTGTTACTTGAAAAAATAAATAATAATTATTATTATTATAAATAAGTGTAGAAATAATGGTTATTATATTATTATTATTAATTTAATTTTAATAACTAAAAATAGCCGAGATGGCCTAATGGTTAGAACGCGTGAATCTTAACCGATGATTGTAGGTTCAAACCAGGGCAAACACTATAGAATTTTCTTGTGCTTAATTTGTGATTATAATTAATCTCGTCCTTGAAGGTGAAGGAAAACATCGTGAGTAAACCTGCATGTGTCTAATTTTATTGAAGTTATGCCACATGTGTATTCTACCAACCCGCACTGAAGGAGCGTGGTGGAATAAGCTCCAAACCTTCTCCTCAAAACGGAGAGGAGGCCTGAGCCCAGCAGTGGGACATTAACAGACTGTTACTTTACTGTCACTTTTAAACTAAAGATATGGTATAATATATACTATAATAATAAAAAGAATAGCCTGTTAAACTTCCACAGCAAAGACCTCGTCCACTTAAAAAAAATTATTCCATTACGCTACTCTAGGTGAATATGCACATGTACATGTGCCTGAATGTCATTAAAGACATGCATGGTTTACTATATCTTCCAACACCGCCGGGCACAAGATGAATTATTACAAATAAAGCATATAAGAAAGTATATAAGTTTGAACCGGCAATCTTCGTTTAATAACGTATTATATCTAAACTTGTAGATGTTAAAATATACATACATATATAATTAGTGTCTAGATCATATTAATCTAACTGCTTCGTGTTGTAGAAATTTTCATATCCGACTTGTAGTTCCAAAGATTAGCGCGTTCAAACAAACACAGCTTTATTATATTAGAATAGATGAAATCGTCAACCAAAATAAATAAACAAAATACTAATTGTGCACAAGATTATTTGATAACGCGCTTAATCTTCTTACTTACTCTACCGTTTTGTACGAATAATACGTAGTAATGTGTAGTACTAAGTTTATATCAGAAATTATTTTAAAACACTTACATTTCGATAAGGACGTAAGTATTGAGAACTACAAGATCACTTCAAATCAGCCTCTCGAAGCCGCGTTCATGCGATACCCACTTCATAAATGAAATTCAATATATTTACTATGAGTGTTCTTAGAAATTGATTTTCTCTGGCAAGTGTGTACAATATTCTTATAGGATGGTACATTATTGCTCGCTAATGGTATATGCTGGGGAATGCTAATAGACTTAATTATTGCGAGTGCACTAGGCAGTAACTCAATTTGAAATTGTCGTAGTCTTAAGTTGTAACAATTCACTTTAGTTTTAGTAATATATTCTTGAGTTGTCTAATTGCTGAGGGCGGCAATATTCTTTTTTTTTTTTTTATATTCGCCGGGAGGGCAAATGACTCTACTCCACCTGATGGTAAGTGGTCGTAGAGTCCAAACGCGACGACGGCCAATACAGACGGGAAAAACGTTCTGCACTAGCCGCCTTCGCCTAGCCGGCCCGCAAGATGCCTCTTCACGCCTCGTTTGAAGGAACCCGGGTTGTAAGAGGAGGGGAACACGTGAGCTGGTAAGGAATTCCATTTTTTGGAAGTGCGACAAAGAAAGGAGTTGCCAAATTTCTTTGTTCGCGATGGAATTGATGTCACAGTTAGGCGGTGACATCGAGAACCAGCTCGCGTGGACTTAAGAAGGAAGGGGGAAGCGGGAATTAGAGAGAATAATTCCTCAGAGCACTCGCCGTGATACAGTCGATAGAAAGCGCTCAGTGCTGCTATCTCACGACGCAATTGTAAAGGTGTTTGTGACCTTTACGTCGCCAATAATGCGTACGGCACGTCGCTGCAACCGGTCCAAGGCCTCAAGTAGGTACTTAGCGGAGCCATCCCAAAGGTGCGAGCAATATTCCACGCAAGACCGTACCTGTGTTTTGTACAGCAAGCACAGTTGTTGTGGCGTGAAAAAGCCTCGATGTAATCCCTTGGACTAAGGTCGCAGCGAACGTCAATCCCCAGCATGGCGATTTTGCTTTGCATCACCAGCGGAGTACCACAGAGGGAGGGAAGAGGGGAAAATGTTGACTTTTTCGCCGTGAGAGCGCATACCTGTGTTTTCTTGGCATTAAACTCAACAAGATTATCAGAGCCCCATTTGGCGATGAGCTCTAACGTCCTATCGAGTTCAATGACAAGATTCTCCCGCCTCTCCTCAGTTTCCGCCCGCCCAGCCACTGCGCGTCCGTGGTATCCACCATGCACTGTACTATCGTCTGCATAGCAATGTATGTTCCCAAGGGAGAGCATATCATTGATATGCAAAAGAAAGAGTGTGGGAGATAGCACAGATCCCTGGGGGACCCCAGCATTCACTACATAGAATTGTGAAGCGCAACCATCTACTAAAACACGAAGGCTACGCTTGTGTAGGAAGCTGGCAATCCAGGTGCATAGCTGAGCAGGTAGACCATATGCCGGTAGCTTGGAGAGAAGACTTCTGTGCCAGACCCTGTCGAAAGCCTTGGAGATATCGAGGCTGACAGCCAACGATTCTCCATGCTTGTCGATAGCTTCACCCCAGAGGTGTGTTACGTACGCTAGAAGATCACCTGTGGACCGTTTTGGTCGAAACCCGTACTGACGATCATTAATTAGACAGTGATTTTCTAGGAATGGATCAGTAGGTTGTTTAAAATCCGTTCCATCACCTTACAAAGTACTGAGGTGATAGCTATTGGCCGATAATTCGCCGGGTCAGACCGATCCCCTTTTTTGGGAACCGCTTGCACATTAGCTCTTCTCCAAGCCTCCGGCACACTTCCCGAAGAGAGAGAAAGTTGGAATAGGCGCGTTAACACAGGAGACAGCTCCGCTGCGCACTTCTTCAGCACTATGGCTGGTATTCCATCGGGACCGCTAGCTTTCCATACATCAAGTGATTGCAGCTCCGCACGCACATCACGTTGCCTGATTTTGATGTCAGGCATCGTATGGCCACATGCAGGTATTGTAGGTGGCAGTGCACTACAATCATCGATGACGGAATTGTCGGCAAAGAGTTTAGCCAGGAGATCAGCTTGCTCTTGCGGACTGTGAGCTAGCGATCCGTCCGGATTTCTGAGCGGTGGCAGCGAAGGTTGGCAGAAATTGTTTTGCACAGACTTGGTCAGACGCCAGAAGCTACGGGAGCCCCTAGGATGCGACACAAGGTCATGACCAATCTGTACAATGCGCTGTGCATCCGCTCTCGTGTATGCCTTTCTACAGGACTTGGAATTTTTATTATAGTTTGCTTTCAGTGAGTCAATGTTAGATGCCCCGCTAATACAGCCGTTGATCCACTTGCGATATGCCGCCTGCTTAGATGATACAGCATCGGCACATTCACGAGTGAACCAACGGTTACGCGTACTCCTACTGACGAGATCTGAGCTAGGAATGTAGTATTCCATTCCCAGCATGATCTCGCCAGCAACAGCAGCGGCACTAGCTGACGGGTCATTCCCACTGAAGCAACGTTCCTTCCAAGGGACCGACGCATAGTAATCGCGCATACCGTCCCAATCCGCCGACTTATAGTGCCAAACGCGACGTTTGCATACCGCTAGTGGCGGCAGCTTGGCCTGTGGCACTCTTGGTAGAAATAAGGCTGTGATCCGAAGAGCCAAGAGGAGCCTGAACCACAACCTGATATTCCACCGGGTGAGAAGTCAGCAGAAGGTCCAGTAGAGAAGGTGCTTGCCCATCAATGTCTGGGATCCTGGTGGGCTGATCAACCAGTTGGGTCAAGTCATGTGTGAGAGCAAAAGCATGAGCAGTCCTTCCAGCATGGTCAGTTTTGAGGGATTTCAACCAGGATTCGTGGTGAGCATTAAAATCCCCCAATAACACCAATTCCGCGTTAGGAAATTGCTCTTGCGCAGCATCTGCCACCCGACTAAGATGGTCAAATAATCGGCTTGTCTCCAAGTCACCATTGTGGGATCTGTAGAGGCACACGTAGACTCGGCTCTGACGAACCAGGTCTACACGTACCACCAACATGGAGAAGGAGGGGTCCTCCAAGCAGTGCAGTCAGTGACAGCAAACATCCGTCCTGACGAACAAGCATACTCCGGCTTTCGCTTTGAAGGATTCTTCAAGCGTGTAGCCGGGATAATTAAGGTAGCTGGTATCGGCAGGACGTAGGAGTATTTGTCTCTCCGTGAGAAACAACATTGCTGGCCGTGCTGTCTCGAGATGGTGGTGGACAGCGTTGAGGTTAGCGTGGAGTCCTCGGATGTTAGAGAACTCGACCTCAAACAGCGTGGGTATGGTGGGGGTGTGCACCGCTGAACGACCGTTATTTCTTATTTGCGCTACCATTGGAAAAATTAGGAAAAGAGACGTGAGGCGAGCGACGTATTGCCACGATAGGGATGGGCAAAGTATGGAGGCGTGTTTTCCCAAATGTTTGCCAAAAAGGAAAATATACTGATCCGCCGGACGGAAGGGCCCCCGAACCCCCCCGGAAGTGGCCGCCGGGACCCCACCTTCCGGTCACCAACCGGCACGACGGTCCACCCCGAGATTATGCGTGGCCTGGTGGGGCAGCCTCGAGAGCTGGTTAGGCACGCTCGGGCCCCTGTACTATGCCACGGGCGGCCAGCGGAACAGCCGTTTCTTCGGGTCTCTCTGTCCGGCAGGTCAATACAGTTTCCCCCGGCATTGGTTCAACAGCCGTCTCCACTGGACCAACACCCATCGCGGCAATACTCGCTCGGGCACTGGCTGTACGCTGGCTGACCTCGAAACGCGGCTGCAAGCCACTTCACGAGTTTTTCACCATGCGTACGGTGGTAACAAGCCAGGCGGATGTTAGCATCCTACCACCAGATAGATTCACTTATTTTATCAACACATTTGATACTGCGTATTTAATTTTTTTGTTGTCCCAAAAGATTCTTATGTATATAATAATAGTAATATCCTCGGACATTATTCACACACGGCCATCTAATGCCAAACTTAGCAATGCTTGTACTATGGAAACCAGACAACTGATATACTACATATACTACTGTTCTTTTGTAAATACATACTTATATAGATATTTATACCCAGACTCAGGACAAAAAGACATGTTCATGCACACAAATATGTGTCCTGGGTGGGAATCGAACCCACATCCTTCGGCGTGAAAGGTCTACCAACTACGCCAACCAGCCCGTCAATGGTGTAATTTTTTTAAATGTAATTTGATAAATAATAAAATCTCGGTATTTTTCATACTGTTATTTTCGTAGTCCTTTCGTCTCTTCTCGGCTCAATAGCGCCGCGGTGACTGATTTAAGAAACAAATATATGTTTGTAGTATAAGGTGACATGCAAACAGGAGAAGAAAATGTCTTTTTACCGTTATAAAAATAAAACTAAGGGGTTTTCTAAAATATTCCTAGTCAGCCCTAGATTATTTGTAAATCCAATTCATTATCCAGTCTCATTAACCTATAAGCATTACCTATGAGTATAAATCAGAAAGGTGCAGAGAATAGAAGAAATTTCGTAGTTATAAAGATATTTTTTTATTTTTGTGTTTTTCATCGGACGTAACCCTTGAAATTATTATGTAACAATATTGCTTTATTTAAGATTATAAATGTTTTTTTTTCGTTCATGTGATTCCGTGCGATTTTATTATATTATGATATTAATTCCTTATACACGCCTTCTTGATGTCGTCATTAAGCTGTAATCCGACAAATCTTTGTTTCAAAGCTGCTACGAGTATAATGTAATAGTTTTAAATGATTTTATCGGTGATGATTGCTATAACGGACATTAGTCTTAGGAAATACCCAAAATTAAGAAGGAAATGAATCATGTTTTAGGGCGCCCCTATAGTCATAGAAGGGAAAGTAAGATAGAAGTGGTTTCAACTGAATTAAAGTGTACACATATCTAGGCGCAAACGAGGTGAATTATAAACACAGATTAAATACATAAAAATTCAGCAGTGCTTAGGTTTGAAATCTTAATCAACGGTTATCACGTCTTTAAACATTGGGTCATCGCATCTACTGAGCCATCAAGACCACTGAGCTATCGCTATCTAGGGCTATCACAACCTCTGGAATTTTAATTTCAAAATTTGATGTCATATCATTTCCTTTATACTTTTTATTCATAAATAAATTTGTCCTTTGCGTGATGGAAGTGAATATAATTTATGGTCACCGTGAAAAAAAATATTACGGTTAATGAACGGCTGGTCGTTAGATCCACCCCTTATGTTGTATTATTTATAAAACGATGGGTGGAGTCGATCGAACACGAACAGGCTAGTTTTACTATTAATATCGTTGCGGTACTTATATAAATACAAGATATTAAAAAAATACTTTTATAATAAACGTAAATTGAGATGGCCTAGTAGAGAGAAGTTGTATTTGGGCAAGAGCAAGATCAAGTGCAGACAGTCACCACCAAATACTAGTCACTTTACTAGGTGGTAGGGCAAGCTCTTCTGGGCAGGTACCACACACTCATCAGATATTCTACCGCAAAACAGCAGCACTTGGTATTTTTGTGTGCAGCATTTGGTTGTGTAAATACAGGCAAAAGGGACATAACGTCTTAGTTCCCAAGGTTGGTGGCGCTTTGGTGATGTAAGTGATGGTTAATATTTCTTACAATGCCAATATCTATAGGTGGTGGTGATCACTTACTATCAGGTAGCCCATTTGGTCCTCCGCCTCCCTATTCTATAAAAAGTTTCCGCCCGTTTGTTCACCTGCGTGTGAGGTGGGGAGTACATATGTTAGATACCATATGACCGTACCTGTTCCTCTGACAACGTATCATTTATAAACATAATGATCAGTTGAGTATTTAATACGTGAAAGCGTAACGAACAAACTTACATTCGTTTATAATATTAAGTTGTTAAAGTGCTAAATAAATGCTATTAATTTATCTTTGTCACGCACCCATACCAAAACATAACAGTACAAAATATCAAACCATAGATGGTAGAATGACTGATGATACATATTAAGGTAATATATACCCAGAGAAATTGGTACAAAGTCCTACAACAATGCCTTTTTGATCAGCTTACTGAAAGTCATCGTCTTGCTAAAGCTGTTATTTAAATAAGTGATTCGACATATGATTTTCAACATTAAAAACTGACTTCGGTAGTGATAAGCTATTTCGTTGCGTGTTTCATTTGAATATTATAATTACAGTTTTGACGTAGTCTTTGTTTCTTTTTGGTGAATAAAGTTATTTTATTATTATTATTATTTAGTCGAGTTTCGAGATTGTTCTTAGAAAATAGTTCCACTGATCGTGTAACATACATATTCGTACATTGGAAATAATTATAACCGTCTGAAATACAAAATAATTTACGCCTAAACCTAAGTGGTATTATAATAAGCTGTTATACATAGATATATATAAGTAGTTAATAAAGCTATACACTTTTCCACCCTAGGAATATTTATAAATAAATTAATCACTCAATCAATATTTATAAATAAATTAATTTCATTTATTATATTTTATATAAAATGAAATAAATATGTACGATCAATTATATTTTAACATATTTGACATAGTAAGTTATATCTTATAAAATTATAATACTCTGTATACGGCTTCAATCTGCGCCCTTACGTAGGGGCCGAATGCAAAAAAAACTGATTTTTTTACAAATGAATATGTCAGGCTTGTCGAAATGCATAAATTGAAATTGATATCACACAAAGTGCGGGTATAACCAAACATATTGAATTTTAAAACACATCAATTGAACCGCATTCAGAAATTCGATGTTCTTATTAATTATTCATATGTAAATTGACTGGTGGTAGGGCTTTGTGCAAGCTCGTCTGGGTAGGTACTCATCAAAAATTCTACCGCAAAACAGTGTTTGAAGGGTGGGTGAGTGAGTGTATAAGATATAAGGGCCTTGGTGACCACTTACCATCAGGTAGTCCATATGCTTGTCCGCCTTCCTATTCTATAAAAAAAATATAAGCTATAAAGCAAATCCTTTTTTATTATTTGAACTCTAGTTTTCAATATCTCCTATATGCTAGATGTATGTTCCAGAGATAGTCGTACCTAAACAAAATACATCGATTTAAAACAAAAAATATATTATACATAGTAAGCATATATTTGATTATTTCAATCAAATAGGATAGGATAAATCTAACCGAATCTGGATTTTGCAATAATCGTTGGAATCAAATGCCCATAAACGTTAAAAATTGGCGTAAATATATAACATAGATTATCTTAAACGTTGAAAGCAAAATTGTGTTACGAATCCTTTATCAAAACATTAACATGGGATATTTTTATACCAGACGTGCTATTCTGTTAGTACTAACTTCACTCAATTGTACTACAGGAATCTAAAAGGGTATTTATCAATTAGATAGCCGCAAGTAAATGTTAGTTTCAAGCAACTGCCAATCATGCAGTTTTAATTTAATTTGACAATGAACGAAGCGTAAATGCATTGAATACGCAAACTATTTCTGCAGTAAATAAATATTTAGGAAATTATAATATTTAGGCAATTAGCACTGTTGGATTTATATTATTACTTCTATGTCCGATGGAAATCATATAATTAGAACTTTCTGATTGGCGCTGTACGTACTTTTGTTGTTATTGAGTCTCAACAAGTTTATTACAAGTATAAAATCTTTCGAAAAAACGATAAATGAATGACGATGACTGAGCCTGTAGCCTAGAAAACCAAGCCTTTTGCGAAGCCAGATATAGTATCTAAAAATTATGTATATTTTAATTTTTTATTTATATTATATTTAAAAGAAAAAAAATTGTAACAAATACTTGCTGGTAACCTAAAAAGTTGGAATTGTGATCTCAATTTGGTTTCAAGTACAATCCATTATATTCGACAACTTTTATACTTCCCAGTAATCCAACTTTTGATTGTATATAAAATCCAGGGCTCGCAGCCCTCAAGCCATCGTTAAGTATTTGTGGCGCACCTGTTGCAAGCTTTAATTTAAACCGTCTTAACTCGTAGGGTAATTTAAGCAAAATTAGACTTTGTGTCATGTATAAAAAGGTTCAGATTCATAAATTCGTATTCATACATTTGAGTGTTGGTTAAAATATCGATCTGGGGACTTAGAAGTTGGCATTGTTTTGCGATCCCTCCTGAAATGTAGGCCGTGTTTTGTGGGTTACCAAATGGAGTTTATATGTATATAGGTATAACCTTACCAAGCCGTCATAAAGACATTAACCAGATAGACATATTTGCGTACCTTGCTTTATTCGCATGGATTTTTTATTACAAGGATATAATATACAAACTTATTTCAATTTTCCCTGAAAAAGATAACAAATATTTTTAAATTTATTAAAAAAATATATACTTTATATGACTATTGTATACATATCATATCTTGGAAATGGCTCTAACGATTTGGTTTGAATATTAAATTTAGATAAAGTTTTGTATTTTAAGTTTATCTAGCCTTTCCTAAAAAAACTAAATTTAATTAAAAAAACTTCTATTTTATTATAACTAATTAATTAGAGCGAAGCTCGATCGCCCAGGTACTATTTAAGTATTAACAAAACTAAATTTCCTTATTTCGTTTATTTTTGTGGACTTAGTCTAACGTTAATAACAATTTCATCTCATGACGCATTCACGTTTTGTCAAAGAGAGCTGGAGAGCTGGAGAGTGGAGAGATGTCCATCTTGCCTCACTTCCTTTGCATCAAATCAATATTTGCGAATAGGCAATGAAAGCAACTTTTATTATTACAACTTAAAAGTATTTCTATAACTATTCATATATCGATATTATTAAGTAAATAATATTGCTATTTTAACTAAATTTACCAGAGTATTTTTTCTAATTCTAGTTAAATAGTCTTCTTTATATTTAAAACGATTTCATATATTTTTAAACCAATCTTTATCAACGTTATTATTCAGATTAGATCAGTATTCGTTAACGTGTTTTAATTTCAATCTATAGAGATTGATATACATATGTACTTGCTTAGCTTTATAAAATTAACGTCCGGTAATAATCGACCATTTTTTGCAGTCCATTCGAGGGAAAATTCGAAACTTATTCCAACACGCTGATCAAATTCTGTTCGGTCGATGAACATTTAGCATTAGGTTTTCTCACAATGTTTTCCTTCACCACCGACTCCAGGATGAAGTATAAGCACAAATTAAGCACATGAATATTATATCTTAGTTTCTTAATCTTCTATTCACGTGAATTTTCCACCCAATTTCTTAAGTTAAGATTATTTTGTCATTTATATAATATTTTATTATTTATGAGATATGTGTAAGCCTCACATTATTTATTAATAGACCTTACTTACGGGTTATTTTTATAAATAAGTACCATCTACATAATAATTCTTTATAAAAAAATATGATAACTGGGGCTGGATTTGTTTTTACCTAAATTAAAAATTTTAACGCCCGTAAACTAAATACTTTAGATAAACTTTAATATTTCGTTATGTTCATCGTAATTATATATCACTGGCTTTTAACTCAGAATTAGCCAGATTTAGGCGATTCTTAACCACGGCTGTCGCAAAATTTGTGGAGCAAAATTAAAAAAGCTAAATATAGTTGTTAAAATTAGATTTAAATATAAATATAATATATAAAATACTCTATCATGAGATTCATAAGGTCATATTTTTTTTCTGCTATTTTTACAAAAAAAAACACGAGCATAAAAATACAATATAACGAGTCTAAGCCTGTAATAAAAACAAAATCTTTAGAATTAACTGAGCGGAAAGAAATAGGATAGGATGACACAAGTGATAAAATGCGTGAGAATGGGACACTTATTTTGTCTCATGTTATGACCTTATTTATGGTAACACATGTGTTTATGACAGATACACAAATTTGTATATAAAAAGTAAAATTATAGGAGGCATTCAAATACCGACTTTTTATTTAAATAAATAGCAAGGTGAATTAACTTTGTCCGCCGTTTTAACTTCTTAAATGTTGTTTTGCTCATGGAAAAAGTAGTTCTGAGGTTGATGACAGGAAATCTAATAAAGTTTGAGTAGTTAAATGAAGACTTACTATAAAAATAGACAAGACTTTAGTTAAAGTTCCAAATATCTTACGCAAATTTTTTTTGCGTATTTATTTGTCTAACCTGATTTCATTATTAGTTAGACGACGTGTTATAGCTATTTCTATAACGGAATTATTTTGAGTATTCAAATATCAATATTTTTTTCTTTTCTATATTCTATATTCTGTCTCGAAAATGAGTACACGATGGTGGATTGTAACAAACTAATGTGCGATATTGACGTAAATAATTATAACATTTAAAGGCGGCAAGCATCAAAATAGCGTAACGATGTAAGTTGGTTTTCGAAATATTACATATGAGATACGAAGTGAAGTGAGTTCGTACAGAATAGCAATTTTGTCTTTAACAAAACAAGACTGTATTAACGATCATGTCAGATATTGTATGTATTTTTAATTATATGATCCCATGAGACTAAGACATAAATTTAAGCTAATGTGCCGATATTAAGGATTTTTCGTCTCGTTTCATTATTATATTATATTCATCTAGGAAGATTATTTTCGTAGCGTTAGCAGCTATAGAGTTACTGAAAGCGAATAAAAAACGCGGTCAAAGCCATAAAGTATCTTGTTAAAATGAGTAGCTATTAAAAGATAAAAAATACGTTTTAATATATAGTTGAACTAAAAAATTATGACGTCGGATACCAACCGTACCGACACAGCCGCGTTTGACGTCAAAGGTGCACGTCACAAGTTCGAGTTCAATTATTTTTACCCAACATGGTTGATATATCTTTTATGTAAGCGTTCTTTCAGAATTCTTAAATGGCAATTTTTTCGAGAAAATCGTATTACGTACTGTTTAAAGCGAAAAAATGTGCCGACATTTACATAATTCAATTACTTTTTTTAAAGTAGTAGTGTGCAATTTATTAAATAATATTATACTAGCTGGAAGGGCTTTGTGCAAGCCCGTCAGGGTAGGTACCACCCACTCATCTAATAATCTACCGCTAAACCGCAATAGTTAATATTGTTACGTTTTGGTTTGAGCCATTGTAACTACAGGCACAAAGGATTCCAAAGTAGGTGGCGTAAGGAATGATTAACATTTCTTACATCGCCAATGTTAATGGGCGGTGGTGACCAATTTAAATCCGGTGGCCAATTCTCTTACCGCCTACCTATGACATAAAATAATGTTTCAAAAATTGCCTAACCGTTTTAAAAAAAGGAATTTTTTATAAATATTTCAAAAACAATCCATTTTGATACATGTCACGTTTTTATATTTAGTTTTTTTAGGATATATTTTTAAAACTTGCCATGAAAGTTCAGTACACAGTATGACGGTTCATTGAAATGTTACACTGTACGTGAAATCAAATATCATGGCAGCTTGGATAGAAAATATTTTCTATCAGAAACGAATGTTTGATCTTGGAAGTAGTATTGAGTTTCGAGATATTTCATACAATGGTCAAATGCTTAGGAATAGAAATACAGACATCTGTATAATAAAACAAATATTAATCCATTATGTTCAACTATTTAAGAATTTTCATTATAATGTTTCTTTGTGGTTGTTTCTATCTTTATAACATATTATAAATAAAAAGTAGTTAAGTTAACAAGTATTCAATCCGTAAATAGTATAAAACAAAATCGCTTTTCAGTTTGCGTCTGTTAGTTTAAATGCGAAATTCACAATAATAATAATGTCCTCCAGACCGATTTCGGCCACGGCGGTCAATCTCAAGAGAGATTAGCCAACTGCGCAGGAGATATTATAGTGCACAAGTGTGTGCGCAAACACAGGTGCACTCTCTCTTCCCTTACTCACATAATCTGATGGGACGGCAATTCGACACGACCGAAAAGAGTTCAGGCGCAGGACCAACGTTTTTACGTGCTTTCCGAGGCACGGGAGTGTACACACTTCCAACTTCCAGACTCCGGGATGCTACTGAGAATTTTCTGACAGAAAAACCCAATAATTTTTTATTGACCCGACCTGGGAATTGAACCCAGGACCTCCGGGCCTGCGGCTTTACATCAAGTCACTAGACCAACGAGACAGTCAATTTCCACAACAACGTATACAGCGTTGTTGTGCATATTCGCTGCTCAATCATGCTCGAACGACTCGACATATTCTAATAAAATTGGGCATGGAAATCGATTATGATGTGTATAGAGTACAGTATTTTAATTATCAATGTTATATATTAGTAATACGAAATACGTAAGTGATATAAAAATCAGAGCATCAAAATGAATATATGTGAAAACTTTTAATTGAAAAACCAAACAATGCGTGAAAATTTGTTTTGTAGTAGGTATACGTTTTTTAAATAAATGTTTATTTAAGAATATAATTGAATTATATATTTTTGTTTTTAACAATGAAAAACAATCGCTGGTTAGCCTTTTAATACGTACAATATGGTACATATATTTTTTAAATACTTAATAATTAAATTTGTTCTATAAATGTTCTGAATCCATTACGAATGCTTTGAACTAGATATATTAAACTAAAAAGTAGTAATTTAAGTGTAACAATGTACTATTATTTAATTAAATACGACTAAGTATTATGACGACGAATAAACATTACTCAAAATAGGAAAAAAATAAACTCTTATTTTCATTTTTTATTATTAAAACCAAATCTCAATAGTTACCAAACAAAAAATATGAGTAAATCGATATTAATAAATTAAAAAAATGTTTATCGAACTGTGTATACTGTTAGGCTAACTAGCGATTGTACTTTTATTATTAGGTCCTTACATATGAAATTGGCGTTTTGTACGGGAGGAATATAAAGTCTTTTTTTTTGTAAAATATATTTAATTAATCAAAGTATGCACCGTTGTTATCTATGCACTTTTGCCATCTCATAGGTAGTTGATTGATTGATCCCTTTACTAAAAAACCATGGGCGCGAGAATCAATAAACTCTTTGAAGGCAGTTTGGACTGCCGCTTCGGAGTTGAATTTTTTTCCTTGTAAGAATTTGTCCAAATTCCAGGAAAAAATGGTAATCTATCGGAGCAAGGTCTGGGGAGTACTGTGGATGTCGCAGACATTCCAATTGTAGCTTATCTAACTTAGTGGTTGTTTGTTCTGCAGTGTGTGGTCTTGCGTTGTCGTGAAGCAGCAGTGGCCTAGAGCGATTAACCAATCTCGGTTGTTTAGCAGCTAGTTCTTCCTTCATGGTTTGCAGTTGCTGACAATAGATATCTGCCGTAATCGTTTGGCCAGATTTTAGAAAGCTGTAGTGAACGACACCGGTTCTAGTCCACCAAACACTCACAAGTAACTTTTTTTGAGTCAATTTTCGTTTAGGGCAGGATTTGGCTGGGTCTCCAGGGTTCAGCCATTGCGACGAACGTTTCCGATTATCGTACACTATCCACTTTTCATCACAAGTAATGATTCGGTTTAAAAACCCTTCATTATTGTGTCATTTGAGCAAAGTAACACAGCAGTCGACGCGTGTTTGCAATTTCGATTCAGTCAATTCATGAGGTTCAACTCAACGATGGGTTCGTTTAAGTTTTTTTACTTTCCCGATTTGCTTCAAGTGGATTAAACAGTTTTATCACTCACCCCGAAGCCTGCACCTATCTCTAAAGTGCTTTGTGATGGATTCGCTTCCACAATAGCCTTTAATTCTTTATTTTCCACTTTGGTCTCCGGCCGTCCACGGAGTTGGTTCTAAAGGTCGAAATTTCCAGAACGAAAATGTTGAAACTAAAAGCGTACTGTGCTTTCTTTTGCGACACCAGCGCCGTACACGTCATCAATCCTTCGAGCTGTTTTTGCAGCACTGGTGCCACGGTAGAACTCGTAGTCGTAAATATACCGTACTCGTAAATATATTTCATGTTTTCCATTGTGCGGTAATAAGCGACGCTAAAGAAAAAATAATGAGGAAAAACAAAGGAATGATTGTTTTCAAAATTCAAATGTACCAGCTAAATGAATTTATAAATTTGAATTTGGAATTCTTAACCAAAGAGAAGATATTTCAGATCAAAGTGGTCGGTCGGTACGACAAAACGCTAATTTCATATTATTTTACAATTTACAAAATTATACAATTTAATGATATTTCATCATGTAGTGTGGACTTACGTTCACGGAAATCTCAGTGTTTTTAAAAATACACGAAATGTTTTAAAACAGAACTCCATTATCGATCAAACGTAAAATACTAGAGTCGCTTTTGAGAGCTAATGGAATTCGTTCTGGTTTTTTGGAACAAATAGAATACGGGATTACTTAGCCGCTCACAGCATTCTGAATCCATTAGAATATTTACGAAAACACTATTAATGCATGTATAAAATCTAATTTTCATAATCCAATGTTTATTACAAGACTATGTAAAATATATTTGAAAGAATATAAACAATGGAAATAAATATGCGATATATATATCTTTAGCGTTTATATGACTCTTGATTTATACTTCTATACTAATATTATAAGGAGATAAGATTTGATTTTTTATATGGTTATTCGTAATGGATAAGTCCAACTACTACTTAACAGATTTTAAAAATTTCTTCAGCAAGCTTCATTATCAGCGAGTAACATAGGATGATCTACGAAAATTACAATAATGTAATCCAATGTATTAAAATTTTCCTATAAAATATCTGCTAAGATAGATAATCGTTCAACCTGGACAAATTCGGAGCGAGCCGCTAGTAATATACTAAAAAAATCTTACATGAAATGCGAAAAGAGGTATCTCTATTATTTATAATTGTCCTGTATCAAAAAAAAAAATTAACGACGTTTATCGGCTTTAATCTTTTGATTAATTGTCAATATTGTAGTTTATTTTCGCTTTTATTCGTTAGTTTTTTTTTAATTAACGTAAAGTAATTAATGCAAAAGAACACTACTTTGACTTTTTATTTATTTTATTATTTATAAATACATCATATTTTTTATTTTGTTAAAAAATGAAGTTGAAATAAGTAAGCTTTAGATCTAAATTTAGTATCTCTTACATACATAAATTAAACTCATGAAAACTGAGCGGTACCATATTTGAACGCGCAATCTTTGGTTAGAATCTACACGTTTTTTTTACTATAAAGAATTCCGAACCCGATATGGTCCATATTGGGTTTCGGAATTCTTATTTATACTTTGTGTATTTTACATTGATATGAAATACAAGCGCCGCTTACAGATAATTGAATAAGAACGTATTAAAATGCATTGTAACGTAACGTTAAGCGCTGTGACAATGATTTCGTGACTCAGCATCATAATGTGATCAGAGCATTTAGGGATTATGGCGCATGTGACTTTTTAACAACGCTGAATTTTATTTTCTGTTTATTACAATTCGATTTAGTATTCAATAACAGTTGCTTTGTTGTTGCGTAGATGTGGTGCTGGAGACGAATGCTAAGAGTTTCGTGGGCCGAATTTCGCACCAATATAAGAGAGGAGCTCTTCAAGAACTCGGCATCAAACAGCATCTTTCGGCGCTGGTTCGAAAGCGCATTCTAACATTTTTTGGACACGTCTCTCGGCAAGCAAATGACTCCATAGAGCGCCTTGTTATTCAAAGCAACGTGGATGTCACCAGACTTGGAAGGACGCCCATGCGATGGACTGACCAAATAAAAACTGTTGACGGTCCTTTGCGTGAATGCACCAGGCTCACCACTAATAGGGACATATGGCGAAGGCTTGTGCGGCGAATAACATCTGCACCGGATTCATAATACTTCATGGCGACCACGACCGCTCTGACAAGAGTGTCACATAAAATATATATATGTGTTTTATTACCGAAACAGGCTTTTGACATATTATATTTTGCATTATGTTATTTAGTTTTTATAAAATTGGTCGACGGACTGGCAAATGAGTCACCATATGGTAAGTGGCCGCTGTAAGAAATATATACCATTCATTCTATCTCCGATGCGCAACAAATCTTCGGAAATAATATGTTATCTCCCTCATACCTGTACTAGCTCACTTACCCTTTAAACTTGAACACAACAATAACAAGGAATATACACAAATGAGCTTGCACAACGCCGTACCACCAAATAATTATACTATGATTTTGTATGAGTATTATTTAATTTATCTTACACATTAAAATATAAAATATAAATACAAGAAACATGTAAAAAATAATATACTACATAGAAATTAAAAAAAGACACTATTGTGTTCAGTCTACTTCTATCAAGATGTTTTATTTCAATTAGCAAGAGCACAAAAGCTCGCACACAAGCATACTGATATCTAAACTTAATTATCTAAATAATGCATAGTTAAGATACACACGGTACTAAGTACAATACTTTTATACATCTTTTTAAGATATTTTTTTTCTTATTTGTGACAACGTTATTGAAAATATAAACAACTATAGGTCATAACATCTGTGTTTTGTTACCGTGAATCATAGTGGGACGAAAACGTCTGTCCATAAAAACCGAAATAGAATGGAAACGGTAACGTTTCGGTGATTTTATTTCGAATTCACTAACCGTTTGTAATTTAATAGCGAGTTTTGATTTTGTCATCGTCGAAATATTTTGGGACAGAATTTTTAGATGGAATTTTAATCGAAATTGATGGTTTATTAAAATAATAAACCATCAAATTTTTTGATTTATACGTGCACGTTTAAGAGACTTGCAATGTATTTTATTTGAAATTAACTTCTATGAACATTATTTAACGGTCGTTTGACACGAATGTGATGATTTATCACAGAAAGTATATTGTTTTTCATTTGAAACATTTAATGGCGCTCTTAGGAGGTAAGATTGATTTGTATGCCGTGAAGATAGACGGCATAACACTCTTTTATGCCGCCATGCCTTCTCTCTGCCGCCGCAGGAGCAGAGAGTTATATATACTTCGTTGCAATGAATGTATTATAATTAGAAGTAATAAAAGATTTTTATGTATTTATTAGTATTATAAATAATTATATAAATAGCTATCAATTTTGATATAACCGCCAGGCTTTCAGTAACGGCCAGCTACGATTTTATGTAATTTTAACCATTTAAAAGTGTAGCGTCTCTTAATTTATTGTGTATGAAATCATTTTTAAACATAAACTAACTTTCAGATCTAAGTAACAGCTTCCATTTTTTTACCACCACAAAGGAATTTAGTTCAACGGTCTGTGGAATGGAATATAAGCTACACAAACAAACTGATAGAAGATGGCGATAAATCTTAAACCATAGCTTATAAATATACGTGGCATAGTTATGCAGCCAAGTTATGAAGCGGTGAAATTTGTACTTTAACTCATTGAATTTATAGTTCATAGTTGAATATGGATGAACAGGGTTTTGTCAAAGTTCAAAAGAAAATTATAATCCATATATATTGTGAATTTAAATATAAATTTAAATATAAACATGTTTCGTTGTTTTGAACATAAATCTTGTGTTTATCTGTTTCTAGTGATTTACACATATGCATTATATCGGGTTCACACGCTTCAATATTAATTGACCGACATTTTGTATTGTTTTGACAGTTCAATTAAAATTGAACCAATGGTAGTTGAGATAGCGGAATGTGAAAAATCAATCATCCAATTATGTAACATCATTGATTTTTTTATCAACCTCTAAGATCTAAGAACTATATATAAGTATAGAATAACTCCATAACAGCAGTTGATACAAGTAAGTCAGATTAAGTAAGTTTGTTTTGTTACTGTTTAAGTCTGTTAAGTTATATTGTCCGTATTTTAGAAAGTACTTTGGTTTAGTTTAATTGCGTCGTTACTCTGGTTTCCAATAGGTGGCTGCACGTTCCTAGTATGAAATCCAGGTCAGCCCAATAAAAATTAATTACATAAATTTCTATAGAGAAATGCTCACTTGCAGTTTGAAGTCTCTGAAAGATTATGAATCAGTTCATCCTGCGCTTGATCTCTGGTCCAATTGCTAACCTATTATATACCGGATTATGAGAGCAATGGAAAAAATAATGCACTTGATTTGGAATATACTTTTGCACTATAATATATCTTGGATAGCTAGATATAGTAACTTAATATTGACCACAGTGGTCCAAATTCGATGAGGATTTAGACTTATCACTGACCACCATGAAAGATGTTTTCAATAAAACACATCGTTTTTTCTTCCTGGCGTTACTCTCAAAATATAGTACAGAGTATATAAACTAAATTTATTATATGTAAATTCAACTTTAATATTGAAACTACCATTAAATGTATTATATAGGTCATTACATATTCTACTGCCAATCAGCAATATTTAGTATTATTTTTTTCCGGTTTGAAGTGTGAGTAAGTTAGTGTAATAATATGCAGAAGGGATATAATATCTTAGTTCCCAAGGTTGGTGGCGATTGACGATATTGAAGGTCTAGTTCATATTTCTTAAAATCTTTTCCTAATGTCTATCTGATCAATTGCTATCTGGTCGCTAATTTTTCAGCCAGCCAAGTCATTTAAATAAAAAAAAAAAAACCAATAAGTTTTTCAATTCCGAATATAAACGTATATCTAGATGGTTACTTTATATTTTACATAAAACAAATTAAGTCGTGCATTAAAATTCTCCGCACAGTTTGTCACAGTATAAATATGAAGCACAATTTAAAATAATACGAACGAAAAAGTTGACCGAAATTTATTTTCGAGTGAACGAAGTAATAGCAGTTGTTTATCCCCAGGCTCATGATTGCAGTTGCTGCGAGGGAAAATGTTTTTGACCTGACATTTACTGATATTATAAAAAGAGATTAAGTTTTTATTTATCCAATATTTTTTTTCGACTGGCAACATTATATATATATATATATATATATATATATATAAAATATTGCACGTAGGTATAATCATCAATTTTATTTTAATTGACGATATTTCAAAATCAAAATCTTACGTTATATTTTTTAACATGTTATGTTTAAATTATTTCTGCAATTGAAGCTAAATGTGTCAATTTAAATATACTTTTGAAGTATGATATTAAATCATTTATAATTTGGGTACCCAAATTGCCAGCCAATATTGGCTATTTATCGGTACCTAATTATGCCAATAACCACTTCGTAAAGAACTCTGCGCACATATTCATGTTCGCAAAACAAATATTCATGTTTTAACATTTAAAAAACAAATAAAATAATCATTATTATTATAAATCTAAATCATAAATTATATATTTATATAATAGACGTTTAAGTATTCACCAAAAAAAATAATACTAATTTTAATATTTTATTACTATATGTGAATAATCTTTAACTAGTATTTTAAGAGCGTTTTTGAATTCCATATAAACCGAAGTTAAAGTATAATTTTTACTAACGTAAATTTCGTATTGATGTATATATAACATATATATTTATATATACATATAACAAAAATAACATATATATATATATATATGTTATTTTTGTTAACGCTTACTGAAAATAATAGTTCTAACATCATTGGATTACCTAGTCTATATCTAGAGGTAAATATATATATTCATTTCAAAAGAACTATGAATGTTTTATTTGAGTACTAAAGAAAACCAAAATTATATAATTATATTTACTATTATACATAGCTAAGAGAAAGCAAGGCATTATGTACATATCTATATTATATCTAAAGGTTTGATATATTTTTTTAAATATTGAGTATCGTCCAAAGGACTTACTTGAATTTGATAAACACTTATAACTTCACGTCAAAGAAAATAACTATAAGTTGTTACGTATATTAATTCATAAATTAACCATAGAATTCCAGTTTCCTTATTTAAAGGATCTTAGTTCACCGTAAACATGCTAATGAGTTTCGTTACGCGTACGTGTCATTAGAGAATTAAATTATAGCTCGTATGTATTTGATTTTAAAGGTTACATTACTAAGAAGTGAAAAATCTACAAGATTTACAGAGCAGTATTTGGTTTATAATTTTGCGAGCGTGAAGTCTATTTTAGTATGACAATTTATTCAGGCATAGCCTCGTATCGGCTGTTATATTATTCTGTATATAATACAAATATATTATATACTTAAAAACATGTCTTGTCTAATATCCAACACAAATTGACGCATTCTTACGACGCAAATCCGCGTAACATTTATTTTGCTGACTGGCACTTACGCATACTTGTGTACTTGATATGTAATGAATTAAAATATATCATATAATAAAGTTGCTATTTAGATTCTTAAAATTAGATGCTCCATTTTGGTAAAGTAAAGTATATTTTACCTAATTGCTGGGTTACTGTAAGAGTAACTTTTAAATATTATTTACACTTGCAGGATTTTTTGAAACTTTTTGAACTAACTCGTACTTATGTATAAAATAATAATAAATAAATAATGAGACAGTTTTTTTAATTGTATTAAATTTAATTACAAAAAAATAAATAATAATGACTTAAATCTAGATTACAAAATATTCAGCTGGGGAGCCCTTTTTAATTTATTAATTTAACCATTTGATATTGTAAGTATTTAAAATAACAGTAGGTAAATTACTATACACGAATGTAACGCATTGTTCGACAGGCTCAGTTACAGCTGAGCGAGCAACACATTACAAAGGCTGGTCTTGCGCCCAACAACCAGCAGTAATGCGATTAAACACGCCAGGGGACTGCGATAATCGTCACGAAGAATTCTCTAACTTTATTTAAATATGTACTAGTCACATAATATAAGTAATATTTTATAAATATATTTATGTTAGTATATAAAACTTTTATTATACAATTTATATACGAACATTAGACTTATTGTTAATGTATTTTTACAAACCAATATTTGCCTTTTGATAATTTTTTTTTTTGAAATACGTATTAATTTATTTCTAACCAAAAGCTTGTATATAAATTTTCATGCTTCTAACTTTGAAAATTACGGATTTTCATACAACCGTGTATCCCTTATTTTACCCCTTTAAGGATGGAATTTCCAAAAACCCTTTCTTAGTGGCTGTTTACATCATAAAATGCATCAACTATCAGAATTTCAAGTTTCTAACCCTTGTGGTTTGGGCTCTGCGTTGATAAATTAGTCAGGACAAGTCATTATATATACATATATGTAGATAGGATAGATTAAGACAAAATTTATAAAGTATAATAAATAAACTATTTATAATTGAAATATATATTTATTTATTTATACAAATTATAGTCCATTCTCTGATATATTTTACAATAAATCTAATGTAAAGTGTAACTTAATGTATAAATACTATTGCTCAGGTTTACTATTTGGACATCGCATAGGACGTCTCATAGGAGGTTATTTGCTATAGTCACCACGCTTGGCAGGCGGTCGGCGACCGCATTGGCTGGAAATCTTTCGCTGATACCGCTGCAACCCGTTATCAGGATTTGCATTTTCGGATTCCAGCATTTGTGTGGTTATACCGCCACGATTTCGGTCGCGAGAGCCTCATTCGTTAATCAGCAGGACGCACCACGGGCAGGTGAGGTTGACAGTAGGGAACCTAAGGTCGTTGTCGACTCCCCTTCGATCCCTTACTGACGATTTGACTGAAGGTGGCAGGTACGGGATGGATGCGACCTGCCCAAGATCGGGATGGTTGGCGTTGTATGGCGGAAGGCTTACGTCCAGCAGTGGATGGCAAAAGGTAAAAGGTATATTATACTTTGGCGTAGACGCACACCTTACTCTCGAAATCTGGAAAAGCGGCTTTCCACTTGCTCTTACTTATTCCGGTCTGCTATTAAGAATATCTTAACAGAAATAAATAACACTCGTATTTGGATTTGAATCCAGGACTTTGAGATTTGCGACGGCAATGGTACTTTATAAATTATCCTATAGACAAACAAGGCAGCTGGTATATAGCGCAAGGTAAACACAAAAGCATTTAAGCGAACGATATGGGTACAAAGGCCCGCCTTGCTTTCAAACGACGATAGTAATATGATTACTCACGCAAGGAAATTAACTATCGTTGGTTTTAAGTCTATTCTATGATATCCTGTCAGAATTATAAAGCGTTCTTAATAGAAACGCTGGAAGTTAACATAATAATATATATTTTTCTATAAATTAACAAAAAAAAAGAAAAAAAGGCAATTCACAAAAATTTGCCTATATGCGAAATAATTAAACTTTACAATAACATATTTTTTAATTTTTAGTAAAATAATATCATCATAATATCATGAAAACAGTTGAAATTAATTAAAATATTTATCTACTTATCAAAGCTGTACGATTACTCTGATTTTTAAAAATTAAAAACGGCTAGATAAACAACTCATACGACGGTTAAACATTAGTCAACATTAATACGATTAAACACGAATTCATCGCGAATTGTTCGGTTATTTTCAGCTTTCAACCATACTAGAATAAAGCAAAATGACGCAAAAGAAAGAAATTTATACACAATAAAAAAGTATCATAAAGAACAATCTCGACGAATTCAAAAGCATTCTACCGCAAAACAGCAGTACTTAGTTTTGTTGTATTCCGGTTTGAAGGATGACTCATCCTTCATTCAATTCAGTTATGTCCCTTGTGGGATATAACATCTTAGTTCCCAATGTTGGTGGCGCATTGACGATGTGGGCGAGGGTTAACAGTTCTTACAATGCCAATGTCTATGGGCGTTGGTGCCTTTAGTTGGCCTATATGTCGTCCGTCTTCCTGTACTATAAAAAAACTATTAAACTTAAAATTAAACTTGAATAAACTCCTAGACGAGTTAATGTTAATTTTATTAAATCGAATAGACAACATGAAGCGAACGCTATGCCCGTTCTCCGATAATACACTAATTTATTTATTACCGTTTGGGCTATTCACTGAAAGACTATACTTCCATTAACATAATTATATATTATGTTTCCATAAAAATACTTTGGAAAATTCGATATTGCTATGGAATTATGTTATGTTGTAAAATTTATGACGTAAATCGTAACTTCCTAATTTAAAAAGGTAAAGCAAGTTTTTTTTCAAGATTATTTCAAGTCTTAACTGCTCAACAAATCGTCATGATGCATACACTTTTTCAGGGATATAAAAAAGACATAGGGTACCGAACATCTCACCTCACGCGAGAGTGAAGTCGCGGGCGGAAACTAATAGTAAATAAACTCAGCTAGTGAAAGTGGCAACACTTGGTTGAGGGCTTATCTCCTCTTAGGGATATAAAGAATTTTAAAACAGTATGTACCACCAAAATATTTTATTTGAACTGCTTTGCTGTAAAAAAGTTTTTATTTTGTAATATTACCAGTATTTCCCTTATCTCTGATATTTATTAATCCGCATAAATTTCGTTTAGTGTTTGATATACAATATAATACAAACTGGCTTTGATATACAATTGTAAGATTAAATAAATACTATGTCGGAAACATATCACCCGTGTGAAACCGAGACGAGACACTTGTCTTAAAAATAAATATTATATCAGACAGAGAGAAGACATTAAATTATTTAAAATCGTGTGGGTTGAATCAACTCGGGGACATAATTTTACGCCGCTTTTACAGCTCATATTATTTCCTAAATGGGTCCATAAAGCCCAGTGTCCATGTTCGCCTCTAATCTTTGAACCTCACCTTTGATATTATTTCGTTAAAATTTACGATGCGGCATATTTCTCATTTAAAAAAAAAGTTTTATCTGAACATGTTGCCTTGGCATGTACTGAGCATAACGTTTATTAATTAAGAGACACTTAATTTGAAATTATTAGATACTTTTGAAGTTTTCAATTATAATGTAAAACAGCATTAATTATATATTATTATCGTTCTAGTTAAAATCAATAATCTCACATACATTTGAACAATGCTTGATTATTTATCAATACATTAATATAATAAGGTGAGATTCAGTTCAGGATTTGAAAATCGAAATCAGAACGACTGAAAACAAAATCAATATTTACTTAAATTTACTCTAAGTAAATTTGACTAATAAGCACTTTTATATCGTCATATTTGAATTTAAAGTAAAATCTTGTAAAGCTATCGGTCCTGCGTCGTACTTACTGATCGTCGCGGACTATCGTCCTCCAGTCCCATCAGATTGTGGGAGTGAGAGAATATATAATGCACCTGGGTTTGCGCACTAATTTATGCATAGCTCCTGTCCTAGTCGACTATAATATTATATATATATATATATATATATATATATATATATATATATATATATATATATATATATATATATAATACTATAGTATATGTAGTTGGCTAGTCCTTGAGATTTTTAGTCTTTATTCTAAATCCAAGGTCGTTTATGTTAGTGGAATTAGGTTATGTTATATAAATAAACATAATTTTACTACTGATTCACTTTATAGTAACGGAAATAGTTCCCTTCCGGCGTCGAGAACGTATCGTCCCAAAAATAATACATCGATATTTCATAATTTATCTCCTAATTACTAACATTCTGTATCGTCCGGTTTATATTTATGTTATATAAAGTTAACACTTTTTCTTATATTATGATTTACTGTTATATGTAGAATAGAATACATGAGGTAAAAGGGCTAGATAACGAAATGGTCATTGTCGTCATATGTGGCACGAGAAAAGTACAATTGCAGGATAGCGTACCTAATTCAATGGTCGCAATTTCAAGGCACACGACAAACTCCATATTTGTACCGACATCAGCGAAGCGGTACATTAAATATAATACTAATAAATATTTCAATAAAAAAGAATATCGCGAAACAGTACAGTAGTTTGTATATATATTAACTAGGATAATATAAGCTAGCCACGCTAAATTTAGTCATTATTGGCAGCGCAAAAACAGTTGTTAGGAACAGAATCTCAGTCAGTAGTGTATATTAAAGCTAGACGCAAATATTTGGTAATAATGTGAGGCTAAACGTAAACATTGGATTAATAACATAATTTGTATGTACGATTATATTCAGTTATTATGCTATATAATGCTATTAACTAAATATTTGTACTGCTACTTAAAGCACATATTTCTTCGACTTTAATCGATTGAAGATACCCTAGTTGTTACTACTCATTTAAAAAAAAACTAAACTGAAATGAAATAGAAATATATGCTTGTTTACTTGTCAAAGACTGATTAATATATGTATGGAAGAAAACCGAAAATTAATTGTAGGCGATGGTTAACATTTCTTACAATGCCTATGTCTATGGGCGTTGGTGATCACTTACCACCAGGTGGCCCATATGGTCATCCGACTTCCGATTCTATGAAAAAAAGAATTACATATACTATAGTTAATTATCAACCTTTTCTACGAAGAAGTATAAATTTTACCACGTGTTCACGTATTAGCACTTTATTTAAGCCTTATGTGAATATGAAGAAGCACATCTCTATTCCGTTTACCATTCACTCATGGTTCACATGTATTTATCTATGGTAAATAATATGTTTACGAAACTATCTAATAATTTATATTTTGTGTAAATGATTTGATAAATAAGTTTTTATAGTTATAGAAAATTGCTATTATAAGTATATTAAAATATACGTCCTTTTATTTATCAGAAACACATAAACGTACGAGAGTCACAAAGAAGAGTCGTAGTTATAGACCGTGATTGCGTCCTGTTTTGTATAACGAGGTCTCCCGCATTCAGAAACTGAAGAGCCCTTATGTCTGTACGGCCCAAAGAGCAGAGTTAATAAGATTATCATGTAGGAACGTCGCTAAAAATAAAACAAATGGTCTTGGTAAGTTGCCCGTACTTAGTTTAGCAATTTTGTTTTTTAACCGGACTTGGTATAGTATCAGTCTTGGATACAAATTAAACAATCATTCATATTTATATATTATTATGTATATCATATGTTAATTAATGTTTTTGTTAGGTTTTTGAAGATGTATTATTTTACTGTTATTTTACTGTTATCAGATTTATATACTGTTATCAGATTTATTTGAAACTGTTCCTTTTTTTTTAAAGAAAAAAAATTATTTTAAGCTAAAAAAAGTAATTCTAAAAATAATTATAAACTACTTAATGGTAAGCTGTGGGATGATGGTAATTGAAGCAAATATTGTAAATAAAGAATATAATAAAAGTAGTGCAATTCTATCAAAAGTCACTTCAATACTCACCCACCATAAGACAATTGAAAGATTGACAATAGACTTTTTGAATATATTTTTTTTTTATAGAATAGCAAGGTGGACGAGCATATGGGCCACCTGATGGTAAGTGGTCACCAAACGCCCTTAGACATTGGCATTGTAAGAAATGTCAACCATCGCTTATAGCCAATGCGCCACCAACCTTGGGAACTAAGATTTTATGTCCCTTGTGCCTGTAATTACACTGGCTCACTCACCCTTCAAACCGGAACACAAAAATATCAAGTATTGCTGTTTTGCGGTAGAATATCTGATGAGTGGGTGGTACCTACCCAGACGAGCTTGCACAAAGCCCTACCACCAGTACAGTACTAGTAATATACTATTTTAATGCATGTATTCTTGAAATGTTATAATAATTTATTTACTTACTGATATTTCACGACCATTTTCTGCGGTGAGTTTTGAGGATGTTCTTACTTAGTCGCCCTACTGTACTAAATACTTAATAGTTGTGTTCCGATTTGAAAGTAGATCGGCTGTCAACATTTTACGGGTGAGTAATGAAGTGAGTTCTTACAGAATAACACTGCCGCTGTTTTGCCGTAGAATATCTTAGTAATGGGTGGTACCTACCCAATCGAATTTGCACAAAGCCCTACCAACAAGTATACAATAGTAATTTACTCCTAAGATTTTCTTAATTTACTTTACTTGTCAGCTAAGCGGCTAACTATACTATCCACTAAATAAGATTATAAATAGTATAATTATACCTTCAATAACGAAATGTAAGTGTCTTACTTCTGGGAAAAGCCTTGTAATATATTCCGCCCTACTGCTGCACTGCAGATATACATACATACGAGTATATACGAGAATATATCATAGAATTTTCTCCATAATGTTCAGGTTTCCTTACAAAGTTTTCCTATACCAACGCGTATGTTATAAACATAAATTTAACACGTGAATGCACAGATTCTAACTCGAGATCTTCAGTTAAGATGCGTCTTAAGTCCACTGGACTGTAAAACGTCATATTAAATCATAATGAAATTATACTTTTTAAGTTCATTCAAATAGGCTATCAAGCACTTTTAAATCGTCATTATTATTTATTACTTACTATTATGTACTTATTTATTATAATATAGATAGATCGACGGGCAGATGGACCACCTGAAAGTAAATGGTCAACATCGTACATAAACATTAGCGTCGTAAGAAATGTTAACCAACCTTGAGAACTAGGATGTTATATCCCTTGTGCTTGTAGTTAAACTGTCTCACTCATCGGAACATAACAATACTAAGTATTGCTGTTTGGTGGCAGAATATGTGATGAGTGGGTGGTACCTACCCAGAAAACAAGTAAAAGTATATAGGATTTAATTAAATATAGACCTGTTACCATTTTGGAATTTAGTTAGAGAAGATCCGACAGGTAGTCATATTTATATAAAGTTATGAACATTTTGGCGCTTACTGCATTTTCATTCCGCGGACAACCATTTTCTTTCGCATGTCATCCATACTTGAAACATATACTTGTTTCTTAACTCAGTCGCTGCGGCGCTATTTATACGAGTGAACTACGGAAAAAATTACAGCACTTTGTGTTTATTATCTTATTATAGTTAGAAGAATTATACCATATTTTTCAGAATAATTAAATGCTATACTGCCGGTATTTGCTGATAGAAAAGCAAAAAAATAAGGTCACGTTGCGAGAGAGGCGTGTAATGGACACGCGAATGAAATCTGAAATTTTGCTAGCTTTAGGCGCATTCAGCGCATACTAAATCCACGCTTTTTACTTTATGATAATATTGTAGTAACGACCTCGTTAGTTTTATAAAAAGCTTATATGCTTTATAATATTTCAATATCCTGGATTTAAAATCCATTAAAGTAGAATTGGCACCTAGATAAATCCTAAAATATGCGCTTATAAACAACCAAAAAAAAAAAACTCAGCTTATATGTTAAAATAGACAAGGTTTACAATGGTATGGTATCAGTATTTAGAAATTAAAGGGATTTAAAGACATTTCGTTCATAACTACCTTTCCACTGCAATAAATAACTATTTCTCTCTAAGCAATGTTCTAACATAGTTAATTAAAACAAATATACTTTTTGCGTTGTTACTTGTTGCAACTAATATTTGAGTTACCTTCAAGATAGTGAGAACCTTCTCGACGTCTAATATTTGTTCAATGATAATACTAAGTGTATATATGTTTATGATGTAAAGTGTAATTTATGCTTAGTTACTAAGAATATTATACCTTCACGATGTTACAGTATTTGTTTAATACATCTGTTTGTAATTTCATGGTGGAATTTTAATTGTTAATCTAGGTTCATACTTTCATTTGATTTTGTCATTTGTTAAAATTTCAAGTTAAATTATTATGTGCATTTGAAGTATTTAGCATATTATTTATTTCCTTGTTGATTTAGTGGCTATTTACACTCTCGGTTAAAAATATCCTTTATTGTTTTTTCAACGTCTCAGTAGCCCAGGGTCACTAAAATCTTTTCAGATTTGCCATGCCATCAGATCATAACAATGAGGCAATAGAGAGTATACTAGAGTTTGCGGACATACTTGTGCACTGTCATATGTGCGCAAATAGTCTCCGTTTAGAATAATCGCAATGACTGTAAAAGGTCAGAACTTAAACAATTTTCAATTTATAAAAACCATTTAAAACAAAATATAAGATGTATACGTGTAGTCCAATCGGGGTTGGTAATACCCACTAAGCCATTATTCAACCGCTATATATTAATATGCTGCGGTTTCAATGCTAATTCAGCCATTGTAATAACAGCTTGTGACAACTTTGATCTCGTGGTTAGCGGATCATTGAGAGTATCAGAAGAGTTTTAAATATTTCTTACACTGCTAGTATATACAAAGTTGCATTTGCGCGCGTGGGTTCTATAATATATTTATTTAATATAGAATAGATAGGCCAACTGATAGTGAGTGGTCGCCATTGCACCACCAACCTTGGACACTATAGCCTATTACACCTACAAGAGGAGTAAACCCAAATAAACAACTTTGTCATCGATATCAATTGACGCGACTATGGATTCACGAAAATGGCGTTTCGATGTCCGCGAATTTGTAATTGGAAAATCGAAAGTCAATAATGGTTATAACTAGTTAAGTGGAATAGTGTATTATAAATAAAGGTAAACTAATCAACAACTGTTTATATTGCGAACAATTAGAAAATCGCATGCAATTTGTAAATATACGGTTTGTTTACCTTTACGTACTCACCTTTACCTTACCTACTGGTACCTTACGTACGTACTGATTGGGATTGGGTATAAGATGTTGTATCCTTTGTGCGTCTAGTTACACTGGCCCTTTAAACCGGAATACATCAGTACTACGTATTGCTGTATGGAAATATTTTCACATTTAATACTCTAATATATGATAACTGCACAAATCACGATCACGTTTGCAAATCCATTTTAGTATATAAATACCATTGTAAAAACTTGTACAATTATATTCAAAAACGACATATTTCTTTTCACCTACCTGTAAAAATATACTTCATATTCACAATAATATAAAATTTAAAATGTAAAATTGCATCAAAATCGGTACCTAAACTTTAAAATAATTTAACAAATTACTGTTTATTAGTGTTACAGAACTCAAGTAGCGCTTAATGAATGTATGGGATTTGTTTGAAATGTATGTTTTAAAGTGTTAATGATTTGAAACGATGATTAATCATTTGAGCGAACTCACAAAGGACTCTCATTTTCTTAGGACTTTATTTTTTTTATTTCGTTATTTTATTCTATATTTAGAAAAAAATGCTTTGACAGTATAGGACAGGAGTACAATTATTTGTGTACATAAAATGAAAAGTTTACTTTTTATTTTATGTACGACGATTATTATTAAGTATTAATATGTAAAACTTGTACAAATAAATCCGTTTTTTTTTTGTTTTTAAATTAGTTTTCTTCAGGTTTTAAAGACATATTAGTCAGCTTTTAACTGTTTTTTTTTATTTCTTTCTACCTTTATTAATTTAAGTTGATGGTATTCTAATTGTAGTGTTTATTTTATAAGTGTAGTTTCATTAAATTCGATTGTTGTAATTGTCTATAGTGGCGTATCACACTGTACTAGTCTACTAGAAGAAACAGGTATTTTTTTGTTGTTAATTTTATAAATATGCCGATGGTGTTTCTTATATCAATAAATAAATAGAATTATAAAAGAAGAAGTAACTCCATGACGAATATCGGCTTAAGGCAATTTACTCGAATTAATCCGTACTTATATTGAATAACATTTGTATAACTTTAAAATTACATAAAAAAAAATTGTTATGTAATTGGATAAAACATCTGAACAGAAGCCCAACAAAGGTCGTGATTTATATCACAATCACAAGTAACAAAGGCATTACGAGGTTAGATTAAAGATCTTATCTGCTTAGTTCAGCTCAACGAACATCACAGAACCCCTCCTCAAATATTTAATGACGTAATGTTGCGTAAAAGATTAAGGTTCAGGTCCTAAATAGCCGATAAAGCATGAAAGGGTCTCGGTATTCCTAGCGAACTTGGAGAAAAACCGCTTAAGAATTGATCCAATCTCCGAACTAATTAAAATCGAACCAATGAACCGTAACTAACTTATCTGTTTTTGACCAACTTAATGATTTAAAACTGTCGATAAATTAAAATTCTGATCTTGATTATTTTTTTTTATTAAAATCTTGAATTCACTATGCGAAGATTAAATTTCTGGTTGTAAATTACTTTTTAATGATAAGATAAAGCAAGCATACTACTTACTATAAATAATAATCTGTGGATTAAATATATTAGATATCAAATGGTAACAAATAAAATGAACAATGTTTAGAGCATCGTATTAATATTTATACTTAAATAATCTATCAATTATCTTTAGTGATATTTGGGATCTATTTTTGTTTTCGGTAAATTAAGTTTTTTATTCAACCACATTATACATTTATGTTAAATATGCACATTGAATACATTTGTACCAATTAGTCATACTAGCCAGACCCTGCGTCAAACGATCTCTCCAGCCGGGACTACCGATCAATCACAGCGAATATGTTATAACGGACCAAATATCCTTTTTTATTTCCAACTGGGTTTCAAAAACTGGGTTTTGTTTATTTCTGAAAGGTAATTTTAGTAACGACGTCGTATATATTCAGTAAATAATAATAATATAAGTAGGGTCGAAATGAATGTAGGATTTCTACACAATAAAGGTAAAAGTAGGTGATAAAACTTGGTAAAGATATGAAGAATAGATATGCTTTATAGAGTCCATTGTAGTAGTGAAAAATAGAACAAATACTAATATTAGAAGAAGGATTGAATGCATTTTTCATTATAGAAGTAAAAAAAGTAATTTTTCCATTACTGGGCTAATGTCTCCTGGTTTGGAATATATTGCAACACGTTGCGCAAATTCGAATTTGTGGATACGTATTTGGATCTTTCGTCCGATACAGACAAGTGTCTACACGATGTTTCCCTTGAATTAACACATAAAAGTAACGCTTCAGTAGTTTTAAACTCGCAATCTTCTATAACAGGCACAAGGGACATAAAATCTTAATTCCCAAGGTTGATGGCGCATTGGCTATGAAAGCGATGGTGGAACTTTTTTATAATGCCAATATCTAAGGGCATTGGTGACCACTTACCATCAGGTGGCCGTTATGCTCGTCCGCCTTCCTATTCTATAAAAAAAATTACGATTAACTTGTTCTATCAACGGGCCATATTTTCATTTTATTTAATAGAAATTTCCATCTAAAACTAAATACTGCTTAGAATGATAAGAACAATAAAAAATATTTTATCTACTAGTTATCACGCTGAGGTAAATAATGAAATAAAAAATAAAAATAAATGGTATAAAGTACGATTTATAATATAACAGGAGACAAAAGTTAATTTTTAATTTTATTCACAATATGATCATAAGACATAATGAAATACCTTTTCAGGACAGTTATAAAATTCTAATGTCCACTTAACCCCAGGTGGTCTTGCTCACAGTAAAATATTTATCTAATAATGTAATATTATGACTATATTTGTCTAAGATTGTCACAGAATGTTTTTTCAACAGGATTTCATCGAGCCAAAGTCTTTAAAAATATATTCTTTAACGGTTATCTGACTTTTATAAATATAAATACGGCAAACGTTGTTTCGGTTTATAAAATGCTAAATCGTATCACCATTAAAATATACAGTTATTATGGGCCGGAACTTTATATATCTGTTGTTAGTTTGTTTTTAATTTATTATTAAATAAGGGTCTTTAATTTAAGCCAAGATTTAACCTAAGATGATTTTTTTTTGTGCTTCATTTGTCCTTATAATTCAATTTCATTAATCAATAAGAAATATATATATATATGTCGGACGAAAATTGGACACACGAGTATCAATTCAGGTGCGTCGCGGAATAAGCTGTAAACCTCCTGAAAAAGAGAGCAGGCCTTAGCCTAGTGGGATAGTAATAGGGTGCTACTGGTAGATTCATTTAAAACAAGTCTGTTCTGTTCTCTTACAAACTATTGTTAGCCAAAGTCGTAGAAAATACACCTAGCTATAACAGTTGAACCGGTCAACAAAGGGTCATTAAAGGTAAATTTCGTGGTCTAATTTAACATCGGTGCGGTTTGCTGCTGGCATTCAACACAATGCGGCCAAGATATTTCCAAGTATTGATTGCAAGTAGCGTGGCTAAAATAAAGCGATTCTATCCCGTAACTCGGTACATAATTGATATCGCGCTCCGTACCAGCTCATCATTTATTCACCTCGCTCCACTTCGAGAGAATTTTTGGATACCATTTTCTTAGGAGTCGTTGTTTCAATATATTTTGTGTATAGTATTAAATAAAGATGAAGATTTTGTTTATGTCATATTCTACCAGTCCAATTAGAAAAATATTTTTGCGTTAGATAGCCAATTTAGTGGGTATATAACTGGTGGTAGGGTTTTGTGCAAGCTCGTCTGGGTAGATAGAAGATACAAGATAGAAGATTTGAAACTTACTCCACCATGCTGCTCCGATTCGGGTTGGTGGATAGCTAGATTCAATAATGCGATTAAGAGAGTAATATGAAAACGAACGATATTATTTGAAAAGTATTATAAACTACTTCAATGTCCTCCTGAAAGATATCAGTCACGGTAGACTTCCTTAATCCAAATGCGCGAGACATATTACAGTGCTAAAGTATGTATCAAAGATTCTCTCTTTTACTCTCTATTCTCTTGCTGTTATAATGCAATTGAAGATAAATTCGAAACGATTGGAAAGAGTTCTGAAACAAGATTGTTTAAAATGATTTTTGTGGTATGGGAGTATAGAAACTATCAAAACTCCGAGATATTACTGAAAATTTAATGACAGAAGTCACTGGTCCAAATCCTGATTTGAACCCAGGATCTCGAGGTCTGTGGATCTATAAGCTAGACATTAACAATATAGAAAAGTATGATATAAAATATAATAATAAATATAATAAGGCAATCATTGTTAAATATAACTGTTTTTTTTATATAGTATAAGTAGGTGGAGGAGCATATGGGCCACCTGATGGTAAGTGGTCACCAACGCCCATAAAACCATAACCAGTTCATAGCAATAGGTACATTTTTGAAATATAAAAACATTAGGTAAAATAGCTTCATAAACAAGTTCATTTCGCGATAGACGCGGATTAGCGATTTTATCTTTCAGAATTGCTGAGTATTATCCAACAAGGCTCTCTCTGAATGTTTCCTGTCACTGATAAGCACTAAATTCATTTTTAACACTAAAAATATGTGCGCTGAATGCCAAAATATAATATATAATTTTATAGCTGTGTATTTAAATCGTATACACGTACAGTACAACAGAAAACATTCAAATGCAAATAGCGTTACAAACTTAATCAGATTCCATTCATTGCCTCAGCCCTTGCCCTCGGAGATAAGATTACGCGTTTAGTTATATTAGTGTCGTTACAACGCCCGGCAAACTGGTTCTGAGTTAATTGAAAAAAGGTAGCTCACTTTTCATCTACTCTTTTTAAGACCCGATTCAAAGAGTGCTATAAGTTTAAGTCGTATATGTGAGTTTTTGCTGTGACATCGTAGTATTGTTTGAAAAAAAAAACTTGATCGAGAATGTTTATAGCTATGATTAAAGAGTTAAGATCATCAGCTCATTTCTAGTTTTTACATTTTGAAACGATTATATTCAAATATATAGATACAATGATTTTACATTACAGTAACCCTGACCTGATGCATATATATAATATATATACTATATACACGCATATATACATATATATATATGTATATACTATTTAGAGGATTTTTGAGTCACTACTGTATCTAACCTTGGTTTTCCATTAGCTTATTCAACATGAATAAATGAACTGATTTAAATATATAACGTATTGTTACTTTGACATAAGCCGGACTAGTGTCAAAACGTGATATTAGCATATAGCAGGCTCATCTATGAATACATCCATATGAATTATTTGAACAGCACTTGCACTTATTGTACTCTGTGACAATAGAAAGTATAACGCTTTAAACAAAAACAGTAAAAATCACGTGTTGTATTTCTGTAGTGTGGTCTTAGACTTAGATATCTGCTTTGATAATAATAATTAACCAGAGTTACATTTATTTCATCTTTTTAAAAAAAAGTAACGCGTCTCATTATGTTTTTCAAAACATGTAAAACAATAAAAACATTCTTTTTTCACGAATATTAAACATAACCTCAATATAAGAAGCGGTTTACATTATATCAAATTACATTTAACTTTAACAACACAGGTATTAACTACCAGCAGTAGATTATCAATGATGCGGCTTGCTTAAATTCGGTTAAATAATGTTTGATTCTCAATAAAACTGTGAAACGAATAAATTTTGTATACAGCTAAACCTGTTTTTTTTTTTCAAATCAAAATGCTATCGGATTCTCATAGCGTAATTCAATAAAAATATTATTGCCTATGTCATGGTTGTACCGACGGTTTACAACGGAAGCGTACTGCATATTTGGTCATACAAATTCGCGATTTAAATAAATTTGACACCTAATTTGAATGCGGTAAGGCTTGCATTGATTTATAATATACTGATGATATAACAGTTTAATATGCAAAGCGCCATTTGATTGTAATCACTGTTCAGAGTAATGGAAATTAATTCCACTATCATACTTTTATAGACGGTAATATTGATACTAATGTTACGTGATAAAGATTGCTGTTTTAATATTGCTTGGTTGGATATTGTTAGATTACAGTTGAGAACATTTATATGCGGAAATAAATGCGATGCTAAATCATCTGTAAAGTGAGCGCTATACTTGTGCGACGAATTGAGATAACAAAGATATACGAAGTCACGTATCTTAAGGGATTCATCACAGTTGCTCTACGAAGCGTAGCGGAGACAACGACGACGAATTATCTAGAATGCTACCTATACAATGATACGCTGTATGATATTTCACAGACTTAGTCCATGTGTGGTTAACAAATGATTTTACATTTTACATTTGCTTCCAGCAGCTGTTATACTGGAGAATTCTAAAGACCACAACGTATATATAACTTATATACTGTATAACTTATATATGTATTATCGAAAAATCTTAAAAGATATACAATTAGATACTCACATTCAACTATTTTTTTATTGATAATATAACAACTGTCAGGGTTATTTTATAATAACGAATAATTTTCAGTAAAAATTATATTGTCACTATCCACTAGCTACCATTAGTTATATGGGATCAAACCAAATATTTATTCTTTTTTATATTATATTCCGGTTTTAACTACGATCATAGCTTTTTATTTAGTTTTATACATTTCAAATCGAAATATATAAATAATAGCACTTTTGGTTTACAGTTGTTGTTGTACCTTGCGTGATTATTTCCATCCTAATTAGTAATTCCATACGAGATAATTATAAAGTTTATATTTTTTATATTACGGCGATATAATAATAAAATTTATTTAGTTTTCTTGTCACAAAAGATTTAAGATGTGACTATGTTAAGACTATTGAGAAAGGCTGAATTATTAATGAAAGATGAACAGCTTGAATAATCGAGCGAAGCGAACACGATGACGTAGTTTGATTTGTGAAGCACACAAATAAGATAAATATATTAAAATTTTAATAAAGGATTGATAGTGCTGTAAATGTCAGTACCAATTCTTTCCGGACTATTGGTTAATAGTCTGCCAACCTGAATTTGTATGTTTGTTTGTAAGCAATTGACGGTAGCTGCCGCTTCGCTTAATTTGTTATATTGGAACTTAAAATCGCTTAAAACTTTACAAAATTACGAATGAAAGATATATTAATCAAAGCAGTTTATGGTCGTAAAATGATACCTCCTTAAATTTAAGCTCATACCGATAGGTTGGATTTTAAATTGTTTATGAAATTCAAAATCTAAGATTATGTTCAAATTGTTCATTTTAGAAGTCGTAACGTTAACGTGATTTCAATACACAAATCTGTTCAGTACATTTTCTGTTCGCTCCAATTTCCTTGATCGCGTTTCCGTTGATCCATGTCTGCTATCAATTTCAATTTATACGATCGCTTGGAATCATTTCAGTTCACTAATAATATTTATATTATTGACAAGATTTGTAATATTGAATATTTATTTCTTGCGACGCACAACAATTTTTTGACAATATTTATAAATGATAAGTAATTTTTGTTGAAGTGTTTTAAGTTATTTTATTTGTTGATATGAAACACCATCGGAAAATCACAAAATAATCACGACAATATTAAGAGGGTATGTGATATATCGTACAGTCATTTATAACAATAAACTTAACACTAAAATTACATTCATGAAGCTAAATCAGTGCATTAATTTACAACTTTACAATGTGGCACGGTTTTTGATTTCGAAAATTTCATAAGGGTAATGGGCTTTATGTAAGTAAAAATTTGTATCTTATTGGCTAAACTATTTTATATTACACTGTGACTTGTGATGTGATTAAAGTAAATAAAAAGCTTAATCTAATTTCGTACTTGATTTTTTTGTCAAAACATATTTGCGAAGGAATTCCTCCAAGGTAGACTTATAACATATTTAACAAAGGGAACAAAGTATTCAATAATTAAGATGAAAAGAATTATCTAATATTAAATTATAATTTTTATTCAATATAATTAAGAAAGCGGTTCAAAAATAAAATAATATTTTTTCGTATAAATCTGAGTAAAATACTTTTTAATACAATAAAAAAGTGTCACAAAAATTAGTTAATAATTTCTATTAAAATATTTGTTTATCTTTCTAAAATAAAATAACACAATTGCTTACTGCAGATACTCAAGAAGAATTGGATCCAAATAATACAAAAACAAATAAACGCACCAACAAAATACTAAGCATTTACAACAAAAAATTCTATAGCTTTGTTCTGAAATGCCAGGTTTATCGTCCACGAGTATCTGTCTATCTCAGACAATAGCGGTAATGAGCGTTTTCGGACACAATAAGCAGAAGACGCCATCTATATTTATTTATTTATTTTTCGAAGGACAATAGTAAATTCATCTTAGTTTTATATGTTCCTGTATGTATTTAGAATGCAGACCTAATAAGTTTCCAAAAAATCCATAAAAAAACATATTACAAAAACGCTAAAATACACGCATATAGCAGCACAAAAAATAAACCAAAAGAAATAAATGTTTTCAATTATTTTTTAAATCTAAATCAAAATATTTAGTATTCAATTAGTCTCATTTAATCACTTTTCAAACAATATATTGAATGTAAATACTGGTTTGGAATATATTCTACTAAAAAACGGCAAGAACTCAGTAGTTACTCTTTTTCTAAAATAAATTGCAATATATTTAGTTTTCACACTTGATTCCACAGATATTTATTACGTGCAGGTAATCCATAACATTTACCACTGGCTTCTGAAAAGCTGATCAAATTAACTTTTTTTTTTCTTTTATTTCAGATAAATTGTTATTGTCAACTAATAAGCGTTCAATACCAAGTCAGATTAGTAAATCTTACTTTCAGAAACTGTTCGTCTGGATAGGTACCATCCACTCATCAGATATCCTACCTCGAAACAGCAGTATTAGTGTTCCGGTATTTGTTACAATACCAATGTCTATGGGCGGCGGTGACCACTTCCCATCGATCACGTCTCTCATTTGTCGGCTCGCCTAACTTCAATAAAAAAAACTTTATTAATTTTACTAAGTTTAACGTAAATATAATTTTAATTTGACTAGCAACATATAATCCCGTTTCACAAATAACCCCAATTTTTTTCTACGATGATGATTATTTATATATTTTACTGTATATTTGCATGGCTATGTGTCATCAAATTTCAGATAATTATACATATATTTAACTTCTATTACGCAGTATAACATATTATTAAACATAAGGATGGCTGTCACTGAGCGTAACTGCACAGCAACAGGGCCGACGCGACTAAATATTGTTTGTAATTCGAAATCGTATTAGATAAAACGCACGCAGCAGGGGAACTGCGCGGCACGTCACTGCGCGGCAATGTTATCCAACTGACCAAACCTGATGCGTCGTGACGCGTTGCGCAGTTCCATTGCCGTCAGAGCGGTGTATTGCCAGTGACGTTACTCTGCCCGTCATTCGTGATATAATACGAAGGACGCGTGAAACAAGTTTTTTTTCTCAAATTTAATTACAATAGAAAAACTATTTAAGTCCATATCCAGAGTCATGTAAGTTGAAAATAGATATTTATATACCGTATTGTCAATGGACTGGAAACCTGAATTTGTATGTTTGTTTCAATCGCAATCGCTGCCGCTTAGTTTGGTTATTACATTCGACCTTAAGATCGCTTGAAAGTTAACAAAAGTATTTTTCAATTATAATTAATTGATGTACGGTCATTTGACTGAACTATTTATATTCTAATTCATTGTTTATCATTGTTTAATTAAATTCATGAAAATATTCCCAAGTGTAATAATTAATTATTAATGTAAATTTATTATTTACTAAACTATCATGCTATCATTAAAATTAATCAATCACGTATTTTGTACAAATGTTTTTCGGTGCGGTAATTTCAGTTTTCTAGGCTGTAAGCTATTACCAAATTGAAATATTTTTATTGAAGTAACTGTGACATATTTGGTTTTTATTTTATTTTTTTAAATATTACTCACTGTTTATTAGCGCAGTACCATCGAGTAGATATTTTCTTAAATGAATCAAATTTCTGCTCTTGTCCATAATAATTATTGGATTTTTCTGTAAAGGTGTGCTAACAAGTAGCCTAGATTTAGGAATTATAGAAGAGCTGGTGAAACAACGCGCCCGTGCCTCTGAACGGTACGTTATCTTTCTGCGGTCCAGTTGGATTGCCGTCCAGCCGGACCATGAGAGTGAAGGAACTATGTAGTTGTCTAGTTTGCAATTGGCTGCAATCCCCGATTCACTTATTTACATACCTACATATTTTATTTGATTGGTGGAAAAGAGTAACTATTTTCTTGCCGTTTTCGGTAGAATCTACTTGCAAAAGTGCTCGATGCTGAATTTAAATATAATTAGCGAATTTTATGAATAGTATAATTTCAATTATAGTTTTAAGGAAAATCTTGAAAGGAAACATTGCACACCTATTAAACATTTTCATTTAACACGCTCTAAGCTTATTAACCAGTATTTTAAATGTTACAAATTGCTTATGTGTCGCTTTTGATGTGTAGCTGATGTTATTTATGTAGGTTACAAGGAAATTGTTAAATCAACATATTTTGTTTTAACACAGCGAGGCGAGTGCGTAGCTATATGCGTTATATTTTAGGTTCATCGTCCATTGTACTTGCATTGATAGAATCGGGTTGTGCTGCTCCTTATTGTTGTAGATATGTTTATTACTAATAATATAATTATGTTTTTATTTTTATTTTAAATCGTAAAATAATGCTAAAGTTTACTCATTGTACATAAATAAAATGTCAGATCTCAATTTAGAAAATTATTTTTGTTCATAGGAAATATGAGCAATAATATGCACTGGTGACCTTGCTATCTTATCAACAAACAACTTATTAATCGTAAAATCACTTTTTTTATATCAGAAAAAGTTTAGTGTACGAAACCAATTAAACTTTACCAGAAATAAAAAATTGACTTCAATACGACAGTGCGGATTCATCTGTAGGTATGTTTGAACATCGGTAAGCATTTCTCGTACTTGACCCGTTTTTTTTTAAATGGATTTGTTGTAAAGCTCGACATAAAATATTGAACAAATCACAGGTATTTTTTAATACGAATCTAAGTCTAATAAATATGTACCAAGATTTTATAAATTGTAATATTTTGCAACAAGATTTTATAAATTGTAATATTTTAATGTCCTATGTCTACATTGTAATTTTTTAAAATTTGTAATTTTTTAAAATTACAAAGTAGACATAGGACATGTTTTAATTTAATATGTAATTATTCATAAGTACTGTTTCATTTACTTCCAATTCTTAATATTCAAATTATTATTAAGTTGCAAAATATTACAATTTATAAAATCTTGGTACATATTTATTAGACTTAGATTCGTATTAAAAAATACCTGTGATTTGTTCAATATTTTATGTCGAGCTTTACAACAAATCCATTTAAAAAAAAACGGGTCAAGTACGAGAAAAGTACCTAATATGGAAATATTACAAAAAGGTAACAATACTATAATAAATAACAATATAATTGGACTGTCATCAAATTTATAAGTACATTTTATTAATACGAATCAAGTAAATAAATGTCGGAATCCTAGAAGAGAATAGAATAGAATATACATAATATAAAATTGATAGTTTCCCAGTTAACACAAAGCGCTCTACGAATTACCGCTTATTATATGCTGTAGCGTAAAATTCCATGTGCATTTCAAACGTGTTTTTAAATTGAATATGTAGATGTTTATTTGAAATGATTAATTTCCATGAAATTTGATGTGGTTATAAATTTATCAATTTAACAGTAAACATAACGAAATGTTTCAAGGAGTTTAACTAAGCATTCATAATAATCTATTCCTGGCGGAATTTCGGCCACGGCGGCTGAACTCAACGACATTGTTGTTGAGATACATTTATGTATTAAATTCGACAATAATAAAGATACGCACTCTAGAGTTTTCCACCAACCTGCATTGAAGAAGCGTGATGGGATAATCACCAAACCTTCTCCTCAAATGGGAGAGGAGGTCTTAGCCCAGCAGTGGGACATTTACAGGCTGTTACTGTACTATACTCTACAGCTAGATAGCACGGCATATCCGGTAGGCAGTCAAATTTAAGATTAGAACAAAAATTTTGAAGTCATTTGCCTCGTATCTGCTTTGACCTGTTGCGACCTAAATCGCTAGTACAGTAGTATTATTTACACTTAAACATTTTTATCTTTATGAGTTTAATGATAAGCAAATCTTTTAACTATTTGGGTGTTCCTAATTGTTATTGAAATCGTTCCACACGAGCGTTGAGATCAAGGCCATTCATCACTACGACCGGTTTCACGTTCGCAGCATGATATTAGTAAAAAATATTAGACTTATAACAATTATCATAAAAAGATTGCACAAAAACTTGACAAAAACTCAACAATATCCCTAGTACGTCGCCAATAATTTTTAATATTTTGTATTTAATATTGGGAATCCAAGAAGATCCGTTTATATCATAGTGTTGTCGATGGTATTTCTATTATGTGAACGCTGTTTTTTTATTTAGATTTTAGATTTTTAGGTAGATTGTTATTCATCTCTGTCAACATTGCAACTTGCAAATTGGAAAGACTATAAACTATTTCTCATATAGTTGATGTGTTATCAGTTACTAGATTTAATCGTAATAAATTAAATATATTCTTCGTGTTTTAATTCCCTTGGTTCATTTATTTCAACCTGGACCACAAAAAATATTTCGTCTTTGGAAGCATTATAGTTGATAGACGTGGCTGTTAATTATACTTATTCCAAATATTCTAAGATTTGCACAGTCTCTTAATAAACCCCGTGGCTCATAAAAGTTGTTGGCTTTCTTTGTCTTTACCGAGAAATCCTCAGTAATATATTTCTAGCAGTAATATATTTCTGACTCGCAAAAATGTAGTACCTTTAGTTCAGCGCCTGATCTGTCTGGTCGTATCCGATTCCTCTATTGGACTGTAAGAGTCAGCAAATTGAGAGTGATCCTGCATTAATGTACATACAAGTGTAGTACGAGTATAAACTCGTGCGCAGTTGGTCTTGAGAGTAGCCGTGGCAAAGAATCGATCACATTATCAATATTACCCATAACCCTATTATCTATAAACCAGAGAACTTTTCAACATAAAATCATCGAGCATAACAAATTTTGTAGAATAAATAGTAACGTTGTGTTATTTTAAAATGATTGGTATTTATTAATAGTTTGTTCCACATATTACATACAAAAACTGTATAAATAATAACAATAAAAACATTTATGTAAAGAATGTAAATAAGTAATACTAAATAATAAATGTTTTGTATAGTTACAAAACTAGAAGAAGGAAAATATATAAATAGTATTGTTTTAATCAATTCTTAAATGAGGAACAATGATGATTTCTTACTCTCGTACAGTAAGCAATTAAAAATTTGTACCTACTTAGGAGAAATTTTAAAATATTATACCATAAATTATATTAACAAAAGTATACAAATTCGTCAAAAGACCAATCATCATACCAAGGGACGTTTAATTTAAATTATAATAGAAATCGAATCATTTTCCTCATTGTACAAAAATGGCGAAAACCTTTTAATTGGCCAGCAGTTTTGTATGAATTAATTTGTATTTTTTTTACTTTTATAAAGGGTTACGTATCAGATAGACAAAATAATTATATCGAAATATAAACGGGCAAGTATAAATATTTTATCCATTTATTGCATAACTAGTGAACAAAAGTACAAGTAATAATAAACGCAATAACTAAGGTAATATTAATAATATTTTAAAATAATTATTGAATTATATTTCAAAATTATTGAAAGTATAAAAATCAAGCTAAAATATTATGAAAACCCTACTTATAATAATCATTCGTGGTAGAAAAAAATGTAATCAACAATTACGAAGCAAAATTCAATTATAAAAATTAAAGTTACTTACATTATTTATGTCTCAACAAAAAAAGTACGTTCTTCGTTACACAAATCACAATCACTGAAAATCCATGTACACACTGACACTTAATAAAAACTTTTAATTTAATTTTAATTCACTTGAAATTAGACGATTTTTCACAGTTTTTAATTCATAATTTTTGTATTTCCTTTACGCGGTGCGCGCGTATGCATTGCGCGAGAATACGTCCTTCTAACTCGAAAGATGGAAGTAGACTGCGGTAAGGTGCGGGACGTGTCTCTATCTCTCCACCCACAACCGCCCGCCCTTAGGTAGATCAACACGCTACGCGTCATTGCTTCCATACTATCTTCATATTTTCTATAACAATTCAAATGGTGTTACAAAAAAATAAGGGAAAAAAATACGTTGAATGACTATACGCGTCCTATTTGATAATAACCCTTCAGCGAAAGTGCGCGCGTAGATGTATTAAATAAAACATTGCTGTGATAAGTAAATTATTAACTAGCTACTCGTCCTGGCGTTTATATATATAAATATATATTAAATAATAATATCCTTGGACATTTTTCACACACGGCCATCTGATCCCAAATTAAGCTTGAACAAAGCTTGTGCTATGGAAACCAGACAACTGACATACTACATATACTACTTTTCTTTTGTAAATACATACTTATATAGATAATTACACCCAGACTCAAGACAAACAGACATGTTCATGCACACAAATGTCTGTGCTAGGTGGGAATCGAACCCACAACCTTCGGCGTGAAAGGCAAGTGTCTACCAAACACGCCAACCGGCTCGTTAATTTATTTTATCGTCAATATATTAAATAAAACATTATTATCCTATCGTACGATATTAATGACATTGCAACACTGCATTTTTAGTAGTAAAGATGCACACGACGACTACGCCTTAATCAAATTAGCTCTCATAGCGGCCCATCCATCTGGAAATACGAAAACACAATCAATCAATCCATCGTAAGCTTACTATATTGTGTTAATTATATGTACATATCATACCTAAATATACGTTACATTAACTGCTAAGTTACATAAATTACATGGTGCACAAAAAAAAAATAAAGGAAATTTATTTGATTTTTTATTTTACCCTCCGTAACGTTTGCGTTACGTAAAAAATATATTTAAATATAGAATTAGCCACCGATGGTTACGCTAATAGCTATAAGCCAATCAATCAAATAAACATTATACCATCATTATTATTCAACCAATAGGAAAAGAAAGTTTGACGATGCGTGATTGGAAAAACTAACTTTGTTTCGTTGAAATGACTTTCTGTTTGCGCTTGATTAATGTTTACCATTCATCAATGTCAACACTGTATTGGATTATCCTTTGTATTCCTTTGTTAGAACTCCAATCAAAGCCACAATATATTTTAATAATCGATAAATAAAATTATTAACATTTTTTTTTTTGCCTACAGTCTGATTTTCAAAGATGAGTTTTACTGGTGGTAGGGCTTTTTGCAAGCTCGTCTGGGTATGTACCACCCACTCATCAGATATTCTACCGCAAAACGGCAGTACTTGGCATTGTTATGTTCCGGTTTGAAGAGAGAGGGAGCCAGAGTAATTACAGGCACAAGGGACATATCCTAGTTCCCAAGTTTGACGGCGCATTGGCGATGTAAGCGCCGGTTAACATTTTTTACAATGCCAATATATATGGGCGCTGGTGACCATTTACCATCAGGTGGCCCATTTGCTCGTCCGCCTACCTATACTATAAAAAAAAAATTTAAGATAATAAAAAGAAGTTATAATTTAACTATTATCAGGATATAAAAACTAAGCAGTGTTTCACTAAGAAGTATATATATTAGTATATATTATTAAAATCAAATTGTGAGAGAAACTGAACAATTTTCCTGATAACTCGATGATTTTCTGTTCTCCATATCGAATCGTTAAAACGGCGTGACGACCGAAGCAAATACGAACCGATAAGAAAAGAACAACTCACACGCACACAACACACAGCGTTACTTGAATACAAAATATTATTGCAGAGTTGTACAAAGGAAACAAATTTATCTCCTTTTCAAGACATTCAACGAATGTAATGAATAAATAGATGCTTAAGTTACTATTATCATAGTGCATAGAGATGAGCAGTTACGCATTTTTAATTAATCTTTCCGTCATAGCTATTCTAAATAATGATTTAACTGTAAAGTTATGATGACTATGAGTTGGTAAGTCTTTACTTATATTTATGAGTCACAGTAACAGCCTGTGAATGTCCCACTGCTGGGCTAAGGCCTCCTGTCCCTTTTGAGGAGAAGGTTTGGAGCTTATTCCACCACGCTGCTCCAATTCGGGTTGGTAGAATACATATATAAATAAAATTAATAATAAAAGAACGGTTTACACACACCAACACCCACATACTCACACTATCATATACACGCCTGTAAGCAAATACGCGCAGTCAAGCACGCCTATATACACACAAACAAATATACATTTATTGTAAATATACACAATAAAATGTACATTAAAATACAAATATCCAGTTGCAGAAAAATGCTAATTAGTTGTGTATTTATTTACTTAACAATTATTTAACGTTCCACCTATTATTATAGTTTGTACCTGGGTCTGAATTTTTACAGTAACAGTAACAGCCTGTTAATATTCCACTGCTGGGCTAAGGCCGGTTCTCCTTTTTTGAGGAGAATGTTTGGAGCTTATTCCACCACGTTGCTCCAATGCGGGTTGGTAGAATACATGTGGCATATGTGGCAGAATTTCAATAAAATTAGACACAAATTCAGTGGTGCTTGTCCGGTTTGAACTCACGATCATCGGTTAAGATTCAGTCGTTCTAACCACTAGGTCATCTCGGCTACTGAAATTTTAAATCACATTTATTTAACACATTGACAGTCGAAGTTGTTTTATCATAAAAAAAAACAACAACAATGTGTCTTATGTATCTATATAGTATATGTATGGCAACAAACAGTACATAATAAATACATAATAAATTAAATTTGTCAAGAGACATATGAAATATATCACAATCTAAAAACATCTGGTTATACTTAGTACAATTCAAATAGGAATTGTACTAAGTATAAATAAATTTTTAGCTAATTTAATTTTGGTTACAGGAACATACATAGAAGTTTCCTTTTATTTGTTTATTTACTTATGTACCGTATGGTTGTGAAGTTTTCTTTATCATTCAAATCTCGAGGGCAAATTAGGAAATCGACTTACGTCAAATTTCTTTCAACGCATAATAAACTTACAAAATATGAGATTCTTCCTTTATTAACCTTGATACAGCATTTGATTTATTTAATAAAAAAATGCATGTGAAGTGGATACGTCATACTGTTCGCGACTTTTAATTCATCTTCCTTAGCGTATAAGCATCGTTGGCGGAATTCCCAGCTGTATTACAAAGACGCGAAAGTGTAATTAAGATGATATGAAAGATGATGACACATATATATTGAATTATATAGAATAGAATGTAATGAAATATATAATTAATTAAATTTATTATAAGAATGTAATGGAACGATATATTATTATCAATATATGTATAATACAAAAAAGGCAGCTCAAAAAGGCACGGGCGTCAAAAATATATTGTTTTCGAGATCCAATGGAACCTACTTGAAATGCATATTAATATGACTGACATATTTAATTTTTTTAATACTATATGTATATTACTTCTAGACTTTATATTTATTATATTTTAGAATTTAAAACAAATATTAACTACTGAAAATAATGAAATAAGATAATTAATAAATTTATAACTACATAATTTAAAGTGCAAACGCGTGGCATAAAAAAAGTTTTATTCATGGAGCGTAATTTATTACTTTTGTTAACTATTATATAATTTATGTATTATTATAGTTTAACATAAAATATGTTGAAAACGGCGTCGCGATAAAATACATAATTTAACAAATTTAAACACGGTTACATTATACGCAGCCACGTGCAGTTAATCGCTTGAAATAAACTAATTAAAACAAACATTGTGACGCGACGCGGAATTTCACTAATTAAAAGCATAGTTTATATCAAATATAAACTAAATACCTATACTTTAATCAAGACGTATTCTTAAATAATATTTTTATTCTAGAAACTGCCTGGGATGGTACCACCCACTCAATAGATATTCTACCGTCAAAAAGCAATACTTAGTGTGCTTAGGTTTGAAGGGTGAGTGGGCCAGTGTAAGTACAAGCATAAGGAATCATCTTAGATTCCAGGGTTGGTGACGCTTGGGCGATATAAGCGATGTTTACTACATCTTCTATGCCAATGACGTGCGGTGATAATTACTTATCAATCAGGTGGACCGTTTCGCAGTCTGACTACCTATTTAAAAAAGGTACTTGGCCATAGGAAGGAATTGTATCTTTATTTAGAAAACTATATATCATAATTATATTTAATAAGATATATTAAATAATTTAATTTATTAATAATATAGGAAGCAGCCTAATCATCACCAGCCAAAAGACGTCCACTGCTGGACAAAGGCCTCCCCCAAGGATTTCCACGTTGGCCGATCTTGCGCTGCCCGCATCCAACGGCTTCCCGCGCCTCGTTCTAAGTCGTCGGTCCACCTTGTAGGGGGCCTGCCCACGCTGCGTCTTCCGGTTCGTGGTCGCCACTCGAGAACCTTTCTGCCCCAGCGGCCGTCGGTTCTGCGAGCAATGTGCCCCGCCCACTGCCACTTCAATTTAGCAATTCTTCGGGCTATGTCGGTTACTTTGGTTCGCCTGCGGATTTCATCATTTCTGATTCGATCTCGCAGAGAAACTCCGAGCATAGCCCTCTCCATTGCTCTTTGAGTGACCTTGAGCCTTCTTATGAGGCCCATTGTGAGCGACCACGTCTCTGATCCATAAGTCATCACTGGCAACACACACTGGTCGAAGACTTTCGACTTGAGACACTGCGGTATTTGGGATGAGAAGATATCGTGTAGCTTTCCGAACGCTGCCCAGCCGAGTTGAATTCGACGATTGACCTCTTTCTCGAAGTTGGACCTACCTAGTTGGATGGTCTGACCTAGGTAGACATAGTTGTCTACAACTTCGAGTGCAGAATTTCCAACCTTGACTTGAGTGGGTGCAACATGGATGTTCGACATGATTTTCGTCTTGTCCATGTTCATTTTTAGACGCACTTGTTGGGAAACCCTGCTGAGGTCATCGAGCATAGTGCCGAGGTCTTCCAAGGTCTCAGCCATAATTACAATGTCATCGGCAAATCGAAGATGAGTGATGATTGATGCCAAGTCCGTTCCAGTCCAGAAGCTTGAAAACATCTTCCAATGCAGCGGTAAACAGTTTCGGAGATATCACGTCTCCCTGTCTTACACCTCTCTGCAGTTGGATAGGTTCTGATCCTGGAGTCGGATCGACATGGTGGCGTTCTCGTACAAGCACTTTAACACCCTGATATACCGATAATCAATTTGGCACCTTTGAAGAGAATTCAGCACGGCCCAGGTTTCGATCGAATCAAAGGCTTTCTCATAGTCCACAAACGCTAAGCAAAGTGGCTGGTTATACTTCTCAGTCTTCTGTATAACTTGCCGCAGCGTATGTATGTGGTTTATGGTGCTAAAACCTTTGCGGAATCCGGCTTGTTCGGGTGGCTGGAAGTCGTCAAGCCTTTGCTCGAGACGATTCGTAATGACTCTCGAAAACAACTTGTAAACATGACTCAGAAGTGAGATGGGCCTGTAATTCTTCAGAAGGGTTTTATCACCCTTCTTAAAGAAAAGTACCACCACACTTCTGTGCCATGCTTTTGGCGTTTGACCTTTGGCAATGACGGAGTTAAAAAGCCTCTGAAGAGCCCTGAGGATCGGTGTACCACCCGCCTTCAGAAGCTCGGCTGTAATACCATCATCACCAGGTGCCTTGTTGTTTTTGAGTTTTCCGAGAGCCATTCTAATCTCGAAAAGACTGACGTCCTGAAAATCTTCAGTGTAGTGTCGGGTTAGTCTTGCTCTGGGATTTGCAGCATGACTACTGACAGGTGATTGAGCTGTCGTGTACAGCTGACCGTAGAACTTCTCAAACTCTCTCTTCAAACAGCTCAGATCTTGACGTGACTATTCTGCCATCCTCAGTTTTCAGCCTTGTCAGTTGACTCTGACCAACAGACAGATCTCTGGCGAACACTTTAGAGCCTTTGTTCCGCTCGATGGCCTCTTTAATGCGCATTGTATTAAATTGGCGAGTGTCGCGAGTTAGAGACTTTGAAATCTGTCTGTTGATCAGCCGATAGCAGCTGATGCTGCCGATCAGCTGGAGACGTCAGAATCATTTTCCGTCTTTCCTCCATAAGCCGTAGGGTAGAGGCAGAGATCTTTTTGGTTCCTTTTGTACGGCTGGTCTTGAAGGTCTTAGACCCAGCCGTACGGACAGTTTCCACAAGCCTGTCGTTGTATGTGTCCACTTCCTCGCAGTCTGCTAGGCAATCGAATCGGTTTTGGAGTTCGAGCTGAAAGGCTTCGGGATTTCGGATTTGAAGAGGTGATGGTCGGAGCGTAGACTTCATCAGTCGGGACCTCTGGAGATTAACATTGATATTTAACGAGCCTCTTACGAGTCTGTGATCGCTCCCAGTTTTGACTGCATTGATCACGGAGACGTCATTAAATATTTGTCTTCTCGTCGACAAGATGAAGTCTATCTCATTCTTGGTTTTCCCATCAGGGCTCACCCAGGTCCATTTACGCTGACCTGGCTTCTTGAAAAAGGAGTTCATCATAAAGAGTCCCTCCTTCTCCATAAAGTCGGCCAACATCTGGCCCCGAGGGTTTCGGTCTCCAATTCCATGAGGTCCCACCTTTAACTCATCACCGAATCGTTTGCCCAGCTTCGCGTTAAAGTCCCCCATTATAACAGTGAAATGAGTCTTGTTGGTATGTATGGCTTTAGATAAATCCTCATACATGACCTCAACCTCATCGTCGGAGTGTGTCGAAGTCGGCGCGTATACCTGTATGACCTTCAAAGAATACCACTTGGTGATTCTGAGTATAAGGTACGCCACCCTAGCCGACACGCTCTCGATTTTCACAACGTTGTTAACGAGGTACTTGTGGACTATGAACCCGACACCACCTTGAGACAGTTAATCGCCCTCTCGGAAATAGAGAAGGTTACCGGATTTCAGGATCATCGTATCCTCCCCCTGTCTTCGGACTCCGGATAATCCGACGATATCCCAGTGTAACCTGCTCAATTCTTCCTCCAGTTCGATGATCTTCACGTCGGTCCGCAGTGTACGCGTGTTATATGTTGCCAGGGCCAGAGGTCGTCGGTGTTGGTAACACGAAATCTGCCGGGGATTCTTAGCACCCCCTGCCCCGCCGTTACCACAGCTGTTACCAAGGCTAGGAATAGCAGGGCTGCCGGGGACTAGGGGCCGTGGTTTAGTTGCGCGAATCATGAGAGGATATGCCATAATCGCCACGCTTGGCAGACGGGTTGGCGATCGCAGTAAGTTAGTCATAGTACTCAGAGAGACGCTGCTGCCCGTTCTCTGGTGTATATTCCCTCGGGTCGACTTCTACGCCCCCCACGGGATGAGATGGGGTGGTGATATTCGTCGCCGTCACCACACGGCGCCTAATATATAAATAATAATATAGATATCGGCTTTAAAGTTTTTTATTTATTTTGCTTATAAGTTATATATAAGTATTTATAGCTCTTTATATTCAAAAATTTACTTATATTATAAATAGATAAAAGTGTGGTTATTGTTTTATTAATTGTTCATTCAACATAGCGAGTTTTTATATAGAAATATTTTGTGGACAGGAAAGTGGCTACTTTTTATCCAGTTTTTTAAACAAATATTAAGTCTTTAAACGAAACGTTTTGCGAAAGCATTAGAACAAATGATAGTATATATAAGCTTTGATCTTTATGGCCCTTTTGCCTATATTCACATACTGTAATAGTAATATTAATATGGAATTAAATTCTATACAAACATAAAAATATTCGATTTTCTTTTATATTTAATTTTATGTATTTATTGCAACTTGCGTAGATACGCTGGCAGTATCTCTTATCAAAAATAAGTCTCGTAAAGCCAGTGCAGTGCTGAAGTTGCGCAAATACTTAAGTGCCGCAAATATTCACTTTTATCCAACGGATATGAGTTTGCGGGACTGGGTTATGAAACATTAGGTCTATGCTCGTCCGTTACAAAAAAAAAATCATAAACGATATTTCTAAGAAACTGGTCCACACTTCTGGAGACCCAAAAGCTGGCGCTTATTTAGCACAAAGGCTGAGTCTAGCGATGCAGAAAGGCAATAGTGCCAGTGTCTTGGGTACAATGCCACAGGACAGTCTTTTAGACGGCGTGTTTTAGCTATAAATTTGTAATGTGTATTTTGTTATTTTTTTAAATTTTAATTTTGTATATTATAAAAATGTCTGCATATAGTTTACTATTGAACGAAAATATTCCTTAAATATTTCCTAATTTGTAATATAATGAGTATGCAAAGATTTTATCAGTATTGAGCTTTTTGACTATATTTCAAGTTTCGGATAAAATGCTGAAACTCATATTAAGAGTTGCGATTACATATATCATGATGTAGGTTCACATATAGTTTTCAATTTTAAACAGTAAATTGTATATCTATAAAATAAAAAAGTCTCATGTAATAAGTAAAGTCATCATATATGAGAAACATAAAATTAAATAGCTAAAATTGTTTTAAAAGAGCGGTAACTTTAAAAAGGTATTTCAATGCAAATTTTACGACTTTGGTGTTCAAATGACCGTCGTAAATAATGTCATGTAAGTGTCGCAAACATATGCCATTGAATTAAGTATTAGTATTTAACTTTCAGAGACAACCATATATTTAAAGGCTTTCAATAATTCGTGTTTTAATTAATAATATACAAATTCAATTTATGTTTTGGTTTTTTTGTTAATATGAACGTAAGTTTGTATTTTCTTAAAATAAACATTTTTAAACACTATGGAATTTCAAAGTTTTGAGTCTAAAAACTGCTTCGTTGGTCTAGTGGTTAGCTTATAAGGTTTTATGTGAAAAGCTCGGGTTGCACCTACAAAAAATTTATTGGACTTCATCGTCGCGATCTGTTTGCAGTTAGCAGTGTTTCCTTTGCCTCGGAAAGCACGTAAAGCCACTTGTCCTCTTTTCGGTCGTAGATTTCCAGTCCCATCAGATTATGAGTATAGACGTACGGTATAAACATCAGCGTAAATGTTTACTTTTATTAAATTTTTATTATAGATAACACATAATCCTTCGGTACAGATTAGATAATAGAAAAATAATGTTACTGTACGTCAGCATTGTTTAGGTGTTTATTTATATATACAATATATGCAGAATTTTACATTGATATTGGTTCTGCGCCTGAACTATCTCCGGTCGTGTCTGATTTGCCGTCTTGCTCGTACTTGTTTTGAAGCATTCGCTTTAGCACTATAACATCTCCTGCGCAATTTCTAATCAACCTGGTTGACTAGCCGCCGTGACGTGCCTAATGTATGTACCTAATAAAGTATTTCATAGCAATAGTAAAAAAAAAATATTTAAGAAAAATAATTAAGCAGTTCTTTATTTCACCTTGAAATGTTAATGGGAATCTCACTACTTTTATGTACGCCGTTATCCTCCAAAGAACCCTAAAGTGGTCATTAATTGTATTTTTTAGCATAAAAAAACGATTCCGCGTATAAACTTTGACTTTCCCCTCAACACCTACTGAATTATTTATCGAGTAAACCTCTTAAGTTTTGTGCGGAAAAGGCGATTGTGAGATTTAAATACACGTTTTCGCATTATTTTTAAACGGCTTAACATCAATTAATTACTTTCTTCGCAATATATTTTCAACGCTTTAAAGTTATTATATTTCATATTTAAGTTATTTTATTTATAAAAAGTACAGCTATTATATGCTATTTAAATCTAAATTATTAATTCCTCTTGTTTTTCCAGTATACCCAGCTGTAAGAAAGCCCTTTAAAGGATAAACGTGCCTTTTATACTTATCGTCGTTCTCTATTAGCATTTTTTGTATATGTTTTATTTTTAACACGTATAATAAAGTACTAAAAATAAAACAGATGCCAGATATTTACATCTCAATGCATTTGCATGTATTACAATCGTGTCGCAGTCGTGTCGTAAACATCGCACGTAAGTGCTATTTATAGTGTCATGACTCGTTTATATCAATACCGTAAGCAGAAAATAACGCATTTATTTTAAATCGTTAAAGTTATTGCAGCACAAAAACTTGTATAGATTACAGTCTCGAAGTAGACAGTCTCGAAATGGTTTGAATTAGAAACGAGCTTTTTCTTTCAATAAGTAACTAAATTATTATTCGAATATTTGATGCAGTGAAATTGCAGCCTTCGCGTCCAGATATTAAAACAAAATAAACTATATATATACATGTATTTTAACTTAAGTTCAATACAAAGTAGCTCTTGAAGTGGGCTTAGTAACTGCGATACTGTTACTTGGTGGTAGGGCTTTATGCAAGCCCGTCAGAGCACCAATCACTCATCATATATTCTACCGCCAAAAAGCAATACTTAGATTATTGAAAGGGTGAGTGAGCTAGTGTAACTACAGGCACAAGGGACTTACCATCTTAGTTACCAAGGTTGATGGCGCACTCGTGCATGATGTAAGGATTGTAATTATTACTTTATTTCCTTAAGTAGCCCATTTGTCCGCCCTACCTATATTATAAAAAAAAATAGATAGTGTAACACTAACGTAGTTATTATAGAAATAAAATGCTTAGGATGTAGTTCTAAGGTTCTAAATAAATTTTATTACTATTAATATAAACTAAATAAAACGTTTTACAAACAAATAAAAAATATTACAACTTACTCATAATAAAAGGATAACATTTATATACTTATATAAAACAATAACTGTCTGACTGACTGACATGACAACGAAAACCCGAAACTACTGGGACTAGCGCCATAAAAATTTGGATACGGATTCCTTCTACACAGTATCTTAGCGCTAAGATAGGATTTTTGAAAATTTGAATCACTAAGGTGAAAGCGATAAAGAGAATTATAAATGTATGTATAAAAATTCATTGTTTTTGACGTAAAATCTATGGAATTGTATTTAACAATTCTTAGTTAAGACGTTAACAAAGCCGCGAGTAAAGTTTAAATATAATTGTTAACATACATTTAATTTAAAAGAAAATGATCTTTTGAAATTGCGTAATATATTTTTTTATTTTAAATATTTATTTGCGATCATTATAAATGTGAAATTATATCGTTTGTCTAAACGTTTTACGGCTGAATCGATTGTGATTCAAATTAATAATGAGATAAAAAATTTGTGAGAGATAAAAAATTTGTGAGCCGCCTTTGAATATTATATGTACTACTAGTTCTTTTATATGTTTAATAAAATAAATAAATACTTTTTGGTACCTACATAATGATACTATTAATAATAATAGCTATAATAAAGTAGCGTTTTTAATATAAGATTCTAGAATAACCATTCAACATTTAGAAATATTACTATATTTGTTGTACTGTCGCCAAAGAGATATAAGGAGATATTTTTTCAATGAGTGGATAGTAAGCCTTTACTCGACGTGACAGTACTCAAGACTAACAAGACGTGAAACAAATCCGTTTCAATCAATTTCCACGTCAACTAGCACTCTTACATAATCAAATGTTTTCAAAATAGGTTTAACAGCAAATCGACCCTTTTTATTGAATTTATTTTAATTGTCGACGGATAAACGATAAAGAGGTTTTTTGAATACATATAGTTTTACTTAACATATAAAATGATTATTTCCTGATTGCGCTTTATTAAATTTTTTCAAGATTTTTTTAATATGAAATGATTATGCTATTAAAAACACGACAAAATTAGACTTTACATATGTATAACTAAAAACTAGCTCAACACCTCATTTTTTCTGTAGATACTGGCACTGTAAGAAATATTAACCATAACAATATAACCATTTATGCTTATAATTGCACAGGCTCACTAATCCTACAAACCAGAGAAGCAATAGGTATTAAGTAATATTTGGCGGTACAAAATACGATGAGTAGGTGATACCTAGCCTAATGGGCTTAAAATTCACCGGCTATCCTTTGTCACTAAAGAAATTATAATTTATTTCTAAATATCTTCAACATTTTCGTACAACGTCAAAGATATTTGTTTTATTATGACCAGTTTTTTTTATCTCTGAATAAGTAGGCTTGTTGCCAGCTTGCACTGTCGCCAGATTTAAGTATCATACGATTATACATTATTTTTAACTCAGGTAATACAATGGATCGATCAGTTTCTTAATTAGATTGTAATACATAAGTAAGTAATACATATTGTTAATGAATTACAAACTTTTTAAAAAACAACTTTTTATATCCGTATAGCTTAAACATAACTTTTTTGGGAGGGGACTGACAAGTCTCTACCTCTTTTTCTGTACCCTGACAACGTGCTTACAAAATTTAATGCCCATTTAGTGGTTAGAACGTTAAAGCGTAACAAACCCACTTTCGCATTTATAATGTTTGTAAGAATTTGTGTCGTTTATTATTTTGTTGATTACGAATACGTACAATGGAATCAATCAGCTATAGAACTAATGAGTTATGGAACCGCTCCATTGAATTTGCATGATTATGAAACATCTCATGAATATTAAATCGCGCCATCTCCGAATTCATATTACAGCTTCATCAAAACTTTTAACGTCTTCTTGTTGTCACATTAATTTCTAGACTTGATAAATACTATTCAGATTTCTTTTTGGTTTCGTTGTCGTGATAAAAGTTTCAACAATATTTTGTGAGGATAACGAAAACATCTGGCGCTACATTAAACATAGCGGTTCTGTTAAATATTATAGAATCGGTATGATAGAAAAGGTTTTTTTATTAATTTTCTTTTAGAATACAGATGATACTAAATATTATCATGCCTAAAAACTCGGGAAATCAAATAGATCGATCATTTTCTATGTGTGTGATCAGTGACATATTGTGAAATGTTTTTAATGACTCGTTTTATTTTGTTTATTATAAATACGTAAAATCAAATCAATCAGTTGTTGTCTATTAATATGTCATAAATTCATGTAACAGCTTCATTGAAACTTTTACCATTGTCTTGTTGTCGTTTCTCTTTATCGACTGACTATCAACTAGTTAATCAAGACCCCCCCGTAACGACCCAACCAATTAATGATTCTGTAGATACGTCAGTCAATTGTTTACATCTACCTATTATTGATATTTCATCCAAGTTACCTTTAGTAATTAAATATGAACGAAATAATTTGGAATTCTACAGTGATCTTCGACACATAATGATATAAGTAGAGGTGCTGTACTGATACATTGAGACAATTATTATCAACATAGACGCAAAATACGATCCATCATCAATCAATATTGTCTCATAGTAAATTGTAACAGATCTGTTATTATCCTGAAAAAACTTGACTGGCTCGCTGGTCCTGGGTTCAATTCCCAGGTCGGGCCAATAAAAAGTTATTGGGTTTTTCTGTCAGAAATTTCTCAGTAGCGTCCCGGAGTCTAAAGGTTGGAAGTGTGTACACTCCCGCGCCTCGGAAAGCACGTAAAGCCGTTGGTCCTGCGCCTGAACTCTTTCCGGTTGTGTCATATTGCCGTCCCATCGGATTTTGAGAGTGAGAGAAGAGAGTGCATCTGTGTTTGCGCAGTTGGCTTATCCCTCTTGAGATTGGCCGCCGTGCCCGAAATTGGTCTGGAGGACATAATTATTATTATATTATCATGAAACTTATGATCTTGACACAACTGACTTAAATTACAACTAACGTACAGCTAACACACTTAACTTATAATAGGTATTCAATTTGCAAATGTACTCGTAATAAGTTTATGCAAAGCCATATTAATGCTATTTGGCCTTAGTCCTTAGTAGTACTTTCCGTTAGTGAAAAAAACATATAAATGCGCCACTGCTGACTAAATTGTAAAATTTTCTCTCTAATTTTTTTTAACGTCATTTGTGACAGATGGTGATAATGATGTTCTAAATTTAATCTGGTATCTAGGATTTTAGTATTCAACAGATTGGGCGCTACAACGACAGCGAAATGATATCGATAAAATGTATTAAAGTACATCTCACTTATATTTATAAAACTAACTTCATACCTGGCATCACTTTATATTACGTTAAAACCTTGTTCATACAAGAGACACGACGTTTATAACGTATAAGGTCAGTCTAGTTTCAAACCTCGTTAAAATGAGTTTTCTTCAGCTCTTAAAGTTCTTTCAAAGGGTATAGTTAGCTTATTTTATTAATTTAGAAATTGTAAAGTAGAATCATATATATATAATAAAATGTTATCACTAAAGTGTATTGATATTTTCAAAATTTGTTTAGGATTAATGATAGAATGCTACAGAATGGAATTTCTATAACATTTGTAGTTCTACGTGACGTACTCTGTGGTTCGATACAAATAATAATAAAAACTAGACGCGGTGTGGTACAGATTTAAATAGCAAAAATAAAAAAGTATTATTGAAAAAAATACAATGCAACTACACTTATAAATCTTTTTTTAAAAGGAAATATAACTTAAATTATTTTCTTTTGTATTTATTACGCGTAATATATATTATATACGGTTCTGCTTAAATATGTAGATATAATATATTATATTTATGCGGAGCCGTAACTCTATTTATAGCAATAGCTCGATACCTCTTTTAACTATGGAATGAAATAAATAAGTATATCTCTGCTAAATTAGTAGTAAATATAATCCTGGTGATTATATTATGTAATAATAAAATAATATTTACAATTTTAAAAATACTCTCGAGTAAATTAAAAAAAAACACACACGCACATACCACACACATACGCAGCACATCTCATGTACTATGTAAGTACACTACAATATCGCCATTTAATATAATATCCTTCAGAAAAACGATTTTTAAACAAAGAAAAGAAGTTCAAGTTGTCAGTTTTATTTTGTTTGAATTGAAAATAAAATGTTTATATATTCTAAATCAAAGTATTATTTTCATACAAGAAAGCGTTAGGATTTTCCATCTTAATACGCAAGGTTGGTCATTCTAAAGGGTGGTTAACAAGCTCTACAAATTCTTTTGTTCCCTAAAACTGCCTGAAAGCCTTTGTGGTTAAGCATTTCCATGAAACCTTACTCACTCTGACCGCTTTACTGAGACTTAAACTTGATAACAGCTGAGTGTAGTTGTATATAATATACGAGTACAAATTATGTTATGATTGAATGATTCTGGAAATTAAGTTTTCTTCCACAAAACAAAATTGCCTTTTTAATAAAAAATAGCTATAATTATTTTCAACTTACAGGATGCTAATTTAATTAATAACGTAATTTTATTCGAATTTGATTTCATAAACATTTTTTTTATTTATTCATATATTACTTTGCCAGAAACTATGACTATATCAACTATTATGTATATGCTGATTTGGTGCTATGATAATTTGGTCCAACATACTATAAATTAATTCCTAAAAAAAGCTTCTTCTTTTTTAATTAAAAAGCGACTTTTTGCTAGTGAGCAAAATGCAACACGTTTATCTTATTGCATATTAGTCATCTGCATGAACTGCAAGCGTTGCGGCGTTGTTGGAATACGTACTATGTACAGAAACGAGTAGGCTCGCTCTTTAATTTATAATAAACCACCCAACAGGTATATCTTGTCTCTCATGAGCGCCCATAGCGTTTATTTGATAGTCTCTTAAAATTTATGAATTGGTTAAAGTAGCAGATACTGTTACATTTGTTAATTTAATTATTTTATTTGAAATTGAATTTAAAGATGAATTACGGAGCTTCAGGGAGGTTAGAAGGACAGGAGTGGAGGGAGTCAGGGTTTGCTGAAGCGGGTATTGACGCAATAATAAATAAATCCAACAAAATCCTATACATGATTGCTAGCAGACTAGATTGTACAGTTATAAATTGCTGCTGTAAAATTTCGCCTAGAGCAGTATAAACGGTAGTGATAGGTTAATCCATTAGATAATGTATATTTCTCTGTTTATGTTTCTTTTCTTATTTTTTTTTAACATAAAACCTTTTATGGTTGTAAATTTGTAATTGAGTTTGTTACTGGAATAAATAAATAAGTTTCATTATTTATCCTGTACGAAAAACAACAAAATGCTACATCCAAGTATTTTTTCGTGAATCAGCAAAATGTAAACAGACACACATAACATACCTTTTTTATAATATTAGTGACAAAAGATCCATTAATCAAGTAAATGTACGCTAAAACGACGCGACTGGAAGATTCTTTGGAAGTCAGTTTTATAGAAGCGGGACAGTTCCCGTCGTGTCACTGTCATTGTTTGAACTTGAGTCGAAAATTGAACAAACTTTTGTAATTTTCATTCGTATTATCGTAAAATACATGGCCAAAGAAGATAATATTTAAGAATATTTTCTTTGATAATAAAATCGATTTCATTGTTTTTATAATTAATAAAATTGCTATATATAGTATATAGCAATTTTACAGATGTTTTATAAAATACAAAATTAAAATAAAACGAACAAAATACACACTAAATTAATTATTTAATTTATTATATTAATATTATAATAAATTATATTAATAATATAATAAATAAAAAAACTATATGTTGACTTATTAGTATTTTATAATATTTTGTCATATAAAAACAATAGAACAATATTTATAAGTATGATTCTTTCCACTACGAATGTAGCTGTTCAAGTTTTGTTTTGAAATACGGATAGTTTTAAAAACTAAACATAGACAGATAAATTAAATTATAAATTTAATTTACTTGTTTCTCCGTAGTTCCATTGATATCCTCGTAACTGACAAAAAACATCGAATAATATTCACTTAAAGTTACGTAATTAATTATTATTTAATTATCTTCATTGTAGACAAATAAAGAATAGAATAGATTCAGGTTTTGTGCCAAAAGGAAGGACACAGGACATATGCTACTTTTTATACATAGCACCCACCCCCTCCTCAATACGCGGGCGAAGCCGCAGGCGAGAGCTAGTAACTAATACTATAAAAAAAAATATTAGCACCTCTACTTACTTTATACTAACTCTGTATCACATTAACCTATGCATGCCGTGTTTATTAATTTATCAACGCTAATGCTAAAACCTTGTTCGCTTGTTATATAAAGTGTATGAGAATGCAGCGTTGAAATTTGTATTTTTCAAAACCTTTCGCGTTCCATGTTATAAGCGGCTTAGAAATCAAGACGGTGTAAGAATTTCATATAAAAACGAATAAGAAAAAACTTTTATATAAAATTGATAGTTCTTTTTCCTACGACGTGCCTGACGTGAGATATTTACACAAACACGTTTTACAAGATGGCGGCTTGGCGAATTGATGAAAACTTATAACTTACATTCAAGACCACTTTTATCATATACTCAGTTTTAGTGCTATATTTCATGTATAAATTACAATTAAAAACATATATTGATTACATTACAAAACCATACCAACAAAAACAAAATACCAACCGTGCCATTATGTTGATCGATTCTAGCGAATTTCATGACAATCTGATCGGCCCTTTCGAGCGTGTCATCCATTTAAACATGAACTATATTCTACAAATCTATTATATTAGTAATATCATCATTTATTGTCTATCTACTAGATAGAAGCTTTTCTATGCTCTCATTGTTTTTTTCAGGACTCGGGAAATTTCAGCTTTCATTTCTCCCTGTCCTTCAGTTCAGATCCAGTCAGATCCAGTATGATACCCACATAAAAACTAATATAAGCTTCAATTTCTCGAACATAGATTATCCATGTAAAGGACACAAGTACAAGGAAAACTATATAGGTCTAATATTAATAATTTCTTAGCAACGGAAAAAAATATATTCTCCTCTATCACGATGTCAAAACGATGGATCGGTGTACAAATATTATGATCGAATGCCCGAAATAAAATACCTCAATAAATATAATGAAATTTGTACGTGTTTTGAATCCGATACAGATAAGAAAGAGTTATATTTTAAGGGTACACAAGATAATTCTGGAAATTTTCGACATTGCTCAGAAATAAAATATTGTTCTTTTTTTCTGACGTTTTTATTGACATACGTTTTAATTTGACGTTTATATTTGAATATCTTAGCAGCAATATTTGTATAGTGTTCTGAACCGAATAAAATTTAATTTAGTTTTTTTTTTGGAAATGAGTTGAGTACTTTCTTTCTTTATAATAAAGGAAACTGAATAGAAATGTCCCTATTGGTTAGATGCGCGACTTCAGCGCCACTTGCGTTGAACGATACTCTTTTCATCGATATCCGAACTGACCGGTCGATATTTTACGCGCTCTCATAAAAAACTTTAACCTGTGTTCTCTCTTAGTTCTATCGTCGTATATATAAGCGTGAACGACATTCTCTGGTTCCTTCAACAACTGGTAACCTATTGAAGACGTATAAATAGGAGGACCGAAGACACGTGCTGGGCCTAGTCTACGTACGGTGCTGTTGAAATTAGGTGCTTAAGCTCAATTCCCTATTGCACGTTACACATAGCTTTAGCTTAGTTCAGTTCCCATGTTCAAGGAACGTATATTCTGCAATATTAATAGCAATTATGTAAATATAAAATATAAATAACAATAATAATAGGTAACACTGTTTTCACGACTTAAGTATATGTTAGGTGAGGATAAGATATAAAAATTTATAAGTTTTTTATAATTTATAATAATTTAAAGATTTTTATAATGACGACCCACTAACTAAGCAATGGTCTGCTCGACTGGCTTCAACATAAATGATTTCTGGTTCACTTCTTTCGTCGCAAACTTTTCTAAGAATCGAGAATTTATTTTTGTTGTAAATATTTAATTTTTTTTTTAACATTTATAGTGAGAAGTATATTTTAGTGTTTCTTTTTGTATCAATAATCACAATATGAAATTGAAAAAAATTATCGCAAAATAAAATTTATGTCTTTATATCAATATCCGTAAGTCATTAGAGAATATATTACATTTTCTATGCATCGTCGCCTTATTCATATATCTTCCATTACGTACGCTATGTGCATTACTTCCTATATACAGGCTATGCACATCTACTTTGTTTCCTTCTTCCTCTAACCTTATGACTTTACACTCCCCTTATAATAAATATATATTTATATCCTGGGACATTTTTCACACACGGCCATCTGATCCCAAATTAAGCTTGTACAAAACTTGTGCTATGGAAACCAGACAACTGATATACTACATATACTACTTTTCTTTTGTAAATACATACTTATATAGATAATTACACCCAGACTCAGGACAAACAACCATGTTCATGCACACAAATATCTGTCCTGGGTGGGAATCGAACCTAGAATCTTCGGCGTAAAAGGCAAGTATCTACCAACCACGCCAACCGGCTCGTCAAATTTATAATTAAAAGTATTTGTAATTTAAGGGCTGACCAACCGGTACTGAGTTTCTTAGTGGTTTTTCTCAGTAAAATGAATTGAAATTGTACTATGATCATTTAAATGGCTACTTGAATAAAGTTTATTTAAATTATAGATAAGTTAAATTCAAGGTAAGGTCTGGAATACCCTCCCGATCTCCGTTTTCCCCACCACCTACAACATGAGTACCTTCAAGGCAAAAGTGAATAGGCATATTTTAGGCAAGCGCGCTCCACCTTAGACTGTATCCTCACTTTCCATCTGGTGTGATAAAAGTCAAGCAAAAAAAATTAAAACTTTGACCAAACGTGCCTTTATTTTTAGTTTAAAAAAGAAATACGTTTATTTTTATTATTTATGATGATTAACCTAATTATTTTAGTTTAAAAAGGGCCTTCAGCGAAGATCCTATTCTTGACTGCAAATGAGATAAGTTTTAATATAGTCTTCATCTTCAAGTTACTATATAAGTTTGTACAATACAACTTGTGCTCATAAATATCCTTTTCGCATGAAGATATGGCATTTTGACCATTACGATTGTTTATAAAAGTTTATTATATCAATGTTTATCGATTTATTATATTTTCTTCAATTCCACCTTTTATTTTTTGTTGTAGTCAATAGAAATCGGTTATTTTTTGTAGTTCGTATAATTATGCGTTAACGCAAGCAACAGAAACTTAGGTGCTTTTTTTGTTTAGAGGTAAGTTGATGATGTTTGGATTTTTAGTAATTGTTTTTTCACAACATATTAGGCATTAGTATATCTTCGCAACTTTACTATACATTATTATTATTACAAAGTGATAAACAGAAAAAAACAAATTCTGCATTAAAAGAAGGCATTTGAGATTAAAGTTAGTTAAGTGTAATTAGTCTATACTATAACAGGATTTCAAGGAATGATTATTGAATTAAAAATTCGATAGAATTTAATGAGTTAGTTTAAGAATCGAATTAGCTATAATATAAAAATAAGGGATAAGTGAGCCAGTGTAATAACACCCACAAAAAGACCGCTTTAATACCAATGTGACAGAACATTAGCAATGTAAGCTTTAAGAACTTATATTTACGTGCAAATGTGTTCATTTATCATGCTATAATATAGTAAAATTACTATGTTGATCTAGTAGCTTATAATTGTATAAATGATGAAACTTGTTTTCAAATTCCCGGTCGGACCGATGGAAATATATTTTTGTTAAGAAATTCTCAGCAGCTGAAATACATCGGAAGGCACTTAAAGCCATTGTCTTGCATTTGAACTTGTAGGATTGCCGTCCCATTGGATTAAGAGAATGGGGAATAATAGTGCACGTGTATTTACCCAGACATTTTAATATAAACGTTTTACATAACAATAAAACGGTTATTATGTGCCGAAAGAAAACACAGCATGGGGTCATTTTTTAGCCATTCTATCACTTGTCTAGCATCCCAAATTGGTGGTTTACATGATGGTGGTTTAGAATTTTTGATGGCCTTCAAAACTTGTTTCACCATAAAGTCAGAAGATATAGTACTACTTTGCCCACAAAATGTTGCCACTGCTGATTTATGAACCAACATAGTACCATATGCTAAACCTTCCTTTAAAAAAGTATCTGCAAGAAATTGAGCTATGTCTTCTGGTCTGGGTGATTTGGGGTCTAATCTACTAGCATTACACCAAGCTAACCATCTCTTAATAGCTGGTTCATATGTGTCAAGAGTAGATCGACGCCAACTCCTTTTAATAAGGTCTTTTTCGGCCTGAGACCATGTGGCTATCTTGTCCGCCCAGCCCCAATTCCAAACCTTCAGAACTAACTGGTCTATCTGTGGAGGTGGACACTCTGTGGTCAGGTCCACCAAAACCTTGTGTAAGTTGGGCACTGTCATGGGCACGTCCAGAGCTCGTGCCTGAAGATCTGCCTTCCAAAAGGGTTGGTCCCAATCCGGGGCTACTAGTAGGTAAGTGCCTCTTGCCCTGTTCAGATGAGAAACCATCCCGTCCGATAATTCCAGTGTTTTGAAAAAGCGTCTACGAACATCGCGGAACAGTCTCGTGAATCGAGAGTTACTTAATCTGGTACTATAGCCGAACTTTTTGAAGCAAAAATGTCTACGTCGGGTCTGCCCCATCTTTTGAAAAATTTTGAGGTAGCTAGAGGTAGTAGGTGCCACTCCGGTACTGGACGTCTCCTTGACAGTCTGTCTGCTATGGAATTCTACCTGCCTGGAAGATACTGACAGAACTATGTTCCATTTGTCTAGAAGAGTCAAGAGTTGAAATGTTAGATACAGGAGACCTATCGAGTGAGTCCCTCCTTCCTTGCGAATGTACGCAATGATCATTTTGTTGTCCGTCTGTAAAAGAACATGCGAGTCTCTGAGACTCTTCGAGTGACCTCTCACTGCAGACAGCACTGCGAACATCTCTTTTTTGTTGCAATGCCACATTCTCTGCTGAGGTACCCAGGAACCTGACATTGTCATCCTGTCCAGGACCGTACCCCAACCGATGTCTGAAGCGTCGGTAGTCAGAAAATAGGATACGGGTATCGAGTGAATGGAGGTTGTTAGATAAACGGCTCCGAGCCACCGCTGTAAATCCTTCATTACCTTCCGCGGGAAGAATAACTTTTTTTTTGGCAGATTGCGAGGGAATTTTCTTAAAAAGATCTGTAGGTGTAGGTAGACAGGGAAGTCTCCCCCTCGGTATCACGAATCATGCAAAGTTCAACTACCCTAGCAGGCATTGTAGTTGCCGTAGATTGCAAGCTTTCTTGGTTAACAGGTTTGTTAAGGCAGTAGAAATTGATGTCTGCTTCTTGGTCGGAAGAGACATGATATTCCGCTCTGTATCCCAATTTATGCCTAGAAAGTCCAGGAACTTCACTGGAGTCAACGTTGACTTCATGTAATTGATTTTCCATCCTAGGGACTCCAAAAGCTCCACAGCCTCCGCGGCCTGTGATGCCAACTTGGAAGGGTCCTGGTGTACCAAGAGAAAATCGTCTAGGTACACCACAACTCGCATCCCTCTCTTGCGTAGAGTCTCCACGACCCAGCAAGTGACTGCAGAGAAAAGCCGGGGTGCTGATGCTAGGCCGAATGGCAGTGAGGTCATTTGAAGCATTTCCTGTTTGTAAAACAGGCGCAGAAATGGTCTGAGGGAGGCAGTAATAGGTAGATGGAAGTAAGCCTGTGATATGTCGGCTTTTACCAACCAATCGCCTAGTTGAAGGAATTCTGGTATGGTGGCATGGCTGATAAGTTGAAAATGTTTTGTTTTCACAAATCTGTTTAGCTGGCGTAGGTCGAAGATGGGTCTGAAGCCATCATCGCTTTTCTTTACTAGAAATACCCGGAAGAAGAAACCGGGAGTCAAAGAAACTGGTCTTTCTAAAATTCCAAGACTCTTTAACTCCTCGATTTGTAAAGTCATTTGTACAGACGGTTTTGTAGCATAACTTTGTGCTACTACTGGTGTAAGTATACTAAGAGAGGTCTTTGAACAAAGGGTATCCAATACCCCGATATTACTTTCATAATAAAAGGTGTTGCTCCGAGATCCTCCCACCTTTTCCTGAAATCTCTTAATTGCTCCCCTCGGAACCCCTGCTTGGCGTCACTGTCTCGATTGATCAAACGTACGAAAGGAGGATTTTTTACCTCTACACTTACCTTTGCCTCTGGTCTTATACTCATTACCTTGAAAATTAAGGTTCCTACGAGGAGCCTCATATCTAGGTTTTTTTGGGACAGAGCTAGGAAATGAGTTTGGAGCTGAGTGAGAAGGGTTTTTCCTCTTAAATGATGTTGTTGAATTTTTTTCTGTTAACACAAGAGAATACCATTGCTGCGGGCCAACAAAATTCTGAATTAAATTGTTTAATCTAACTTGATCAAATAAACAAGTTTCTGAAGGACGAATATTTCTAAGTGCAAGCTGTATGCACTTGTTAGGTACCTCTATAATTAGCCTCTCCCTTCTAGTTTCTATACACTCAGCCCGCTTACCACATACAATTTGTAATATGTCCTCAGAGTTTTAAAAAAATGATGTTCCTTTACCAACTGTAGAGACAATCTTCTCTAAAAGGGTTGATGCTTTTAATTTTTCCGGGGATTTAAAAGCCCAGTCAACTACTGACTGCAAATCACTACGTAAATCATTACTCTCAAACATTGCATTTGATAAGGCAGCCATAACATTCTCAGTGCCTATTAAATAATCCTTTGTTTTACTGAGGTGGCACAATTCATCATTTATTGCTAAGCTAGTAAAACCAGGTGTGGCAGCAAAAGATTGTAAAAACTTAGAGTATCTAACATTACGCCAGGTTGGTAAGCCAAAATTTTGTAGTAGCTTTATTTTGTCAACTCTCTCCGGAAGAGCTGGTTTTATTACCTTCGTTGCATCAATATCAATCACTACCTGGCCTAAATTAAGAAATGTGTCCGTAGCCTGAAGAAGAATTAAAAATGACTCGTTTGAACACTGATTATTTGACACTTGTGATTGTTGTGATTAGTTATTATGAGAGTCGCCGAGACTCTGCATATAGATGTTAGATAAAAAATCCTACCTGATTGATAAGCGCTTCCAAGCGAGGGTCCTCTTTAGAATCTCTTCTTTTGAAAGAGGGCCTTTCACTCTCCGTCAGAGAAGAATTTGCAGACGAATCTGAGTCCGACTCGTCTTCGTTAGTAATCACTACGTTCGGCTCGTCTTCGTTCATTTTATAACTTAAAACTTATTAAAAATTTCAAATCGTACACAACTTGGCGGCGAGTAACACACGCAATGACTTTGACAGGCCGGTTCCCGCCTTGCGGTGACAGACCATAGATATTTCAAATAAGGTAGAGGATGAACGTCTATGGATTCGGCTTAAGACACACGAGAGTAAGTACAACAATAAAGGTGAGTCGACACTGCTTCTTCATAATGCGATGCTGTGTTTTCTTTCGGCACATAATAACCGTTTTATTGTTATGTAAAACGCTTATATTAAAATATCTGGGTAAATACACGTGCACCTATTATTCCTTTATTCTCTTAATCCAATGGGACGGCAATCCTACAAGTTCAAATGCAAGACAATGGCTTTAAGTGCCTTCCGATGTATTTCAGCTGCTGAGAATTTCTTAACAAAAATATATTTCCATCGGTCCGACCGGGAATTTGAAAACAAGTTTCATCATTTATACAGTTATAAGCTACTAGATCAACATAGTAATTTTACTATATTATAGCATGATAAATGAACACATTTGCACGTAAATATAAGTTCTTAAAGCTTACATTGCTAATGTTCTGTCACATTGGTGTTAAAGCGGTCTTTTTGTGGGTGTTATTACACTGGCTCACTTATCCCTTATTTTTATATTATAGCTAATTCGATTCTTAAACTAACTCATTAAATTCTATCGAATTTTTAATTCAATAATCATTCCTTGAAATCCTGTTATAGTATAGACTAATTACACTTAACTAACTTTAATCTCAAATGCCTTCTTTTAATGCAGAATTTGTTTTTTTCTGTTTATCACTTTGTAATAATAATAATGTATAGTAAAGTTGCGAAGATATACTAATGCCTAATATGTTGTGAAAAAACAATTACTAAAAATCCACACATCATCAACTTACCTCTAAACAAAAAAAGAGTTTCTGTTGCTTGCGTTAACGCATAATTATACGAACTACAAAAAATAACCGATTTCTATTGACTACAACAAAAAATAAAAGGTGGAATTGAAGAAAATATAGTAAATCGATAAACATTGATATAATAAACTTTTATAAATAATCGTAATGGTCAAAACGCCATATCTTCATGCGAAAAAGATATTTATGAGCACAAGTTGTATTGTACAAACTTATATAGTAACTTGAAGATGAAGACTATATTAAAACTTATCTCATTTGCAGTCAAGAAAAGGATCTTCGCTGAAGGCCCTTTTTAAACTAAAATAATTAGGTTAATCATCATAAATAATAAAAATAAACGTATTTCTTTTTTAAACTAAAAATAAAGGCACGTTTGGTCAAAGTTTTAAATTTTTTTGCTTGACTTTTATCACACCAGATGGAAAGTGAGGATACAGTCTAAGGTGGAGCGCGCTTGCCTAAAATATGCCTATTCACTTTTGTATTGAAGGTACTCATGTTGTAGGTGGTGGGGAAAACGGAGATCGGGAGGGTATTCCAGACCTTACCTTGAATTTAACTTACCTAAAATTTCAATAAACTTTATTCGAGTAGCCATTTGAATGGTCATAGTACAATTTCAATTCATTTTACTGAGAAAAACCACTAAGAAACTCAGTAGCGGTTGGTCAGCCCTTAAATTACAAATACTTTTAATTATAAATTGGTCTAAACATGTCTGTTTAAAAACATGTCTGTTTGTCCTGAGTCTGGGTGTAATTATCTATATAAGTATGTTTTTACAAAAAAAAAGTAGTATATGTAATATATCAGTCGTCTGGTTTCCATAGCACAAGTTTTGTACAAGCTTAATTTGGGATCAGATGGCCATGTGTGAAAAATGTCCCATATAATATAATATATTCTCTAATGACTTACTTACTTATATATAATATAATATATTCTCTAATGACTTACGGATATTGATATGAAGACATAAATTTTATTTTGCGATAATTTTTTTCAATTTCATATTGTGATTATTGATACAAAAAGAAACACTAAAATATACTTCTCACTATAAATGTCAGTCTTATATGAAAAAAAAAAATTAAATATTTACAACAAAAATAAATTCTCGATTCTTAGAAAAGTTTGCGACGAAAGAAGTGAACCAGAAATCATTTATGTTGAAGCCAGTCGAGCAGACCATTGCTTAGTTAGTGGGTCGTCATTATAAAAATCTTTAAATTATTATAAATTCTAAAAAACTGTTAAATTTTTATATCTTATCCTCACCTAACATATACTTAAGTCGTGAAAACAGTCAGTTACCTATTATTATTGTTATTTATATTTTATATTCACATAATTGCTATTAATATTGCAGAATATACGTTCCTTGAACATGGGAACTGAACTAAGCTAAAGCTATGTGTAACGTGCAATACAAGTTTTGTACAAGCTTAATTTGGGATCAGATGGCCATGTGTGAAAAATGTCCCAGGATATTAAAATATATATATATATATATATATATATATATATTTATATAAGGGGAGTGTAAAGTCATAAGGTTAGAGGAAGAAGGAAACAAAGTAGATGTGCATAGCCTGTTCATAGGAAGTAATGCACATAGAGTACGTAATGGAAGATATATGAATAAGGCGAAGATGCATAGAAAACAACACAACAGAACAAGGCACATCATATTATATTATCTAATGCTTAGACAGCCAGTTATATACTTTGATTATGATAAAAATATTCTCAGTGTAGCGTGTCACATACTCGCAGTGTCAAATGTCAGTTTTCATTTGTTACCAGTTGAAACATTTTGAAAAGACAGTTAAAATATATTAGATTTGCTTACCCGCATTGGAGCAGCGTGGTGGAATAAGCTCGAAACCTTCTCCTCAAAAAGAGGAAAGGAGGCCTTTAGCCCAGCGGTGGGACATTCACAGGCTGTTACGGTAGATTTTCTTACAATGTTGAGGAGATTTATGCAAAATATGCCACAATAATTATTTTTTACTTCTTTTGAAAAAATATTAATTATTATATACAGGGATTAAAAGTTTTTATCTTTATAACTGAAGTTAGGGAAATAAAGTTTCGCAACAGAAACTTGATCCGTACATTTCTTAGAATATTCAACTCGAAGTTACGTTTATTCTTATTCTTTGAAAATAGTAATGAAATTCTCAAAAGAAGCTTGTTACTACGCAATAAACCTATAAATCATATATTTTACTAAAATGTTATTTTATTAATTTTAAACAATTTGTCCAAAATCTCTTATAATTTATTATCAAAATATTATAAAATAACATGAAATAAATGGACTTGTTCGGTTATGATATTCAAAAAGAAAAAAAATTGAACATAGTTTAAAAGAACATTTATTAAAAGAAACATTTCGTATAATACTAAGTTTATTAATTTAGTGACGACGATAGACACAAAAAAGTACAATGATTACTCGTTTATAATACGTACTACTACTACTACATTTCCTTAAAATCAAAATATTTTATATTAAATGTAAGGTCGGAGTGCATATTCTACCGAGAAGATCCGGCAAGAAACTCAATATTTACTCTTTTCAATCATTTCAATTAGAGAATATAGTAACACATTTAAAAACAAATAACAAAAGTACATTATCAACAACATTATTTTTTTTATATTTTAGCATTAACAATTAAATACAATATGAACAATTGTAATAAGGTATAACAAATAAATTGATCGCTGATCTTATGATTCTTATACCTCTGCTCTAGTAGGAAGACTACGACGGAAAAAAGCCATCATGCAATCGGACCATTCTAGATCTACTGGATGGCTTAATGATTTTAGTGACATAAAAATATTCTAGTTTTATATTCTATTTGAATCAATCTTATAAACAATATTTTAAAATACATTTATTAATAACTAATAATAATTATAAAGTCTAGTATATAATATATAGTTATATATAACCAGTTTTACTTAACCTATCACATGCTATGGTAATTACTGTCTTATCCTAAATTTTCATCTTGTATTTAACAGTATCCTTGTAAATACGATTTAAATTACCATTAAGGTAATACTTTAAATTTCAGAGCATACATTCAATAAATTTCCCGAAGGCATCGTAATTCTGCTAAGCTTTGTGCTGCCAAATTGTTTTGTACTTTAGCTGAGTAATTGCTTTAACTACGCTCCGATAGAAGTTCATTGTAAAACTTGTTTGGGTTTACGTTAAACTTTAGTTCGATTCATCCCGATGGTTGTAATTTATTTTCCGTGAACTAATTATCCGCGGTAAAATTTAGTACACTGTAAAGCAATTTATACTTTGTTATAGTAGTATACTACTACTATATAACTATACTTGGCTGCCTCGTTGGTCTTGTGGCTAGATGTTCCTGGGTTTAATTCCCAGGTCAGGCCAATAAAAAGTTATTCTCCGGCTCTGCGGCCATCATCAACATCTACTATTAAGTTGTCTATTGATCGAATTTCGAATATAATTATTTTTGAAAAAAAAACATATTTTGTAAATTTGCATGTTTCGAAAACTTTTTCTTTCAACTCATATTGTCATATTTTTATTTATAACACTTAAGCTCAACAAAAGTAAGATTGACATAAATGGGGAAATAGATACTGAACTCTTTTCTTTGTCTTTGCTTATATATACCCTATTTATTATTATATAATCAAGTTGTGATTACATAACACAAACAAATTAAAATTATAGTGACATTGTATATTTTTATGAAAACAAATATCGACCAAATTACTTGTCTTTGTGGACGAAGTTAGGGGCTTCGCAGTATGTACAATAGAACAGAAATGGCTTTAAGAACAATGGAAACAATAGAAGCGTGCGGTATAAGTTATTGGTGATAAAGCGTTTCAAGCTCGCGAGGTACAATACGAACACACACTGGCGTATTCCATAGTAAAGTCGCGAAATACTTTTGCAGGTGCAATATTTAGCTATTGAGCAATATATTTCATTTTTTAATCTATGAGACTAAAATATGATTTCGTATTACTTAAATAAAATAATTTTAATAAAATTGGTCACAAATATATTATTTACTGGAAAAGTGAAAATAGTACATCGAGGCTAACGATATGTATTAATACTACGATATCTAATAACACATATATAAATAAACTAACAAATCGATCAGACAAAATTTTGTAAATAAAACCTTTATTTACAAAACAGCCATCTGTCATCTTTAATTTTTTGTCGTCATAACCACTCAAAATTGTTGAAGGCTGAAGTTTTACGGCTATCATTACGACAAAAAAAGCTTGCCAGTAATAAAGTTGGATTAAAAACTATTTTGATTGTAATAACATATGTATATGTATATAAGTAATAGTGGCCTTGATGTTGCTATCCAATCCTAATTGCGCCGGCGGTCAGTATAATGTTACATTCATATTCAGCAACGCTTTATGAATTTCTTTTACACAATACGCGTGGAAATGGATGTATTACACCGCTCTACGTGTTGTGATATATAGCCATTATTTATATGGAACGTGTAGGAAAAAGGTTTCGGTGAGAAACGAAATATAACCCAGAAATCCAAGGATCTATAAGCTAATTTAGTACATAAGCCGTTCTCTGTATAAGCGCTTATAATAATATATATTTAGTTTGTTTTTTAAATAGATAAAAAATTACGTTGTAGTTTTTTTTTATATTTTATTATATATATATAATAAAAATATATATATATATATATATATATATATATATACATATACAGAAGATATTGCGATGTATGTATAACAGAATCTAATCCAACTACATAAATTGGTATACTTAGAGCCAACAAGATTTAGCACACAAAGCAAGAGCCACAAAGCGCCACAACGTCGCATAAGCTGAAAAGCAGATATATATTGTAACATCATAGTATAAATAGCCATAGGCTTCGCTTAATACTGGTTGAGCCGTGCTGTCACATAACAATACCCACGCTATGTGAAGTCGGCTGCGAGCTCCGTAGAGCCTCGTAAAATTTTATGCCTATGAACGTAAACATCTACCTTTTATTATATAATATAGTTTCAAAAAGTGCATAATTATGCTCTTTATTTACCAAATTATATAATATATAACGACGCATTAGAAGGCTAAAAATTTTACATGATAAGATTACTTGCAACAGGGAAAATTATCGGCCCAGCTGTCCAACTCTATTTTATCCAAATTGCCGATATCCTTGCAATGCTATTCAGTAAGAACTTACTTTGTATCTTAATCGTGAAATGTTATACGGTGATACACTATTTTAATTCGCCTATTCTTTAAATATTATAATTGTTACAGTCAATGTTGCATATAACTTTATGTGATATTACACGATCGTGTTGCGAGGTTTCGAATTCTTTCTTACAGAATAGCTCTACTGGTTGAGAATTTTTATTTCTGACTTGTTTGTAGGCTTTGTTGTTCCGCTCTCTGATGCGCTCTATTGTGTCTAACAAAGCCGATTTTAATACATTTTATACTGTCTGAATAGCGCAATCCCATACAGTTTCAGCGATGTAAAAGTTGCCAGAATATATATATAACAGTAACAGTAACAACCTGTAAATGTCCCACTGCTGAGCTAAGGCCTCCTCTCCCTTTTGAGGAGAGGGTTTGGAGCTTATTCCACCACGATGGTCCAATGCGGGTTGGTGGAATACACATGTCTAATTTCAATGAAATTAGACACATGCAGGTTTCCTCACGATGTTTTCCTTCACCGTCAAGCACGAGATAAATTATAATCACAAATTAAGCACATGATAATTCAGTGATGCTTGCCCGGGTTTTGAACCCACGATCGTCGGTTAAGATTCACGCGTTCTAACCACTAGGCCATATCGGCGAATATATATATATATATATATATATATATAAATATAATATAGAAAATCTAAAATTAAAAAAGCCTTACTTGATGCTAGGGCTTTGTACAACTCTATTTAGTAAGTACAAGTACAACCTACTTATTACATATTCTACCGCCAAACAATATTTACTATTTTTGTATTCTGGTTTGAAGGGTGAGTGAGTCAGTGCATTAACATTGACAAGGAATATAACATCTTAGTTCCCAAGGTTGGTTACGCATATGCAATGTCAAGGATGGTTAATATTTCTTATAGTGCCAATATATATAAGCAGTGGTGACAATTTACAATCAATTAGCACAGTATGAATTTATTTCAATTATAAAAAAAACAGTTAGTAAAGTAAACGGAAGTGTGACAAAAAATCGTTTGATTAAAAATCGGTCCATTTGTTATTAGAATTGTTAGGGCTAAATTGTAACCGCCAAGTGTTATAAACATGATTACAAAGAAATAAAGATAATTTTACTTTTTACATAATAGTTTTGTATTATAAATAGCTGGAAAACCGCTCAGAAATTATAATCAGCAAGTCACTAGTGTTAAAACGTTATTTCATGAAGAAGTCATCGGGACTCAAGGATGTCAAAAGTTGTCAATCCTGAAACTTAAATTGTGATGCTGCCTGAAAATAAACACGCAGGCACATTAAAATAACATTAAAAAATACACTAAAAAAACAGACAGCAAGTCAGTGGAGATACAAATACAAGAAAAGAAAACGTTATTAAAATATTATATTCGAAATTTTTTTTGACGTCTGGTTCCTGACTTTCAACAGCTTATTACGATGTAGAGTTAGAAAAATATGAGAGAAAACACGCAGTGGTACTTTAAAGTCTGTATAGCGTATGTAGAGGCTTCGTAGAATGGAATGTAGGGAAAGAACCTGCAACTTCATGTTAAAATAACTTTTGTATGATACCCTACTGGATGTGGCGAGAAAATATCATCTTATTTAATTTGGAGGCGGTATACATATATATTTCTTTTATGCGAGGAAAATATTTAGACCTGTTTTTTTATCAATTTATATTTTGACGAGCCGGTTGGCGTGGTTGGTGGATGCTTGCCTTTCACGCCGAAGGTTGTGGGTTCGATTTCCACCCAGGACAGACATTTGTGTGCATGAACATGTCTGTTTGTCCTGAGTCTGGGTGTAATTATCTATATAAGTATGTATTTACAAAAGAAAAGTAGTATATGTAGTATATCAGTTGTCTGGTTTCCATAGCACAAGCTCTGTACAAGCTTAATTTGGGAGCAGATGGCCGTGTGTGAAAAATGTCCTAGGATATTATTATATTATTATTATTATTATTATTATATATTGTAAGGGTTTTTATAAATATATAATGATTATAGTGCATAATTTTGACTTCTGCTAGCTATGCTGTAGAAATAATATTTAATCTAAATATCTTACTAGCTGCCCATTTAAACTTAATGTTTTTTTTTTTTATAAATTACGAAAACTAAACTAATTAAGAAAACTAAAACTATACTATAAATATAGATTAACAAGATAGAGATAGATAATTAGATTATCTAAGATACAATCTGTCATATTGCGAAAGTTTTATATCCGACGTATAGGCGTATACGCCCAGCTGCCCCTTTGGTATAATAAGCTAAGTATTTACCTAAAAGTGTCCAAGGTAGTTGGTTCAAAAACTGGATCAGACTTATTATGGCTTATTGGAATTTTTCTATCAATGAAACTCTCAGTAGCAGCCCAAAGTTTGAAAGTTGGCAGTATTTGGAATCCCCTGAATCAGAAAGCACCTAAAGCCTTCGTGAATTCCTTCCGGTCGGGTTCGAATTGCCGTTCCATTGGGTTATGAGAATAGAAGTATATTGAGTTTACGTCTGTTTGCGCACACAAATAAAAAAACAAACATGTATATCATTAACATTGATAAATTCAAATAAAACAATTAAATATTTTTTGCAAGTGACCACTTACCATGACTACTTACCATACCTGACTTCTACCATGCAATTTAATTATACTCAGTTAAAACCTATTATATTATCGATTGATACTTTGATCGCATATTAAGACGATGAAATTACACCCTGATCAGATTCAAATACCGTAATTAAACTTCTAATGATATGAGAAATAACTACGAGTATTAGATGTAATTATCGACTTTGTAGTAAAATAATTTAGTTGGTATGCAACCAATGCTCTATTTATCTTGAAGTAGGTTTGTATACATGTATAATATTCTAAGTGAAGCTTCGCACACTTGTATGGTAAAGAGGCTACTTGGTTAATTATTACAGTTGACTGTGCGTTGGCACTGTAAGGCATTTCTCATAAAGGAGTGTATGTGGAAGGGGTAGAGAGCAATGGGGAAGAGGCGACATGACAGTATATTAAGAGAGCTTCAAGTCGATTGCCGTCACGGCATACGAGATAGTTTTAGGGGTGCCAATATAAATGATATTGCATGATTTCCGCTCCTGAAATATTTTTTCCTTCTCTATTAAAATACTCTCATCTTTATAAAAAATGGTATAATGTGTAAATAACAAACCTGATGCTGACGTCATTTGACGCTTACAATCTTACGATGACGTCATCTGATGCTCGAAGTCTCAGTTAGTTCCTATCGTGTACCGAGCGCTACGATTTACACAAAGTTTTTTAACTTAGTTTTTTTCTTGCTTGTTATGTTTGAGGACTTGTCGTTTTTATTCGGTCTTATTGTATATAGTATGTATTATATACTTGTAATTGTATATGTATTGATAATATAATTGATTTATTGATATATAATATGAGTTTATTATATTTACATTTATTTATTAGTAGTTTTAATTATAGATTAATGTTATTTTATTTATGATTACAGCACCACCTACCCTCATATCCTATGAGTTATTACTTGTGTTGTTTGTTATTACACCGTTGGTTGCCTGGAAGAAATCGCTATGTAGCGATAAGGTCGCCAAAATTGTATGCTACTTTTATTTAGGCTGTATCCATGTTTTGTATAGTTTTCTTTTTGTGGTGTACAATAAAGAACAAAGTAAAGTAAATTAAAGTAAGTATACACATCAATAAAACATTTTTTTTATATGCGCCGGGATGGCAAATTACTCTACTCCACCTGATGGTAAGTGGTAGTAGAGTCCAAACGCGACGATGGTTATTTATTTTATTTATTTATTTCGATAATCCTATTACTAACTATAGGAAGAGCTTATCTTAATATTTATTTTACTACAATACAACATAGCAGATTAGAGGCTCTCGAGTTCAATAATCAATTATTGGATTTCGTTCTTACTTTGCTAAGCGTTTTCTTGACCAAATTTAATTTCCTAATTATATATATATATATATGAGTTAGTAGCTACCTAGCTAATATCGGTGTAATTAACATGACGCTGTAACGCAGCAAGCAGACTTTTTGTTAGCATAAAAATGTATGAGGAAGTTCCCAGAGCGTTTTTAGAGATAACAAAGTAGGATATATTTTCATGGGAACGCCGTTCATAAATCATAACGCGACAAACCATTTTATTTTATATGAAAAATCTCTGGTGAAATATTGCAAAGTAATTTCCTTGTCAGCTATAAATTACGATGATACATCATTAATCATTAATCATCAGCAAGCATAATAGCATTTGATTAAAATTAACATTGTTACATTTTCCAGTTCATCAGTTTAAAACGTACATTTTAACAATATTTACCAACATTCAAAAAAAAAATTAAATTAATATGAAATTTGCAATTAATTCATATATAAGTAAATCGATTATATATTATTTTGTAACGCAGTTCTATTGTTTGAATTTGTTTTATTTTATTAATTTATTTAAAAAGGCACTTATACAGTACCTGTATTAAGCACTTGTGAATTTAAAATAATTAAACACCAATCTGATATATACACAACACCGACAAGGTGACAGTGGCGCGGCGAGTATTTAGTACGTGAATAGTTACCGGTCCGCACAGAGTGGCAAATTCATAAATTGGATCTTTCGTATTCATACAATGAAATATTATTTGTTCTTTATCACTATTTGACTCATTAGTGGCGTATACAGTAATTATTAAGTAGTTTCTTAACATAAATTAGTTGTAATAACTAGTATTTTTTATTTTATATAAACATGGAATCAAACTTCATAATCTGAGTAACTAAAAAAACTAATAAATATATTCTAAAAACAAAAACCAACAATTATAAACTTATTTTTAAGATAGTACGTAAATCGTAAAGATCGTAAATTTTACGCTTAAACTTCTGTAAGGAATCGGATAAAGTATCAATAATTTACGTCGTTGCGCGTAATTCGTTATACTAACTGCATAGTCTATTTTTTGGAGAATATTTAATTTATTTTTTAGAATTTTAAGTAGTCAGGCAGAAATTTCTAGATTGATAGCTAATATGACGATAATTTGCGTGCTTTTAAAAGACAATTTGAATACAAGCAAAACAAATACAATCGAATAGGTATTAATACAAAATTTGCTTCCTAAGATAACATTTTCGTTGTTCACTTAACCCCATTTGATTAAAACAGGTTTTACAATGAACGATAAAAAATCTTGGCAGCCTGCCCGACGTCCAAAAAAATTATTTTTCTTTTGGGCTGGTTTTAAACCACTAAACTCGTTTTTGAGCTTATGGTATTAATGGAAGAGTTGAACTAAAACTTCAAGTCAACATGAACTATTCCGGGTTTGAAATTAGACTGATTTATTCAACGGGAAACGCTTATCCTAATTCGAAATGAATATTCGTTTGAAATTGTAAGGCATTCTTAATTTATGTTGTATATAAATTACTTATTAAGTTTTATTTCGGCTAAAATTAATATCATGTCGTATGGATATGTATTATTGTAATGTGATTTGTATGAGTGTTAGTATCAATATAGTAAATGCGAAAGTAACTCTATCTATTATGCTTTCAAGGCTAAACCACTGAACCGATTTTGATAAAATTTGATATGAAGCAAGCCTCAACCCCAAGGGTGGACATAGACATTTTTATCTAATACCCGAACCTCTAACCATAATATGTGAGCGAAGCCGCAAATTCTAGCATAATTTTCCCTTAATATATAATTTTATGTATTATGAAAATTAATATAATATTTAAAAGTTAAACCATAACTGAAGCATAGTGAAATTTAATCCTTGCCTGTTTCAGTTTTAGCATTAAAGAGTTTCTTATATACATATGATGCCTATATAGTAATCTCTAATAAGAATCTTTTTCTTCTCAAATTAATAAAAGCGAACTGTATTGCAAAATGTCAAGACAATTTGTATTTACGTGTCTATCAAAAGAGTAATCATTATTTAACAGCATTGCTAATAAAATTTTTATTTATCTAATTCCATTGATATGTAACAAAACAGCTGGAAGGCTTTATATCCGAAGCGAATTGAATGTAAATAACGAATGAGTCAAGCTATCAGGGGAAGTGGACGAATTGCAATCGTAAACTCAGGACGGGCAAGGGTTGATACCCGAAGTATTTCGATTTAGCATTATTGCCCTTCCTTGAGATGTTTTTTGATACTCGCATTTTTTTTCTTTCTCTAGATTTTTTTTAGTTGAAAACAGATTACTCCCAAAATGCCAACAGTGTGATAAACATCAAATTACTTTTGTTATGTTCCATGCTGTGTTTTTTGAAATACTTAAAAAAATCATATTATAATATCTTGATAAACTGACAAAATAGTTACATTTAGGTCAAATTCTAGAATAAAATTTTATGGTAATAACTCATGTAAATCAATGATGAAAAATACAATATTTCAAGGCCACTCATACTCGAGATTGGCATAGAAATGATATAAGGTAAAATATCTAACTTAATTTTTAAGAACCGCGTGTTTTTTTCCTTTTTAATTACTCTTGTTCTGTTACCGATTTGATATTCGGATGAAAAGGACACATAATTGACTAACTTATCATTCCCTACGCAATATTCTTACGTGAATGTAGCAGTCGCAGCATAAAATGACTAAAATAAAATTATTTAAGTTACATACATCAAGGGACCTCCATTTTCCCAAACCGTTGGAGTACTTATTATATTAATGTACATGTAAAAATCCAATTTTATACTTTTAACACATTTCGATCAGACGTCGGGTAATATATTCAGGAGTAACTGACGAAAAAAGTACTTTTCGCATCTCATTAAGCTAAAAATATAAACTTCGTTTCTCCATCCCTTTCCATATCTTTAAGAAGAAAGACTTTGAAAGGGAGGAAATTACACTCGACGTGAACTTATCGCTCTCATGTCAAAATGTTATTTTTTTTTTACGGTAGACAATTTAATTTTCGTAAGGCATGAAGTCGAGACGAATGCCCGACTAATTTAGCGAAATAAATTTCGTAGAAAAACTTTTTATTTACGTAAAATGATTACCTTCTTGTGTGTATACAGTAGTAATAGTAACATCCTGATAATGTCCCACTGCTGGGCTAAGGCCTCTTCTCCTTTTTTGAGGAGAAGGTTTGGAGCTTATTCCACCACGCTGCTCCAATGCGGGCTGGTAGAATACACATGTGGCAGGATTTCAATGAAATTAGACACATGCAGATTTCCTTACGATATTTTCCTTCACTGTCAATCACGAGATGAATTATAAACACAAATTAAGCACATGAAAATTCAATGGTGCTTGCCCGGGTTTGAACCCACGATCATCGGTTAAGACCTGATCGTGAGTTCTAACCACTAGGCCATCTCGGCTTATCTTATTGTGTGTATATGGCAATAAATAATAAATATGAAGTTTTTATTGTTTGAATAGTATCTATGTTGCACAATAGTATTTTATTCCTAATTTAGCATTCTATGTAATTACAATTTTAATAAATTAATAATGTTAAGCTTATTTGCATATGATTTTATGCTTTAATTATCATTATTATAAATGCTACAATTAATATTTTATTGTGGTATAATTAAAAGCCATTGACACAAAAATTCCATGTTACTTATAATTTTTTTGTTCAAACAAGATAACTCCTTTGCACACTTTAAAATTAAAAAATATACACTATAAATAAAATATCATAAAATACACTTTAATTTATATAAATATTAACACAATGTGTAAAGTTATATTCCTTAAAATATATTAAAGTCAAAGTCATGATAAAGAAGACTTAGACTTCTTTATCATGTAATGAGTATATTTCATGACAGAAAAGTAATATGAAAGTCAAAAATATAATAATAAAGCAAAACTAATACTAACAACAATGCATTTGTAAAACATTTTAAAAATCTATATTTTAAAACTATTTTTTAAATAATATTAATACTCAAAGAAAATTGACTCTAAAATAACAATTTATATTTATTCTTGGGGGACGGAGTTGCTCGCGTCCTGCACCCTACATGTATCCCCCGGGTGGTGCCAAACGAGCAACAACGCCGAGTCTTAGGCGGCGGTCAATTAACCTGTATAGACCACAGCCGACCTAGGGAAGTTAAATGCCCCCTAAAATAGCTACAATACTGCCTTGGGAAAGTAGTATGTGTGTTTTCTTAATACAAAGACCGGTTAGTCCATCACTCTAACGAACTCGCTCGCCAACTCACCATGGACCAGTATGTGAGACGACTAAAACTTCATCATATTAGGATATGATGACGTTTTAGTCGTAGCTCTAGGGAGCTAGAAGATCGGCATTAGCTCTGGGCAGCAGATGAGTAGACGCTTCCAATGGGAAACCACTCCGCATGACAACATCACAGAACAAATTTGGGGCTTATTGTAAATACATACAGAGAAATATATATATATATATATATATATATATATATATATATATTTATTTATTCTTGAAGTCACCAGATAGGTGCTCTGCTAGTTTATTCAGTAAAAAAAGATTCTGAAAAACTGTTTTAGAGTGGAAGAGGTGTTATGAAGCAAAATTGCTAATCTTTTATTTGATTTAGCAGGGTTAAATCCAGTTCAAACTTAAAAATAAATTATCGTACGTATAACAATTTCAGGGGTTGCGTTTTAGCAAAAGCATAAAATAATAGCATTGCATTAAAAGACAAAAAATTACGATATGTCCTCTAACCATTTAACATAACCATATAACATTACATTTTTTATTTTGTAATGCAACATATTACGGTCAAATAAAGAAATTAGTTCAAACGACCACAGTATGAAATACATTTGAAAAGAAATAAGAAGAACCAAAACAATGAATTTAACACAACATTACACAAAATTTATGATCGTATTTTTGATTATCATTATTACATTTTGTAACAAACATACCAAAGAATTCACAAAACACACATACTTCAAATTTAAAAATATTTAGTCGTACTATTCGAGCTATTAATACGAGTAGTTACTTTAATAGAAAATACATCTTTTACTCAATGGAGGTTTCATTTACTCGTGACGGGTACAAAGTCCCTTTCTCTGTTACAAATATCGATTTATCCTGGGGCAATACAAAAGAATCCCATTACAAAGCGACATGGGTTATGAAAGGTGCAGTTAGAAGGTTTTCCGTTTTCATCGCTGGATTGGTCTCTCTTATAAATTAGTATCGTTACCAGTAATCTTTTGATCGTGTGGAAACTCGGTCAAGTAGATAGATATATTTTCAACGCACCGTTTTGAAAATTACCTTCTAGGTAAATGATTTTAGCAGTTTACGTTTCTAGCAATATGTAAGCAATATATTCAATGAGATGAACGTAAGCAATTATTATTATATTTAATTAATTTGCTCAATGTAACGACCGGAGTTTTAAAAAAAACGAGATGAAAGATGAAGTTACATGCAGAAGCATTACTAGTTTTAAAACATTTTAGGTATTCTGCAAATAATAAAGTATATGTTATTATGTATTGTTGTAAATAATGCTAGATAACATTTACAAAACTCAAGAACTTTCTTTGGACCAACTCAATATTCCGACCTCGGAATCTCTAGGGTTGAGTTAAGATGGCCCAGTGGTTAGAACGCGTGAATCTTAACCGATGATTGTAGGTTCAAACCCCGGAAAGCACCACTAAATTTTTATTTGCTTAATTTGTTTAATAAATCCCGTGCTTGACTGTAAAGGAAAACATCGTGAGGAAACCTGTATGTGTCTAATTTCAATGAAATTCTGCCACATGTGTATTTCCGCGTTGGAGCAGCGTGGTTGAATAAGCTCCAAACCTTCTCCTCAAAAAAGGAAAGCAGGCCTTAGCCCAGCTGTGGGCCATACACAGGCTGTTATTTGCAATCTCTAAGCTTATTAGTTACCCTAGTTAAAGAGCTTAATGCAAACCGGTCGAAGTATTCTCTAATTATTATCAACCGATAACTAGATTAATTATTATACCATTAATCAGCACAACGTACTGCTGCATGTCAGTTGAATGGGTGAATGAACATATGATAAAATGATTCATATATCTAACCGTTCACACGGGTGGGGGGGTTACCACTTACCATTATGTGGTCAATTTGCCCGTGTGTCGCATTATTTAAAAATGAATAGGAATATTTCTTTTCTTTTATTTCAAGATCTTATATTGGTTACACAACATTTTAAAAATCGCACATTTCTGTCTTGTACCTATGTACCGTATGAAACTTTTTAACAGTTAATTTCAATTTCTACCAAACATTATCTTCACATGTTGTAAGTCCGTTCAGAAATTCCCAGACTAGATTCTGCAGAGTGCTATCATAAACAAAATTTAAGCGTTCCGTAAACTACGAAACTTTGTTAAGCTTTGAATTTCAATAATTTCAAGAACCTAACTGAGATTATTAACTCCATTTGAATCAAGCTCTTGTGTATCTGGATGACCCTGCCCATGTTTTGTTTAATTAGATTAATTTTTATTATTTAGATATTTTAATAAATTATTAGTCTTTTTTGTGTTTTATTTTAATGAATATTTAGAAAAATTGAAAATTCAAACATTCCTTACTTAAGTAACTATATCATTACTAAATAAATAATTATATACTTAATAATAAGTTCAACGATCGTTCACATTATTTGGTATTGTGCATTGTTTTCTTAGTTACCGCTCCCCAATAATCTTCTAATCACACTACAATTAAATCGAATTGATACATACTTAACATAAAATATCTACGAAATTTCTACGTCATTAAATAATTCATTATGCTTATATACCTATTTTCGTAGTGAACTGCGAAGGCTATCTGCGTCATAAAACACCAACTACAGAGAGCGAACTGTGTGATTTATTAGTCTTTGCAAACACTGCCGTAAAACTCGACGCTGTCACGGTCCGCTATATATTGGAAGTCTTGAACATTTTAAATGGAGAATTCATGTTACCGGCAAGTTTATCTCAAATTTTACTCTCGACGGGAACATATGGGACGCTTTAGCGAAGTATGTCCGGCCTGTGTGGATGTTTGTATATACGCTGATGTGATGTTGCCAGAAGTGTTTCAATAATTTTATACAACGCTTGTATGTAGTATTAAATTAACTTTTGATAAAATGCTACTAACCTGGTTTTTAGTACATTCTAATATACGATGTTTAATAAATCATTAAAGATAAAAAATCGTCTTTGATTATTTTAATGTACTCGTTTGATTCACATGCCGATTTAATTATTATGGCTCAGTATTTATGTACCAAGATATTTTAATAAGCATATTAGTAGTAACTTGTTCAGTACAATACAGTAACATGACTTTCACTTTTTTATATTATAAAACGAGCAAATCAGGTGGCCCGATGGTAAGAAATGTAACCATCGCTTACATCGCCCATGTGCCACCAACATTGGGAACTAAGATGTTACGTCCCTTGTGCCTGCAATTACACTGTCTCACTCACCATTCAAACCGGAACACAACAATACCAAGTACTGCTGTTTTGTGGTAGAATATCTGATGAGTGAATGGTACCTACCCAGACGAGCTCGCAAAAGCCATACCACTTGTAATCCATCAGTCTGTACCGACACATAATTATTTTTGCTTTTTAAGTAATTCATTTTTTTATTTACAAATCAATAAGCAATAGCGTATTTAAGCGTACTGCGCCAGTATTTATTTTTACGCTACGGTACGGTAATAGACGAGCCGGTTGGCGTGGTTGGTAGAACACTTGCCTTTCACGCCGAAGGTTGTGGGTTCGATTCCCACCCAGGACAGACATTTGTGTGCATGAACATGAATGTTTGTCCTGAGTCTGGGTGTAATTAACTATATAAGTATGTATTTACAAAAAAAAAGTAGTATATGTAGTATATCAGTTGTCTGGTTTCCATAGCACAAGCTTTGTGCAAGCTTAATTTGGGATCAGATGGCCGTGTGTGAAAAATGTCCCAGGATATTATTATTATTATTATTATTATTATAACCTGTCTTATCTGAAATTTAATAGCTATGAAAGATTTTCATTCGACCGTCAATATTTGAACGACCTTACAGAAACGTATGCAGCTTTCTAGAATGCGTTAATCGGTAATCTATGTAATTTATATTTCGCAGAGATAACAAGACTGGAAGTGAATAAATAATTAAATAAAATCGAAAAAAAACAGTATCAATTAATTGATGGTTAAGACAGAAGAAAGTAATTCAAGATTTAAGATTAAAGAGAAGAGTAATTTCAGAAAGTGATTGAAATACGACTTAAACAGTTTTGAAATGCTGTTTGGTTTTTATTATGTAATTGCCATTAAATGTACTGCATGCCATGTCATGTGTATGCCACTGCTGGGCAATGCCCTCCTCTTCTCTTGAAGGGAATGTTTGCAGTTCCAAGAATAAATGACACCATAGATGTCATTAACGCAGTGAAGCAGCTTGCTCGAATAAATTCCAAACTTTATTCTTAGCAGGGGAGGAGATATCTGCTCAGGAGTGGGACGTTCACGGGTCGCTGTGCGAATTTACTTCATGTAATTTCCGGTTTTGCCTTTTCTGTACCCCGAGAAAATAATAGTGTATGCAAAATTTCATGATGATCGGTTGAGTAGGTAATCCGTTAAAACGTAACAGAATAAATTAATAAACAAACTAACTCGCTTTCATATTTATAATATTAGCTCAAATTATAAAATTACTAGGAGTTGAGCATTCTAATATCTATGTTTAATCTATTAGAGAATGACGTCACACCAAGGGTAGCCTGGGTACGGCATACTAAGAAGTATCGGATAGGTTGACCCAGGGATGAGAAAATAACTGGTCTGACCTATGGAAATACGTCATAAATATGAATACGTTATAAATATTAATGAATTTTCCTTTTAAGCTTAAGTGTCATACATTAAGCTTGCTTTAGTCGTTTCGGATTTATATAACATAATATTTACTCGATTTTAATAGAAGTCGTTTAATAGACTTAAAATATAGTAGTTTTCGCCAGCGGCTTCGCATTCGTTTCAGGAGAAGTGGGCGGGTATTAGGTAAAAAAAGGTAAACTGTAACTGCCCGTTCTTGGGGTTCAAGCTTGCTTCATACCAAATTTTATCAAAATCAGTTCAGTGGTTTAGCTGAAAGAGTTACTTTCGCATTTATAGTATTAGTATAGATATAGGATTTTTTATATTAGTTGACATTTATTTAATTGTTCTTTAAAGTCGTACATATAAGTTTTAACAGAACCTTTATGAAACGTAACCTCTATAAACTTTAACCTTCCTTAATAAACGATATTCAAATCTGACTGATTGTTTCTGAGATTAATTCGTTCAACCATACAAACTCTATGGCTTTGTTTTATCAATATAAATTTCTTGCCTTTGGATAAATCGACTTTGTGGATTAGGATGTTTAGTATTATAAGTAATTCTCTACACTCATCAAGTTAATATAGGTAATGTAATATTAAATTAATAAATTATGTTAAAATTGTTAATACGAGTATTTTTCTAGTTTTCTAATAAGGCTTGGTGTAAGTTCGAGTGCATAGGTATCACCCACATTACCACCACGTTAGATATGAATTATAAATTCGAATTAAGCACATGGAAACTAAATTGGCTTGCCCAAATTTATTTACGTTAAATCCGTTTAAAATTCAGCTCTCATATTTAATTTCATTAATTCTCATCTTTAAATAAATTCGTGAAAAAATATGCAGGGCATGTCCGATGAACGCATTAGCACAGGATAACTATTCTATAAGAACAAACTCGATACACATTTCAGAAAATGGTGGTGAAATGTCAAAAAGTGATAAGCGACTTGACTATAATAATAATAACATATCAAGAATACATCAAAATAGTGTATAACCAAGTCGGTTATTTACGGATGAGTAATGAAGTGAGTTCTTACAGAATAGCATAACAACACGGTCAAATGGTTTGGCGAATGTTTTTCTCATTAGTTAAAAACCAACACAGGATGAAATTCTCATTTCATCCGTGTGAAATCGGGACGGGTAGCTAGGTTAATATACAGAAAGATGAAAGAAAACGGCGTTCGTCGAATGTGCGGTGTTTGCATATGCAGATAAGATATACTCGGTGGTTTCATTCGCTTCAATGCAATCTCACTGAAGAGATTTAATGAAATTAAATGGAAGGTTTATCGAATAAAAGAAAGACTTTTATAGTAGTAGTTCGTTTCATTGATTTCATAACAGTTAATTAAAAATCATTTTTAAATTATAGACATTAGTCAGTCATTAGTGAAATTATTCACAAAATAACATAGAGTATGTATTACTTTGAAAATAGAATTTTATGTATGTTATGTATCGTGAATTTAAGATGAACGATGTCAAAGCTATATAACAGATATACGAAAACTTTGTATGAAAGACTTGTAGATCATCTAAATGCTTACAGAAAACTTCACAAAAGTATTTATATTATCTTTAATAGATAAAGCCGTAGAAACCATTCTTATGTTTAAATGAAATAAACGCTTAACTAATATCGTGTTTTTTAAAAATATTGTAATTTGAACCAACAGCTTTAAAAATATTACAAGATATTCGATTTAAACTGAACCGACGGCAATAGAAAAGTACTGGCATAGTATGAGCGTCGTTTAAACGCCGATTAAATTAAGTTAGTTATAAAATTTTGTTTATTTTACATTAGAGCATAAAAACTATATACATATTATAAAATCAGACAATTCTTTATTCAATTATTATAAGCGATTTTGAAAAGTAAATTTATAGGATATGAAACTAGTTTCCGCCCGCGGCTTAACCCGCGTGCGAGGTTATAGATTTAAGTAAAGCGTAACACACAAATCATATAAAGAGAATAGGAAAACGTTCGGTTTAGTTATAATTCTTAGTTTCATATAGGGTACTGCGTTTATAGGTTACAAAATAATAAGATATATTTATATTTTATAAACAATACTCAAATAAACACGTTAGTCTACCACGGTAGAGCATACAACAAATTATATTTAAGTCCACTTGAGTGGACCGACGAGATTTATGCATTTGATGCAATATTTATATTATTGAATATTATTCCACATTGGTTGGAATTAATACATATTATTATTATTATAACGGCGCTCTATGTCAGTAGATATAATCGTTAAGCGTTTTGCTTGCATTAGGCCGCCTGGCGGTTGTGTATTTGACCTGGTATGAGAACCAGTGATTTATCTGTATTATTACAACCTAGGGCTTGTTCCTTTGGCTTCGGCTTTTCTACAGCATTGACTGTTCGAACTTTGGACTTTGTGTTATTTTTGTTATTATTATTGTTGTGGCTACGGCTACTTTATAAACAACGCAGTTATGATTGTGCTTCCTACTGGACTACGGTCTAGTTTATTGATTTATTGATAAGACTTTTAGTCTTTTATATACCTCAACTACGGCTGTGATAACTAATGGACATTAGTTCCACTTCATATATTATTAACTTACTGTGGGCGCACTATAAAATTGTATGTCCCATGATCATGAGGAACATGAGGAAGGTTCACCGATGCGCGGTCGAAGCCTATAGCTGATGGCCGGTGTGGGGCCAAGTCAGCCTTTATTGCACAAAGCCCTACCACCAGTGACTGACCTACTACATATTTGAGATTGCCTAGTAGTAAGAACGCATAAATAAAATCGTAGACCGTATCGATGCTGTCATCAGGCAAGTCAATTGTCAAATTCTGACCTATACGAGTTAAAAAATAAAAAATCTTAACCGATAATCGTAGGTAAGCAACATTTTATCTCGTGCTCTGCGGAGAAGGAAAACATCGTGAAACCTGTATGTTATTTTACTGAAATTCTGCCCCATGAGTATCCACTAACCAGCATTGGAGGAGTGTGGTGATAAGCTCCAATCCTTCTCCTCAAAGGAAAGGAAGCCTTGGTCCAGCAGGAGGACCTTCACATGCTGTTACTTTTAACTTTATTACTGTAGCTTAATCTACCGTACGTATATAGAATATAGTACATAGTACACTACAACATTAAAAGTGTATAATGAAACATCTGATTTCGTTGAAGGCGTAGGTTAATAAGCTCGCCGGCCTACTTTCCCTACATTCATGATTTCTTTACAACTCACAAAGAGAACGCTGGGTCGGGTAGGAGGTAAATAATACCGTTTCTAACGATGCTGTGATGAAAAGGTAATATATTAAATTTGATTTTGATTATTTTGCGATTTAGATGTATTATTTTAAACATTCATTTTATATTATTGAAACTTGAATTATATTTTATACAAAAAAAAAGATAACTAAAACGAAAATATCAGCAATAAAATAACAAAATCTAATAACCAAAGTGTAACTACAGGCACAAGGACAGACATAACATTTTAGTTCCAAAGTTTGGTGGCACATTGGTGATGTAAGTGATAGTTACTATTTCTTAGTGCCATCATACATGAAGAGACGCAATTTTTCACGTTTTTTTATGTCTTAATATTATTAGAGCTGAGGAAAGTACGATCGCCCAGGTACTGAGCAACTTAAATATACAGTGGAAACAAAGAATCTTCATTTTTCGAAGTAGGTTAAAAACCATTATAATAATAAAATGTTAAGAACGATCTTGCCTGTTTTCTTCGCTTTCGACTTCAGAGAGACCATTATTCTTGATTGCATCCGTTCTTCATCTCTGACACTTTTTCTCGACTGTGAAAATCTTGGAAATATAAGATTTGCGATTAAACTCAAATATAAGTAAATATATATTATGTCATATAATTATAATATTATAAAGATATTCATACTCATATTTCAAAAATATATATAATAAATATATAAAATATTTGTTTTGAATTATAAAAACATGATAAGTGGATAGTATTAGTTTACTACTACCGGGTTTGAACCCTCGATATACGGTTCACGTGTTCAATCTACTGGGCATATTAAATGTGTTATTTTTAAAAAAGAATATTTTTATCTAAAAATTTGTACACAGATGTAAGCACATATATTCGCGTGAACATATTTCTATTTGGATATGAATGCACGGTCGCTTTATTTATAACACGCCATTACTTCTTATTCCAGTGGTTCCCGGATTAAAAGTATAAGTCTTGTATATTTTATAGTATGCTTGTAACGAATATTAAGCTCCTATTCGGTATTCAATCTTTTGTATTAAATTGAATTTGAGTATTTGGTATTCGGTTAGATTACCAAATACTCAAATACATCACAACTGTTCGACTAATCGAGATAGGACTAATCAATAAACGGTAATTTTAATTAACATAATACACCTAACATTATTCTTTAGATTTGTCACAGAGTATTAATCCTTATTAGATTCGTTTCGCGATATGTAAAAATAAAATAATCGTGAATTGTTTTACCATAAAAATGGTTGCCTTATCTATAAAATATATTGTCGTTTTGTAAGATATAAACGCCGTGGAGTACCGGCTTAGAATAGTACTCCCCCAATCTCATCCCGTGGGTGTCGTAAGAGGCGACTGAGGGACGGGGAAAAGGGGGGATGGGCAGCAGCGTCCCCCCTCCCATAAACATCTTATCCCCTACTGCGCTCGCCAACACGCCTGCCCAGCGCGGCGAGTATGGGCAAATCCCTCCCTTAATGGCAGATGCGCCCAAAAAAAGGCTCCCAGTTACCGGCAAGCCCGCTAGGCCCGACCAAGGTAGCGGTCGCGGTATCGGCAGGGCAGGGGGTGCTAAGAATCACCGGTTCACGGCAGGCTACCGTATAAAACGACTGAAAATGGCAACGTATAATGGACGCTCGATGAGGCTGGACCATCACCTCGCCGAATTAGAAGTAGAGTTAAGTCATATAAACTGGCATATACTGGGGTTATCTGAAGTCCGAAGACAGGGGGAGGACACGATAACTCTAGAGTCCGGTAACTTACTCTACTTCCGCGAATGTGATAACCTCTCCCAGGGTGGTGTCGGTTTTCTTGTCAAAAAGGATCTCATTAGCAGCATTGTGGAAATCAGTAGTGTATCGAATCGGGTAGCGTACCTTGTCCTAAAACTTTCCGACAGGTACTCCCTGAAGGTTGTACAGGTATATGCGCCAACTTCGACATACTCTGATGATGTGGTCGAAGCGATGTACGAGGACATCGCAAAGGCCCTCAACGACACCTCGAGGGCCCACTACAATGTTGTTATGGGAGACTTTAATGCTAAAGTGGGAGTACAAGATAGCGGTGAATCGAAAGTCGGACCTTACGGCTTGGGCTGCAGAAATCACAGAGGGCAAATGCTGGTAAACTTTCTCGAAGCGCAGGGGCTTTTTTTGATGAATTCTTTCTTTCAAAAGAAGCCTCAGAGGAGGTGGACCTGGCGAAGCCCCGATAACGTGACAAGGAACGAGATAGACTTTATCATTTCGAATAAAAGGCACATATTTAGAGATGTTTCAGTGATCAACAGGTTTAATACCGGAAGTGATCACCGCTTGGTTCGAGGCACTCTAAATATCAACTTAAAAGCCGAAAGATCGAGAATGATGAGGTCTACTCTCCGACCTACCATGCTCCAAGCTGCTCAAGGCTCCGAAAAGTTCCAAATGGAACTTCAAAATCAATTCACCGCGTTGGAAACCATAAGCAGCATTGATGAGAGAACCGACACGCTGGTCAAAATACTGCAAAACACATCCCGCAAGTGTTTTCAGCCACAGAGAAGAGACAACGCACCAAAACTCTCTGCTGAGACACTCGAGCTCATGAGAAAACGACGAGAACTACCATCGCTTTTGTCAGATAAGGCCTTAAACCGAACAATAAAAACGCTGACGCGACGCGATCTCCGACGCTCCAATACCCGTGCCATCAAGGCTGCGATTGAGCAAAATCGGGGATCGAAAGTGTTCGCTCGCAAGTTTGGGAGGCCGCGTCTGACAAAACTTAAAACTGAAAATGGTGGGGTCGTTACCTCTAGGCCTGAGATTATCGGAGAAGTAGAGAGGTTTTATGGGCAGTTGTTCTCTTCAAGATCGGATAAACCCGTGGGAATCAGTATTGATGACCAGCGCGCCCCTCTTATGCGCCATTACTCCGAGGAGCTCCCGGTCGTTGACCAAGGAGAGATTAGGGCGGCTCTAGAACAGCTTAAAAACAACAAAGCTCCGGGAGATGACGGAATCACAAAAGAGTTGCTTAAGGCAGGCGGGACTCCGGTCCTGAAAGAGCTAGCAAGCCTCTTTAATTCCGTCATCCAACATGGCAAGACCCCGGAAACGTGGAGCGGGAGTGAGGTGGTACTGTTTTTCAAGAAAGGTGATAAAACCCTCTTGAAAAACTACAGACCAATCTCCCTCCTGAGTCACGTGTATAAGCTGTTCTAAAGAGTCGTCACGAACCGTCTCGCCAGACGACTTGACGAGTTCCAGCCCCCAGAGCAAGCCGGCTTTCGATCAGGCTACAGCACCGTGGACCACATCCATACTGTTCGGCAGATTGTGCAGAAGACCGAAGAGTACAATCAGCCGCTGTGTATGGCATTTGTGGACTACGAGAAAGCCTTCGACTCCATCGAAACCTGGGCAGTGCTCGACTCATTGCAGAGATGTCATATCGATTGGAGATATATCGAGGTACTGAGATGTCTGTACAACGCCGCTACAATGACTGTCCACATCCAGGACTGTAAGACGAAGGCGATCCAACTGCGCAGAGGGGTGAGACAGGGGGATGTAATATCCCCGAAACTGTTCACCAACGCGTTGGAAGACGTTTTCAAAACGCTGGATTGGACTAGGTATGGAGTCAATGTAAACGGCGAGTACATCTCACACCTTCGATTTGCCGACGATATCGTCATCATAGCAGAGTCGCTGGAACAACTCACCGAAATGCTGCGTAGCCTAGGCGAGTCTTCCCGGTGTGTCGGTCTCGGTATGAACTTGGAAAAGACCAAGGTCATGTTCAATAGGCATGTCGTGCCGGGACCGATATACGTCGAGGGGAAACCTCTCGAAGTTGTTAGTGAATATACCTACCTAGGACAGATAATACAAGTCGGTAGGAACAACTTCGAGAAGGAAGCCGATCGAAGAATTCGCTTGGGATGGGCAGCATTTGGCAACCTTCGTCAAGTCCTCAAGTCGTCTATACATACGGTGCCGAAACGTGGACACTAACTGCGGGACTAGTCCACAAATTCAAAGTCGCTCAGCGTGCTATGGAGCGAGCTATGCTCGGAGTATCTTTGAAGGATAAGATCAGAAATGAGATTATCCGGAAAAGAACCGGAGTCACCGACATAGCTTGCAAAATTAGCAGGCTGAAGTGGCAGTGGGCTGGTCACGTATGTTGTAGGACCGATGGCCGTTGGAGCAGACGAGTCCTAGAGTGGAGACCGCGAATCGGCAAGCGCAGCGTAGGGCGCCCTCCAGCCAGGTGGACCGACGACCTTAAGAAGGTGGCGGGCACCAACTGAATGCGGAAGGCGGAGGACAGGGAGCTTTGGCGCACCTTGGGAGAGGCCTATGTTCAGCAGTGGACGATTGGCTGTTGATTGATTGATTGATTGAAGATATAAAAGATTTGTAGAATTATTAATTTCTAAAGTATACTAAGGATTCGATTTTAATATAAAAAACAATTTATAGTTTTAATATGATTGTCTCAAGGCTTAATCAAATGGCCAAATCTCAAAGAAGTAATTTAAAAGAATTGATAAATTTATATCTACATATAGTAGCTATAATATGTCATCATTGTTTTCTTTATTTTAATTTTATACGTTATAAAATGAAGCTTAAAATCAATAGATAAAACAAACATATACAAAGAAAAAAAAAGAAAATAATGTCATAACGAATTCATAAATTATATAAACTATTAAAAATTCATGTTTTATTGTTTTATCAATAACAATAAAAGATGAATTTAGTTAAATAACTATCAATAATAATAATTATTAATGATTTATGTATTACTCGGAATCATTTTTAATAGACAGAAGGAAAAAATATTAATAATTTAAATTATTATTATCAGTATATTCGTATTTTAGCAGTTTTATAAACGTTGAGCGAGTGATTAGTTAAACAATGCAGTGTCCTCTTTCGAATGTCATATCAATAATGACAGAAAGAGATAATCCCGTATTTAAATAAACAGTCGTTAAGAAATGTTAAAAGTAAGGCTGTTATTTTTCTCTTTTTCTCATTATCGATTTGATATTCGAAAGACGAAGATATGGCATTGTTTAACTGACCACCTACACAATTAAACTAATTGTTGCGCAACATTTACGAGTAATTTCAGTATTGAAAATTTACTTTGTGATGACATTTTATGTTTCTTAAACTAAAATATAATCGATTTTAAAACTTGCATTAGAGGATTGGTAATACCTGGTTTTGCCTTTTATATGACAATTATTATATACAGTTAATTTTATATGTAATACTATATTAATATATATTAATTATATTTGTTCTATAATTGTTCGAATTGTACATCTCCTTGCTTTGTTAATCTCATGTTTTGTCTAAAATCTGTCAACTTAAATCAATACAAACTTTACATATCATCAACATCCACGAGTGTGTATTGGTATGTATTTTAACATTGTATTAAAATTTATTTATATTACAGTATTTAACTCCTTCAAATTTTATATAAGAAAGCATTTTTTTATTTAAAAGCGGCTTAAAGTAGAATTCTTAATTACTATAGCAAAGCGTCCAAGTCTGCACATAATTAGTGATGATTAAACAGTGAAAAGCTTTTAGCACAGCTATTAACCTCTCAGGTAGATAATTATTTATTTTTTATTCAGTTTTTTTATCGTAACCTGAATATATACATACATATTATAATTAGGGCTAAAACAAATGAAGTAAAAACCTTTGCTGAGCTAAGCTAATCTCTCCGTTTGAGGACAAAGTTAGCAGTTAATTCCACCACGCTGTTCGAATGCAGATAGGTGGATACACAAGTGACTGATTTTTGTCCAACACATGCAGGTTTCCTCACAATGTATTTCTTCGCCGAGTACGAGCAGAAACAAATTATCAAGTTTCAATTTATACAATAATAGTTGCGGCGCATTGATTCATTTTTTAATTTACTCGAAAAGTATTTAAACAAATGCATATCATTAACTAAATACTAGTACAGTTGGTTAGATGGTTGACGTGTATGGTTTCTGCTCTGCTCGTTTAAGTCGTAGCGTGAAGTTATATAGCCCATAACTTCTTCAATAAACGGGCTATAACGGAAAAATAATTTATCAAATGAAACTGGTAGTTCCTGAGATAAACACATTAATCATAAAAACTTTTCTGCTTTATGATAAAAGTAGATATAAATTTGTAATAAATATATTATAAAACATTTAAAATCAACACAATATCAAAAACTTAGAAATATGAATAATTTAAATATTTTTGGTAAAAACTTGGTTGTTTGGCTTCCTGCAAGCTCTGGTTAGTCAACCCATTCATCAAATAAATATGCTAGCATCAATAACTTACACAGCGATACTTAGTCTTTTTGTATTCCAGTTTGAAAGGTGAGTGAGCCAGTGTAACTATAGGCACAAAAGACATCTAAAGTTCCCAAGATTGAGTGCGCATTTAAGGAATGGTTTATAAGCTTCTATAATGGTTTTAATTTCATACAGTGTCAATGTCTATGAGCAGTGGTGACCACATACGATCAGGAGGCCTAATTGCCCCTCGTAGAAGTACAAACTTAATTGACATAACTAACAGTTTAAATTTATAGGATAGAGAAAGATGAATCATAAAATTTGGGATGTAATAGCAAGCTAATACGACTTGCGAGTGTTGAAACGTTGTCAAAATGTTTCAAAATTAATATCTGCTATAATTCGACATTGAAGACACTGAAATGGGTATTATTACTTTCACAGTATGACATTTCAGACGCATTATAATCCTCCAACGTCAGACGTTTGCTTAAGCACCTTATTAATATTTTTACAGGCACAAACTTATAGACGAAACTTTATCGTTAAATTTTAATATGTCTAGAAACAAAAAGTCATTCAATTTTAACAAGAATAGCGCCGTTTCGCCGTTTCGCATCTACATTTAAACATTTACGACGTTGCAGTTCAGAAAAATTTCATTTTAAATTTAATTTATAAGCTACAACTGGTAGAACGCCGCTAGATTTGTAATTTTCAAAAGCTTGCAATTCTAAGATTTATTATAAGTTATATTTCATTTTGTTCAAATAACTACTGCGAGTTTCTTATTACTTTCGTTTGACTTACCATGGAAATTAATTATACTCAGTTTCTTGCTTTAAACGGACTGATCTTGTTGTCAGAGAGAAAAAATATTCCGCCACTTAATGTTTTAAGGTACAGCCAGCGTCATATATAAAATAACAGATAAAACTAACAAATACATACATAAAAAGTGATCAATAATATTTATAAAACAAATTACAAATGTTTACTGAAAATAATTGAATCGACAGAAACCTCGGCAGCTACTACATACATTTTCACTTCAAGTTACGTATATCAGCTATATACAATTAAATATATCCTGCTCCATAATTAACATCCGTGCAGTGACGGAGAAAGAATACATTTCACTGCCCCTCTCTTTCCCATGGGTGTCGTAAGAGGCGACTAAGGGATATCTGAGCGACCATCTGCTCATCTGGTGGTAGGATGCTAACATCCGCCTGGCTTGTTACCACCGTACGCATGGTGAAAAACTCGTGAAGTGGCTTGCAGCCGCGTTTCGAGGTCAGCCAGCGTACAGCCAGAGCCCGAGCGAGTATTGCCGCGATGGGTGTTGGTCCGATTGGAGACGGCTGTTGAACCAATGCCGGGGGAAACTGTATTGACCTGCCGGACAGGGAGACCCGAAGAAACGGCTGTTCCGCTGGCAGCCCGTGGCATAGTACAGGGGCCCGAGCGTGCCTAACCAGCTCGTGAGGCTGCCCCACCAGGTCACGCATAATCTCGGGGTGGACCGTCGTGCCGGTTGGTGACCGGAAGGTGGGGTCCCGGCGGCCACTTCCGGGGGGGTTCGGGGGCCCTTCCGTCCGGCGGATCAGTATATTTTCCTTTTTGGCAAACATTTGGGAAAACACGCCTCCATACTTTGCCCATCCCTATCGTGGAAATACGTCGCTCGCCTCACTACAATTTTTCCAATGGTAGCGCAAATAAGAAATAACGGTCGTTCAGCGGTGCACACCCCCACCATACCCACGCTGTTTGAGGTCGAGTTCTCTAACATCCGAGGACTCCACGCTAACCTCAACGCTGTCCACCACCATCTCGAGACAGCACGGCCAGCAATGTTGTTTCTCACGGAGACACAAATACTCCGTCCTGCCGATACCAGCTACCTTAATTATCCCGGCTACACGCTTGAAGAATCCTTCAAAGCGAAAGCCGGAGTATGCTTGTTCGTAAGGACGGATGTTTGCTGTCACCGACTGCGCTGCTTGGAGGACCCCTCCTTCTCCATGTTGGTGGTGCGTGTAGACCTGGTTCGTCAGAGCCGAGCCTACGTGTGCCTCTACAGATCCCACAATGGTGACTTGGAGACAAGCCGATTATTTGACCATCTTAGTCGGGTGGCAGATGCTGCGCAAGAGCAATTTCCTAACGCGGAATTGGTGTTTTTGGGGGATTTTAATGCTCACCACGAATCCTGGTTGAAATCCCTCAAAACTGACCATGCTGGAAGGACTGCTCATGCTTTTGCTCTCACACATGACTTGACCCAACTGGTTGATCAGCCCACCAGGATCCCAGACATTGATGGGCAAGCACCTTCTCTACTGGACCTTCTGCTGACTTCTCACCCGGTGGAATATCAGGTTGTGGTTCAGGCTCCTCTTGGCTCTTCGGATCACAGCCTTATTTCTACCATAGTGCCACAGGCCAAGCTGCCGCCACTAGCGGTATGCAAACGTCGCGTTTGGCACTATAAGTCGGCGGATTGGGACGGTATGCGCGATTACTATGCGTCGGTCCCTTGGAAGGAACGTTACTTCAGTGGGAATGACCCGTCAGCTAGTGCCGCTGCTGTTGCTGGCGAGATCATGCTGGGAATGGAATACTACATTCCTAGCTCAGATCTCGTCAGTAGGAGTACGCGTAACCGTTGGTTCACTCGTGAATGTGCCGATGCTGTATCATCTAAGCAGGCGGCATATCGCAAGTGGATCAACGGCTGCATAACCGGGGCATCTAACATTGACTCACTGAAAGCAAACTATAATAAAAATTCCAAGTCCTGTAGAAAGGCATACACGAGAGCGGATGCACAGCGCATTGTACAGATTGGTCATGACCTTGTTTCGCATCCTAGGGGCTCCCGTAGCTTCTGGCGTCTGACCAAGTCTGTGCAAAACAATTTCTGCCAACCTTCGCTGCCACCGCTCAGAAATCCGGACGGATCGCTAGCTCACAGTCCGCAAGAGCAAGCTGATCTCCTGGCTAAACTCTTTGCCGACAATTCCGTCATCGATGATTGTAGTGCACTGCCACCTACAATACCTGCATGTGGCCATACGATGCCTGACATCAAAATCAGGCAACGTGATGTGCGTGCGGAGCTGCAATCACTTGATGTACGGAAAGCTAGCGGTCCCGATGGATTACCAGCCATAGTGCTGAAGAAGTGCGCAGTGGAGCTGTCTCCTGTGTTAACGCGCCTGTTCCAACTTTCTCTCTCTTCGGGAAGTGTGCCGGAGGCTTGGAGAAGAGCTAATGTGCAAGCGGTTCCCAAAAAAGGGGATCGGTCTGACCCGGCAAATTATCGGCCAATAGCTATCACCTCAGTACTTTGTAAGGTGATGGAACGGATTTTAAACAACCAACTGATCCATTACCTAGAAGATCACTCTTTAATTAATGATCGTCAATACGGGTTTCGACCAAAACGGTCCACAGGTGATCTTCTAGCGTACGTAACGCACCTCTGGGGTGAAGCTATCGACAAGCATGGAGAATCGTTGGCTGTCAGCCTCGATATCTCCAAGGCTTTCGACAGGGTCTGGCACAGAAGTCTTCTCTCCAAGCTGCCGGCATATGGTCTGCCTGCTCAGCTATGCACCTGGATTGCCAGCTTCCTACACAAGCGTAGCCTTCGTGTTTTAGTTGATGGTTGCGCTTCACAATTCTATGTAGTGAATGCTGGGGTCCCCCAGGGATCTGTGCTATCTCCCACACTCTTTCTTTTGCATATCAATGATATGCTCTCTCTTGGGAACATACATTGCTATGCAGACGATAGTACAGTGCATGGTGGATACCACGGACGTGCAGTGGCTGGGCGAGCGGAAATTGAGGAGAGGCGGAAGAATCTTGTCATTGAACTCGATAGGACGTTAGAGCTCATCGTCAAATGGGGCTCTGATAATCTTGTTGAGTTTAATGCCAAGAAAACACAGGTATGCGCTCTCACTGCGAAAAAGTCAACATTTTCCCCTCTTCCCTCCCTCTGTGGTACTCCGCTGGTGATGCAAAGCAAAATCGCCATGCTGGGGATTGACGTTCGCTGCGACCTTAGTCCAAGGGATTACATCGAGGCTGTTATAAAAACAGCCTCACGGAAACTCGGAGTTCTGAACAAGGTGCGGCGCTTTTTCACGCCACAACAACTGTGCTTGCTGTACAAAACACAGGTACGGTCTTGCGTGGAATATTGCTCGCACCTTTGGGATGGCTCCGCTAAGTACCTACTTGAGGCCTTGGACCGGTTGCAGCGACGTGCCGTACGCATTATTGGCGACGTAAAGGTCACAAACACCCTTGAACCTTTACAATTGCGTCGTGAGATAGCAGCACTGAGCGCTTTCTATCGACTGTATCACGGCGAGTGCTCTGAGGAATTATTCTCTCTAATTCCTGCTTCCCCCTTCCTTCTTAAGTCCACGCGAGCTGGTTCTCGATGTCACCGCCTAACTGTGACATCAATTCCATCGCGAACAAAGAAATTGGCAACTCCTTTCTTTGTCGCACTTCCAAAAAATGGAATTCCTTACCAGCTCACGTGTTCCCCTCCTCTTACAACCCGGGTTCCTTCAAACGAGGCGTGAAGAGGCATCTTGCGGGCCGGCAAGGCGAAGGCGACTAGTGCAGAACGTTTTTCCCGTTTGTACTGGCCGTCGTCGCGTTTGGACTCGACTACCACTTACCATCAGGTGGAGTAGAGTCATTTGCCCTCCCGGCGAATATAAAAAAAAAAAAAAAAAAAAACAAATACTGACTCATCGCTTTTAATTCACTATAATCTTGTTTAGTACAAAATATGCCTGTACAACCGTGAAACGCTGCAAAAGGTTGATCACTCAGGTCATTTTGTTGGCATGAGGATATTAAATGTCATGATTACCGTATGATAAACCTAGTTTTAGTTATCGTCTCGTAAAAGATAACCATGAAAACATATCATAACAAAAACATATCAATCTCTGTAGGCTTTTTTTCGTAATACAGGTGAAAGTTGAAATTAAGTAAATTATATTAATTATGTAATAATAATATTAAAATATTAAGCGCGATTCTATTCAAAGGGAAACAATAAATTATCCACGCTCTAATAAACGTGACCTTTTCTTAAATTAATAAGAATTAATTTTTGAGTTAATATTAAAAGACGCACCTTTCAAGGCAAAATCGTAAATTATTGAAATCTGAGAAGCAAAATTTATGCCAAGCTGAATTTAAAACACGTTTTATCAAATTTTTTTAAATATTTAGCTTATTCAGTACAATTGACATTTTTTTATACAGAAATAGTTTTATGGATTTCCTATAAAATTAACTTGGATATGTCAACCTTTGCAAAACAAGGTTAACATATCCAAGTTACGTTACATAGTCTCGGGCGTAGGTATGTGAGTTTCGCGTCGATACTAAGGGGTCAGCATTAGCCGGTATGACTTTTTAGTATCAATATACCAGTAAGATTTGGAAGGAGATTTTATATTCTACTGTCCAGTCTGCCTGCCTATAAAAATAAACTGTAATATGTCCTGCACAGTTGGTTATCCCTTGAGATATCCACATCATGCACTACACGAAACAAGAAAAATATATATATTAAGTTTGTACAGACAAAATATTTATATCTAAATTGAAATGATAAATTGTCTGTCCTTCTGAGAATAATATAAAAGGCACTTGTTAAAAGCCTTTCTTTGTTCAAGTTTAGATAAATACACCTATCCCTGCCCACTACGCACATAAATATTCATATTGTAAGTATTATGTGGCATTACAAAATGTATTTTTAACTTATATCTAAAGACTTTTAGTTCGTTGTTATATAAAAATGCTGTTTTTTACGACCGTAAAGTATTAAATATTAAAAGTATTAAAATATATACATCTAAAAAAATTAATGATGAATACTAAAGACAGAAAATAACTTCAATAACAATGACGTTTTATATATATTATTAATGAAATATATTTTTTAAATATAATTTTTCTTAAATCGCTCTTGATTTTGTTTATTTAAATCGCAATCGTTTTGTTATTAACATATCAAATAGAATAAAATGAATACTAGCTTTACCATAAATATAATTGAAAAAGACAAATCTTTGAATGCTAATAATTTGGGTTGGTAAGTATATAAGTTGACGTGAACATCGCAATCAAGAGAAATGACCTGTCTGGGAATAGAAGCGGAAAAAAGAAGACGATTTGTCACCGAGCTCTCTGTGTTTCCTTTTATTTTTATATTACTTGACGAAATCACATTTTCTTTTGTTATTCATCACAATTATGTCAGCTCCTTGATTTTTTTTACCATGATTGATCTAGTGACCGCTCTGTCTGGTTCAAGGCTCTTAAAATAAACTTTGTGTTTAATTTGAGACTTTATTTATTTATTTTGTCTTGTAGTCTCTAGACATGTTGTCCGTTTGGTGTCTCTTTCGATTTTAATTTCCAGGCAGCATCACAATCAAAATGCTTTGGTAGCTTAATTTTTTTTTCTGGTAATTGAAATAGGTTTCAAATATAAATTTGTATGTCGAATGTGTTTTAATAAATATTTTTTTATGAATCCGAAAAGCATTGGTGACTAAATACGTAGTAATAAAGTTCCTTATCTTGGTTATCTTGAGAGCAACGCATTTAAATTAGATTCTTAAGCATGCTTAGTAAATACATACCTATTTATTTAACATAAAAAATGTCAAGTCAAGTCAAAATTTACACTTACCTCCCAATAATTTTTTTCTATAAAAACTAGTGGTAGGGCTTTGTGCAAGCTCGTCTGGGTAGGTACCACCCACTTATCAGATATTCTACCGCAAAACAGCAATACTTGATATTGTTGTGTTCCGGTTTGAAGGGTGAGTGAGCCAGTGTAATTACAGGCACAAGGGATATAAAATCTTAGTTCCCAAGGTTGGTGGCGCATTGGCTATAAGCGATGGTTGACATTTCTTACAATACCAATGTCTAAGGGCGTTTGGTGACCACTTACCATCAGGTGGCCCATATGCTCGTCCACCTTCCTATTCTATAAAAAAAAACCTTCATAAGCTAGAGGTTTGTTTATGATTATAAACAAAGTGAAACATATTAATATCCCTATAGCGTGTAATTTTGCCTCCAACAATTTATCAGTTTACGCATCTACGTCTGACTCTCAGTATTTTCACATTGTTCAGCGTCTTGTAAAGATTATGGAACATAGAATATTTTTACAATTTATGACAATTGGAATTTATGTTATATTTAAATATAAAATTAAAATAAGGGCTTTGAAGAAGCGGACTTACTGGGGTCGAAGTCTAAGGTTTGTTTGACAGAGGTAATCGAGGTCAAATTTTGCGTATAGATAGTGAGTTTGTGGTATCAGAAGGGCTTCAAGGAAATTTGTCTAGTCCTTACAACCATGAGGCATTTTTAGGAAGGTTTTGACAGGTTTGTTGACCGATAGATTATCCAAACGAAGCTATAATAACTTCTTGTGACAATTAAAAGTGGACGTCGTGGCGATGATGTTCGGTGCTTGTGGTATGTGCTACCCGGATTATGTGTATCTCGGGTCCCTCGACACATTTCAGCGTAGATACGAAATCATCCATTTTTTGGAGAAGTCAGAGTGAATCTAGGTCGGTTTATATGAAAATATCTCAACAAATATAGGTATTTAATATAAAGTCTTCGTCCTACATTCGCATCGAAACACGACATCGTAAAGAAAGTATTTTCAATGTTTCTCGAGAAATAAGATTTTACTTGTGATATTTTGGGTGTAATATAGTGAAATAATTTTATTATCATTCCCTCGGAAGGCACACAGTGGAAATTACAAATCTTTATTGTAGGGGATGTCACCGTGATTTTTCTTCTTTTTTTTATCAACTGAGCAAATATATGCTCCAACGATGTTCACAAACAAAAATGACTTTTATTTTGCAAAAATAGGAAAGGCTCTATTTTTTTGAGTTTGTTCATCGTCATTTCTTATAAAAACTATGAAAAGTGCCTAAACAAAATTCTTGAACAGTTTTACTTTCAAAATTCTTGATTTGTAAAAATATCCCAGCGGCATTATTTTTTATTGAGAATATTAATAATCATCGTAAACGAGATTGTAAATTGAGAATATGAACAGACCGTTTAACTCACAATACATACAAACAGTCAAATGACAATATACGTTACGAAATATAATAATGTCCTCCAGAACGATTTCGGCCATGGCAGACAATCTCATTAGAGATTAGCCAACTACGTAGGATATATACGCACGTACAAATACGACGCACAAACACAGGTGCACTCTCTATTCCCTAACTCTCATAATCTGATAGGACGGCAAACCGACATGACGGGAAAGAGTCGTGAGACCCAATAACTTTTTATTGGCCTGACCTGGAAATTAAATCCAGGACCTCCGGGTCTGCGGCCTTACATCAGGCCATTAGACCATATTCTGGCGGATATGGATGCGAGGGTCTACCAACAGACCCGCATCCTCCGCCAGAACAGTGAAAGCGCGCCCACTTCGAGTGCGCTCGAGGCGTTGAAGCAGCAGGAACACCGGAGGGCTCTTGCGACGTGGCGCGACCGTCTCTGTGAAGAACGGTACAGACGCAAACGCGTCGTTGGAGCGATCCTGCCAGCCTTCGAAGCCTGGATGAGACGAAAGCGACGAGTCACCTTCTGACTTACGCAGGTAATGACCGGTCACGGTTGTTTTGGAGAATACCTGTGTAAGATCGGACGCGAATCGACGGCGATGTGTCACCACTGTGGCGCGGACCGGGACACCGCTCCGCATACATTGGAAGTGTGCCCCACGTAGAGTGCGGAGAGGGAGATCCTGGTTCGTGAAGTCGGACAAGACCTGTCCCTGCGAGCAATCGTGTCGGCGATGCTTCGCAGGGAATCGGCGTGGAGAGCCGTAGCCTTCTTCTGTGAGACCGTCATGGCTTAGAAGGAGACGGCGGAGCGGGAACGGGAAAGGGCCGATCCTGCTCGGTGGAGACGACGACGGCGTCGTCTCGGCCCTCCCATAGCCCAGACGCCCGGGGCTTAAAGATAGGGCGTAACCCTGGGGCCGTGGATGCGTGAGGTGGGGGCCTCGCGTGTTCTATTTCAGACGGGCCTGTGGAGGACGGCAACCGTGATGGCCTCGCGCTGCCGTACGTACTAGCGAGGAGTGCGGGGGGGCGAAATTCGCCCTCTGATGAGAGCTCCGCCGAGCCACGAGTAGAGCAAAGCACGGGAGAGACCGCGGATGCGTTATATCAACACGATCCCGGAGCCTCTCCGATCCGTGCTGAGGACGGCCATCGCAGTGGTTTTAGTGGGTAAGAATGCCACGTAACCCGGTTCCACCCCCATAGTACCTTTACCTGGTGAACCTTTAGAAAGGTACCTTTTTGGTACCTTTCTGCAGGTTTCCACTGCGAGAAAAAAAAAAGGCCACTAGACCAACGAAGCAGTCAAAGATTGTAGGAAATATATATACATACTTTATAACGAGATATATCTTCGGAGTTTGAATTTCCATTCATTTCTTCTACAAAATAATAATCTCCTGCGGATTATTTTGCACAACGGGAAATTTTAATCTCTTTTTGAGATTACGGAGATATAAATTTCGTGAAGCATATTTATGATATCGCCTTGCTGAAGTCACATTTCAAATATTAAAATATATATAAATACAGATTTTGATATGTAATGCTATATTTTTATAGCTATAACTAGTGCTTTTAAATCTTATCTTGCCGATATTATAAGCGACATTAATGTTTATTTAATTTTATACAAATATAATAGCTCCATGAATTTGGATGATATCCAATAATACTTTTAGTATTCAACTAGTGTTCGCCAGCGACTTTGCTCGCTTGTTAAGGGGTGGACTTTGTTAGGTTCTAAAAGACTCGAGACCTTCCTTGGGGTTCACGTTTCATTCCATATAAACTTTATTATTTATTACTATTAGATTTAAAATATATAATGTTAGCTGGCAGAAATTAGTTATATAGGGTCGAGAACAAAACTAGTCAGTGGTCTTCAGTTGTTCTTTTTTTATATATATATATACTTATTATTTATACAATGTATGGCGCTCAATACATACAAAAACAATAAGTTAAAAGCATACCAAGGTGATCTTATCGCTACAACGATCCTTGTCATGCAACCCTTGGGACAGAAACTATGAAATATGAAAAAATTGTAGTATTACAATATTGAAATTACTAAAATAAAAAAAAATACATACACAACCGTGTATAAATTAATAAGCAAATATAACAGGAGATTCTCCTTAGGTTCGGTGGTGAGAACATAAATTGGCTTTTATATTAATTTTGTCAGTCACTGACCTGAACTCCTTAGTGCCAAAAACTTGGTTCGCAGTCACCCTGCCAGCTAATGTCCCTTAGATCCGCCATCGATATAACTATGAGTGGTTCTGCATTCCGACGTCAGCTGATGCGGAATTGATTTGGCAGTACTGGCACAAAGTCGGCGAGCAAACCTTCAGTCCAAATTTTGCATGTTTGAACGTCCTTAGTCCACTACAAATAGAAAAACAATGCAATAACGTAAAGTACTTAAAACCTTAATGCAATAACGTAAATAATAAGACTAATGATGCCCGTTTAACAGGCAAGTAAAGCTAAATTAAGTCGGTAGTGTGTGCGTTCATGCTTACGATCATATTGCGATGTGTGAGTAGAGTACTGCATGAAAAATACTCCCGGCCAAACAGATTAAATTTGTTAGAACTGTTGAGTTATTCCAAAAATGTTGATGTAATAGATTAAATAAACTTTGTATATCAAAATTTTCTTTTATTTAGTAACAGAAACAGTCTGTTAATATCCCACTGCTGGGCTAAGGCCTCCTCTCCCTTTTAAGGAGATGGTTTGGAGCTTATTCCACCACGCTGTGGTGCTGCACGCATGTGGGTTGTTGTCAATACACATGTGACAGATGTTCAATGAAATTAGACACATGCAGATTTCCTCACGATATTTTCCTTCACCGTCATGCACGAGATGAATTATAAACACAATTTGCAATTTTACATAATAATTTTCATTCAAACTTTTTATTTTATTTTACGGTAAATTTCATATTACCTCGTAATCGCTTCACTTTGACTATATTTCTACGATCGAAAGCACGTTTTTCCTCGTAGCTCAAAATGCATGCATGCTCTAAATACATTATTCATAACTATACACGCAATATATTGAAGTACTTACAATTATAATATATTGAGCACTTAGTGACCTACATTCCCTGTTTATGTTACCATGATGCTTTTAGGACTTTGCTATTATTTTACAGAGCTCTTGGCCCAGTTGTTATAACATTTAAATATTAACCGAAGATAGCTGAATCAAATCCGGACAAGCCGTGCTGAAATTTCAAGTGCTTAATTTGTGTCTATAATTCATCTCGTGCTCGCCGTTAAAAGAAATTGTCGTGATGAAACCTACATGATTGCAATTGCGGATCCATCTCCCCGCACTGAAGTAGCGGGGTGGTATCAGCTCCATACCTTTATTAAAAGGAGAAAAGGGTTTTAAGTTAGATAATAATTAGCTTATTAGAGTAAACAACAGTTGCTGAATGATGAGTGAAATAAGATTAACTGATCTGACTAATTACTAAATACTCATCAATATGCGATGTTTACACGGCTACCACATTTAATGCTAAATGACGATTCAGACATCTCCAATTCGTAATCTGACTCCAATCATCGTTATTAAAACAATATTATATTTAAAATTTAGCTTGACTTAAAAAGAACAAACAGTAATTTTAATGATGAAATAAAAAACCTAACAAACATTTACCTTATTTCAGCTTTTCATTTCTCAAATGTCTAATAATTTCACAATTTACAGTCAATAACCTTTAAAATTATTAGGGTTGCCAATTGGATTTAATTGGAATGTAATAAAATATTGATATCTTTAATCAAACTATTTTTAGTCTATATTTTGGATGTTATGTATTATATCTATTTACATATATTAATAAAAACATCGAAATTAATGTTTAATGAAATAATTTAAAATTACATAAAACAATATATAAATTCGGAGTAAAGTAATCAATTAATTGAGCAATATATTTTCTTACTATTTTTATTATACGTAGACAACAACGATATATAGATGATGACCACAGATGCAAAAGAGAGTAGAGAGTGGCGGCGAAGAGAGGGCATGACAGCAAAACGTCATGGCATTTGCCATCACGGTACAGTACATGTGTCTTTCACAGTTAGACGGTAGCCATACATGTCATTCTTGCACCCAAGGCCTGCCAATAAATAATTCACATCAATAAAGTTTTATAATTTTTAATTTATTATATTATTATCATTTATTATAGGTCAATTATCATAAAATATTAAACCTCTGGCCTAACGCTCGAATGTAAGTCATTTTTTATTTTCGACATATTCTGTTTATTTAGTTTTTAAACTGTCTTTATTTTATCCAACATGTTATGTAGTTTTATTGGATTTGTTATCGCTACTACATTGTTAGGCTAATATGATTGGCAGCGTTTGGATACAGTTAAGTTGCGAAAAATTAGATACATATGAACGCCCTTGAGGTACTTTACATTACCTTGTTGTTACCATGATAGTTGAAGAAATACTTCCAATCATCTCTTACGATACAAAGAAAGAGGCACCATTCTTTCCCGTTAACACGCGTATAATAATTTGAATATTATCCGCGTGTGAAATATATAAAAATCGAATCATTACTTATGAGAACCCTAAAATACAAGGTTGATAGAATATCTTCGCTCATAGAAACCAAAATTACAAGCCGATCGTAACACGAAATGAGGGTCATCGTCAAATATTCGTGAGCACATCCCTCGTATATGGGTTAACTAACACAATTTTACGTTACAGTCAAGTTAATTTGTGCGTAAAAATGTTGTGTCGCTTGTTCCATTTATAAAAGCAAGGAATATTATTATTGAGTTTAAATTTTTTATTTAATAAATCATTTTTTATCTGTGCTACATATCGTGCGTTACTGTACACACGCAAAACAAATGCCGTTTTCCTTTAAATGTATCAAAATTATTGTTAAGCCTGTTATTTAAAAAAAAAATATTTCGTTCATTGTTATTGAATTTACGCTAAACATAAACTGTTTAACATGAGGTCTTTATATTAGAGCACATTAATTTTAGTTATAAAAAAATAATGGCTATGAGTATAGAATTACTAAGCAAGTTTTTATGGTATCTATATTTTAAATTAAAAACTTTAGTTTAACTACTTTTTTATAATTAATTTAAGTATCTATGACTATGATGCATTCCTCGAAATATATGATTAATTTTCAGTTTTATAGATAGAATAATCTCCAGTTTCATAATTTAAATAAAAATTTTATGAAATTTATTTAAAAGAAATATAGAAAACATTAAGACTTACTTATAAAAGTTGCTTGGCTGATTAGTTAAACACTGATTTCTCCCTTCTGTCATCATTTGATTTGACATTCGAAAGAAGAAGACACAGAATTTATTGAGCAAACGTATTAAATATATTTTATTATATTTTATATGTTTTTGTGTTTAACACTATATTAACTTCAAATAGACATACATAATGTGCATAATTTTTCATAAAAATTTAATAAAGCGGTTGATGAAATATTTACCGTTAAACGAAGCTCCCAAAGCCTTTGTAATTTATGGTTTGTTTCCAACGCGAGGAAAGATCGGCTTTTCGTTTTTGTTACCCCCGGATTTATGATAAATTTTATCGCGCCAAGCTGATAAATTAGGTACCCAATCAGAATAAAATTCCAGTGCATTAGTTATAATAAGCTAAATGCTATTAATAAACGCGTTTATATTAGTGTATTTTCGGATATCATTATCAATTATTAATTAAACTATTAACTATTTGGTTTCGCTGCGGTTTCCACAATCATGTAGTGGGCGCGTCAAAATCGTCGAAGTTAATTCTTCCTGATACATATCAAGCAATCTTCAATAATTCTTGTAAGTTAAGTCGGACCTTCTAAATATGATCCTAACTAAAATTATAAGCCCAAAAGTGAGTTTGCTTATTTGTTTGTTACGCTTTCAAGTCTCACCTACTCAACCAATTGTCATAAAATTTTGCTACGTTGTCAGAACTACAAAAAAGGACATTGGCCATCCAACACCAGCCTCCCCTTCTCGCTGCTCCAATGCGGGTTGAAAACACATTTGGCAGATTTGCATTCTAAACGTGAGGACTCATGATCTTCTACACCGCCAAGTTCGAGATGAATTATAAACATAAAGTAAGTACATAAGAATTCAGTGATGTTTGCTTGGGTTTGAACAAACATCGGTTAAGATTCACGTGCTCTAATGACTGAGCCATCTCAGTTTATGTAGTTAATTATAATAATATAATTGCAATGAAGAACTAATTGAAATAACTGAAAGGTTAAGAATTTTAACGATTTATTTCCAAAGGTTATTCGTACGTATAATTGGAAAAATATAACGCGTTTGTTCCTTCATAATATTTGACTTATTAAGATTGATAGTCTACAAAATTTTGGAATTGATTCATTTAAATAAGAATAGTTAAGTGTTTAAATTTCACTCTCAACATTTCATTTTCGCTAAAACATTCATACCCATTATAAATCAATTATGAACCGCGATTGTATGGTTACTAGAAAGAAATAAGCGTGTGACTATTTACTCGTTATACAACATTATTAGTAAGTCATTATTGTTGAAACTTTTTTTATTAAAACCCATTCTCCCAAATTATTAAAAAAAAAGAATATTCAATTGAATCTCATGGCATATCAAATAGATAACAATACTTTTAAAGTTTTTTCGCTGTCGGTATTCATAACTAATGCGATGTTACCCAAACAAACACCTCTAGTCTTATGAGCATGTTTTATAACTTTCAAATTAAAACATCCTATAGTTACATGAATAATAATAGCACATTTATTCAAAATATTTTTCAATTTAATTTAAACAAATAGCATATCGTAATCTACTGCTGGACAAACAATTATTTTCTTTTAAAAAGAAGGATTTCATTAGGTTCAATTTTCAAAATATGCCAAGATGGATAAAAAAGTAGAAAGAAAAACAACTTACTCTCGTTATTCTAATTCTGGGCAAAACTAAACTTATATGTTGAATCACTATCTCTAACGTTAGAGAAATAAGAATACTACATGTTCCTTACAATAACCAACCAAACGCATTGAATGATTGTCATGAAATAGTCTCGAAATCCCTCTCATATTTGAATTGTAATTCAGATTTGTCCTAAATATAATTTCAAAGAGCTAATAGATTGCTTTATTTATATTTATATAGACAAATGTGGCTATTGTATTACTTAACCAAGTTTCATTGTTGTTCAAAGTTTGATATATGGTTAAAGTTAGCTCAGCTCCAACCGAGACTTTACAATTTTAATGAATTGGATATTAACAGAAATTCCCACTTAATTCTTTATCAAATAATAATATATAAATTAAACATAACTTAATAAGTCGGTAAATTAAGAATTAATTATAGTAGTCCATTTTTATTAACACACTCGTAGTTAACAAAATACAATTTTCCTTTATTAATTTTTGGTATTAACGTTTATTATCATGCATTGATTATCTCTTAACAAATATTTTTTATAGACTGTAAACGTAATATATATTTGTTTAAGAAAATAATAAGATAAGACTTGTAAAATACCTCTTATGTACTTGAAATTAATAATTTATACAAGTGAGAGACGTACTTTAATATAGTATGCTATTTATTATAATTTACAGATAATTGAGGCAATTTTTTCTTATTATTTTTTTATTATCTTAATAATGCAAACAATTACAATGATGGATAAGTCAGTGGAGTAACAGCCTATTATCGTTGATTTAAAAAAAAATCTTAAAAATATCAGTATGTATAAAGCATATTTCACTTGATGTTAGGGCTTCGTGCAAGCCTTTTTGGGTAGGTATCACTCATTCATCACATATTCTACCGCCAAACAGCAATACATAGTATTGTTGTGTTCGAGTAAGAAGGTTGAGTGAGCCAATCGTGGGTGGCAACCACTTACCATCTGGTGACCTATCTGGCCGTCTACCTACCTATATTATAAAAAAAATATATTTACCATCGCCGCCCAGTTAAACTATTGTTACATTCGATATTGCATAATTCATTAAAGCAAAATATTCTTAAAAGAATTAACACCGTGACTTATTGCCTTAATTTCATCTAGAAAGTCAAAGAAAACCAAAGAAAGTTATTGTTATTTACCCGGAAAATACTGCTAGCATTATTGCCGCCCTTACATGTGGTTATGACTTTTAAGGTAATATTATTTATCAAGCTCATATACATGTTACTATTACTACTCAATACATGTTTTCATTATTATTACAATTTTTTATGATATATGTCCTCCTGGCTGACTTTACCAACTGCGGCCATTATCACGGGCTAACTGGGCAGGACATATTATAACGCAAAAATTCGTGCGCGTACATAAGTACACTCTGTATTCCCTCACTCTCATAATTTGATGGGACCGCAAAACCGACACTACAGAAAATATTTCAAGCGAAAAGCCAACGGCTTTACATGATTTCCTTGAGGCACGGGACTGTAAATACTAATTATTCTCAGACTCTGGGTTACTACTGAAAATTTCTTGAGAGAAAAACCCAAATACTTTCCATTAGACTGACCTAAGGCTTAAATTACCTTGAGATCTTCGAGCTAGTCATTTGAGCAACGAAGTTATTAAACAAATGTTATAAATTCCTCATAATGCCAATTGATATAGCAGAGCTGACCACCTTAGCATCAGAACGACTACTACAGACAACTTTTTAAGTTCAGTAATTCATGACGATGACAATTACCTTGATTTATTAAGTATATAAATAGTCTCTGAATGTATTTATGAAATTCATACAACCTCTTTAAAAGCATTAAGCTCCGGAAAAGGGATTACATTAAAAATACATCAACTATAAGTTTTCATTTATAAAAAAACACTTTTGAACTTCCATTTTAAAAGATTAATTAAACGCGATTCCACTAGTTCTAAATTTAAATAATTCCGAGAAGTATGGGAAAGAACTTACTAATTACTAACTTATACAGATTCTAAGAGATAAGTTTATAATGTTACTCATATGTCGTGTTTCTAGTTTAATTATTCATTTTTACTTATTGTGGCTGGATGCTTCTATTAACAGATTTATGATATATATAACAATATATATAAAAATATAACAAAGCTAAGATTTCTTTTAAATGTCACCCAATAGACTTCGCCTTAGCTTTTTTATTTCTTTAGTGTAGCCTTTAGTGCACAACTTTAATTATAAGTTTTAAATTGAATTATCATAGAATGTATACAATGTCTACCGACGGCTTCCTAATAAAATAAAATAAACAAAACTTGTATAAAGTGTCATTTTGTCGTATATTTTTTTTTCAGCCTTTTGCCGTCCACTGCTGGACGAAAGCCTCCCCCATAGAACGCCAACCATCCCGATCTTGGGCAGTCCGCATCCATCCCGAATCTGCCACCTTTTTTAAATCATCGGCCCATCTTGTCACATGGCGTCCACTACGTACACTACGTTTGCCTAAGCGTGGACTCCACTCTAACACGTGTCGGCTCCATCAGGCATCAATGCGCCTGGAGACATGGCCAGCCCACTTCCAATTCAGCGAGCTAATTCTACGCGCGATGTCGGTGACTTTAGTTCTCTGGCGAATGTCCTCATTTCGGATTTTATCTGCCAGAGAAACCCCAAGCATCGCACGTTCCATTGCTCGCTGAGCGACCCTAAATTTGTGGACCAGTCCTACGGTAAGTGTCCACGTTTCGGCACCTTACATTACAAGTAATGACTTACATTACAAGTAGGACGCACTGATATGTCGTATATTATTACTTAATAAAAAGCTGTATATAACTAACATTATAATGATCTTACTAATAAACGATAAAACGTTTAGTTAGCAATTAGCGAATGTTTAGCTAAACACCGTTTTCTCTCTTTCTGTCATAACTGAATTGGCATTCGGAAGAAGACACAGCATTTCACTTATCAATTCCAAAACAACATGAATTAGTAAAGCCGTTATAAGTTAAATTATGCTACTGAAATTAAAGCCAAGCACCCAGCAAGTGCTCGTGACAATACAATCTCATCAATTTTTTTTACTCATATCACATTCATTAAATATAAATAAAAGACTGTTATTAAAATATTTTGTTAGCTTTATAAAATATATATGATCTTGTTATTTATTTTTATGTCTTAGGTCAGAATAAGGCACAACAGAGTAACTTAAAACAAAATATCTTCATCTCGATGGAATTTACTTTGAATTGTAAATGAGGCCTCGCGCTTGTGTTTATCTTGAATTTAGATAGAATTAGCTTCATCGAATGTATTTATTATAGTTAGCTGGTTAATTGTAATATTTCCTTACTTAAGAAATAGCGGTATAAAGCATAATTAGCATAATTACTAATCTATAATAATAATCTATCAACAAAATTATAAAAAGCTTTTGGCGCTACTTAATTTTTATTTACGAAAAATATTTAATGTCGCATGGCACGGTACTAATACTTAGAATATATATTTGTTTCTTAAGCCAGTTGCTACGGCGCTATTGAGATGAGAGGAAAAAAATACAGCACTCTGTATTAATTATCGTATTAAAGTTAAAAATTATTGTAAAGAAGGCAAAAAGAAAATCGAGAGGGGCGTGTAAGAGCTAGGATTTTCCGATTTCACGGAAATTTTGCCGGCGCGCGCTTTTTACATATCTAGTTTTGTCTGTCTGGCTTTAAACCTGCGACCTTCTTTTAAGATCTACATTTTTTATATAATTGTTTATATTTTAGGTCCATGTGTAGAGCTAGTGGAATTTCCAGCCACACTGGAAATATATATTATACATATCACATATTCGTGATTATATCATAATAATTTTCATGAAGCGATGAATGAGGCTTCGAATAAATGCGGTATGCTATATACATAAATACTACGTAGAGATTGTTTGGCTCTCATTTAGAGAGACGACAGGCGTCAGGGGACTCTGCAAACAGCCGTCCGTCCATTTCCTGTCCGATTTAATTAACAAGATTAAATTTCACCTCGACGTAAGAATTGTTAAAACGTAAAAAAAGCATATAAATGCGTTATAAATGTAAATATTGAATAATGCGCAAGAACTGTACCTTAAAAATAAATTATTAGTATTATTCAAATAGAAATAGCCGAGATGGCCTAGTGGTTAGAACGCGTGAATCTTAACCGATGATCGTGGGTTCAAACCCCGGCAAGCACCACTGAATTTTCATGTGCTTAATTTGTGTTTATAATTCATCTTGTGCTTGACGGTGAAGGAAAACATCGTGAGGAAACCTGAATGTGTCTGATTTCATTGAAATTCTGCCACATGTGTATTCTACCAACCCGCATTGGAGCAGCGTGGTGGAATAAGCTCCAAACCTTCTCCTCAAAAGGGAGAGGAGGCCTTAGCCCAGCAGTGGGACATTAACAGGCTGTTACTTACTTACTTCTAAATAGAAATTGTTTTAGAACCGGAATACTTCTTGTACGACGAGTTCTAAACTATATCATATATATTTTGAATTATAAAAAGAAATATTCAAAAATGTTACAAAAAACTTGTTACGACACTGCATAGCAATATCAAATACTAGAGTTCATATGTCGGTATGAGTAGTATGACGTATCGAGTGTCAAACAATATTGAGTTCGGTAGCGAAACGAGTAGTTTTCGATAATTCAAGAACCCAAGCTCTTGTTATACGTACGAGTACGACACGTGATGAATTGAAAATATTTCACAATAAAATTCACTCTATTCATAACAAAAAGAAGTGAGAATCTTTATCTGGACTTATATATGTATTAATCACTATTTTTAATATGTTATATATTATATATTTTCAGTTGAAAAACAAAATCGTATAATATATAATTAATTCAGGTGTTTTAATCCTTTTTCGTTTTTAAAAATGCATTTTTAAATGTTGTTTGTACTGTCTTTTTTTTTTATTATAGTATAGGAAGGCGGACGAGCATATGGGCCACCTGGTGGTCACCAAATGCCCTTAGACATTGGCATTGTAAGAAATGTCAACCACCGCTTACATAGCCAATGCACCACCAACCTTGGGAACTAAGATTTTATGTCCCTTGTGCCTGTAATTACACTGGCTCACTCTCTCTTCAAACCGGAACACAACAATATCAAGTATTGCTGTTTTGTTGTAGAATATCTGATGAGTGGGTGGTACCTACCCAGACGAGCTTGCACAATGCCCTATCACCAGGAAATATTTATAGTCCTTAAAAATGTTTTAACCGTACATACACATGATTTACTAAAGCAAATAGCATATAGTTTTTTTTAATATATAAGCTAGCGCTTGACTGTTATCACACCTGATGGAAAGTGATGATACAGTCTAAGAAGGAGCGCGATTGCCTAGAAGATGCCTATTCACTTTTGACTTGAATGTAGCCAAATTGTAGTTGATGGGGAAAACGGAGGTCGAGAGGCTATTCCAGAAGTTATATCAATATATCACTAATACTTTCTTATTATAATACGAGACCCAATACTAAGTACTAACATTTATTTTCCTTCAAGTCTAGATGTGAGAGAATATATTACATGAACCACTTGAAAACAGTAAGTACAAAATAAAAAAGCGGCAAAGTGCTCTGATATTTTCTCTAAACAGCATAAATTATGTTGCTTCGGTGTGAGCTAAAATAAATCACAGTATTTTCTAGACACACCTTACAAGTGAAAACACTTTGTCTTGAAGAGTAACTTCTAAGTGTTTCCTCGCTTCTTTACAGAATCTGCATTGAAATCGAAGCGGTGGCTTCACTCTTTCTACCAATGAAATTGAAATAACTTTTAAAAATATCAGTTTTATCAATTAATTTTTGAGACTATAACTTTAATTGAACAAATACACAAAAATGTTTTAAAACCATTATACTTTAATTTTTAATATAGACTTTTCAGCTCAAAAGGGACTTGTTGAGAATGAATTGAAATGAATGAATTAAACGGATCACAAAGTAAAAACAACTCGTGTTTCTTCTTCGTTAAGAACAAAATAAGGGTAATGCGGGTGAAATTATTTAAAAGGTAAGGTAAAAAAATAGACAATTTATAAATGATAATTCTTTTAAAAATTGTATATTATCATAATAATATACTTATTTTGAAAACATATAATAACATACTTATTTTGATAATATACAATTTACATTTATTTATTTTACAGCGTGGAAATGCGGCCTGCATTATGGGCAGCCTTGCGTCGGGTGGGGATCGGGAGGGACTCTTTTAAATTTGATTTAAAAAAAGGTCATTAATCAAATTTACGTAGTTATCTTTTGTTATAATAATTTGATATGTGTTACTTAATTATTTTAAATTTCCAAGGGTTTCGTAAATTAAATATTCATTATTATTTATTCTAAATATTATTAGTATTCTAAAGGAGTAACAAGTGGTTTTAATTATTTCTTACTACATGTGATATCCCTATGTGACCCTATATCCATTTCTGTGCTTCTTATAACATATATGCAATATGTTATAATGATCGGTTGAATAGTTAAGATATAAAAGCGTAATAAACAATATTTGTATTTTCGAAACTGAATACATTTTTATCTTAAAAATATAGATTGAAATAATTTGATTTATAAACTATATTGTTCTTTCGCATTCGATCATACACATTCGTTTGGGGTGTAAAATAATTGTTTCAAATATTCAATTTAGCGATTGGATGAATTTAATATTAAGTCCAAACTTTACAAAATTAATTTAATGTTAAGAAAATTATTAAACAAAGGTCTCCAAATTTCAATTCGCAATGTCTTTTATTTTAAGCTATCGGTTTATTTATAAGGAAATTGTTTTTTACTATTAATAGATAGTATGAAATGTTTTTGCCATCTATGATATTCCTTAAATATTTTAAAAGATAAAAATTCAGGCTATTGGAAACACTAAGGCATTTACTGACAGACTAGTCACGGAGATACTAATTATCAAATTACGTGGTACCGTACTAACGGGTGCCGTTATGCTCCCCTGTATAAATACCAATGAAGGATATTATATTAAGAATTTCACTCGCCTGTCAAATTTTTGATTCAGTTTAATTGTAAAAACTGTTATTATTATAATCCTCTTTATCACTATCCTTGGTCTATTCTCCTCCTGGCTTTGGTTTCCTCAATGCTGAGGGTCGTGACCACCTCCTCGCAACAAGAGTTTGTTGTGGATCACTCAAAAAGAAGACAAGCAGACCAAGGTCTGTACGTACGAACAAAAGTCAGTGTCTACTTTATGTTTAAAAATATTTCTTATTCAGATGCTAAAACAAAGTCTTTATAGCTATGTACTCATACTCATAATGGTACCAATAACTGCTATTAGTAAAATCTTAATCGTAATCTCGCTTATTGGTTTCAAAAGTTGGCCTATGGCCCAATGATTAAAACACGTGCAATTTAACCGGAGATTGTGAGTGCAAACCCAGGCAAGCATATCTGAATTTTTATGTGCTTAGCTTTTTTTATAACAATCCGCGCACTGTTAAACATCCCTTGATAGACATTTTCGACCTCATTTTCTTTTCGTAATTTGTTCAGCTCTGGCCTTTTTAGGTTTTTTGAATTCCTTTAGAAGCAAGCATTCATCTGTTTTTTTTTATAAAGCCGGGCGTATTTAAGGCTCTTGTGAAACGAAATAAATATTTTTTTCATGTTTCAATATAATATCGATCTTTGTTTTTATATATGTAATATGTAATATTATAAGTTGTGAATGAAATGCACGTCATGATATATTTGAAAATAGAACTATTTAACAAATAACGGAACCGTCATTGCTGTTCAGAAACATTTAAATATTTTTATCGTTACAAAAACTACATTCAAATTTAAGTTCATCATTAGTATTTTCGACAACAGTTAAGTATGTACATACTATCTAAGAACCCAGATCTTAACCGAAGATTGCTGATTCAACCCCGACCAAGCAACACTCACTTTTCAAAAATTAATTTGTGTTTACAATTAATCTTGTAATCAACATTGAAAATATCACTAGGGAACTTGTATGGTGTTGATGGTGTTGTAGATGAAGGTCTCCTATATCAATGAGCTCCATGACTCCACGTGAAAAAGTAAACGTAAGTTACATTATGTGAATCAATAAAAGTTATAAAAAACATAAAATTTCTTCGAATAAAGAGCGTGACGTAAGAGATTTGCCGTCAATGGATATATAATGATATGCAATGAACTAACTCTTAATAAGGCTCGACCCGTTTTTTAATACAGTAGGGTTTCTATCCTACACCCTTGCCACGGAATAATAAATTACGTACCGTCTCGTTCCAGTCATGCCTTAGAATTTTCTGTGAGAATTGATTTGGTTCGTTCATTCGTCCAATGATTTAGATTAAATGTGCCTGGATTTTCGATCTCATTCAACGTTTGTATAAAGGATTTTAGCCTTTAAGGGATGATAAAGATTGAGATTCTAAATATATTCTTAAAAAAAAAGAAAAGTTTTTATATGTCTGTCATAATGAACTTTGACACTTTAGAAGTAGGATATAATGTTATCATTAAAAACCAAAGTTTTAGCATTTTTTAGATATTAATTCAAAAGTTATAGACATATAATTAATTAACAGTTTTTCAATCTATAACAGGGGCGTATCCTAATACTGAATCATTTTATTAAATTTAGATATATATTGAATTACTTAAAGGATACTGTATAACCCATAATAACAAAGCCTAAACGTGGCGCGTTTTAAATTACACTTATAATATTTTTTTTAATATGCCAGTAATCGTATATTTCTAGGTTTATTTGACGATTGAAATCTCAACTAGCATCACAGTGAAACCGAACGGATTTCGGACATTACCAAAACAAATTTCATAATATATTGCGGTTTGGCATATTGGTAAAATTACTCGCAAAGCTATCGATTTCAATCGACAGATAGTGCTGTGATGAAATTGCGCCGTTTCGAAAACGAAATATTTGCAATATCACTTGAATGCTTATATAATGTGATGATGATAATGTTATAAGACATAGCATATGTCATGAATATTCAAAAATTCAATGTTTTGTATTATATACCTCATGTATATTATAATCATGAAAGAAATATCTCAGTGAATTTATTATCGATCATAGTATTTACATCTATATGTACTTAAATAGACACTACATACATATTTGCAAACAATCAATCAGGACATTGAATCACAAATCCCTAACTTGTCCTTAACTATGAACATAATATACAATAGGATACAACTATACCATAACACTAGGAGTTACGGTATACGGTATATATCGCAACGTGTAAATTAATTTGCATATTCTCAAGTCGCCTAAGTGCGTTCAACATGAGTTTAGACGTGACCTACATAGAGTGAGGGTCTCTCGCTAAGCGAGGTGTGACAGGTGTGCTGGGACCTCACGCAAACACAGCCTCTTACCGACCCATGTTTTAAGTAATTGAATTTATATATTGTGAGTTGATATAACGAGAAGATATCAATATTACATTTATTTTATTTATAAACAGATATTGATAGTAATCATTTGGAATAAAATAAATTGTTTATGAAATAAAAACAATATTTTCGATGTTAAATCAACAATAAGATTATTACTTCATTTTTGTTTACGTAATTGGAGAAATATATAAATGGTACCGGAGTATAATCCTGCTTCCCCCTTCCTTCTTAAGTCCACGCGAGCTGGTTCTCGATGTCACCGCCTTACTGTGACATCAATTCCATCGCGAACAAATAAATTTGGCAACTCCTTTCTTTGTCGCACTTCCAAAAAATGGAATTCCTTACCAGCTCACGTGTTCCCCTCCTCTTACAACCCGGGTTCCTTCAAATGAGGCGTGAAGAGGCATCTTGCGGGCCGGCAAGGCGATGGCGGCTAGTGCAGAACGTTTTTCCCGTCTGTACTGGCCGTCGTCGCGTTTGGACTCTACTACCACTTACCATCAGGTGGAGTAGAGTCATTTGCCCTCCCGGCGAATAAAAAAAAAAAAAAAATTAACATTCATATGTTTGCCGATAAAAGAGGAATTGAACTAAGTTATTATTATATTAGGAACATTTATGTATTATTAACTCTCATCTTCTAATTTATTTATACCAAACAATTTGCTTCCCCAGAAGTTCGAGCTTCCTCTATATTATGTACTAAATTACATGAAGATCATTTCTTTAAGATTCTACTTGTGATAAGTAACGGAATAACTAAGTTACTGTTACAATTATATAACAATAAAAATTATAATGTATTAATTTTAAGTAGAAAAAAATCAGGCTATTTTGGTATCAACAAAAATTATAAAATAATTATTAATAAATATTATTTAAAATCTTGATTCATGACTACAGTCATGCGAAAAGGTTGTAATTTTTTTTTCTTAATTTATTTACATTATCCATGTAGATACATTGAGGACTGAAATAAATAAGACAAATATACAAGTCAATGACCGCGTACTATTGTCTCAAGAATGCCAACAGCCAAGAGTATTTATTCGTTCGGGGATAAGAAATAGGTGCTATGCGCACCTTCTCCCTCCACCGCAATAGGCATCGCCGGAACTAGAGGGTTTCTCAGTGCCCTGGTAATCCCTCTAGAGAATGAAGGCCTGCAGAGACAGGCCGTCCGTCAGAGCGTCGCGGTAGCATGCACAAGCGATCCCGTGGCGCTACTCGTTAAGACGGAAAGGGTACCGCTGGTTTTTTAGTGGGTAACATCGGAAATGTTCGGGTGTACTCGGCGCCTCGGACATCGGTGAGCCCCACAAACCCCCAACTTTTCCCGTGGGGGAAACGTGTAATGCCTTTTTCCAGCGTAAAAAAAAGAGAATTTCTTCGTTGAATCGCAATTCTAATTCCTGTCACAAGTAGGGATGTTATATTTTATAGAAGTGTTTTTTTTTGCACTATTATTAGAAATTCCAAGTAATAATTCCACGACGTGTCAGTGTTAACTATAGACGGGTCCGGATATATTCTAGTCCCGTGGTTTTAAATGAAGAATAATACGAATGGAGAAAGAAATAAAACAAGTCAAAAATTCGTGTAGAAATATAAGAGTTACTTGAATATTTTATTTCTAAATTGACTTTGAAAGTCCTTAATTTATACGGCCCGAGGTCTTCACTTTACTTCAGCCACCACTCACATCTTTATTCTCGAATATCTTGCGAATTTCTATATCACATGAATAACTTGTGTAATATTATGTTTTATTAGTATTTATTAATCCGTCATCGTAAACGGCAATGCCAATAATTAATTGTATACATAACAATTTAAATGAATAATTATACATTTAAAGAAAAAAAAACTGTTAAAAGTAATAAGAATCTGTTTATTAATTTGAACTGTCTAGCACCAAAATTGTGCGCAAAACTACAACGCGGAACTTATTTCAAAGTTGTTCAGTTCAAAGATCTATGTCCTACACATAGAAACAAATTAAGTTAAATAAAAACTTGTAAAAAGTTATGACTTGGGCTTTTCATATGTCGTACACTATTTTAAATTTAAATAATCATAATGATTGAATGGCTTTGTATAGGCCCGTCTGGGTATGTACCCACTCATCACAAATGCTACTGCCAAGCAATACATAGTGTTGTTGTGTACTAGTTTGAAGGGTGAGTGAGCCATTTTAACAAAGGGCAGTCCGAGATTTATGTCTAGGCCTACAAGGCACTAAAAGCTTCGCCAGCCGAGAGGCCCTCCCCAGCCTAAAATATTATAATTTTACACTAAGCACTTCGGAATGGAAGGGATTTCAAATATTAAAGGGGCCTTAGATTTCTTAGGCCGGGCCTGACAAGTGGCATAACATTTTAGTTCCCAGGATTGATAGCGCAATAGTAATGTAAGGGACGGTTAACATTTCTCACAATATAATAAATAACATACAAAAAATACAATTTCCAATTTACAAAACAAAGTCATTTTAATCCTGAAGAGACCTCTTTCTGTTTATACTCGTGTATTATCTTTCATTACATTATTTCGCGACAGAGAGTGATTGCAACTTGTCGAAACTCGACGTGGTGTCCACTTATCTTTCTCAAGTGGTATTCGTCTTTAACTTAATCTTTGATCTCTATTATAAAAGACATAAGGATTACAATTGAGTATATTTTATTTTCGTTTTCAAATACTGTGCACGTGACTTTCTGAAAGTTTGAAGCTTTGACTGTTCTGTTGTTTGTAAAGATCTGCTAAGACAGTTGTAAGTTGTTAGTATGACTTATAAATTTTATTTGTATTTATATTTTTATGTCAATTTTATGATTAAAATCACTTCGCGGAAAAAAAAAATTTGTTTAATAATATATTTCAATAGTATACATATACATATACATATATATATATATATATATATATATATATAAGTATATATATATATATATATATATATATTTATGTACGTATAAGGGCTGGCGTGCGATGTGATAATAGCAATTTTAATACATAGTCTTAGTACAGTACTTACTAGATAAGCACATTTAAAAATACAAAATCATATATTATTTAAAAAATTATGTTAACAGTATTTTGTAAAAAAAAGCTACCTATGACTTTTTGTTTATAATTTTTTTTAGGAAGATCGACTACACTGACACTGTACGCTGCAAAAGTTCTGTACCATATCTTAACCCGTTAATGAACCGTCAACGATAGGACCTAAAATGTGATGCTCACCACTCATACCATAAAGTAAGTACAAAGGTCTTACAAATCGCTCCAAAGCACGGGAGTATAATAGCCGAGATGGCCTAGTGGTTAGAACGCGTGTATCTTAACCGATGATCGTGGGTCACCAAACCCGGGCTAGTCCCACTGAATTTTCATGTGCTTAATTTGTGTTTATAATTCATCTCGTGCTTGACGGTGAAGGAAAACATCGTGAGAAAACCTGCATGTGTCTAATTTTATTGAAATTCTGTCACATGTGTATTCTACCAACCCGCATTGGAGCAGCATAGTGGAATAAGCTCCAAACCTTCTCCTCAAAAGGAAGTGGAGGTTTTTTTTTTATATATGCCCTGGGATGGCAAATGACTCTACTCCACCTGATGGTAAGTGGTAGTAGAGTCCAAACGCGACGACGGCCAGTACAGTCGGGAAGAATGTTCTGTACTAGCCGTCCCCGCCTTGCCGGCCCGCAAGATGCCTCTTCACGCCTCGTTTGAAGGAACCCGGGTTGTAAGAGGAGGGGAACACGTGAGCTGGTAAGGAATTCCATTCTTTGGTAGTGCGGCAAAGAAAGGAGTTGCCAAATTTCTTTGTGCGCGATGGAATTGATGTCACAGTTAGGCGGTGACATCGAGAACCAGCTCGCGTGGACTTAAGAAGGAAGGGGGAAGCAGGAATTAGAGAGAATAATTCCTCAGAGCACTCGCCGTGATACAGACGATAGAAAGCGCTCAGTGCTGCTATCTCGCGACGCAATTGTAAAGGTTCAAGGGTGTTTGTGACCTTTACGTCGCCAATAATGCGTACTGCACGTCGCTGCAACCGGTCCAAGGCCTCCATTAGGTACTTAGCGGAGCCATCCCAAAGGTGCGAACAATATTCAACGCAAGACCGTAACTGTGTTTTGTATAACAGGCACAGTTGTTGTGGCGTGAAAAAACGCCGCACCTTGTTCAGAACTCCGAGTTTTCGTGAAGCTGTTTTTATAATAGCCTTGATGTAATCCCTTGGACTAAGGTCGCAGCGAACGTCCATCCCCAGCATGGCGATTTTGCTTTGCATCATCAGCGGTGTGCCACAGAGAGAGGGATGAGGGTTCTGAGTGGTGTGGCTTAATAACTATAAATGTAATGGAGTGGAATAGTTTGAAAAAGCTATTATTATGAAAACGAACGCAGACTGCTGAGGATTGGACGAGAAATCAGCTTGTAGCCATGAGACACATGAAAGCTGGATTTTATTATAAGTGAATCAAAACTGACATTACAATTATTTATTTATCTCAAATTAAAGTTCATACACAAGACAATTGCTAAATAGAGCCTGTTGTGTACTATCACATAGAAAAACTGAGCTTAGAGGACCATCATAGGTCCTCGAAAAGAGAATGTCGTTAAAATCACGTATACTTTTGTCTTATTGTTTCTGATAATTAAACATCCCTCGGAAACGAGTGATTTAAAAAAAGTTTTGAAATATGTCGTATTTCTCTGGACCCATTTTATCTAGGGCATGCAACTGCACTGGTTGCGACGGTATAGCTGCGCCGCTGCTGATGACCTCGAGATCTAGCCACAAAATCAGCAAGGCAGGCAACAAGAATAGGTAAGTGACAAAAGTCTATAAATCCTATGTCTACTATATTAGACAGTTTTCACAGAAATCATATATCACAAACAGTAGAGTACATTCAGCAAAACGACAAAGGAATACTAACAAAGCCGAAGTTTTTCATTTTCTAATATTTCTAACATAATAGCGCTCAAGCTTGAATTTGCTGTTGAAACGCGACGTGAAAATCATGAAGAGCACTTAAATTTCTTACGAGAGTCGGGACAATGCCAACTTTTTATCCAACTACGATGGAACCAAAGAGGGTTAAGCGTAGAGGGTAATCCGTTTAGAGCCGTTTCAATCGGTTTTAACAAACAGGGTTATACTCAATTTGCTAAAGCGTCGCTAGTATTAGCTGTGTGACATCAATTACATTGTGGACGAAGGTTGGATATTGGAAATTTTGTTAAAAGCTTATCTCTATAAAACTTCTGTAATGATATAAAGATATATGATTTCTAATAATAAATAATTTGATTTGAAATATTAAAAAGTCCATTTACTGAGTTTATTTTTATTTTATTTTAATAAGCACTTGTTAGAATTCGCCAAAGATTCATATAATATTAAATAACCACTTACTGGTGGTAGGGCTTTGTGCAAGCTCGTCTGGGTAGGTACCACCCACTCATCAGATATTCTACCGCAAAACAGCAATACTTGATATTGTTGTGTTCCGGTTTGAAGGGTGAGTGAGCCAGTGTAATTACAGGCACAAGGGACATAAAATCTTAGTTCCCAAGGTTGGTGGCGCATTGGATATGTAAGCGATGGTTGACATTTCTTACAATGCTAATGTCTAAGAGCGTTGGTGACCACTTACCATCAGGTGGCCCATATGCTCGTCCGCCTTCCTATTCTATAAAAAAAAAAAAAAAAATATTAAATATTTTTTTTATAACGTCATCATAAAAAGCAACACTTAAAAATCGATATTAAATTATTAGAGCCGAGATTTTCCAGTGGTTAGTTGTAGACGAAGATCCCAGTTTTAAATCTGGTCAAGAACTTTTAATGTGCGAAATTATTTTTATCACCCATCCTCATCTCGGTGGTGAATATCGTAAGGATACCTGCATATGTCGAAAAAACCAAGCCACGTGTACACCATTCACCATATTCACATTGAAGAAACGTGATAGAATACAAAGGTTTTGCCTAATATAAGGTTTTGAATAGGAGGTATTTGCCCAGAAGTGATGAGGCATTTATATACTTTTCGTTTGTATCATTCAAAATAAAATGAACTTTTTTATTATTAAAAATATAACGCTATGAAAAAACTGTACTTACAGATTTATCGCTTTATAAAAATAAGTTTGAAGAAAAATTTATAAATGTAATAATGACAAAAATAAATCCTTTGTGAAAGACATTGAATATTTAAGTCAACTAGAAGCGTCTTTATCACGCTTCTAGTTGATTATATTCGGATACTGCTTCGTAATTCTAGTGAGAATTTTTATTTTCTGCTCTTATTTATCTCACATACATTTAAGGCTACATAATAGATGTCCGATATCACGTTTGGTTTAAAATTTCTCAGTTAATGAAGTTCACTGAAACGAATATACTCGTTACATAGTTACTTTACGTACAGTCTCGTAAGACTACTGGCTAGCTTATTACATTGTTGATTCCAAGATATAAAGCTGAAACCCGGGTTGGGTAATGAAAAAATTCCGGACCTGTCGGTTTAGCCGTCATGTTTAAAGAGTTATCTTGTAACTTACAAGTTAGTTAAAAGAGAGTTTACCTGCTTCAAACCTGTGTTCAAATATCTCCACAATCCAGTCAGAAAGAATTGTCATATATTATCTTTAATATAAGCAGTATGTTCGGAAAATTGATTTTAATGTCATTACATTACAATAACTACGCATATTTTTGTAACCAAGATTAACAGTTTCATGTATATTTCAAATCAGGTATGATTTATACGCCTTAATCGAACTTAATTATAAGCGTTTGTTTTTAATTAATTAGTAAAAAAAAATTAAATTATAACACATTTAAAATTCTAAAAGTAATAATATAGTCATACATTTTTGTATTTGGTTGTTATCTGTCAATACTTTTACTTTTATTTTTACTTTTTTGCACATATGATACAGAACACTCGGGACTTATAGAGGTTTCCTAATGGCTAATTAGCCATGTATTTCGAATAAGGAAAATATATATCATTATTATATACTAATATTAAATATTCCAGAAGCATTTTTAGACTATATTTTATCGTAAAAATCATTTATTTTGAATGCTGAAAGTGATTTTTATAATTTTATATGTCTGTCCAAAGTCTTCCATAATTTTATTTCGTAAACAGTGAAGAACTGTTTATAAAATTTAGCTCAATGAGAATTTACATTACATTTTGCAATTCCATGAATAATTTGAATTTGAAAGAATTGAAAAAAACTAATGATATTTTCAAGATCTTCTTATGTCCCGCTAATGCCCTAATGGAACTTATTTCAATAGATACACCATTTTATTTTCGATATTTAGAACGTTTTATCAATAATAATACTTTTGATATATTTCACAAATAATATTGTTATATATTTCAAAGTAACTCGTTGTCTCTGTTGGCTGCCTCATTACGACGAAGCCAGTGAATCAGTCTTTTTAAAATTTGACAAAGAAGTAGCCGGACCTAGATAGAGTAGGAAGACCTAGATATAAACAGAGGCATATATCTACATTATGTGAAAAAACGGAATGGAGTTACAAGAAACAATTTACTATCACACTACTCTTACAGGAAAGTGTCTTGATTTTTATAACATTTAGATACTCATCAATTAGATTCTATTTGAAGTGACAATTATAACATATAAATAACATATAATACCGTCTTAAAAAAATTATATAAATAATTGATTTCAGTTTATATCGTAATACATATAATTCTATTGTTTTACTCATCGCACGCCAGTAAAGGTCACAATCGGGATCAATTCTTCAACACAAAATTTAATGAATTATACACCTAAGCCTTTCTCATGAATCAATACGTGAATAGTTGCAAGACTTATGAAAATCCATTCAGTAGTTTTTTAATGTATCACGTTAAGACAGATAAACGCGTCGGGGATGCTTTTTAAAAGTTATTTAAAAACTTTTTTAGTGTGTACTCCAAAAATTATAACTTTATATTTTGTAATTTATGTATTCTCTAAAATATTTACTAATGTAATAAAAATAAACACTTTGTTTGGTTTTTTGATTGAACGCTATAAACTGGAAATTCTTATTGCACCAATTCTTCCGAAAGGTTATACCCCCATGGGGGTGGAGCAAAACGTTTTAAGCGAGCGAAACCCTGTAAGCACTTACTGCTTGAGATAAAAGTATTAACTCCAATTACTTAAAGTAGTTTTATAAGCCAAAGATGTATTAATCAAATTAATAACTGTCGCCTCTTACAATGCATCATCATCGCTCATACATCAATGCTAATCGAAAGCCTGGAAATGGTGTGGGCGTCAAGTTTATTATAATTCGTAAATTGTTATAATATAAATTCCAATACAATGTTCTGTTTAAACTGTATTTAGTAATTTCAATAAATAACTTAACATCTATGAAATATTAAGTTTGTTCATATAAGATTTATGTATACAAATCGTTATGAATTTATTACTTTATTATTTTATGTTTTTTTTTTATGATTGTTCATATAATTTGTATTGTTTTGTTGAATTATTAATTTTATAATGGAATCAAGATAATCAAACCACTAAAATATAGTGTAACTACCTTACTGAAGGTCTCGACAGAATGCCTATGTGTGGATTATGTGAAACAAAATCTATACTAATGTTATAAAGCTGACAAGTTTGTTTGGTTGAACGTGCTAATCTCAGGAACTGCTGGTTCTCATACGACCAATAGGAGATGAGCATCAATGAAAAACGGGGAAAATGTATTCCCTTTGAGAGTTTCCGTTGCGTAAACGGTTAAAGTTACGCAACAATCATGTATGACGAAATTGTTCCTCTTAATAAGTTCTAAAAAAAGTCCGCGATAGCATATGACCTTTTTTCACCTTTTATGGATGACTTTTTTTATGGTAATCAAATTTGTTTTAAAATAATACATTATTTGCGAAGTCGTTGTTATAAGCATGGCATTAATTCTTATGAAAGATATCGAGATAAGATCATAGACAGTTCTTAGCACTTTTTATAGTTTTGAAATATTTCTAACAGAAAGCTTAGTAAGTTGTTTGAAAATACTCATACTTAAGTATTTGTTTTTGGTTTGTAAATAACTTTGTAAGTTAAAGTTTATAGGTTATATAGATATTTCGTTTCGTCGACGCTTATATTTAATACTTACTCGGTTTTTTGTAAGGGTTACTTGATGGTTATTTTTTAAATACAAATTTACCCTTCAGTTTTAAAATGGTACAATTTCCTGTGAAAGTATCGTTTGCAGCCACAATACATAAAGCGCAGGGACAGATATTTAAGTACGACTGAATAGAGTTAAGGGAATGCTGTTTTTCTCACGGTTAATTGTATGTTGCCCTATCTAGATTCGAGTACGGCGAAAAATAATAACTACTAATATCGATCTTAGTGATTTCTTTAAGTTACACGCGGGTGAAACCGCAGTGAAACAGCTGGTGTTTTATAATATGATTTGAAATTTTAAAGAACTCAACTAAATGTAAGCTTTTTCTATTTAGTGGAGATATAGTGCTATTGACTTAGCTGACTAGCTTAGCTTTAAAGCTGCAGATTATCTGATTTGAATCTTGAATCACGCCAATATCATAATATTATATTTCGCATAATATCAGATTTTCTGGCAAGAAATTCTCAGTAGCGGATTTTATATGATATGTGGTCGTGCGTCCAACTTCTGATCCGAATATCCGGAACATGGAATGCTTAACTTCCGTACCCTAACCCTGTTAGAGCTATGCATGACACACTTAGATTTATCAGAACTATTTAATAGTTAACACACAAGCAAGTCAACTCGACCGTTTATTATATATTACCAAATTATAACAGGAATTTATATTATTATCAAAGTTTCATAGTTTATTTATAATATGTTATTTAAAAAAGCCGAGATGGCCCAGTGGTAAGAACGCGTGAATCTTAACCGATGATCGTGGGTTCAATCCGGGCAAGCACCACTGAATTTTCATGTGCTTAATTTGTGATTATAATTCATCTCGTGCTTTATGGTGAAGGAAAACATCGTAAAGAAACCTGCATGTGTCTAATTTCAATGAAATTCTGCCACATGTGTATTCCACCAACCCGCACTGGAGCAGCGCAGTGGAATAAGCTTTAAACCTTCTCCTCAAAAAGGGAGAGGAGAAGCAGTGGCAAATTCACAGGTTGTTACGTTTACGGTTGCGAATGTTATTTATATTGTGTCTTTTCCTAAGAGATATAATTATATATAATATGATGATACGAAATATATTTAAAACGGTATAGTAAACAAGCGAGATAAATTTATTTCAACGTGAACAGATAATATAGAACCATTATTAGATAGGTTTTTTTTCTTTGATTGACAAATACCGAACCTTTAAATATTTTTTTTTTATAGAAAAGGAAGGTGGACGAGCATATGGGCCACCTGATGGTAAGTGGTCACCAACGCCCATAGACATTGGCATTGTAAGAAATGTTAACCATCGCTTACATCACCAATGCGCCACCAACCTTGGGAACTAAGATGTTATGCCCCTAGTGCCTGTAATTACACTGGCTCACTCACCCTTCAAACCAGAATACAACAATACCAAGTACTGCTGTTTTGCGGTAGAATATCTTATGAGTGGGTGGTACCTACCCAGACGAGCTTGCACAAAGCTCTACCACCAGTACTTATTGGTTAGGTTTTGTACAATATTAATAAAAATTAATGTTGTACTCAATATGTCGTTCTTATAAAATTATTTTCTTTTAGATAGTGCAGTAATTTCGGTTGCCTACACAACAACAGCAAAAATGTATTTATTATATAGTAAGAGGTACTTTCCCGGGCTTGAATCCGCAATCTTCAGTTAAAATCCACGTGTTCTTACCAATGGTCCATCTCTGTTCATAAATTAAATACCTACTTAAAATTTAAATCCTTTGTTCATTTTGTAAAACCATTTCCTGGAACTCAATGAGTTAACTTTTTTCATGAAACAATTTTTTGAATTCCAAAGCAATTTGTACGGAAATTCAAAACTTCGTAGTGGATTATGATGAACTTTTTGAGGTAAGACGAAATATGCCGAATATTCAAAGACCGAGGCTACACTCTCATTAATTTCTCTTTAAAAGGTTTTTTTTTCAAAACGCTAACGAATCACAAAAATGCAAACATACCTTTATTTAAAGGCATGTTTATATTAATATAACATGCTTTATTGTATTAATTTAATGTTGTACACCGACACAGTAAAAATAATAATACAGGTATAATTAAAAATTAAATTAATGCTATGTAAAAAGTTTTCAAAGTCATATACAACAACATACATATTTATGTAATTTTACATAAATTATTATTACTTTTTGATTATTATTAAAGTCATTAAAATATCTGATACTCTTATTTATTTATCATGAATAAAAGAAAACCATTAAAAAGTATATGAATAATAAATAAGGCGTATTATTATGTACAAGATTATACAAATGATATAAAAAATATTCGTTAGTTCTTACGGCGGGTTATATAAATGTAATTATGTATATATTATTTACAGTTATGTGACTATATTAATAATGAAAAAGTGTAATAAAGGAGCTTAGTACATGTCCTTCTCGATGGAGTTATGTTTCCGAACCGATGGTAGCTGTAAATTATCTTGTAAAATTACGAATCAAAAGTACTTATAGGAGACTACTTAAATTAAGTGTATTTTAAATTTTGGCTTTTATTAACCACAAGTTAATATGACGTAATTATAGTCTCACCTTAATAAACAAATCCATTGCAAAGCCATCTCCCGTTTGCGTGGTAAACGGAGGTTTTATTAGGAAATCTCAGCGTTTTAGTTTCTATAATACTAATATAAACAAGTAATTTACAAATCATTTTCATATAAATAACCTAAATCATCAAATTTTCTATAAATTAATGTAGTTAAAGTCTCCTTAACAAAAACAAATTTAACTGAAATTCTTAAAACAGTAAATAATATTAGTCATCTTTAAAGTGACATCAATTAATTTCACATTTTATATTGCTTTCCCTACTCTAGCTTATACTTAGCGGATCAGCTAAATACTGCATATTCAATAAATCTTTTGAAGGAGCTCCAAGGCTTGAAGACTTTGTCAATACAGTGGAGATTTCCATATTTTAACTTGTTCAAAGATGATCCCATTCTTTGACTAGAGTGATAAACGATTGATGTTTTAAATTATAAATCGTTTTTTTTTTAAATAAAGTAGGAAGTATTTAGTTTGAACAAATTCTAATTCTGCGAACGAGCTCTTGGCTCATTAATTAGTTATTGTCTTTGGTACTTTTTTTAAAATAGCGTTTTTCAGAAAAGTAAAATCATCTGAATACAAAATTTGAGCCAAATCGTTAGTGCCGTTTCTGACATACGAAATAATATATATATTATATATTATTATTATATATATTATTATATATAATATATATATCACCAATTAAAAGATCAGATTACAAAAACTACATTAGTGTGCACAAGAGTTCCTTGAGCTTATCCGACCACCGTCGTTCTATAACCAGAGTACTATCGCGGTAGGATATCATACACGTGCCGTGCATAATATCACAGTCTGTGTCGTAGTGTTGGCACATCATACGCAATTCACGTCCGAAAGCGGCACTAGTCCAAAAAAGCAGTTGATGATAACAACATTTTAGATTAGTTTTTAGTTTAACTAAAGTTAAGATCTTTCAATAGTTAGTTGTTAAAGATTATTTCTTAACATTACTTTTATTGGCGACAGTACCGGCTGAAACAAATATACATTGTTGTTTTTTTTTTGTGAGATTCCGTTGAAAGTATTACTTTTTAATAATAATTATAAACGCATTAAAACAAAAGGTTAACATACAATTGATGATCATTGGTAAGAATGATTTAAATAAATATTATTATCCATCAAGCCGCATTGGTGCAAAACCTTTCTCTTAAAAATGAGAGGGGGCCTTAGCCCAGCAGTGGGATATTTACAAGTTATTATTTTACTATTTTTACTATGCATATTTAAGGATAAAATACATTTTCATAATCATTATAAAAAAACTGTATATTTTAAAAACGTTTATATTCTTTCTATGATTCTCTCGATGCTTATGGTGGATTTTTGTATGTACTATTGAAAAATAAAAAAGTTTCCGAACTTGTAAAGGAAATAATATTTGATACAAATGGGTCAAGGTCATTCAATATGCAAATAAAACACAATTAACGTTGTATTATTTATTTTTGTTCGTGTTCCAGCCGCCCGGTACATCGGACGGCGTATACTCGTTACGTTTAGTACACGCAGTAACGCTACATTACCAAATTTTTGGAAATACTGATATTATCTGTGGGTCAATGCCCCGCAACGCAAACAAACCGCGGCTGCAACATTGAGAGACTAACGTATATGCCCACAGTATATACTCTATAACGAACATTTATTTACCATATAAACATTCATGACACAAATCATAAAAGAAACTATTTACACTATGCGATTTATTTTTACATATACATTGGTTATTGCTCTATTTCAGAAGAGATTTCAATAGATGAAACTTCATTCGAAGTGACATTGTTTTTTTTTTTAATTTATCTAAATGAACACTGAAGGTAAAGGAAGGAATGCTTTGGCACCATCTGTCAATACTATTGGGTGATTAAAGATCTCATAGGAATCTAATAATTAGTTCATTCATTTTAGTGCTACCCTAAACAATATTATCTATATATTTGCTAGACCCCGATCATTTTAATGAGAGGTTTTACATTTTCAATAACATTTATTTTATTTGCATTATATATGCAAAGTGAATAATTCAAAATTTCGATTGTTAAAATATAATAGTCTGCGTTATATGCATATAAACAGACAATTATTTTGAGGATTACAATATGCAGTACGACTAAATAATTGACCCAAATTCGGCGATCCTAGATAAAGGACGGAACACCTTGAATCGGATGTAATTTTCATTCGTTATCTGATAATGATAACTGAAAGCATTATTAATTTATAATTTCATAAGTAAATAAATTTGATATTTACAAAAAACAGAGAGTTGTGCGTAACAAAGAACAAATAAATTAAACACTATTAACTCAATACAGTGACAATAGTTAGAAATATACGTATAGGAATAGTTATCAGATATGTTATTCGTTAGATTTGTTTTCTTGTTAAAGTATTAATTTAAATTAGACAATATAATGTTAAATTTGAAAAGTCTACTTGATTTACATCTCATTAAAGCGACCGGGTACATTTACATAAATTCACAACATATATTTTTATCTACATAAATATGGCAATCTGACATTGTCTCTCATTGATGCTGCCGCGTCGAAGCCAACTGAAGCCGTGCGCCGTAGTCACTACACACTACTGCCGCTACTGCGGCTGGCTACACACTGTCGAGCGACACTTCAAGTCATATTTACATCTATGCTGTATGTACGGATCGTACTATTGAATATAACATTAGTTACATTAAATATAAATAAATTAGTTACATCATATCGTTAGTACTAGACGCCCGCGATCTCTTCAAAAACATCGACACGATAATAGACACCGGGTCGTAGAAAGTCTTATAAAAGCAGTTTATCATATTATATTTTCTCTTAAAGACAAAACTCTTTCAACGTTCTTACTATCAATACGGATTGCACCTATTTTATAGGCTATACACGAAACAAAAGCTAATATGAATGTATGTAAAAGCGATGTAGATATGTTATGTAAATTTTAAACATTTTCCATAAATTATTAGTTATTAATTACATATCGTATAGAAAATTTTAATATTAGTTTTCTTAATCGTTATGGCATATAAAGTTTAAAAATCGTTGTTGCAGCTATATATTATTTGTTTAAGGTGTTTCCAATAATACGACCCGAAATATTCATTCGTGACGTCACAAATGAAATTAGTGTATGCTTCTAATGATAATCTAAATTTAATTAATGTACGTATTGCAATATTTATACTGTTTCGTTTATGTTATATTTATACGATTGGAAGATGAGTGACTTAGCTGCGAATAGTAATACACTAATTCCATTATTGACATCCCTGTACATACGCGTAGGCTATACATAATGTGATAGATTTTTATAAATTCACTTCTAAAATCATATTGTCATAGATTTTCAACCTTCAGAAAAGATTATTATGTAGAAATATCCGTGCATGAATTCTCTACCACGATCTAAACGAGTCGCATACAAGTTGCAACGGTCTAATAACTAGGAATAAATTCTCTTTTTTCATTTATTTACTTTTAATCAATACATAAGCACATTAACAGGTCAATACAATAAAGTCCAACGTTTCTTATTTATTTAGAAATATATTACGTTAATATTAATTCAACATACAGCATGGTGAGAGATCCTCCCCATTGTAAATTAGTGAGAGTACAATAAGAATTCATGAGCGAACATTCGGTTTATATAAAAGGCGAGGTTCCAACACAAGTCCTAGTATTATCACAAACAAGAAACAGGTAAAACGGTAAAGTATCAAAAACGTTGTGTCCCATATCAGTCGTGTTCTTTGTGCAATGCTATTTTTATAATAAACATTTATAACAAAACTTCTCTTGAAGTGTTGCTCAAAAGTCACTTGTAACCAAACAGCCTCCGACAGACATATAAATTAGTGTTATTAATACAATATGCTCTCTATATAAAATGGACCAATCATGGCAGTGAAAATTTAATCAGTGCTGTCATTGGTCGATTTCTACCACCCTTATATGTCTAGCAGATGCTAGTTTTAAGAACTGAGGTATTATATTCGAATTTCAACGTTATGTGCTCTCCAGTACCAACTTAGGTTGCAAATCGTTTTTGTCAGAAAAATATTAAAATTTTCCAAATTGAATAAGATTTGAAATATTATACTTCTTAAGATATAGATTTATAAAATTAAAAATAGCATAACTTTTACTAGACTATAAACAATTATATTAAAATCCTTTGAAATTCGTAAATAATAACTCCGATCTTGAGATTGCGACCGATCTCATATGATAAAAAAATCCTTTCCTTCATAGAATTAGCGACTCGTAAAAATGCTTTACTAAATTCTATATTAGTTTAATATACCGTTATACATATATTTAAGTTATTAATGAACAAGGATTATTTTGAATATTCGAAATTTTTCATAACAGCAACGCTAGACCTTCTAACTTGTCACGTAATCGCTCGTTCTACGACGGATGTCCATCGAGTGGTACCAACTACGAGCTACTGATATGGTCTCAGTCTCAAGACGGTCCGCGTCTGATCTATGATACTCTCCCTACTCGACCTACTGACTTGTGTCTACTGTCGACACTCACGAGTCACGGTGGTACGAACCATTATCGTGGTATACTTTAATGAATGAAATCCTTCGCATGATAGTGTTTCTCGTGAGCCGATTGCGTGTCGAATGTCTACGCAAGCCTCTGATATGTGGGACGATGTGTGTAGCGCTTCGGGCCGTCCGCCGAGGCCCACCCTAACGGTACAAAATCGGAGCGTACCTACATATACGTATTTAATTATATACAATGTACAATATAATACGATAAACACTATTGCGTCTAAGGGGCGGACCGCCGGCGGGCGGCGAGGCGTTGCCTCGCGCGTCAGAAGGTAAACATTCTCACAATAATATACACCGTAACTCGCTCTATATATAACAAATATTTCACGAGCGCGCAACACGCTCGTCGAACAACATAATATACAGCAGAATCGTAGCACTCTTTCGATTCAATAAAAAAATTGACTAGAAAATCTCAATTCGCTATGAGCACTATGTGTGCGTGGATGTCGAGGAGAAGATATCAGCGGCGCGCCACGCCTCCGCCTCCTCCTCCGCGTCGTACTGCTGCAGAAAAGGATTGGTGGAACTGTAGCGCGGGCTTGGCGCGCCCGAGTTCAGTGTCACCGCCAGCCCCGCTGATGTGCCCGGAATAGCGGACCGTGGTGACTCGCGTGAACCCCCCTCTCGTGGCGTGCCTTCGCGTGATGGTCCCTCGCGCGGCGTACCCTCGCGCGATGTACCCTCGCGCATTTCCCTCGAAACGAACTCCCTTGGCGTTGTCGCTCTTGGAGTCGAGTCTCGGGGAGTATTGCGGGGTGACTCTCGCGGAGAGGCTCGAGGAGAGTGTCTCGGTGACGAACGAGGCGAACTCGCCCGCTCCGGCTGCCGCAGTATTGACGAAACGGATCCGCCGTGCTTGATAGTGTCAGCTGGACTGTGACTCCCGGAACTGCTACTGGGCGAACCGGGGGACGATACTGTCACCTGACGGGAGCGAGGCGGAGCGGGCAGAGGGCCTCGAAGAGGCGACTGCGGACGATATTGGCCGGCCCTGACTGATGAGAGAACCTGAAAGCGAAAAGAAGTTAATCGTTATGGTTGTATTGATAAAATATAAAAATCTTACGAAATACATACATGTGCGGGCGGCGAGCGGTCGGCCACGGGCCGAGCCGAGAGAGCTGGCGGCGGAGATGCTGCTGATGCTCCCGCTTGATGCCGATATGGACTGACTGAGGGCGGAACTCGGCCTGGTCAGATATAACAGGACTAGTTATTCATTTATTAATTTACATCAAAATCAAAATAATAATCAGATGAGCTATAAGTTACAACAAAAGTGTATAAATTATGATTTTAAGCGCATTAAGTAACTCATGAATTCATTGAATCCAATAACAAAAAAAAATATATACAAACATATATTAGCAAAACTGAGTGCTGTTCAAAGCCAAGTACAATAAACAGTTCGACACGGGTCATCATCGTAGCAAAGAGTCATAACACCTAAAACCTAAACTAGCATCACAAATACTAATAAATATTTGAACCTGGGGGCAGGGTGGCTGAGGCCACTGGCGACGCACTGACTCTGTTTCCACGCGGCCCGGTTGCTGGCTCGCCGCGCCGAACTGTCTACAAACATACATGCGTTAAGGTACCGCTTAGTTTAATCACAACAACGACAACAATAACGACATGCAACAAATAACAAAATGCACAAGCAAAGATAAAATATTCATTATGAGTATAATTATGTGGTTTTGATTCAAAATGAACTGATATGATATATGTATATAGCATATTATGTGTAAGCTGCTTTGATTGTAAAACATTTATTATATGTCGTATTTGTAGGATGTTAATTAACCAATGTGATCTTTATTTTAACCTCACCACGAGAATTTGTGTTAGTTTTATTTTGTCAATCTTAGGTTGAATGCAAAAAAAATGACAATTAAATTACTACAAAGAGAAGTGTAACAAAAAAGCAGCATATTATAACATTTAGAATATATAAAATAGAAAGAAAAACATTAAGAGTGATATTTTCTGAAAAGTTAATAAAAATATAAAATAATCAAGCAAATTTATAAAAACGTGAAAAAAGCAGCGACACAGACGACGACATTACCTGAACGTTTCGGAGGTGGCCAAATCTGTAAGAGGCATTGGAGGACGTGAATCGGACGTTGATAGTCCATCTCCGCTGGTGGTTGTGATTGGAGCATTAGAGGTGGTGCCATTGCAACTGCCAAATGCTGTGGTGACATTTTATTACGGTCTTGGGCAGCCACTACCAGGGCCAAATGGTCAAGAAGGAAGACCAAGGTAGCGCGAGCAGCACGAGGCAGACATTCAACTATAGATGCCATTAAACGAGCATTTCCTTCTTTGTCATCTGGAAGGCATACACCTGTAAAGAAACCATTCGTTATTTATTGGTGACATATATGTTTAATATAACCATACTATTAAGGGTTATATTAAGCAATTAAAAATTGAATTAATTAATAAAGGTTACAATAAATAAATATGTCACTTTATTTAATGGCAACACCAAGCAGCGATTTTTTAAAAAGTACAGGAACATGAATCATTTATAAGCAAGTGGATAACGAACCTAAAGCATCCAAGGTCATTTGGTATAAGCAACGGCTAAACAGTGGCTGGGGCAGCTCCGTCAAATAATCCTTTAACACGCCGGTGATAACGTTGATATCAGGAACTGAGTCTGGAGTCAGTTCTACACCACGAGCGTTGCGCTCAAAAGCTTCTCTCAGTATACGCTTTTTGTTTGCGGAACCGCATAATCGATAGAGACCTTTAATTAAAATTATTATATGCATATAAAAGATTTAAACGGACTGTTTATGGAAATATAAGTAATACAAATAATAATACATCAGTTTTCAATGCATAAAAAGATAATAAGTAACAGTAGTAACAGCCTGTTAATGTCCCACTGCTGGGCTAAGGCCTCCTCTCCCTTTTGAGGAGAAGGTTTGGAGCTTATTCCAGGATAATATCATACCTATAATATCCAAGCCACGTCTCTCTATCTCTTCCACACACCGTCTCACTACCAACGGCACAGGTGGTGCGTGTGGTGGTCTTAGTTCCCGCGCCACTACCGTCTCCAACTCTGCACCGAATAATGGTGGTGGCGCTAGACGCGGTGCAGCGGGTCGACGACGAAACAGCTCGTGTGGCTCCGTATGACGGACGCGCATGTAGAGAGTACCTCGGGGCTCCATCTAATAAAATAATATAATTTAATTCAGACATCTAAAATAGTAGTTTATTCAAGCAAAAAATGTTTTTCTTATTAATATCTAAATAAAATGTCATAAATAAGTTAAACCATATACTGTATCTTACTTTTATCGCAAGCTGGTGAGATGGAGAACGAGCTAGTAAATCTGGCAATGTAATAGCTCCTCGGAAACACAGCTTGTGCCTGTGCTGTGGATCCCAGGAGTATACCAATACGTCAAGCTGGCGATTGTCAACAAGTTCTAACTCAAATGACTCGTCCCAATCAAATTGAAGCTCACCAGTTCGTACCTAATTAAATAAGAAAATTATTATTAATTGATTATTATATTTGTCGTTCAGTTTTACTTGATAGTAGGCTTTGTACAAGCACGCCTTAGTAGATACCACACACTCATTACATATTATTACCGTCAAACAGCAATACTTAGTATCGTTGTGTTCCGATTTAAAAACACAAGAAACATAACTTCTCAACAGTAAGGGTCAGTAATTAAATTTTACAGGCGGTGATGACCACTTACCACAAGTAGGCTCATTTGCAAATCTGCCTACCATTTCTAAATTAAAATAAATTGTGTAATAAATCTGTATGAATCCAATTGCTTTTGTTCAATTATCAGTAGCACAAATTGAATAATTATTCATTACAATGATGCAACGACTTTATTTATTACGATTAACTACAATAAGTAACTTGTGTAAAATAAATTACTTACCACTGTACGTGCTTTATGAACGCGATCGCACTCTAATACACAATACAGATCACGGGGTGCCACTGGAGGCTGTGGTGGTGCGAGTGGTCCAGATGGCGGAGATCCAGGTGAAGATCCAGATGGTGCTGGACGCAAACCTCGACCAGCGAGTAGGTGAACCCACAGCATCCCAGAAACTCCTCCAGATATACGTGATAATCCTGTCATTGATGTAGAAAGCCCTCCTGTACCCGGTTTGTCGACTTTGTATTTTAGGAACTCTGTAAAAACAATTATGGTTATATGCATACAACTTTTAGTTTGATTAGTCATTATTATAATTTCTTAACACATATCATAATTCTATCACCATTAGGATTGATATCCAGATGGCGCTGATGCCTTGAGCCAGGTGTCGGTACAGGGCTAGGGTTGGGGCAGCTGAATTTAGACCCCAATTCGAGCAATTGTCTGACGCGTCGAGCTGATGGAGATCCACCAGCTGTAGGACCAAGCTGCTGGGATGAGAGTGAGCGCGCGGGTAAATGACGAGGTCTTTCAATTCGACGAGTGGCCAAACCGAGTGATGAACCAAAGCGGCTGCCACTTTCCATCTGGAATTTGGTATCGAAAATGTTAAAGCTCCAAACATTATTGTAATAAGTATATAACAAAAATATAAGTATAAATAAAGGATGTACTTTACAAAATTAAAATTAACCACTAGTAACTCCTTTAAAAATTTTTGCGTACATTTAGTGTAAGCTATAATTTATTATTTGCTTAATATAAAATAATGACTTATAAATACTATATTTTGCATGAATTTTGCAATCCCTTAAACACATAAAATTTTGTACTTATTATAATTTACGAGTATACTTATGACGGTAAAACGAGGTTAAACATTGAAATAACTATAATTCTAGATAAGTAAAATTTCTTCAACAAATCTTCTATTAATATCTTACAGAATAAAACACTGTTACCAGTAGAGAGCCTGCAGTTCTAATGATAAAATTTAAATGTTACTATTATCTTACGTTTTTAAGAGCATCATGTATATTTTCGGCGGAGTAGTGCGTAGGCAGTCTTGGACGAAGCGTTTCATACAGCGCACTTGTAGATGGGGCCCGAGATAACCACGCGCGATATTCATCAGAAGTGAACACTGAGGGAGAAGAAGGCAATCGACCTGCACATAATATTTGAAACATCGAAATTTTGAGAGTAAAAAAAATATATTCAGTTAGTACTAACCTTACTTGTTATAATAGTCTAAAAATTTAACTTCTGCGAAATTATCATCAATATAGCCAATTATTGAATTAATTTGAACATAACATTAGCAATTAATTAATGGATGACTGCTTCCATAATCAATTAAACACGAAAAATGATAGAAAACTGATAAAAATGGTACATATATAAAATTAAAATTATAAAAAAAAACAAATAAATCTTTGAAATACCTCTGGAAGAGCGTAAGTCTAATCTCGAAGATAAAGGTTCAGGCTCATCTTGAAGAACGCTTCCTGCGCGTCTTGACAGCCCCAATCTATTTAAAAAAATAGAGATTTAATTTTTTTTAAATGAATAAACTTACACTTATTGTCTTAATATTGAACCTCACCGTTGACCAGTTCCTCTTACGTCTCTCGGTAATGAATTAAACTTCGATCCAATATCTCTTCCAAGAGTACTACTTCTATAACCACTTAATCCAGAATAATAAGGAGTTCTTGTTGGAGCAGTAGCTTCTGTATCAGATGAGTAATCCAAACTGCGATTCCGTCTTGTAGTTCCAAATTTACTGCCATAAGATGGTAGTCCTAATCCTGTAGTTCCATAACCTGCTCCAAGAGTTGAGCTCAATCCAGTTCCCGATAATCCAGTCCCCAGTCCTGAACCTGTCAAGCCTGAGCCTACCAAGCTTGAACCTGTTAAACCACTTAGGCCAGTGGATGATAATCCAGACGGTAGACCAGGTCCTCCTAAGCCGGTTCCTCCAAGACCAGTACCTGTAAGACTAGACGGTAGACCAGAACCAGTCATGCCCACTCCACCATAACGCTGTCCATATCTACTCAAAGTGGAAGCTGCAAAGATAAAAGCAAAAACCGTAATGTTACATCCTTCTTTTACTAATAATCATAATAATCTATTATTTCAAAATAGTCCATTATACAAGTACCAGGTCCTGCAGCAGAAGCTTTCAAACTAGATCGAAGTAACGAATGACGACCGAAATCAGAATGCGTTTCCGCCCTTGGCAACTGTTGTTCAGATCCGGATCGCGGCACTCTGCCTCCAAAACGAGTGCTATAATTAAAATATATTTGTAAGCTTATATAACAATCGTAAATTTTACGTTAATTACATTATTCACATAAATCTTATAAGTCGTTTAAAGTTAAGTGACACATACCTTCCAGTTTCGGGATAGAAAGAGTGTACTTTTTCTGCTAAACTCTCTAATGTGTTCGGATAAGATCGTTCATATGGAACAAAATGTGTTGCAGATGATTTCGGCTGTTCCGTTATAACAGGTGGCGGTGGGCGATAGCTGTTGACAAATTTGTAATTATTTCATAGAGACCGAATATTAATTTTTTTTTTATATTCGCCGAGAGGGCAAATGATTCTACTCCACCTGATGGTAAGTGGTAGTAGAGTCCAAACGCGACGACGAGGAGGGGAACACGTGAGCTGGTAAGGAATTCCATTTTTTGGAAGTGCGACAAAGAAAGGAGTTGCCAAATTTCTTTGTTCGCGATGGAATTGATGTCACAGTTAGGCGGTGACATCGAGAACCAGCTCGCGTGGACTTAAGAAGGAAGGGGGAAGCAGGAATTAGAAAGAATAATTCCTCAGAGCACTCGCCGTGATACAGTCGATAGAAAGCGCTCAGTGCTGCTATCTCACGACGCAATTGTAAAGGTTCAAGGGTGTATGTGACCTTTACGTCGCCAATAATGCGTACGGCACGTCGCTGCAACCGGTCCAAGGCCTCAAGTAGGTACATAGCGGAGCCATCCCAAAGGAGCGAGCAATATTCCACGCAAGACCGTACCTGTGTTTTGTACAGCAGGCACAGTTGTTGTGGCGTGAAAAAGCGCCGCACCTTGTTTAGAACTCCGAATTTCCGTGAAGCTGTTTTTATAACAGCCTCGATGTAATCCCTTGGACTAAGGTCGCAGCGAACGTCAATCTCCAGCATGGCGATTTTGCTTTGCATCACCAGCGGAGTACCACAGAGGGAGGGAAGAGGGGAAAATCTTGACTTTTTCGCCGTGAGAGCGCATATCTGTGTTTTCTTGGCATTAAACTCAACAAGATTATCAGAGCCCCATTTGGCGATGAGCTCTAACGTCCTATCGAGTTCAATGACAAGATCCTTCCGCCTCTCCTCAATTTCCGCTCGCCTAGCCACTGCGCGTCCGTGGTATCCACATTTGCACTGTACTATCGTCTGCATAGCAATGTATGTTCCCAAGAGAGAGCATATCATTGATATGCAAAAGAAAGAGTGTGGGAGATAGCAAAGATCCCTGGGGGACCCCAGCATTCACTACATAGAATTGTGAAGCGCAACCATCAACTAAAACACGAAGGCTACGCTTGTGTAGGAAGCTGGCAATCCAGGTGCATAGCTGAGAGACCATTCATTATTCATTATTTCAGAGTCACCGAATATTAATAAAATATTTAATGTAAACATCTTAAGTGCAAAAGCTGTATTGAGTAAATTAAGGACTGGGCTAAGACCTCCTCTCGTTTTTGAGAAGTGGCCTTACTCCACCATGCTGCTCCAATGGAGGTTGGTGAATACACGTGGATTCAATGGGGATCTCATCCACTACGTGCAGGTTTAACGTGCAGGTTTGAACTCAGAATCATCGACTAAGACTCACTTTTAATCACTGGGCCATCACGGCTCTTAAAAAAGCTGTAGGCTTTGATGATAAAATATTTACCTCCACGTCGAATGATCAGACGGTGGTCGTGAATTATAATATAGATCTAGCGGAGTTGAGTCAGGCGACAATGCTCCAAGCTGCATACGGCTTCGCTCTTCTCTGCCATCACCAACAGGTCGCACAGAACTGCCAGGACCTCCCGTTGAACGCAGAGTACCATGTCTAAAGGATAAGATAATTAAATAATAACTATTTATAGACAATTTTACATAGTAACAGTTTACATAGTTTGAATGAAAAGGATTTATTTTTTTGGAATATTTTAATCGCATCACCATTCTATTTACTCATTCGATTTATAATAGTTAATTTCAGAATATAATTTACTGTGAATAGAGTCCGTCGACCCTGTCTCGATCTCTGTCATCATCGTCCCGGCAGTCGCGTTTCAACACCACCACTGGTGGTGGTTTGTGCTCAGGGCGCGGTAACGATGGTGATCCAGGACCTGATTTTCCTGGCAATAAAATATTAAATTTAAACTTTACTTGTCATTAAATAACTTTTTTACTGCATTCGTAGATTTTACATTTAATTTCTCTTAATGGTCGTATAATTATTTTAGTTTGAGCTTGTTAATTTTAAAGAAATAATATTTTAAAATTAAATTTTATACCATACCTTTTCTCTGTCTGGTGCATAGCAACAAACGTCGTGGTATTGACATAATAATCACTACATCGTCAAGTGACATTCGCCTGACATCAACTAAGTTGACGGCCAGGATCTCATCCCCAACCTTCAGGCACCCGCTATTGTAAACTGCCGATTCCAAAGCTATTCTGGATATAAATACTCCATCTGTCCTTGCACCGCCATCTCCTTCTCTAATGTAAAGACCCAAGGTTTGACCAGGGCGCTTGACGATTTCCACTAGTTGAACTATGTGGCGTGCGTCCTGCAACGAAGTCGTGTTTGCAAAAATTCTAAAGTGTAGATTATATAGATAATATTAATTTAGCATCAGTCCGTACAATTTTGCCAAATTCCTCAATTCATCTGTATATATAATTGTAATACCTTATCTCATTATTCTTAAAAATGTTTTGATTTCTTTCAATAGTGTGTATGGAAAAAATCACCTTTTACAACCACCATTAAAACTTACGTAAGTATATTTCGTTTATTTACTTCCTTTTTAGTTAGAAAATTGGAAGTCAGTATAAAGTGACTGTGAGTTTTTAAACTCTATATTAATCAAATTAGCTTCACAATCATTCTATTTGGTGACAAAATTTTCTGAAGTATAAATACACTTTCTAAACGAACCAGTTCATCGGTAGAAGATTCAATTTAAATGGTATCGTTGACATGAGTGACTAATTTAAGGTTTCGTGGTGGAGTGATTTGACCGTTTGTTCGAAGCATTCTCCGTTTGGCAATGCAAAGTCACAAATAGACGCAATAGTCGAATCAACCACAGAATGCGGCAGGACTCCCACAATGCATAGCAAGGGACAAGAACTGAGAGTGCACATCCCAACAATGCTAGTCTAGATTGCGTTCGCATTCCCACCGATCTAGGCCAGGAACAATAGGGCTGTCTGGAGTGAGCTCTTCAACGTTCTGCTCGGTTACGAGCTGAGTATTCAGGTCAATGGAACAGGCAAAATTACCTGTTTTAAAACGAAATTAAATGGTAATCCAGAATATGTAAATATCGATGAATAATTTACCCTACAAGGGATATTGACTTGACGTGACTGTGACGTGTGGAAAACGCTACCTTTGGAAGTTAAGTTGGAGCTACCTTTGGAAATAATACCATACATTATATTATCTTACTTTAATTTTAAAGTGATAATCAAATATATTTTAAATTATGATATTACAATTGACAAGTGCTTTTCGATAATTTACGAATGTTATATGCACATACTTGCAGAGAAAAGAACTTCTTAGCGGCTTCTATATTATTTCTGCCAACTTGTCTCAATTCAAGAATCCGTACTATCATCTCACCGCGTCGCTCCACTGCCTGTAAAATATTAAATAACATTAATAGAAACTCAAGCCATGAGATGTAGAAAACAAATTGTAGATACAAGTTTATTCAATAAATTTCATATAACTTGCTACGTGAGCAAGATACGCAACTGTGGAGGATAAACGGGTGGGAAAATCAATGCGAAAGAGAAATTCTAATCTTGGGAAGTCTGAGCCATCGTTTAAGGAGCAAACATACATAATATATGTGATATAAATACCTCGAGCGCCGCGGCCGTAGTGGCGTCGTGATCATTTTCAACCATTTCAATTTGCCTGAATATTTCATTGCTGACACCCGATACCTTAAATAGTTCAATGAATTATAGAATTATGTTTGTTACCTCAGAACTCCGTCACAAAAACTGATATTAGTGAAAAAATAGGGGTGAAATTTTCATTAATTACAAATTAAACATTTGTACTCAGAAAGTATGATTTAGTGAAGAAATTTATTTTTTTGTTTACTTGTACACCACACTCATAGTAATACAAAATTACACATTATTTAATAAAACAGTCTTTTCGCTTAATCTCGAATTTAAAGGTTTTTAATATTCATATATAATGATATTACAAACACATATTGCAATTATATAATTTACTTACATAACTAAAGAAAACAAATAAATTTTATTAAAAACTTGCTTGTGGCATATCTATAGGCATTACCCGTCATCTCAACCGATTAGAATATATTAGATCCCATGGCTGAATTATTTTTACCTTAAACAATTTCTATAATTATGTATAGAGAAGACAACTTAAAAGCAAGATTCATTAATTTAGAACGTTTTTAAATAAATAAAAACATGATTGCAAAAGTATTCAAACCTTCCTGAAGTCCGGCTGCAGCACGCAGGGCGGCGCATGATTGGCGCGCGAGGGCTGCGGCGGGCCGGGCGGCGCGCGGCCCGGCGAAGCCGTCAGGTCCGGCGCCGCGCGGCCATTCTCCTATTAGTGACCATAGTTTATTATTATTATTATTATTATTATTATTATTGACACTTTATTGCACCCAAACTTAAAACTAAAAATTACAATTTTTAAACAAAAAAAAAAAAAAGTTGCATGAGGTGCAACAGGCGGCCTTATCGCTAAGCAGCGATCTCTTCCAGGCAACCTTTGGGCAGAGGATCATAATATTTATAAATGGGAAGGGTACAAGCCAGTTTACCTATATACTACATACACTACTACATACATAATACATACATACATATATATACTACACTACTATTATATATAATATAAATATACATATATATATATATACTATAATAAATACATACATAAATAAATACATAATATATATAATAAAAATAGGAGATATAACAAAACAAAAAAATTAACAACGACAACGACTGCTTAGTATTAATAATGCGACAAGTAAAAGTCCTTAACCATACTTTTAAAAACGGCCAATGACTGTGCGCGCCTTGTAGCTAAGGATAATGAATTCCAAAGTCGAGAAGCTTTTGAGTTAATATAATTATAGCCAATGTGCTGTTATCGCTTAAAAAATCCTTGTTCAAAACTACAGTAGCTAATAGATGAAAAGTATTTTTGCATGATTTGAATAGTGTTTTTCAATTTCACCTTATGTTGCTGCAAAGGATAAAACAAAATACAATACAGAAAACAGAAACAGAAATATAAAAGAGACAATTTAGACAAAACAAAGCTGGCCACTAAAAGCAACCGTCGAAACAAAAAATCAGACGCGTTCACGACATACGGAAAGCGTTTGTGATTTTTGTTTTATTTTTTCCATATGCAAAATTAAAATACCACATGTAATATTTATATTCAACAATTATAAGATCCTTCATTAATATTTTAATTGCTAACGGCGGAAACGCGCTCAGGTCGACAGCACACTTCATTAATTTAGTTTCATTTATTTCTCTTTATTCTAGTTCACTATTCGTTGCGAGATGCATGTAAATGGAAAACACAATGAACGCATGAAAGGATCGTTTTCCAGAACCGTAATCCGAAACTAGGTTAAAGTTCAGAGAATAATTTCCGTGAGTTTTTCTTTTTCATAACCTTTTCGTATCTTATCATGTCAAATAATACGCTATCTGCCGTCTACAAAATTTTTCTAGAAGAAATATAAGTATTATAAACGTAATATTAAAATGAATGTTGAGTATATTAATAAATATATTCATTACAATATAAGGACCAAATCAGTGAAAGAGGAACAATATTAAATCGATTCTTTCATAAACAAATTATATACAAATCAATGCTCAATAAACTAGACATTCATTATTAACGTAAAACAATTTTATATATTCCCCACCCGTTAAGATCGTGTATCTGTGGAACATTATTCGGCGGTCGATCGAGGGAGGCGGGCGGTCCCTGACCTACTTCTCTCTCGTACGCACGAGGTCACTGTACTGCAGCTGCAAGATCCCGAATGCCGCAGAGGTGACTGGACGATCTCGAGCCACCGAGTGCTTTTATCTACCAACGCTCTACTTTCGTTAACTTATTGTTAAAATACTTAAATACACAAATATAGTTTTAAAAAAAACTTAAAAGGCGAATGAATTAATAATGCATATCCAAATTAATGAAACACTTAATAAAGAAAATAACAATTGAATGTTATTTACGCAAATTAAAAGGTGTTCAGAATTAAATTATTGCAAAAATAATTTTCGCATTATTTTATTATATATATATATATATATATATATATATATATATATATATATATATATATATATATATATATATATATAATCATCATATACAATCATTTAAAATGCATTAAAATCAACTTTAAAATACCGACAATAACGTCATAACGCTACAACGATTATGTAAATTTGTGTTTAGCGTCATGATAAAGTATGCCTTCACATACATATTGCCCATATGTTTATTATAATAATTGATACAATTCGAAATTCGTTCTTATTTCAAATTACAATACAAAAATAGAATACATGCTTTGTAATTACCATCATAATAACATGATTGAAACGATGTTATTTTAAATGATTTTTAAACCAGATAGTAATTTATATATCTGGAAACATATTTGGTGTGTTCTATTTTTTTAAATCTATTTCACTTAAATTATATTTATTAAACTGTATTATTTTAGTTTTAAGGTAATGTAGATATGTGACATCATCAGAGGACACATCTCAACAGTTAATTGCGGATTTAAGTCTGGGCTGTTTGTTTTTATCTCAATATTCGTATGCTTAATTTCGTGCTCGGCGTCGAAGAAAACATTGTGAAGAATCCAGATGAAAATCTACCAAATATTTTCGACATTTGAGCAGCGTGAAATTAGTTCCAAATCGCCTTCTCAAAAAGCAGAGGAGACCTTAACCCAGCAGTGGGACACTAACAAACTATAATGAAATGTTATCTATTTTTTAAAAGATTACTTAGATACACGAATACATTCGTTAAGTAAATAATTCTTATTAAGTTATTTATTGTGCTTAACATAAACATAGAACATTATTCATACTACAGCTAATATTAACTTGACATTTAAGTAAATTGGTATTAGTAGTATCACTTTTTATAGAAATAAATCTAGTTAGTTTCAGACGGTCTAAATAAAGCAAGTTTTAGGTCAACTTTGGACTAAATTAAACAATAAGACCAAATCTATAATGAGAAGAGTCAGACTTCTTTGCTCTTTTGCTTGCGATGACTAAAACAATTTAATATATATTAATTTTATATAAGATAAACCATACAATAAATACATACAGTAACATCAATCTAATATTTTTAATTAATTGTATTTTATTTTAAATTATCTTTAGATTGTATTCACACTAATCTTATTATCTGATATGAAATCAGTAATGTGATTCAAAGTAATAACGATTTACTTAATTTTAGTGTAGTTCTAGAATTTAAACAAAGAGACGAAAAGTTTCGCTAAAATTTAAGATTCAAGGATCATTTAACAAATCTAAATCTATCCCCTTTCTCTACGATACTTTCGTATACCACTCTAACTTTTGGACACAAAGGGATATTTCTCTGTCTATCTTTTGTAAAAATAGGTCAATGATAATTACAAAGTTATTTTTTTTAGAATTGATTCCAAATTTAATTTTCAATTATGTTGTCTAAAATTTAATCGTTCCATTAATCTTGCTTGCTCATAAAAATACGGATAAATTACTTACTACAAAACAATCTAAAGCAAACAATGGATAACAATAACGCTATAATTTTCAGACAAAATAAAAGTAAATGCAAAGTCATGCTTCATATCGGTATTGTTGATTCATTCCGTCCGAGAACAAAAAGAGGGTAACTGAAAAATGCGATTTCCGTACCATCAGACGTGACATTTTATCCACTTTCCTAACAATTACAAACATGACAGTACCACTCTTTATCTGCGTCTAGAACATTCCTAAACACTACATATTATTTCACTGTAAAATATTTTCTATTCCGACTGAATAAGATCCATGTTAGACTGAGTAATAATAATTAATATCTAGATGAGATCCACGTAATGAACAGTACAATGGCTAGGGTGAAGAATAATAAGCTGTCAAGCACTATACGATATTACCATTTTATTCGATTTAACTCTATTATTTTAAATTTGTATGGTTTTAATTGATTTAAATAAATAATACGAGTGATTTATAAATTCGTTGTCACATTTTTATTAGAAATGAAAAAAAAAGGAATTTAAATGCTCTTAAAAGTGCATGCTTCCAATTATTTGCAAACAGATAATTGTTTCAAAATGACAAACTTTATCCATTTATAAGTAAGTGCATGCTATTGCGGTATTCAGGCTATACGACGTTAAGGTTATAATTCAAATACAATTGTTCAAGCTATCGTTTATTAGTATGATTTATGTACAGTCAAATATAGCAACGCTACTTGCAGGCCTTCAAAGAAATATATGTCATTATATACCACCCCTATAAATTGTTAACTGTAAATGATTTATAAGGAATAGTAATTATTAACTTTTCAGCTATTAAGAAAAAAACTAAATATCACGTTTGTAATTAGAATTGTTTGTTTTTAAATCTCAGTATCAGCTTAACATTGAAAAAGTGCTGCGAGAACAGTCATAATTCATATTGGAGTATAAAATCGGTAAAAGAAGTTAACAAGACGTTCAAATTAAAAATACAAGAGACAATCCAAGACAGGGCTGTTAAAAAGACGCTCAGAGCTCAAATCGATGAGCGGCGTACGCCTGATCGATACGCCGTACTACTTGCCTGAATGGATTGCGCGCGCCGCCCGGCTTACGTAATGCGCAGCCAGCACCTGTTGCATTACTACCACCCAGTTATAACCCTGCTATACTAAAAAACCCCGCCCATCCACTACTACGTTTATTTAACACTCGCTCCGAATTTAGGCGGGTAACCAGTGTCAATGCACCGCGGCAACCTTCGGCGCTGCACTCAAGGGTGCATAGTAGTGGCTAGTGGAGGCATGATAATGATCTTCGTTACTGGTATTGAAAGGCTATAATGATTCATTTTTAATGATTTATACCATAATATCAGTGTATTTTTAATAACATACTACTATAACAATACTGTAATTACTATTATACGAAATTTACATTGATTTTATTTTATTAAGAAGTCATTTTACCATTCTCATATTAGATTCATGCTTTTATTTAAAATATATTATTTTGTAAATTATAAATATCATCTAATATAATCTTGTTTTTAATAATGAATAAAAAAATTAAATACATATTATTACATTATATATAAAAATATATATTTTATATATTATAATAAAACAGCATAATATTTGAAGCCACATAAATATTACTAAAAATCAGAATTGCGATTCAACAGGAAAATAATGCTAACATTATTGCCACTATTCCACACGCCATGATTTGTAAAGTATATGTTTTTTAAATATAAATTTTACTTAAATACTAAACTAACGTAGCAAATGTACATACATTGTCTATTTCAAGGGCATTAAACACGCCGTTGTCATGTATTGTGAGCCAGTAATTACACATACCTCAAATATCGTTAATAACGAAATAACATGACATGACAACACAACAACACAACACAATGACAAATTTTCAATAGTTTAGTTACTTGGCTATTTATTTATTAATAGAGATACATATACATTAGGTATACATAAAATGAGTATTTGAAAAAAATAGTAATCACAGTTATGCTTATGTAATTAAAATAATTTATTTCTTATTTTTAACCAACTTCAATATTAAACTATAAAATGACACGAGAGTGCAATACTGCCAACATGCCAGTGCCGTGCTATTACTGGGAAAAACTCGAACCGGAACTTCAAAATCGCCTGTCGAACAGCTACTAGATTCGTAGTAGTTAATTAAATTAAAAACATCATTATACAAACCAGTGTATAACCGTAACAGCCTGTGAATGTCCCACTGCTGGGCTAAAGGCCTCCTCTCCTCTTTTTGAGGAGAAGGTTTGGAGCTTATTCCACCACGCTGCTCCAATGCGGGTTGGTAGAATTCACATGTGGCAGAATTTCAGTGAAATTAGACACATGCAGGTTTCCTCACGATGTTTTCCTTCACCGTAAAGCACGAGATGAATTATAATCACAAATTAAGCACATGAAAATTCAGTGGTGCTTGCCCGGGTTTGAACCCACGATCATCGGTTAAGATTCACGCGTTCTTACCACAGGGCCAACTCGGCTTTTTTCGGCCAACCAGTGTATATCATTTTTTATTTAACTCAATGAAATGCTTTAAAGAATATTAGCCATATCTATGTTTATATATAAAAGAATAATTGAATGACATAACAACGCACAGCCCAAACTGCTAGAGCTAGTAACATAAAAATTTGTTCATTCCTTTTACAGAGTGGATTAGCGCTGAGGAATAAGGAATTTCAAAAGGTTAAATTTTAATGTAAATCTAAAAGTATTAAAGGAGGTGAAAGTTTGTATAAAAACCTTTTATTTAAAAAAAAGTGCTATGGAAATTGTTATTCCGCAATTCCGAATTATGATGCAAGCGAAGCCGCGCGTAAACCGCTAGTTAAATATAAACTCGTTTGCTCCAAAAAGTGACGCAACGCTGCGAAGAAATTCTCTTAAGACGTCTCAGGTCTTTCAATGGTCTTTACTCGGGTACTTGTGTGTTTTGCACAGTTGTATAGCGTGTGTATGAAATTATACGAGGGGGAACGAAGCCTCGTCAAGGCTACACCGTCTAGACGTGCGGCTGTAAGTCATTATTACTACATCTGCTGCATACAGTTTATATTGACGACGAAATTGAAAATGGTAACGACAAATAGATAAGTGAGCTACAATTGCCCTCTCCCACGGATATTGTTTCGATCTTCGCTTTGAATATGTCTTGTTTACGATCATGTCATGCACAAAGCGACCTTTGATTCGAAGTTTCAGAAATTTCGTGTAATGAAAATTGTTATTGTCTGTATGTTATAATCCTTCAAGATTAAGGTAAAATATCTTGAGACAAATGTTCTTAATTTTTTACAAGTTTTTATTTTACTGCAGTCTGTATGGGTCCAATTATCAATTCAATTTTAAACCAGTTCCACTAAATCGATTAAGCTGATATTTTTTATCTGGTTTCTGTGCTGGTGACAATACAATTTATTTATCCATTTTATTCGTATATGGATTATTTTTTATCTTTAAAAATAATGAGTAGATGTCACGGAATAAAACATGCATTTGTATATAGCTTAAATTTATATGTTATACTTTATCGGTTATACAAATAAATCTTTGTTTAGAAGAAAATTTGCTAAACAGCTAACACCGTTTATAAGGAAGGCTGTTAATAATAAATATTAATATTCCTATAACTCTCTCTACGATATCCAAATTATGAATTTTCATCAACTTTGATCAATAACCAATATACAAACATCGGGTCATTTTAATATTAACGATAACATAGCTGTCGTGTTCCACTTTTACTGAATAATTTGAAAAGATCATATATTCAATATAGGAGTGAACTGATAAAAAAATGAATAGAAATTCCTTGACATAATAAACAAGGTTCCAGCCGTCTAGACAGGCGCCGGCACTAACCATTAGAAGGCATCTGACACGCTGACGTACTGGATTGTCCTTCAATAAGGAACCTTTGAAGCGTATTATTTGGGTGACTTTTTACCCTTTTTTGTATTCGTATACTCACTTATTATATTTATTGGCTACTGTAAAACTATCTATCTTCTTTACGTTCTTTATTTACTGTCATCTCATAAACTGCTTTTATAACATTGTTTGTGACATAGATTCTACTGACATAAATCGTAGAGGACTTCGCCCGTCGTGCTATGGATACTTTAAGGCTATTTTCACACATTAATGAATTATTGTCCTCCTTTTCATTGAATAACATAAAAATCCGTATAGGTTTTTTAAAATCGTTTTGTAATAATTGTCTTTTGTATTTCGTCAATTTTAAGATTATAAATTGTTATCCTATGTGATCTTATTTTAGTACTAACTTATAACTGTACAACCATTTCTGTAACGATGTTGATATGTTATGTATATTTAAATAGACATTCTTAATAAGATTCTATGAACTGAAATAATATTATATTCACGATTGCGTGAACACATCAAATTTCCGTAGTAACCTGGCATCTTATGGCATGTTACGCTTTTCAAAGTAATTCGAGTGTAATGCTTACAAGGAGGCATGTTAGTTTTGGTAATACTAACATTAATATTAGGTCAATGTCAAGGTAAAACGTTACTTTCGGTAAACATATAGGTAGATTGAAAATTGTTGTATGGAAAATTCGTGAAAATAGTTTGTTTTGTTTTACATTACTATAATCGAAATTTTTATTTGAATTTTTATTTACGAATAGTACATGCCCCGTCGATGTAGTGACTAGATAAGGCCGTAGAACACGAGGGTGTGGGTTTATATCTGGCTACAATTCACTAAACAAGAAGCTATTGGGCTTTTCTGTCGATAAATTATCAGGAAAGCCTCGACTAAGAAAATTGGAAATGTTACATTTCCATGACTCGGAAAACTCATAAATCTTTTCGTCCTGCGCCTGATGGCTCTTTGTTCGATTTGTGTCGAATTTCCGTCCCATATGATTATGTAAGCGGAAGAGAATGCACTTGTATTTACGCACAAAATTGTGCGCAATAATATCTCCTGCGTAGGTGGCTAATCTTAGACATTAGCTGCCGTATCAGTACGCATAAAAATACTACAATTAAAAGTATCCATTGTATCACGATAATTGCTTGTTTTTTTAATTCCTATGCTAGAATCGATTTTTAAGATTATTACAGAGAGTATATAAGTTTTCTACTTATAACAAAATTACTCTTCCGAACAAAATCGAAACTGAACTACGCTTTTAAATCCGTTAAAGTTCAAGTTGCAATTCGTATCAAAATTCAGATCAGGCTACCTGTAACTTTGATTTTATATAACATTTGTAGTTGAACAAACATTTTTTTTTTCGTATAGATATAGGACAGACTGGTAAGTGATCTACTTACTATCCACAAAGAGATCGGCACTAAGAAATATTAACCATCCTTCATATCATTAATGGGCTATTGAACATGGAACCTATGATGTCTTATCCTCAGTACCTGTGGTACAACAACAATGTATGTATGTAAATATTGCTGTTTGGCTGTAAATGTGACGAGTGGATAGAACATATCCAGACGGGCTTTCACAAAGCTGTACCAATAAGTTAAGTTTTAAAATTAGTCTACTTTAACATAAAATTGTAGGCAAACGTAAATATCTCATACACAAAAAATTAATGAGGGGATAAAGATGCTAAATACTCTAGTATCCTGTTTTCTGACCGGATATTCTATTAATCAGAAAGCTTAAGTCAGATGCAGTGAATAAATATGTTTGAAACGCTTGATTTAATTATGGTTAGATCCAATCTGTTTTATATTTTAGTATGCAGACGAGTCTCAAACCATTTTCTGACACTGACAATGTCAAAAAAATAAGTCTTGGTGCTAGGACTTTGTACAAGCCCTTCTGGGTAAGTAGCACATATTTATCACATATTTTACCGCCAAACAGTTATATTTATAATACTTAATATCGTTGCTTGTTGGTTTGAAGAGTGACGAAGCCAGTATAACTGCAAGCACAAGAAACATAAAATCTGAGTTCCCAAAGTTGGAGAAGCATCGGCGACGTAAAGACTGGTTAATTTTTCTTCTATATCACCGCCTATGGTCATATGGTGACAATTTACCATCATGTGGCACATTTGTCAGTCTGCTTACCAATTATCAATGATATACATATTCTATATAAACTGTGTTTCATAATAGCACAATAATTAAACACGTATACTTATAATGATATTTAAAAAATTGGCATAATTAAGCGTTTTAAATTAAATCTTAACGATTTTCCCACCACTGTGAAGGATCATCAAATTCATACAAAAACATAAATGCTATACGTAAGTAAACATACTTTATGCGCGGGTATATATTTAAATATGTTCACTTTTTCTCAATACAGAACTCCTTTTTTGAATTTGTGTAATAAAAGCATTACATTAAATCATAATAAATCAAATATTACACATTATTTTATTGTTTCACTGAAAAATAATAAACATTTTAACAACAGTTTTATTGTTTGACATGCAAAAGGAATTGCGCATTTTAGCATTTATGACGTGATTAATTTTAAGCCAAGTTATGAGTTTAGAGCTGACATAAACTATTATGGCATGAAACGGCAAGGTACGGTGCTGGCTGCCGGCGCGTAGCCTGGGTTGTTTTCTAAAGAGGAAAAGGTAATGTAGGTTACATTAGAGTTGAGATAAGCATTCGCTTTACCTACTCATTAGAGAGAACGCTTTGCAATGCTGTGAGAACTTTTTGTTTTGCATTTGAAAATAAAAATGAACGAGATTCTTCTATTTTATGCAAAACTAGCTAATGATAAGCGGTGCAAAGACTCTTTAATTTTGTAAGCCATTATCCGATATGACTCGCCTGTTACCTAATGTATTATAGATAGCTGGCGAGTTGATGGTACTATGCTTCACCTTGAAGTGTAAATAACAAGTATACAGAGTTTCAACTCATCTGGATGCGTGAAAGCCTAGAATATAACGTAAGCCTGTATTATTTTTTATATAAGATAAGATGAACACCTTTTCGATTTATGTTTACATATAAATACCTTTTCCTCAAAAAGGGAGATGTGGCCTTTAGCCCAGCAACGGGACATTAACAGGCTGTTACGGACGTATTACGGATAATTACCTAGTGTTTAGTGGTGCTTTCTATTTTTAATATATAAATATTATTATAATACTACCCCCATTCGTAACATGTCACTAATGTTTAACCTATGTCGACTTATTTCTTCCGTTTTTCTAATAATAAAATTGTGGAGTATATACAATTCATGATGATTATAATTTTGATTAACGCTATTTTCTACTCGGAAGTTTTTATTTCCAGGAAGCCTTAAAATCTATGCATTAGAACTATTGACTATACAAGTTTTATGGCCTTATGAAAACAACTTCTTCAATGATATGGATATTGTGCCTGTTGTCCATAATCTCTTCTGTAGTCGACAATTTGTGCACTATTCGATAAAAAGTGCCCAAAAAATTGTCTTTTCTGTCACACCGATGACAATATACGAAAGTTTTACGTTTGACCTTTTACCTAAATATACAGTAGGGTAGTATATAGCTAGGAAAAAATATACCGTTTATTTTTTTAAATTATAATAACTAATATAAAAATCTATTTAGAATAGTAAAAATCTATTTAGTATACGAATCGAAAATTTCGACCTTGTCTCGCGCTTGAGTTGCTTTGCCATATTATTACGCTGTGTATTGGAGAAACTGCATCGCTGAAGCTTCTAATACGATGTATATGCATCGTATCGTATTCGATCAATATCTGATCCCTAACATACGCGATAGGGTAAAGATACAATTCCAGATGCAAAACCAATTTTGAGTAGATTTCTAAATTTAATAATATATAATAATTAAAGCCGAGATGGCCCAGTGGTAAGAACGCGTGAATCTTAACCGATGATCGTGGGTCAAACCCGGGCAAGCACCACTGAATTTTCATGTGCTTAATTTGTGATTATGATTTATCTCGTGCTTCACGGTGAGGGAAAACATCGTGAAGAAACCTGCATGTGTCTAATTTCACTGAAATTCTGCCACATGTGTATTCCACCAACCCGCACTGAAGTAGCGTGGTGGAATAAGCTACAGACCTTCTCCTCAAAAAAAGGGAGAGGAAGCCTTTAGCCTAGCAGTGGGACATTCACAGGCTGTTACTTTATAATATTAATGAAAACATAAAGTAGACAATACAACTGTTATTCTTTTAGCGACTAGAGCAGCTCTTTTAAAGAAAATTAAATTTTTATTTGTTTTAATTATCGAATTTTATATTGCATGGAATGAAATTTTGGGGTTAATATCCAGTAAAATATTTCTCAACATACTCCTAAACATATGTATGCACATCAAAATATTTATCTTTTTTTTAAAAAATACAAAATTACCATTGCAACGGTTTTCAAAATTGTCATAATTTGGCTTTCGAAAATTGATCACATTTACAAAAACTGTGTACATTTTATTCTATAACGTGGATGCTTTTTTGTACAGAACTGTACATTACATTTTATAAAATATTTTAATTCAAAAGTGTTCAAAGACCTACATCACAATTAAAAAAACATTAAAATATTTATATTGTCAACATTCTACGAACTTACAATTTAAAACTAATAACCTTACTTTCTGGGAATACCATATTTATTACACATCTAAAACAGTGTGAGTCAGCGAACCGCAATCGCAATTTCGCATTGTTTCTAGTTAAGAGACGAGGCAACCCTTCATGCAGGTTTAATTGAAAAATAATTTTCAAATTATAATTAAAATGTAGTGAACTAGGCATCACTTTGTGACGATTTTTACCATGATAGCCTTAAATATCATAACGATACTACTCGTTTGTTGTGTATTTTTTCGGTTTTACACAAAAACACACGAATATAGTCGACATGGATTTTGAGTTTACGTTTTGTATAATGTTTGAATACTGAATATTTCACGAAGTAGAAATTATATCCGTATAGTCAGAGGCTAACTCACATATTTACAATTTGTAGAAATTGTAACAGAACAAAACCTTTAACCTTAACAGAGTAATAATCCTAATACATAATTTTCTATAATTTACAGTGCCTCGAACCCTTACCCGGATTGATTTCAGTTCAGTTTTAGATGTACAATAAATTGAGTAAAGAATACCTTCAATGTAGTTGATTCATATCCAGAAAGCACATAGCGTCGTCCGTATTATATAAAAATATTCATATTTACTCATGGTACTGAATGGTACGCTTACGTTTAGTTCATGTTTCCTTTCAGGTCTAATGTAACGACAATTGTAGCTTGAGCTTTCTTTATCCAAAATCAAATCTCTATTCGTCGAAAATTTCAAGCTAAAATTAATCTTATTGCGATATGAATGGTCCTAAGTCGCGTGATTTCAATTAATGTGTTTTTACTACTGGTTGTATGTTGTAAAATACATAAGAAAAAGCTACAAATTAGAGTACTATAGTTAATTATTCGTGATTAATGAATCATATTTCCGGCAATAAATATATAGAACGTAATAAATATACTTAACAGGATCATTCATAAAAACTTAAGATAACTCCAAGGTAGAGGATCTACTTAGTAGTTTTGATTCCGAATACAATAATATAAACATAGATATTAAACTATATTGAGGCTTAGAACGTCTTTAGTTATCTTTTTTTTAATAAAGCGTAATTTAAAAAATAAATTTAAACAAATTACATATATTATCCCGATGAAGAACGTTACATGTCTTACAAGTTACAAACTTAAGTCATATCGCATTTAAGGCGGTCGCCAAAAAGCACTTTGGGTGCGTCACGTGACCGCCATTAACAACTTCATACATTAATATTAGACTTAAGGTATTTCCTACAGGAAACGAGAAGGCCACTACCTTTAAAGAGTTTTTGAAACGATTCAAAATGCTTTCATTAAATGAAATTATAAAATCGAACACATGATTCAGCAGATATATACAAATTTAACAATATTAGAAGCTAGTTTAGAAGTAATAATTAATAATGATTTATTTAATTTCTTAATAATATTTCAAAATGAAAGGCGTACAACGTTTAACTTTTCTCGTGTATTGCCGACTTGTACGCATTTTTGTTTTATTTTTCTAATTTCTCAAATGAGTTAATTATAGCAAGTATTAATATCTTATATCTAAATTTTTATTTTATATAGCATAAGATTTTCTGTGATCTAATATTAGACCCTATCTCTAGATCTAATATTAGATTTTCTGTGATCTAATATTAACTACCCGTCCGATATGAAAAAATATTTTTAAATTAGATAGTTCATTTATTGAAGTATATAAATACTTATGAGCTACGATAAACCATTTAGTATCAATAACCGTCTACTAACAATGCAAATTGTATCAAATAGGTATGTATCATCAAAAATTAAAACAAAACGAAAAACAATATTTAATTATTTTTTAATAAATTTTCATTACATTTCGCGGTTAAAGAACGAACGTATTATGTTTCTGACACAAGCTCGAAAACGTTTTCAAACGAGAGTAATTTTTCAGTGTACAATAAATTTCGTTGCCAATTTTATCTAGGCAATTAATTTAAAATTTAATTAAAAAAAGCATTAACAAATAATATAAATAAGGTACTCAAGACAAGATTATATATGTATATATGTATATGATTAAAAATGGTAGTGTTTGGTATTTTCGAGCAGAATATAAATTATATTTTTTTAAAGTATGTTATTGCATTGGTGGAATAAAGTAGCTACTGAGCTTCTTGCCGGCTTTTATATTATATAAACAATTAAAATGGGCATGTCTACTATGTACTGGTTGTAGCATACTTGAATAAAGTATATTTTCGCGGTTTCTACCCCTATGAGAAGGGGTAGGACAAGCTTTAGAAAAGGCTTATCTAACGCTGAGATGTTTTTTTTAAACCGGACTTTGGAGCTCCTTAGATCATTGCGGTCAAATAAACAAACACTTCAATTTATCGAACGCAAAAATAATTATTGAAATCATTCTTGAGATTAACGCATTCAATCATACAAACTGTCCATACATGTATATGATTAAGACATTAAGATATTATATTATTGGCTTTACATATAAATGTTGCTTAAGGTGGTGATTGCTCAAAAAAAAGCGATGTCTTCGTCTTTCGAATGTCAAATCAATAATGACAGAAAGAGATAAATCAGCGTTTAACTATACACCCGCTAAACTACTTTTATAAGTCCCTAAAAGCTTTGTGCGTGATGTTCTGTAAGCATTCCGAAGTGAAATCTTTATTTCTAACTGCGATGAAAATTTTCTAACTCTCCGATCTCCTAATAACTTCCTGTCAATCTCTGACATCCTCTCGGAAAATGGTTGTTCAAATAGATTTGCGATGCAAAATCAACTTAATTGTGTAGTAAATAAAGTACCATTTGCGATGTAGACTGTCGTAGCTCATTAGGGCCGCCTACAGCGTCGGTTCGAGACGTCAGTCCCGCCTACTTAAAGTTTCCTTGCCTTAATGAAAATCGCTGGTCCACGTCCAAAACACTTTTAATCGATTTTAAATTGACACTGTGGAAAATATTTAAGCGTCACATGACTAATAAACTGCATCACCACAAAAAGAAAACTGTACACTAAGAACGTTGACAGAAGTTTGTGACAAAAGTTTATGTATAGTATATATTACCTTGTTGCCACCAAAATTTGATAATTTATTATTTTTAGTGATTCTTCATTCAAAATTCTTCATTTTAAATAGTTTCCAATAAAAGTTGCTAATTACTTCAATGATTAGCACATAGCAGTAGGAATACCATCGACTATTTTTATATTACAATATTTAAGAAGTTTTTTGCCAGTTGCCAATCATAAAATACATTGGCACTATAAGAGCCATAAACAATTTGAAACATCATTATCTCTTTTACAACTTTTAAAATTATACTGGCTTACCCGACCTATAATATTCAATTTAAGCAAGCTATTTTATTGATGCTTTTAATTGTATATTTATGTATATACTAGTAAGGTATATAATTTAAAACATAAGTTTATGATTTTATTATCCTATGCAAAGAATGATTTGGAATTTATATGTTACTGCTTCGAATTCAAACTTAAGATCATTCAATTTCAGTACTAGCATTGATATACAATACGCAGTTTCTTATCCTAGTTTAATAATTCGTTATCTATAATTGAAATAATAAATCACGCTGGCGTAGGCCGCCATTAAATTACTACGTAATTGCAGGATAAACGAAACGCTGACATTTAGCGCTGTCATCTTCATTATAAACTCTTGGTATCCTTAGAAAATTGACCTCGAAGCGCGTACTCTTATATAAATTTTATCGATCATAATTTTTCTTAATTTTGGTATGACAAGTAAAGATGAATATAAGATATGTATTTTCGATTTTACAGACAAGCAATAATAACAATTATAGTCTTATTATCTTTGTAAACTCTACTTAGGTACAGTCAATATTCACCGTTAAAATTTTTACCAAAACATACATAGACAATGGGACCCGCAGATAAATTCAAGTTCAAATTGAGTTATGCTATATAGAAGCATATAGCGATAGACAAAAGAAAAACTAACTCTAGTTCGGAAAAAAACTCCCGAGAAGATTCATATTAACAAGCAAGTTTTCACAAAACTTAAAATAAATAACAGCACGAATAGCTTTGCAATTGCAGTACTAATTAACGCTTGAACATCTAGTTTATTGACAATGATAATCTTTATTTCAGTTTTCACTTAAGATACAATAAATGTTTGAGATCTCCCAGTAGGAATTAAATATCCGTGTCAGGAGATCTTCCATAGTAAATACATATAATACATAATACATGCAGCTCTTAATATAATAATAAAACACGACTATTGGGAAAAAATAAGAATAAGAGTAATAATAAAAAATATATATGTGCGTTTATGTGTATAGAAGTGTGGCCTTAATATAATATTTACGTTTCAATTAATTGAAAATAATTATAATACTAATATATAGCAAACTATAATCCTTTGATACACTAAATACTTAAATTAAAAAAAACAAGTTAGTTTTATCTAAACCCGAGTGACGACAGACCGCAAAGACCACAGACAAGTTAATTAGTTCTTGCATAAAATACGAATACACTTACATAATTAAAAGAATATTCATTATTTTTTTTACATGAAAAATGACATAAATACAAACCTTATAATTTTATTCACGAGTAAAAAGTGTTAAAGAGAAAAGAGTCACGAAAAACGTTTCTGCTTGGAAACGAGATATTAAAAGATATTTCCGACTTAAGTGTTTATCTTCCGTTATGAGGGTAGAAGGAAAAACGATTGACGTCAGTTTGAATTTTTAAATACTCTTCAAAGCGATGTTTTGAGTTTTTCCATTACCAGAATTGAGATGCAAATGCATTAATAATAATCTAAAGTTGAAACGAAATTTTCAAGGATTTCATCTCGTTTACTAAATATTTATTTAGATGATCTACTATTTTTAAAACCTATCATATTTTAAGATAAAATTTTGCCTAAACTAGGTGAATTTAATTTTCTGAGATAGCTTAGTAGTTTAAATTTGAAATTTAACCTGAGATTGCGGGTTCAAACATGGCAAAAACCACAGTTTTTCTTATGTGCTTTATTTGTGTTTGTAATACATATCATGCTCAGCAGGAAAGAGTAACGTGCTACAGGATAGCACACGAGTCCTTACCAAATAGAAATCTACCTTTCGAATATCCACCAACAAGAATTATAGACGCGTTGTAGAATAAGCTTAATCAAAAAAATTAACATCAAAATAAAATCTTATTACAAATCTTTAGCGATTGTTTATAAAGTCATGCACTGAATGATCGTACGATTAAATTACATACGTAAATATTAAAGTAGAGAAAAAGTTATGAGCCTTAAATTCACAAATATAAATATACATTTGACTAAAGTCCGTAACATAGGCTATATATAATAAGTATAGATAAGTAAGATCGAAAATCAATAGTCCAATCCCATCTTCAAATCCGTTACGGAATGTTAATAACACAAAGTGACACACCCAAACGCCCAAACGCTTCATATAAGCCGAGCAGGTACAGACTACGTACACAGCGAGATAAAACAAAATGCTCATCTTAGTATGGACCCACACCCCTCTCCCGATTGCCTCCTTTTACCTTTCTCTGTGCAATGCCTAATGAGAAGCGTAGACCTAAAATTTGGCGCCAACTCGAACTGTAAAGAGCACTAGAGTGAAGAGCGAACGATTCAAAACTGGAGCACCCGAACCTTCTAAGAATGAAACTCTATCATCAAAGCGATAAAGCGCTTTTGGACATGAATATAATATATAACATTTTTAAGCGAAGCTAAGGAATAGCGGCAAAAAAAAACTATTATGCTCTTACGTTGAAATATATTATTTAAATTTTTAAGCTCCTACTAATAATTATTTAAGCCAGAAGTTTTGATATTAAAACCCATTAAGCCTTATCAATGAATCAAATCAATGACCTTTACAACATAAAAATACATACAATTCTATGCAATTATTAGGTCATTAGCATCGAATACAAACAATGTTCAAAATATTATTACTCTTTTTGGTAAAGCGAACGTTTTGATCGAACGGACGTTGTGATTGTTTTTTTTTTCTTAATGTTTTTTTTTTACTTTTAATAAATTCAATATATTATAACTTTTATTTAATCACTTTTAAGTACTGAAAATTTTGATCTGAATATGATTAGCCTTACTAATATTATTAATTTGAAAGTGAGTTTGTTCGTTTATTTGTTAGCTAGATTCAAATAGAAAAAGATATAGGATAATTAACCGATCCCCCCACAAACGGGGATAAAATCGTAGGCGGAAGCTACTATTAAATATTAATGACGGTAACACTCTCTCTTTACTCTTTTATCTACCCCAGGTGATCATAATTTTAATGATTACAAGCGTTCAGAGTTTTGTGTATATTATTAAAGTTAAATAATTATAATTTACTATATACTTTTTTAGAAGGTTGTGATCTATCTTACTCACTTTAGACGCCTGGAGCTCACAGCATTATACAATAGTTAAATGTCACAAAAAGATAGTGTCATCGTTAAACAGCTATAACTAGCGTAAGTCAATTGGAAGCCATAAATTTATCGTAAAAAAAGATTGAAGATATTCAAACTTATCATGGCCTTAATAGCAAGCAATAATAAATATATATAATAATTTGTTTTAAAATTACCAATCAATGCTCGTAGCTCGCCGCTACGGTATTTTTGTAGCTTTCTACGAAAAATTCTTAATATTTCAATAAAACTAATTTACGTTCTTACCATATTAAATTTTAATCTATTAATTGTTTATCTCATGTGATACATAGAAATGATAAACTATATAGTGATTGATTTTATGTAAATTCCCTATATATATTATATAATATTAAACTTCATATCGATGATTTCGCAATTCATATGTGATGATCGATCAATAAGATCAAAGCCTTTGGTTTTAATGTATATCATTAAAATTAACATATTACGTATACGTACGTAATATGTTTATTACTGGTACGTTTTTAATTAGTATAATAAAAAAAAGAAGATTCCCATAGTTTGATTAAGTCGAACTAGGTAAAACACAATGACAAGACAAGACAAAACAGTTATATTGCTTTAAGGGATTTTAATTTTATAGATAACGATCAATTAAAATCTAGTTGCGTGCATATACTAGTAAGTATGTACAACAAACAGCTATGGAAACTTGTAATGAGAATGGAAGTAAGTGCTCCGCGGCTCTGCGGTTTCTCTACACGTCTCGAAACTTAGACATGTAGTTTTCGTCAACTTTAACTTAACCGCTAAACATTTAATATGCGTTTATTAAGATTTATATTATTTACTTGTGTTCACATTGTTAAAACCGAGATAGCATAGTAGCATGAACACTTGTATTTAAAGCAAAAGTCGCGAGCTTAAATCTGAATAAACACGAATAAATATCAAATATTAAATGTTTACTCTATTACAATTCTACTCATGCGTGATAGTAAGAAAAAGTGTTTTCAAGCCTGAAATTCTATCTTTGCAAGCATTTTCAATTATATATTAAAATATTACATATATCGGCTGGATTGGAAGTTAAAATTAAAGTGGCCTTTCAAATAAAAATTTGGCATAATCTTCTCTTAAAATATATATTTCTAATACATTAAATCATGCATCGATGTAAGTCAAGATATTACCTTTTATATTAAGATTTTTTAACTATATTTATAATTATATATTACTAGATATAAAAACGTTAACTTTCTTTCGCAGGTTCTTTTTATATCTGTATTATTTTTTGCGAACCGACGGTAGATTTGTAACAATCAATAAAAATGTCTATTCCCATATATTTCTATATTGAACAAAGATTTCTGTCTTTAACATTTTATCCATTCATAAACAGCTAATTATATACACGGTGACACGGATCTTCTTAGCAATCATGCTTCTATTCTTTGTAAGAAATGTTTTATAAGAATATAAACCGACTAGACGTAAAAGTCATTGTTTTATTCTACTGAATAGAGATGGTAGAAAACTACGCAGTAGTTACCGCCCCGCACGATTTTATCGCTAAGCTGCATAAAATGCTACGTTCCGACATGAATAGTGAGAAAACCAGCGTTCTCTAGGCGCAAAGAACATACCACCTTAGTTCTTACTGTAACGGCAAAGCACTGACAAAATGATTGTTAAACGACCTTATATACTTAAAGCATAACTTCAACAACACTCTTGAAACTAAAAGCAGACTTACCTTAAGTTAATATCTATTCAATGATATTCATTTTAAGACTTTTTCATTAAAATATTATACGAATTTCACGAAGAAACAAGACCTTCTGACAATTTTTGTTGTAGAAGACCCTTTCATCTTTTGTATGGAACAAACAACTTTAACCTCCTTTGTTGTTTTTAGGACTATGGAATAATAAAAAAACAAGTATTATGAATATATTTTCAAATAATTCTATTGTAATTCGTTGTAAACCAAATTTATTTAAATAAGAATATTTTGTCTTGTTCATAAAAAAATCCATTCTTTTCGACATTTTCGATACTTAGTTTCATTTTATTTTATAATAATGTGAATATAAATATAATATGTACAAGTCAATGTGCTTAGTTTTGCAAAGTCAGCGAAACGTCCCCACTCACCATCTTGAACTTCTTACAAGCCTTAGGAACATGTAAATTGTCACTTAATGCACAATTTAAGGCAAACTAGGTCGCCTGTTATTTATAACCTTTTAGCATCGAGCTGTAAATATAAATTCCTTCTATACATACATATATTATTTTTTCATAATTTATATATACCAATAATCTTAAGTACAGTGTTTTCGTTATTTAAATTCCGCGAAATAGCTAAATGCTTACTACTATATCGATCTATTTAACGTCAATTTAAACGTTAAATACAGTGCACATTTAATACCCGTATCGACTTTGTTTATGATATAACCATACATAATGGCAGCACTTCACCACTAGACCTAAGTATATCTATAACATTAAACGCCGACTACGACCTTTCAGTGCACTTTATTACATTTCAAAGTGTCTATCTGAACAAAATCTTTTATATGATGTTGTCATAGAGTACATTGAATGACGTCAGACGTGGGCGAAAGCTTAATTTAATGCGCGGCGTGCGAGCTATCTGTGATTTAGAAAATCCATGGGTTCATTTTCAGTAAAGCGATTAACATGTTTTATGAATGATACTCTTTTAAACTAATTTTCACCTATACGTTGTTTGAATTTGCCTACTGCACTGCTACGTTGATTTTGTGTTTAGCTTGTATGTTTAATATCGATTCGAATGCCAGGTCGGGCCCTCAAAAGTAACTGAGTGATTCTGTCAAGTAACAGTGGAGTTAGGAAGATTCCCTTGTCCTGGAAAACAATTAAAACCGTTGATTCTGTGCCTGATCTTTCTCCGGGGACGTCAGATTGCCGTTAAAAGAGACTATTAACGGCAGGTAAATAGGTAAGATGGTATGTATGTATCTGTGTTTGCGAAAACACCAATGAAATTTCACATTTGGCCCGCGCTATGTATCGAAATTGAGTTTCCACAAAAACCATAATGATGTGCATTAGGCAATACTGTATTAATATTTTTTTATTTTTTATACATAAATATTACTTAACAAATACACAAAAAGGCTTGAGTGTTTTCTAAACATCTTACTGTATTGGATGATTTTACACTTTATTTTTTTAACTAGATTGTGTGTATTTGTTTAAATAATAAATATTTACACTGTGCTTCAAAAGGTTCAAACAAATGAAAATTAAATAAATTACCCTATAAATCATGACTTTCAATTCAATAATCTGTTCGTGACATTAACTATAATTACAGAACAGTTAGTTATATTTATACAAAATGATTTACTAACGGTGAAACTAGTGGAGCCCAGTGTAGGGGATTCTATTTCCCCTCTATCAAATCCACATGTAAGCGATATTGGTTGCATTTTTTATATATAGTTTCTGTGAAGTATCGTCGTTTAAACGTGCTAGCTAAATCACTTTACGTTTTGTTTTAACACGATACATAAAACATAACTCTTGACTAACTTATTTATCCGACGTCGACGGTGAAAGTTAATTTAACCATAACAAAAATTCTGATCATTAAGCGTTATGAAAAATGTAATAAACACAATATTTTTTTTATTATTAATTTATCGATATTTCTTATTGTAAAGAATAAAATATTGCAAAATCTTATGAGGACATGACATTACACTTTGTTAAATAGTTAAATGTTATTTGGCGACTTGAGAAAGCGTATTACACAATTTCTGTACAAAGACCATTCTTTTACTAAATAGTGAAGCCTTAGTTCATAATCGACAGTTAATCTACTTACTCAAGCGTTGGTTTTATTCAACTCTTTTAGAAATTGCTTTAATTTTTACGTATACACGATTTGAATAGATTGAAGCGTAATGCAGGCCAAGACGTACCCGTCTGTAATTGGTCACTTCCGCCAAAAGACATTTTAATAAGGATAAGCAATTATTTCGTTAATGCGTCTCCAACCATGGAATAAACTACATTATGTCCCTAGTGACTTGTGATAACGCTAAGTCGTAAGTATTAAGCCGTTACATATATTTTTTCTGGTTATAGATAGAATAACTATTTAATAAATAGAGATAGTTCACTAGATTGTTACGCTCAAAACCCTATAGTACACTGGTAAAAAAAACTTATTTTAATATAAATAACAATTCATTGAAAATAATAGCAAACTGGCAGGAAAAATTATCGTAGGAACAAAACAATAAGTTATGCTCTGTCTTTAATAACAAAATCAAAATATACTTATTCAAGAAAAAGTCAAGTACTTTTGAATTGTCATTACTTAATATTTTCTATCTCTTTTATATCGATCACATGTGTTTAATAATCATACACAATTGAATTTATTTTTGTGTAAGTATTTTGAGAAATGAATTCCTTTAATGGAACATTTTTAAATGATTTTTAAAAAGAAAAAGAACAAAATTATATATTTTACCGATTCCACGATAGGCAAAAATAAAAGTTCAAATCATGGGTCAATCATACGTTACTAATTCAACAAGCGGGGCCGTGATTACACTCCGATTTCGAGCCTCGATCCACCCCCCCCCTTTCCGTAACTAAGGCACTTTGTTCCGACACGAATGAATTATTATAGTTCAAGGTGTCACTTTTTAAGGTCCTCTACTCGTAAAGGCTTTTATTTTAAGGTAATCCCTATGTGTTAATCCGTATGTGATGTTTCACTTTGGTATTTTGTTGTTAAATTTATTATACCACATCAAATAGTGTATTATCCGTAAAAGAAGATGTATTTTTATTTTACCTATAACGATTACGTATTCGTATAAAAATTGAGACAACTTATATCAGGGGCTTATCTTAATTTTTAATTTTTTACTGTGTCATACCAAATCAAATACTCTTTATAATTATAACCACAGAAATATATATTTCGTGATAAAACATTGACACGCGATACTTCAACTTGTGAGCTTTGAGCAACCACCGAAAACTGAAGATAATTAATAATCATAACCGTGTAAAGTAAGACGTGTAAGCGTAGCTTATTTTTTTATTAAATATCGAAAATTTGGTGGCATGAGTATATAATGACAACAAAAAAGTAATCCTCAATGTTAAATGTTCTTACTACCTTTAATAAAGGTTATTGGAAATGTAATTAGAAATGGTATAACGAAAAATAAATCATTATGTATTTCACTAAAGTTATCCAAGATTAACGTAAATTTATGAAAGCATTTTACAAATAAAGTAGTAAAGTACAATAAACATTTTTGTACAATGTTAGTCTTATATAATTAATGGAAGAATACCATTCTAACCACATTTTAAATTATAAATGGTTCTAACATTCCTCTACTATACAAATAGTAAAAGAATTTTTCATTCTTTTGAAATGAGTTGAATCGATTCAGTTTTTTCATCTTTTGTTGATATAAAAGAAATGAGGGCATATAAGTCATTTAACCGTGACCTACTTTTGTAATATTAAAAAATGTGAGCTAATAAATATATATTACAGTTATACTACTTAAACATAAATAAAACAAATATGTATGATTTTATATTAAACATAATTATAATATTATTACAATACTTATGTATATGGAAGTATTTATAATACCGCGACGCATGAGTAACGTAAATTGTGATAACCATAAAACTTTTCACAATAAGGGTTACAAATTAGTAACTTTATTAATTTTGATTTATTTTCTTATTCATAGTATCGAATAAATAATATTTGTACTAAACTCAGCACTTGAATTCAGTAAGAGAAACATTGCCTTAGTTTTATAACAAATTATAATAAAAAATCAGTAATGTTACATAAAAAAACGTATGAAATGAAATATGTTTTCGTCTTTGCTATATACGATTATGTTGTATATTACTCTAAAAAACGTAACATTAAAGTTTTATTCTAAAGCCTTTAATTATCAACAAAGCACTGGATTTTTCATATATTCATTATAATTTAATTTTACTTCTAAATGAATAAAAATGATAAGTTTCTCAGAGCAGAGCAGAGTGTATTAAAATTACGTTCCGTATAACAAAACATTATTTAAATTTAAAGGGTTCGTAAGTAGGTGAGAGGGCGAATGCGTTCAAAAATAGTTAAGTGTTCCGATATCTCCATCAATGTGATACCATTGACATACATTCTTACCAATTCTTAATAAAACTATAATAACACACTTCATACAAATAATTGTTTTTTATATTAGAATAAAATATGTTCCTAATCAGTATTTTTCGAATATAACCTATAAAATAGGCTTATCTCTAATTATATAACAGAAAATCTACGTTGACATGTCATCATCGTAATACTATCTGTATTTCATGTATAAACACAGTATGAGGCTTTGCTACCCCCATATTACAAAAGATAAAGTAAATTATGATGTGTGCTATTATGTTATAAAATTATACTATCGTGGTAACACATACATACATTATTGTTACTGTAAGAGATGGCAATACATGGTTTAGCGAATATCAACCGTGTTGTCACATTAATAGACCTCTAACGTTGTTTGACTCTACTACATTGTAGCTGAAATCAAATTTTCTTCATTTTATGAGCCGTTTCCTTGGCGCATGTTAATATATCGACAAGATGGCGAAAGATAAGTTCTTTTGATATCAACAACCGCCCTTCCACGATTAAGACTAATGAAATAATTTTTATTATTATGTTTATTTATTACATTTTATAACTTTTTGTATCGCTGTATAGTTTAATTTGATATGACTAATTATCGCTATTTTATTATATAGGTATCGTTTCCTGGCATTCACTAGAAGTGTTAAGCTGTTAAGGAAATACGAACCGCCTTGTAAGTTTATACCAAGTCGATACCAACTCGTAGGTTTTCAGATAAACATGATACTACAATAAACATTTAAATAATGGTATTTGATTACATGGGGCATACAATTGGTCGCTGTGCTTATCGTACTTAAAACTATCGATGTATAGTGATAAGATAAATATAACCTATTTAGCTATGTATATATTCTCGTATATACAATGAAAAGAAAATCTATCACCAGAAACTGGACAACTTTTTAATTTCAGAGTTAAATGCTGTTATCACATAAAACATGAGATACTATCGTAAATGGACATTATGGTGATAGGGAAAAGGTCCAGGATAATTCACGGACTCTAGGAGTTAGTGAGGCCTTAGCAAGCGGGGTCGTCGAACGGCGTCGGCGTCCGGGCCGGGAGGGGCGACGGTTTCGGCGCGCGTTATCGATCGAATCGCATACCTTCCTGCGGCCGCAGCAGAGCATCCTCCGAGCGCGCGACTGTCCGCCCGGCGAAGATTTCAACCTGGTTAGTTTTCGCCACTGCATCGGTACAGGTTAGCGCGGCGCTTGCGGGAGCGGCCGCGGTGACGGCAGCTCGCGCATCGCGGTCGCGGTCACGCCTCGTACGCGGCCGGAGCGCGCGAGCCTTCCTCGCGGAGTGCCCGCCGCACGTCCGCGCCTGCGCCTTCTACACCACCCGACACCCCCACACTTACTCCTCACGATTAATAATTCCGGCTACGCTGCCAGTGCGTATGTGGGTTAGTTTTTTGGCGATCGATGCGATTATTTGGTGTGAGCCGTTTCCGCTAGACCGCGATGCAACCGGACGACCTATTAATCGCTTTCAGACGTCCATTGATAAGAAACTAATTAAATTAATATATATCTACTTGACTATGGACATTAAATACACATAAACAGATATTCAATTTAGTGGGATTAATGTCGTTGGCAATAAAGTATCAATTCAATACGCAAAGTACTACTACGAACTACTACGAAAGCTAATTACTACGTACGTAACCATAAGTAAAACTGACTCTTCCATACAATGAAGGTCCAAATATTGAATGAATATAACTTCTTTTTTCACTATTTAGTCATTGAGTAATGCATTTATATTATTAGAAAGTATTCTATTTATTTTAGATCATGATATTTCAAAATTAACGAATAAAATCATGAAAGTTCTAAAAGATTCGGATAAGCAAATTTTAATGTGGAATGTAGTACCTACCTAATTAAAAGGACCAGAAGTTTATACATTGTTAGGATGATAATAAGCCACAGCTGGGAAGGTATAACTTCCGGCAACCACACAAAGAGCCGACAAAACCGCACAGGGAGGATCACAAAGTCCTGGAACGCACTTCCTCGTCCACTTTCTCGTTTTGGTAATTTAATGGAAATTCAACGACCCTTTTGGTCGTACTTGCACGCGTCTAAATTGACACGTCAGGCAATTCAGCCAATTAAAGGGGGAATTACATAATGCACGTCAAGTTGCGTAGCCAATTATCGTAATTAACCTAACGAAATATTAATTTGTTATTAAAATTACTTAGGTAGAACACGAGTTTCCATTTTACTTTGAAAAAAAATTATCGCTGTAATTCAAAACTTATGGCACTGGTGTTTCAGAATTTTCAAATATTCAAATATGCAGGACCTCTTAAAGTAGTTTTTAATTTCGAAATAGCGTGGAGTTCCCCGCGAGAATTGATTAGGGCAATTTAGTAAATAGTTTTTATTTTAGTTTCTTTGGCAGCTATGACTTGCTAAAAACAATTCGTAAAAGCACACCTACTTAATAATTTGTTTCATAAGTCACAAAAAACTTAGTACGTATTAAATAAATTTTAATATCTTTTATTCAATTAAATCATGTTCTATATTGTTAATTTTTTAAGGTAAGCATAAAGATAAATGTGATAAAAATAGGTAATTTTAAACTATACGGTACGATATACTTGCATGTCTTAAAATTTAGATGGAAATGTCATTACATCTCACTGCCGAGCATAATATGCTGATTTGCCGCTTACAAGATTTTGAATCCGCGAATACATTTTTTTTTACTATAAGAAAGAAGATGGAAGTGTAAATAAGTAATTTATTTGTCAAATACATTGGCACTTAAACATTGAGTCAAAATAAATTATTTCTTACATTGTCAATGCGCTGCCAACTGACGAAACGAACTAAGATATTTTATTCCTTGTGCATATACAGCAATACAACAGCAAAATATTGATGGGTGAGTAGGAATTTATAATACCTGACATAAAAACTGAATTTGTTGTAACTACCCCCAAAGGCGGTTATTAAGTTGAAGATATACAATATGCAACGTCAAATAAAAATACAACACTATCATTACTCCAGTACAAAGTAGTAAAAAGATTAATTTTTTTGTTTTTTTTTTTTAATATATTATCATATTAACTTTGATATTATCTAAAATCAGCTTATCATTATCTCTACTTAAGTGATAACATTCAAAATAAGCAAGTAAAACGATTACATATAAAAGAAACATAACTACCTACGAACTACAATATAATATATAACTTACCTTCCTATATGCTTAAATAAGCCTTACATTAAACTGCCCTATATATTTTAGTCCTCACAAATTCGGTCATTGGAAACTATCCAAGTCTTTATCGGGTTCAAAAGAATCCTAAGGCTTTCTTTATAGATATTAGTGTCAAAAAACTCATAATGTAGATGTGTAAGATATGAACGAATATTGAAAAATTATAATCCACAAAAATGAACCCTTAAATTGAAAAAAAATACATTTAAATTATCTAACTTTAGAAATGGCGAGTTTATTCATAATCAAGTTAGTTACATTTAATAAGACTCATCAAATAACTCTGGTTTATACATTTTTATATATTATTATTATTGTAAATACAAGCATCTGTACCATCTCTTTTAGTATAAGTATGTATAATTTTAGTCATAAATATGGAGTTGTCGTAACTGCCTCGTTGGTCTAGTGGCTTGATATAAGGCCGCAGACCCCGAGGTCCTGGGTTCAATCCCCAGGTCGGGCCAATAAAAAGTTATTGGGTTTTTCTGTCAGAAAATTCTCAGTAGCAGCTTGGAGTCTGGAAGTTGGAAGTGTGTACACTCCCGTGCCTCGGAAAGCACGTTAAGCTGTTGGTCCTGCGCCTGAACTCTTTCCGGACGTGTCGGATTGCCGTCCCATCGGATTATGAGAGTTAGAGGGAATAGAGAGTGCACCTGTGTTTACGCACACACTTGTGCACTATAATATCTTCTGCGTAGTTGGCTAATCTCTCTTGAGATTGGCCGCCGTGGCCGAAATCGGTCTGGAGGAAATTATTAATTGCTTTTTATCCTAAAAGACAATAACGACTTCTAAAAAATCAAATATTGTATGACTGCTCTATGTAGTTCCGTACACTAATAAGAATAGGGCTAGGATATTTCTCTTTTGCTCTTTAGGAAAAAAGCTTTTTCTACCACGCTTCTGTAAAATGGCGGGCACACACACGTCTTAGATACTGTGAAGGACACCGTTTTAATGAACGAGAAGTTGGGAACAAAACCGTATGGATCAATAGTACATGCTGTGTACCCATCACCCAAATCAGAACAAAGAACCTAATCTATAAAACTATATAATTTTTTGCGATTTGGAATATTACTTAAAATAGTAACATGAAACCCCTATAATTGACGAAATCCCCCTTAACGTTTGCGTTTATGTGAATATAAAAATAAACAAAAGACAATAACAAGAGCCGTAATTGCCTAGTGGATAGAGACGTGAAATCAACGATTCCGAGTACAAACCCAGGCAAGCACGGAATCCATGTGATTAATTTGTATTTATTATTTCGTGTTCGGTGGTGTAGGAAAATATCTTGAGGAAATATGTATTTGGCGAACGAAAATCTTCCATGTGTATCCACTGACCCGCATTGAAGCAGCGTGGTGGAGTAACCTCTAAAACTCTTCCTCAAAAAGCATCCTGCAAGCATTCCCACGTTGAACCAATAAAAAGTTATTGGATTTTTCTGTCAGAAAATTCTCAGTAGCAGAACGGGGCTTGGAAGTTGGAAGTGTGTACACTCCTGTGCCTCGGAAACCACGTAAAGCCGTTGGTCCTGCGCCTGAACTCTTTCCAGTCGTGTCGGATTCTTGGGAAAAGAGAATGCGCCTGAACTCTTTCCAGTCGTGCCGAATTCTAGGGAAAAGAGAGTGCATCTTGTGATTGGCCGCCGTAGCCGAAATCGGTCTGAAGTGCAGGTAGTCGCAGTTCCAGTAATTTAGAAATTCCACATAAAAAAGGAGATTCAAAAAACTTTTCATTTACGAAAGCAAATATTACTTTTAGTATTACTTTACTCAGTATATATGATTTAGAACGACAATTATTTAAAAAAATAAACATATGTATTGTATTTCAATGGTTATAACTTACGATCACATGTTACAAGCAATATTTTAACAATACCTCAATGCTTAATAAGTTGTTTTGCAATCCTTAATATTATTCTAAATTGAATTTATTTAAATATTTTCAAAATTTATTTTCTGTAAATGTTGATTTGGTAAATCGATTTTTGCCTTAAAAGTTTCTATCACTTTATAAGATATTGCAAACTTTTTTATTACCTTTGAATATAAGAACATAAATTGCATATTTTATGAGAAAATTTGCTTCCGTCCCGCATATGAGAGGAGGATATCAAGTCAGGGTATACAATACAGTACAATACAGTAACAGCATGTGAATGTACTACTGCTGGGCTAAGGCCTCCACTCCCTTTTTAGGACAAGGTTTTTTGGAGCTTATTCCACCACGCTGCTCCAATGTGGTTTGAGTATACATGTGGCAAAATTTCAGTGAAATTAAACACATGCAGATTTCCTCACGATGTTTTCCTTCACCATCAAGCATAGCTAATAGGTATAAGCTATAAGCATAGGTATAAGCTATCTCTATTTCAAAATTCATTTAAATCCATTCAGTAATATTTCCATGTAACAGTGACATAGATTCATTCATCCATCCTCACAAACTTTCACATTTATAACATAATATAATAATATCCTGGGACATTTTTCATAAAAATGAATTACAATTAATGTTAAGGAATTATATAATAAAGTATTTCTTATCAATTATTGGAAACAAAAAAAATAAAAAAATATGTTAAAACTATATTGTTTGTCATTAATATTTGGACTACATTTTATTTAACAACAAATAAATCAATCAGACAATTGGCATTATAATGTGTTAATAAAATGTAATAACATTCTCCCTGTCACTGCATCCTTTTTCTTAAGTGAGCCCAAGGGTCTTTTAACATTGAAGGATGTAAATATGCATCAATACCAGTTTTGTTTTCTCTACCATAGCTGCCATTGCAATCACTCTGGAAAAAAAAATGTTGTGCTTTAATCTATCCAAATTAATTATAATTTTGTATATCTAGGACAATCTTGGAAGGTGTTTGGGAGGTAAAATTTGCAGTCTCAGATTTTGATAACCATCATCTAGATATATCTAATTAAACATACAATTGTTCTATAAACTCTTCTAGTATTTGATTAAAGAAAGATAGTATAAGAATAATATTCTTGAAAATAATAAGATGATGATGAATAAGAAAGAATCAATAAAAAGTTGAGTTCAATGAACAGATGGACAGAAATTAATGTTTTCAACAAACATCTACTCTCACAGTAAATTAATATCTAAAAATATCAATACAATTTAAAAAGGACAATTGTAAAATATTTCATTTAAGACCCTTCATTTCAACTTACCCCAAAACTACTACTGTGTTGAGAATTATGTGACCATTGTTTTTGATTATGACCACGACGCCTGTGGTTCTTATGTTGCCAATTATTTTGGTAACCGCTATACTGTTGATTTCTATCTTGCCACTTGTTTTGAACTGGAGTGCTTTGATTTAAAGGAATAAAATCGTCAGACATATTACTTTTTGGTTACAAGCTATGTAACATTAAGCTTTTTATTTTTTGTAAAATACGAAAATTATAAAAATATCAACCAAATAATAGTATTTTATTAACGTTAAAAAGAAAACAAATTATAGTATGTACGTTGTTTATTTAACAGTTATATTAACATTAACACAACAATATCAAAATATAAACATTAACAAGTCCCAACTGCGACAAGTGATTTGTCAATGTCAAAACAAAATTTTAAGTTTGAGGTAACTAATGGGGCTGCCATACAAAATTTACAAAATATAAATATATATTGGTGATTATTGTTTTTTTACTGACATTTTTAGTAATTGATATACTATCTTAAATTCACAGGTAAAAGAAAACATTTAGCAAAAACTGAACACATTATGAAGTATAACATAGTTTAAGTAAAATTCATAATACATATGACGCAAACGTATTTATTGCTACTAGTTTAAAAATTCAAAATAACATTACACTAGCTATAAGAATAGAATTCTTTGAAGAACTACTATAAATTAAATTTATAATAATTATTATCTTTATCAGGCATATAAAATATTACGTTTCAGGACGAAATTAGTCACGAGTACGAATAAAATGCTACTAGCTCTAAAAAATGTAAAAAAATGTGCCTACATAAAAACATAAGTAAGAACTTACATCTTATTTGATAAACTTAAACTTAAGATTATTACTAAGTATGTTATTAATCAAATTTGAAATAAAATATACTAATTAGGGACAATGTTGTAAATTTATTAAAAGTTATCATATGTATGAAAAATTTGATGATTTTAACGTTTTCTCTTATTAATTATTCATTTTGCTAAATTATTTTCTTCATTCGATTTTTTTTACAAAAATAAAAGAAAAAGAATTTCTGTAGTATAATTAATTTTCATAAAAATCATCCTATACTTTTGAAAATAATTGAATTTTATTTTGAAAAATGAAAAAAAAAAGATTTTTGCGATGATTTTTATAAGGCATATGAATAATTTCGATTATTTTTACCTTTTTTTAATGGTATATTATTATGTAATAAGAATGAAATTAGTACAATACTTTAAAAATCTTACATGATTATATTCTCTTACAGCAACATTGCAAGCAATCTTAAAACCCATGATTCCAAGTCAGTTTAAATCTTTGCGCAGGCTAAAAACAAAAGTTTTTTGGTCGCAGATTCATAATGAAAATTGTGATTTATTTTTAATAAAGATAATATGATGATTTCGTGATAATTTAACAACCGATTTTGTGTTCGGTACGAGAACATTGCAAAATGTGGATTCCTACGAAATCTCCGAAATTGGCTGTCGGTAAGTTTGACGTTTAAGATTCAATTCAATCATCAATACATCCTGCACAATTACAGGAAACGTAAATACATGTTATGAATATTTAATAAATTATTTCCGATGCTAATATTCTCCAAAAATAATTTTATCAATATAATGTTTTAGATATATCTCGAAATATGTCTCTGCTTATAGAAAAAATATAAATAAACCTACATATATTTGTGTACTTTCTTATATTATGTTTACACAAAAATAATAATCGTATACAGAACATGTAATTATTATGAGGAGGCACTTAACTAGAAGTAAATAAGTTCTTACTATATTATATTAAGTGCTATACATATATATTGTAATAATTAATTTTAAATATAACACTAACATATATTGTAGAAAATGCAATGAAATTAAAAATGGAAATTTTAATGCTTAATATTATTAATCATTACATTAAATATTTAAATTCAGCTGTGTACCTCATATAAAAAATATGAGGAATATTAAATGTTATATTTAAAAAAAAAATGTTTAGTTTAGATTAAAAATATTTTTGATCAATTCTTTAATAATTAATTAAATTGAAATTGATGTATTATATATAATTGAAAATTTTTGGAATACAAAAACAAACATTTACTTAGTTTAAAAAAAATCTCATTTTAATTAATGTTTATTCATTATGATTGTCTCTACAAGTTGTAGTTTAATAATCCAACTAGATTTTATAAATAGAAATTTGTAATGGAAATAAAACATATACAAAGACAATAGTATTTACAAAAGCTATAAAGTTACTTTATAATTTGTATTATGTTCAAAGAAACATTTCCACAATTCTCTTTATCCGTATTTCATTTTCAATTTTATTTTATTTTAATTTATTCATTTGCTTTTTTTTGTTATTTTGACAAACAATTAAAGCATATGTACTTACTAAAAAATATTACATTAAAATTATAAACCAATCAAGTAAATCTAAATTCTTAACATAGACAGATGAGACTGCAACAAATTTGAAAATAATAAAAAAAAATCCCACACTTACAATAGGATGTACACTGTATGAGTATTATATGTTGTTTAGATAAATACAATCTGAATCACTGGTTATTATAAAATTGTAGTGAAGAGTTATCAGATATTTTGAATGACTCATTTGTTCTTTAAATAAATGTAACACACTGTTTATTTTTAAATGGTTGATTTGTTTTAGCTGTTTATAACTGGAAGGGTGATGTTCGTTCGGGGTTGCCGCTCGAGATCGGAGAAACAGTACAAATATTGGAAGAGCATGGAGGTAAAATTAATTTATTTTTAAAATATATAACTATAAGTGAATAATAAATTTGTAGTAGAGTTTGATTTATGATAGTTCATCACAATGGCATTTCTTATAAACATTTTATAGTTTATTACTCATTTCTCTCTTTCTAACATCATCAATTTGACATTTGAAAGAAGAAGACAGCAATGTTCCTAATCACCATAAAACAACATTTATACAATTTATATATGTGCATTTTATATTTAAGATCTATAATGGTGACAGTCTCTCATTTATATTGTATTAAGAATCTTAATACTGTGTGCATTATATATTAATATTTTATGAATTAATAATAAACTGAAGGTTCATTTTTTAATTTTAAAACTGATTTAATTCTGAGTTTTTTCTATTTAATAACCATGGAACTGTAGAATTTATTAGTGTACAATATGGTATATTGTAGTATTAGTTGGGCTCTATAATGAAAGTACACATTCATTTCAATATTATTTTTTTTATAAACAGTAAGTGTGTTCCATTGCTGGGAAGTGAAGTGCACTTGATAAAATTGAGGTCAGTTTTGTGGAATACATTTTATTAAAAAAAGTGTGAGAGTCAAATTTTACATATCCTGACTGTGTCCAAATATTGATACCAAACTTATCAATTTAGTTTGGACTGTTGCAATGGTTCTTGAAGTTTTTTTTAGCTGTCAATTTATAACTAAATTACTTATTTCCGGTGTAACCGTCGCCGAATCGTTCCCTGGAAGTAATGCTTAAGAATGTGATATATGATTTTGTTTTTGTAATTTCAAAATAATTATTTTATTTTAAGCAGGATTTATATTAAGGAGTTTTTTATTTAAATTATACACTAGTTTTTTCCCGCGGTTGTGCCCACCTGTTTTGTTGGTGGTATTTATAAAAAGTATGCCTAGCCCATGTCATCTGGGTTTCAAGATTGTTTCCTACCAAATTTCATCAAACTCGGTTTAATTAAGCCATGAAAAAGTAACATATAGACAAACAGATTTACTTTCGCATTTATAATATTAGTAATGATAATAATATATAATAATAATTTAAATTAGTTAAGTAATTTTTTATTGAAATTAAAAACATATGCAAGAAACGAATTGAATAAAAGATTACTGAATAATAAAAATAAGTTACTATTTTTATGACTTGTTTTAAGTTTTTGATTGCATGTAGCGGAATATATTGATTAGAAAATTACACTATTATAAAGATAGAGGTTCCCTTAATATTTGATTAATATCATATAATCAAAAGCGATTTAAGCTTAACTAATTATGATCATACAAGGCAATTAACTCTTGGTGCGCTTCTTTTCTTATTCTTTGTAAATTTGTTTATTACCTACTAAAATAAAAATAAGATAAACGTAAGTAATTCGTTCATATTATTTATTAGGTAAGTTAAATAAGTAAGTTGTTGTAAGTTGACGTACTACCAAGGAGCACTGGACCTAATAGACTCATCCGATTTCCTGGGTGTCACTAAGGATGACAAATGACAAAAGATGTAATAGGGCTTGTTAAAAAGTTTGTCATGTAGACTTCTTTTTGCAGTATACGTTAACGCTGCTTGAAATGAGTTGCAGCTTACCTTGTCAATTTTAATATATCATGTAAATTAGTGTAATGCACTCACTAATAAGATAACAATTATAAAATAAGATTTGTTTTCCAAGAGGGATTATTCAATAGCCAAAGATGAAGTTGCTTACTGCATTACTCGTGTACTCGTATTTACTAGTACTTAGGTACCAAAATCACACTGTATAATATTGGGATTGCCGAAATAGCTTGGCATTACTTTAAAAATGTAAATTTTATAGGTTTTTGTGTAAATGTAATTGGATCGTTCGTCTAGTATTAGCTCATAAGGCCGCAGATCTCGAGGTCCTTCGCTTAAACTCCGGGTCACTCACGGGTTCTTCTACTCAGACATTTTCAGTGGCAACACAAAGTCGTGTCGCATTACCGTCCCATCGGACAATGAGAGTAAGGAAATAGGGAGATGAGATTGCATAAACACTTGTGCACTATAATATCTCCTACGCAGTTGGTGAAACCATATTTACAATGGCCGCTGGGTAGAACTTGGCTCAGAGTATACCATATTTAATACCGTACAATTTCATTAATACAAGTAATTATAATTAACACTCTGTTTTACATAATTGCAGCTTGGTTTCGTGGCTTCAGCACAAAAAATAGATCAACTTGGGGTATATTTCCGGCATGTGTTGTTTCTATTCGACCATGCACCGAAAAAGGAAGTGGTGCTTCAGCGATCGCGGAATTCAAGGATGATCCTCTGGTCCGTGAAATCGCATGTGTATTAAGAGAATGGGCTCGACTTTGGAAAAAGTTGTATGTGGTTAGTATTATAGTATGTATACATATTAATATTGTTTTTTATTTAATTACTTGGAGATAAATGTCAAACAATTACATTCAGTACCTAGTTTCTTTGTCCATTAGCGTCTGAATCATACTTTGTCATTCTAACAATGCCTCTTGAAATAACTGTTTGGCCTGTTTTATGTCTCGCCCCTACATTTATCTCTATCTCACAGTACATTATTCTTCTGAGGATAAGGAAGTAAAGATTGCGTTGTTTTTATTATGTTTAGTCAAGGTCATGGATAAATTAATAAAAGTAATTATTTTGTAAGGAAAGATATAACGAATATGAGTGGAAAATTTGACATAATTATGATAGGTTTTGTAAAAAGAAAACGATAAAGACGACGGCTCTTTAGAAGTCGTAAAACTTTAAGAGGAATTTAATGCTCAGTTATAACAAGTCTAGACATGTTTCCTTTGAAACTATTTCGATATAGCTTGTATCTGTTTCGCGTAAATCAATGAACCATGCATAAACACGTCTAACAAAAGATTAGTGTAACAGACGATATGCTTAGTAAAAAGTCTCGATTAGATAGTAAGCGCCTTTGCTGACTACGGAACATTTATGCTGAGGATTGCATGTCAATTTGTTACTATTATTGTTTATTCGTTTTATTTGTCAAATATTCCTTCTAAAATTGGACCTCCTCTCTTACGGAGTTTGTCGACACGCGTAGATGTCCCGCTTTATTTTCCGTCCCCGCCGAACACGAAGTGAATTATAAACGCAAATTATTCCTCAAATATATGTTTTAGATATTTATCATCGCCTATCATTAATTGTTATATTATTTTTCTTAAATAAATATTTAAATAGTAATTGAAAATATATACAAATGTGGTATAGATAAAATATGCTATAAGTAATTTTTAATATTTAAAAAATATATATAAATATTTTTGCGAAATTCGTAGGAAAGGGAAACATACAGATTTAGTGCGGTGGCGAAGGTGATGCATGAACTCCTGAGTGGTCGACGGGCTCTCCTCGCCGGTACCTTGACTCAAGATCAGACGAGAGCCTTGCGACTGAAGCTAGTCACTAAGCTAGACTGGGGTAACAGGTCAGTGAGGATTTATTTACACGCATGAATTAATGAATGTCATTGATTATTCAGGACCTCGAACAATTATATCGCGTAAATTTAATGTTAAAGTTGCTTATTACGCTTAACTCCTTTGGTTGGAATAGGCAATGTGCTACTTATTATAATGTGCTTAGGTTGTCATGTGAATTTAGATATTGGCTCAATCTTTGCCTTTGAATTGTTTAAATTTAACGACTTCTGTAATTCGTCGATTATAAGTTGTTTTTTGAATGCTCATATCCTTAAGGACATTTATTTATCTTACCTTTAGTACTACAACTACAATACTCGAGCCAAAACTCTTTTCGTTTCTATAACCGGTTCTACTCAAGTCTAGGTGTTTCTTTACCGAACCGGTGGTAGTTTTTGCCTTTTATATAAATAAGTCTAATCGATCAATCTATGCGAATATATAAAGCTGAAGAGTTTGTTTGAATGCGGTAAAGTCACAAGATCTACAGTCCAATTTGAAAAATATGTTTTTGCATTAAATATAGTCCATTCAACGAGAAAGCTATACATTATATTATCCAAGGGGGCGGAGCAGTAACGTTTAACGTGGGTGAAACCGTGCGATACAGCTAGTATTAATTTTAGAAATAATAAATTTGAATTTGATAACTATCAGCGTGGATTGCGAATAGTCTCAAATAAATATGTCTAGAATTTTCTAAACTAGCAATTTATTTTAATGACAGAATACTAACAAGATATATTCGGGTTAATGGTATGTCTATGCATATCTTAAGCATGTAGAGTTTTTTTTTTATTCTAGAAAATTCTTATTCTTATTTCGCTTATGATTTTTTTTTCTTGCTATCAGCTTTCTGACATCCATCTCTAACTGTAATGTTACAACTGTATTAGGATTTATTTAGTACGTTTTTTTTCTAATAATTGATTGTTTTTGTTAAAGGATTTTGGTACTCTTATTTATTTTGTATTCTATTGTTTTTTGACATTTAATTTATAACCTTTATACGTACATAACATTAGATAGATATTGGTTTGATTATTGGTCATGGTTTTCTTGTGGTGGCTTTTGTATGTATATTGGTTGATGTGTCTGATTGTATTAGAATTACTCCTTGGTCAAGTGGCATGCGTATAAGGCTGTATATTGAGAATCGAATCGCGGGCAAGTAAACAGCTATTGAGTTTTTCTGTCATGAGTTCTCAGTAATAGCCAAAAGTTAGGAAGTTCGTAATGTTGCATTCCTGTACATATTGGCGTTAAAAAACGGGTTCAGGTTTTTTTAGGTAATACAGCGACATATGTACACATATACATTTGTTTATTGTTGGGTTGAGTTTGTTTGTATTTTTTACCCGACAAGCGTTTATTCACTAATATAATCGCTTCTTTGTCGATTTCATGTTAAGCACCCTATTTAATAATAGCAAAATAAATTTATTTTGCTGTTTCAATAAAAACTTATTGAATTAAGAAAATGTATTTATAGTGTAGAAACGCGTCTCGCCCCTCACTGAAAATTTAATAAAAAATATTTTGCAATAGAAGTCGAAGGTTGGTGTTATTATTATTCAATTACTTGATCTCAACAAAAAAGTCTTGTGATAGATAGCTTCAGAGCAAAAAGGGAACAATTACGAAAACAGAAGGCATATATTTATTTCTATTTCATATAAAATTTGTTTAAAAAAATGTAGTGAAGAGGACATGATTTAAAGAATATAAATTAACATATTTTTAAAAGTTATTTTGATAACAATTACGGAGAACAAAGGTTTTAATGCAATGCAAATATATCCACTTTACATAATTACATCCATGACTTTAATGTTTTCTGTCCTCTCAGCATTCGACATCAATATTTTTTTGTGAAGTTAGACTTGCTAGAATATTTAGTAATTTATTTACATATAGTTAAAACAGTTTCTATAAGAATGGACCTCGATGGGCAGAGGAACAAAAGTATATTAAACAAATACTTATTTAATGATATTAAGACAGTATAAAAATAATAATAATTATCATTATTATGATTTACCAAACCATCAATGTTAAACAGTTTCAACCGTAAGTGTTGAATGTTATCATCTTATTTTTCATATTTTTTTTTTATCATATCTAAAACTATACATGAGTAACAGGAACTTGAAATAAATTCTTATTGTATCACTTGAAATAAAGTAATACAAAAACAAATACTTCTTCAGTTATAAAACCATATTACACTAACAATAGATAAATTCAAAACCACATAATATATAATATATAAATAAAACAACAACAGAAATGTTTTATGATTTGTTTAATTCATAGGTACAATACCAAAAATACAATTAAAATAGTCGGGCAAGTTCTTACAAGTCTTGATATCGGAATGATAAATGTGTCAGCGTTTCATGAAACTTTTATGAATTAACGAGGATCATAGTGGACCAACGTTACAAAGTCTCCTAAAATCTAGTAATAATTTCATTGGGCTAAATAAAATCGGTTAACTAACGCTATAAACATCAATGCGAAAAAGAAAAAAAAAGCTGCATATAAAATATTACGTACTATTAATTACTTGCAAAATCGTAATAAAAGTACGAAGGACTATATATGATTTATTTCTAACTTTTATCATAATACTTAGTATAAAAAAATATTATATTATCAATATATCGGGGACTTATTATGCTATTTTATGTACGATACAAGAGATTCTTGGTAGTCCAGTACTATAAGATCTTAATATCATAATGAATATGGCTTAATTGACTGTAATAACCACTTATACCTAACCTAAATAATTATATAAAAAGGAATACAATGCTTACGGAATGATAAAATCTGTTGTTTTAAAGACATTTCTTTAAAATGCATATATGATGAGTGAATTCTGAAAAGTATCAGTTAAATGGCACTAATGTTTGAGTGATACAGTTGAGTATAAACCACTACAGAATAAACACCTTGCCTTTTGCACAAAATATTTTTAACCTACTAGTACTAAAATAAACGAAAACATCAAAAGCCATGTCAAATGTCAAACTTATCATTACCAAAGGAACCGTTTGTACTTTACTTTATTTGCCTTTTATATAACTTGTCTTTTCATTAAATGGAATATCTAGTTTACGATAATTTTAAATATATAATAATCAAAATATAATGTATTCGTTTGTCATTCTTTTTATTTATATGACAAACAGAATGTTGAGCTGGTGATATGTATGCCATTCTTTTCGTAAATGAGATTAACTTCATTTTTAAACTTATCACAAATAATTATTATATACCTATTATAATTAAATGTTTGACAATGTATACAATATTTCGTATACATATAAACTATACATATTTTCAAATACCCCAAAAATGTTTAACCAATTAAAACTACGCAAACAGTCTTTAGCGTTTTGAAGTTTAATAAATTCATTTTTTAAAACAATCATTTAACTAATGTTGGTCAAAACATGGCTGTAAATTTATTGAGACCTCAAGTCCGAAATCTTATGCTTTACTAAAGCAAATACGGCTGCTTGCAAAAAGTAATATTTTCTAAGTTAAAACAAAGGAATGTCATGAACGTTAATAATTTGCATAGTCAATGTACACGACCAACTACTGAAATAGTAACCGCTTAATACACATTCATTGTTAAGCAATATATCCTCATTATATCGATCAAAGTTCGAACACAAGATTTGAGAAACATCATATTAAGGTAATATCGGAAGTAACAGATATATCTCGAAAAAGGTGTTGGAACAATCTATTTTATAAGGTTTAATTTTTCTGAGAGGATTATATTGCAAGTTAGCATCGGCACCACCTTACGTCTCAGTTTCCTTAGAGAATTTGTCGATGTCGGGATAAATCGGTGCCATTTCGAGCGTGGAAGGCGCGGACGGTGGATTAGAGCCAAGGTGAAGTCGACGAGCTAGCTCATCCAATACCTCGCCAAAAACGCGTAGCGATATGTTTTGTCCAAGAAGATGCAAAAGAAGGAAGTCTCCAACCTAAAATTTTATTCATTATTTTAGGCTATCTTTTACATATAAAAATCGATTTTAATTCTTCTTCGCTTAAATTATTCTAAATCTAAACTCAATAATAATATATAGCGAGCTAACCAACCTGTGTCTTTCTAACAAGAGCCTCCACTCCATTGGGAGATCCAAAACGGAATCGCCTTTTAAGAATAGTCTCGCGGGTACTCGGTAAAAGAATGACGGCAGCTGAGTAAACGAGAGCCAAGCCGGAAACAACGGAGAGGATAATAAACCTGGAAATCGTAAAAAAAACATTATTAAAGTGACGTAACTGGATTTTTTGTTATATAAGATAAAACTTCATATAAATGAAGCCTTGAATCACAAAGCAACGATAATTTAGTCCGCGTTAGGTTCGTTCACCGAATCAAGGTTGTTTATAATTACGATTAGTTGATATAAAGGTTTTGAAGTTCTCTTATTTTTAAATGCATGCAGTCAAATAATTTAAAAAGTGTGTAATTATAAACGCTTGCTCACCAGAACCAAAGGAAAATGAATATCTTCTCATTGAGGATGTTCAGAGCGAGAACACACAGGGCATCATGTTTCTGGATCGTTCCAGAAGCTCCGTATTTGTGGAAAGTACATTTCGTGATTCTGGGAAATACTTCGATCTGAAATGACAAAATAATAAAAAAGTTTAGTAAACTAAAATAAGTTTTAAATGTCATCAATCCACCACATGTTTATCCAATCCCTATTTGAGTGTGGTAGAAAAAGCTCCAAATTTTTCCCCAAAAAGGAGAGTAACCCTAGGTTAAGTAGTGGAACATTAACGGGATGTTTTTGTATGATTTACTTACCATAGGATCAGTACGTTGCTCCTGGTTCATGTTGGAGAATTTAACCACGTCAGTTCCGTAAGCCAAGAATGCACCCCCAAGGAACGTGTCCAAAAAGAAGATGTTGCCAACCTAAGAATAATAGTATTATTAGTAATATACCATATTAGTATTAGTAAATTGCCAAGATGGTTAGAATGCGTGAATCTTAACCGATGATCGTGGGTTAAAACCTGGGCAAGCACCACTGCATTTTCATGTGCTTAATTTGTGTTTATAATTCATCTCGTGCTTGACGATGAAGAAAAACATCCTGAGGGAACCTGCATGTGTCTAATTTCATTGAAATTCTGCCACATGTATATTCCAACCCGCATTGGAGCAGCGTGGTGGAATAAGCTCCAAACCTTCTCCTCAAAAAGGGAGAGGAGGCCTTAGCCCAGCAGTGGGACATTAACAGGCTGTTACTGCACCATATTAGTTGTAGATCATGACGTCTAATAATAGATTACATTACTTACAACATTAACGAAGTTAAGAACTTCACAGAAGAAGTAACCGAAAGAGTATGTGTTATGCATATGAAGTGTATCGAGCAAGTATTGGACCAAGCGATTCTGAAACAAAATAAATTAATGTCATTATCATATAAAGTACAAATAACTACAAAATCTTTTACATAAATTGTTAAGGCATTCTTCAATCACATTATGAAACAAAGATCGGGGGTCAATTATTAGGGACGTCGAGTTTTATTAGTACGTCTTATCTTAATTGTACCAATTGATGGAACTGGACACTATGCTCATGATGAGACACGACACATTAAAACAGAAATCCTGCGTAAAATTACGGTTGCTTATTTACGTATCTGTGTACAAAGATGATAAAGGAAATAACTAAATAACAATATCGATGTCTCCTGACATTATAAAATCTTATTTAAATAAACTTGAACCGTATAGTTATATCAATTAAGTTCAATTTGAACGAGTAACAATTTTATTATGTATATTAATTATTTTGTTTACCTGACTCTTCGTTTTATCGTCGGCAATTGTGCCTAATGTTCCGCGCATTCCATCAGATATCATGCGTACTTTGCCTTCTTCCCAGTTCTTCCAAATCCAATGGGGGATATAGAATAGCAGACCCTGAAAATAAAGATGAATTATTGCTAACATATCGTTCCCAAGAAGGCTCAGTGGATAAAACAAGTGAATCTTGCCGAAGATCGCAGGTTCAAATCTGCCAAATGTGTATCCACCAAATCCGCATCGGAGCAGCGTAGTGGAATAAGCTTAGCAGTATTTACAAGCATTTACTTTAACGTATATTTAAATACATTGTAAATAATAATTATCGTAGTTAAAAATGTATTTCATTTTTAATATAATTTAATAACAAATGGTTTTTTTCACATCCGTACTTAACAAAAACCTTTACATGAACACACTTTGTGTTCATTGTAATGAAAACAGGTAAGTTAACTGTCTTTTGTTTTATTATATTTACCTGGAAGAACAGCATAAATGGCACCCATTGATAGTATGAATGGATGCGTTTCTCTTCTTCGTAATCGTTGCCGAGACCTGGGTGGGCAATCCCTTTAGATCCGCTGTAGGGCAGTGTGAACGTGTAAGTGATCCAGCAATAAGTGTTAAGGATGTGCGTTGGAACGGCTCCATCACTGATGCAAGAAATCGGGTCACCTAGAATAAAAAAAAAATATTGGTCTTGGTGTGATTTGGTCTGCGAATGATGTCAATTATTTAAAAAATGATTGAAATTTAGTTAAAATTCAATTGTCTTTGAATATGTAAAAGCGCATATGAAATTTTGAATAAATGCTTCTAAATTTCGTACATATTACAATAACATCACAATGCATTAGTAGAACACTCATATATTATTCTGCATTTTTTTCTTTACATATGCGGAACGTGAGTGCTATCTATGAAGTAGGATGTATTACAGATTTCTCACGCGTCCTCGACATTGTATCGTATATTGCGGATGACACTAATGTTGAGTTTAATAGTGCAGCTGCCCCCACCTGCCGTAATTGTCGGTCGTGACTTGATCACCTTGTCCGTATCGAGGGTTATACTATTTATAATTTAAATAAATGAAAACATTTAGCATTTTTAAATTTAAATGTTTTTCGATTTGTATCTACATTGCGTCGGTTCAAACATTTTACGGTACAATCATAATGCAGTTCTGCGAAGTTTGACAATGAAATCACGTTTGCAAATTCCCAGTAATATGTATATTACTCCATAAGGCAAATTAAATAAACTGCATGTATTATTATTTGCAATGAACCTATCAAAGCAATGACTAAATCCAGGATTCAATTAATAATAATTAAATATTAAGGATCATTATACGAATATTATATAAAACCTTTTTACTGACGCTTGTTATATTATATAAATTTCTCTGTATACTGCCCTTTTATTGTTATTTGTTATATGACATTGAACTAAATGTGATCTGCCAGTGTGTATATCTAAACGTTCTTTGTAACAACAATGTGTGTTGTTAACATGGAGTCACTGATATCGTATATTAAAACTTTGATATATTCATTTTAAAAGCAATTAGAAAATCGCGAGGCAAAGGTACAAAATAATCAGCGTATTACTATACGCTCAAAAAATAAACTGACCTATCCGTATATATTGGATTGTCTAGTGAAATTCAGTAAGATGTAAATAATATTTGCGTGAACTGAATAAATAGTTAGAAGATTAGTGCCAATTGAAGCAGTCGCACAGTTGCTAATTGCCCTATAACGAGCACTTAGCATAGTTAGAACGTTTATCATCGAATTGCCTTATAATATATCATCCTAGGTCAAGAAATTCGATCGAAGAAAGTCGTTACGGTATTGGTATAAATATACTAATATCGATTTTAGTGAAATTATCAAAATGATCTAGTTACATTTTTTGTCAAATTTTACTTATGAAAATTATATATTGCAGACAACTTATTTCGAGATTAAAAATACAAATAATTCTGTATTAAACAAACTATGTGTCATTCTAACTGATTCCTAAAGCAGTGATTCTATGAAATGCACGCCACGCGCTCCTCGTTATAACAAAGATAAACATTAAGCAATAAAGATGCAAATGACATAAATAAACTGCACATTGCACATATGCGAAGGCAGTTAATTAATTTAGGTCATCTTCGTTGGTAATTGATGAGAATACAGGTACTGACTAATACGGGCGCCCCGTGAATAGGTTAATTACTAACATTGATTGCTATTGCTTAATATGACGGTTATAGATCAACTATCCGATGTTGTAAAATGTCAAATGAATTCGAAATGAATATCAAAAATTGTCTCGTTCTATATATAATTTTTTTTTTTTTTGGTAAAAATGAAAGCCGAGATGGCCTAGTAATTAGAACGCGTGAATCTTAACCGATGATCAGGGGTTCAAACCCGGGCAAGCACCACTGAATTGTTATGTGCATAATTTGTGATTATAATTCATCTCGTGCTTGACGGTGAAGGAAAACATCGTGAGGAATCCTGCATGTGTCTAATTTCATTAAAATTATGTCACATGTGTATTCTACCCGCATTTCAGCAGCGTGGTGGAATAAGCTCTAAACCTTCTCCTCAAAAAGGGAGAGGAGACCTTAGCCTAACTGCTGTACTGTAAAAATGAGTTGTCTTCATATTTTAGGAAAAATACTTACAACATATGTTGCATTATTTCTAACGATCTAGGCTTCTAGCCCTATTCTAGGTCACGGTAAACTTCAGGTCTAGTAAACAGAACATTCGAGATTTTCATTTTGATACCTAACCTCAAAATAGACTATGATCATTAAACAAACTAAGTAACAAATGTATCTGAAAATAACAAGATTGAAAATTCGAGGCTTAAGATATATATAATATATAATATATGGTATATTGATTTAGATATTAAACAAAGGTTAAACTTTGTTATATAAAGAGGAGCAAGCTTATCTCTAATCGACCTCTGTAATATTTATATTATAACGTCGTTTTTAAAGTAAATAAAGGAAACGAATGACCAATATATTAAATACATTAAATAAAATTGATTTTGAGTACATACTGAATCACGGTTGATAAATCAATATAAATATTTAATATTATTTAGTTGTCCCTATATGATATGGAATATACTTCTCAAAAGTATATAATTATTCGATTAGCGGTTCGTATATTTTTATATTTTGCTATTATTGCAGTATCAAGTAGTTTTGCTTAGCAACCGCCTCGAGTAGGCTTTATCGCTACGTGTGCGGTTTTGATAACCTGCACCTGGCCTGCTGATGTGGTCCCATAATATTAAACACCATAGCTTGCAACATTGCAGTGATTGTAAAATGCAAATACTAATATTAACCCTTTTACACACTTGGAAGTGATAATTTATTTAATACATATCTACGCCATTTTTTTAATAATTATGAAATATTAAAATAATGTCTAAAAAAAAAAATGTTGTCATAATAATATATAAATATAATAAAACAATGATTCAGTTTATTTGTTAACGTAATAAGTGAAGTTAAGTTTGTAGATTTCGTCAAGCCTTTTGATGACGCAAGGACAATGATGAAATCCTGAACCACAAGTTGTATCGTTAACTATTTTATATTTAATTATGCAATAACTGTCCCCAGCTTCGGTTTTTTGTATAGGTTGTAAAAGTGATATATTCTCTAGTAAATATCTTTTACGTTAAGCGATACATTTTATATTAAAAACTTGCTCGAAAGAGATTGAATATGTTGAGTAGTATAAATGTGTACCTACCTTTATACTTCTTCTCAATAATAAATGTTTATGATTTGAAACGTGACCTAGTACAATATATGGTTTGCAAATGTTAGCTCTGTAGATAAGATGAATTATATTAGAGTTTCTACCATGGAATCTTAACCTACAAACTATAAAATTTACGATAAAAAAAAACAAAGAAACTAGAAGTTAATTACAGTAACAGTAACAGCCTGTTAATGTCCCACTGCTGGGCTAAGGCCTCCTCTCCCTTTTTGAGGAGATTGATGGAGCTTATTCCACCACGCTGCTCCAATGCGGGTTGGTTAGTTTAGAAGTTAATTACGCAGAAGAAATACTGCATATGTAATAAGGGTATGGCACGATACAGTTGTTTTTTTTTTCAAATTTCCAACATCAACAGATTGATTAAATCGATCTTTATTTACTTAGATAATTGTCGCTGTAAAGCGGAACAAAATTCTCTCTGACTCACAATAATTACGATGAAAGGTTAAACTTAATAAGGAAAATTGTTCAAAATCTAATTATTATTCAAGGATAGATGTGAAAGAAATAACAACGACGACATTTCTTAAAATATTTTTTCGCCAACAAAACCAATATTCAATTTAGTTAGGAAGTTCAAAACAATAGGGGATATTAGTTGTTTGGCTCTTCGCTACGTGATTAAGTGGCTGTTTATATTGGTAGTATTATAAACAAGGGGCACGTGATAACGCAATCATAAACAATATGCGGTGGTCGTTCTTACAGTTTTGTTGCCACTTGAGGTCTTCTCAACTTGGTAGCATAATTTGTAATAAAAATGAATAGTTTACATATTTAAGTTTGAGCGTATTTTATTTATATTATGTGCTTTGTAATAATTTTTTAGTTTTGCTATTTAATAAAATTATTTTAAGTTATATGTATTTTAACTCATTTCGTATAATTCATACATTAATTAATATGGAGGATGAGTTATATGTAATTCATATTTATTAATAAATGATGTCCGCTATTAAAATTATTTTAAAAGTCATTGCAATAACAAGATTTCATATTATGTATTATGGGAGTTGATTGAGTATCTTCAAATAACATTAATGCTCCTATTAAGTAATAATTGTAAATTCGTTAATGTTTCTTAAAAAGATTCTATTTTTTTATATACGTAATAATTCAGTGGCTCAATTCGTTCAATGATTTCAACCTTATCACCTTCGTACTCGCCTCGGTATTTGTGTGTACAATAAATTTACTCATGACGTCCTAATTTGGGTAACTGTTACATTACTTCCAGATGGCTTATTCAACAATGTACTAAAATGACTCATTTTCTCCGAGTTCTGAGATGATTGACCAGACAGACGGTTATTTTCGCCTATGCCCAGGTTATTAGTCCACTATTTCCAGGTCAAGACTTTGGTGTTAATTAACATGGATAATATTTCATGAACAATTCGTAACTTAATACTGTTCCCGATTAACTACTTACTTTCTCTTTTTGCTTATTAAAAAACTTTCATAATGTTTGAAACAAAAGTATATTTAAATTCTAAATGATCGGTAAATTATAAATTAGATAAATAGTGCTTAAGGAAACTCGCTAATTAGATTATTAAAAACGTTCATAGTGTTTGAAACAAAAGTATATTTAAATTCTAAATGACGGGCAATTTGTAAATTAGGTAAATAGTGCTTAAGGAAACTCACCGATTAGATTGTTAGCAGTAACAAGGATGCACGACAGGAACATAATGGCCGAAGTGATTCTATAATGCATCCTGAAGACCATATTGTCGATGACAGCCTTGTCGATGAGGTAGCGGACTTTGACAAAGCCCGCTACCGCAGATGCCAATCCGAACACAGCCATCTCGAATCAGTCTCGTCTGTGTCTATAACAAAGTAAACATCACGTTTTACAGTTTCAAAGTACCAGCATTCAATTTATAGAAAAATCTATAATTAAACACAATCGTCACCATAAGGAGTCACTATAAACAAATAAAATACAAACAGCGTCTGTTATTCATACGAGATTAACTTAAACGGCAACTTTATTGCGCCCATTTTAAATTCTATTAATACTTTTAAATAAACCAAAGGAAGATGAATACCGATATCGACAGTATATTTATTTTTCACACTTATTTCGATATGATAGTTTTATGAGTCTGGAAGATTTCATATTGCGTTGAATTGTTAGTCAGATGTTCAGAATCCCGTTAAGCGACAATTACAGCTACCATATTTGGTTACATGTCATTATACGAGTTACGTTTCTTTAAATCGATGACCTCTCATGATTTGAATACGTGTCCACTCATACGCGTAATTTAAAGTAATTTTTAGAACTTTTTTTTCGTCTTAGGCTTAACATGCATGTTTCTTAATGACGACAAACTAAGTCTTCGATATTAAATTGACCTGAATGAGCGGTAAGATAAATATAACATAAATGGGTACCAACTATCATAAGTGGCAATTCATCACAAATGGATCCAACCTTGACGACTTCTTGATCCCGTTCCTACGCGGTGTCGTGTGTCTAAGATAAATTTTACTTAAGTCGTGAGGGGAACAAAAATTAATAATTTTTATCAGTGTCGCCTACAATTGTCTTAAGAATGTAGGCGTCGCATCTATTCTATCGTACGATGTTGTTTAACTTACATTATTATGTGACTGATCAATCTGTAATGTTATTAAATTGAATCTATACATATTTGTCAATATTGTATTCATATTGTTTCACATTCCATCATAATCTCATTATTCTCTTGGCTTGGATTGGCCCTGGTTGCGGTAAGGCGAATGGTGCGCAAACGCAGGGCCTGAGGCGGGTCGTCGACCGCGGTTCGCCTCCTGCGTTTTCAACCTCCCCTCCTCTTCTCCCATTGCCTTACCGCCCTCAGTCCAGAGTGATGCATCGCGTGGCAAAGCGAATTTTACGCGGAAACCAGTTTACCAGTCCGGGTAGCGACAACCTTTGCCGGTTTGGCACGTCGAAGTCTACGATTAACTTAATTTCACAAATACCATTAAAATAAATAACTAAAAATGGCTACGGTATTGCTTCATTTCATTTGGTTATAAAAATTAGGAAACAGTTTCTTTAGAATATATTTCCTTTTTGTCGTATTCATTGTCTATTTAAGGTACCTGTTAACAAATAAAAGCCAAGCGTAGGGAGTCAAGTAGCTGAGCGAACGTACGTATAGTCCACGATTTATGACATATAACTGCGTATGATTGTTCAAGTTCCGCGTAAGTATTAAAGCTTGTTAAATCTGTATAGAAGCATACTAAGAAACGATTTTTCCATTGTTTCAAATAGATAAAAAAAATAAAAGGCGAAAAAATTCGAAGATGTTTGATATTTTATACCACGTGCAGGTTTTTGTTTCAGTTCAATAACCATTTAATTTTCGAACACCAAAACGGCTTACTTCGTTTTTTTGTTGGCTTGACTGACTTAAGGATAGTGTAATGTTATCGGCTATAATGGTTTGGGCTTGTTAACAGCTGCCGGCACGCGCCGGTCCTCTAATACTAATTACGGCAGACGGACGCGGCCGTCCAGTACTTACATCTCCCATAGTCCAAGCAATACGATCGTGGGAAAGAATCTACGTACATTTATCTATTCTCGGTAATAATTTTACGCTCATGTACGAGGATTAACGCATCGTTACACTCGAAAGCTATTTATAACACGTCGTAATCTATTTGTCCTTTCTATCACGTAAAAGAAATAATTTATGTAAAGAAATGTCGACATATATTAGAATGCGAGTGAATGGTGAATTGTCGTCTGGTGTTATCTACGTGATCTAGCTATGTCGTGGTGTTCGCCGGACGATGACGTCTAGTCCGATATAATTAACTCCATTGACTATTGCATCGTTCCACGTTGTTTACCTCGTAGATTTTATGGGAAAATAAAATATTGGAAAAACAATACAGTTAATTTTTTTCTTTAATGTTATACTGAACAAGAAATAATTGTGTAATTTTAATTGTGTTCACTTAAAACATTTTTCTTTTGCAAGTTATTTCCTAAATTACACAATCTATGTACCTGATATAAACATAAAGGGGTCTGAAATAATAAGACGCATTTTATATTCATTAAAAAAAAGATACGTATAAATATTTCATCTATTTCTATGAATGGGAGTGAGTAAGATAAGCCTTTAGGTAATATCGGTCATCGCATCCGCCGTCCTTTACCAGTCACCAATATAATATCATAATACGGAAATGCGCTCCAAAACCTACATTGTGGTTGCAATAAAGGTATAAGTTTCATGTAACATGCTTTGAAATGATGGATTATTCATTATTACATGATTATAAATTTATGATATTTTTATATTCAAGTTAATGACGGCATTTTTCTCATAATAGGTATTTCCGTTTCGCGATGGGTTTGTTCTTAATACAAAGAGTAATCATCGTAAAATATCAAACTATATTCATAAAAATGCTTAAAACACTCTTTGAATGTTATAATAAAACAACAATTTTCAAGCAATAGCTTTTAAATAAAAACACGAAGTAGCGGTAATTGTATGTCCTCATTATATAAGTGGAGTGACATCGGTCCGTCTTAGCAATATTATAATGATCCGCCAGATGTACCGTTATCACAAAGGTCAAAGTTGCGAGTTAATCAAGATACAAGTCGCGTATTGAAAAACTTGTCAGACTAATTGTTATCGCGTGTTTGTAATACACAATGCACTGTTTTAAACTACATTACACATTAATGATTCACGATAGTTGACAAAGAGCTGACTCTGCAAAAGTATACAAATGATACGAAGCATAAGACATGACACAATTTGGTAACTTTCTTGTGAAAAATTTAATTACTGACTCTGCTTTTACTTTACGCGTTAATCATTTTATAGTCAAGTCAGTCATGTTTGTATGAGATATTACTGTATTTTTTGTACATTCCGAACCGTCGGAATCCTATTTGTTCGGTCGTCGTTTTGTTTAAATCACACGTGCACAACAACATGTCTTAATATGGATTGGTGAACCCGTTTGTCTGTGTGTCTTTGCTTATACATTCGTGACGTAAATAAATAATTAAACATATGTTGAACTAGCTGATCCCTTCGAATATATAATTCAAATGAAACGTACATAGTTTTTTACTAAATTTGATAACAATTTATTTTATCGTTCGAGCGTGATCGAGAAAGTAACATCCAAATAAACCTTTGGATTTATAATATAAGATAAATAAATTTAGACGTAAAAAAAAATCTAGTCTTAAAGTAAAGAACGTTAAATTCAAATAGACCCATATATACGGGGATAAAGGTTATCGTGTGTTCTGGATCACTATGCAGGTGGCGGGCATAGTCCGTGACAAGAATTCCTTGATTGTGACCTGTTAAAGATATGCTCATTGCCCGTGCAATGAACTACATGCTGAATGTATTACACGTTGTATTTATTTAGCCACCGAAATTTAAGTTTTTACTTTTTTCTATGTAGAAAATAATGTGATTTTTAAAGTTAAATTTCATAACTCCATCAAAGATAAACTTAAAATTCTTATCATTCGTTTCACATATTAAAAGCAAATAGAAGATACCGTAACGTTAACACACGATTCGAGGAATCGACGAGCTGTAACCGTTTTTTTTTACTGTCAAGTGTAGTCATCGAGTTATTTTTTCTTATATTTTTCACTTTAAACCCTAATACTAATAATTATGATCATGGGAATGGTTGTTCAAACCCATCGCATTATCTTCTAGTCGCGTCGAGCGCATTGTAATTTGTTATTCAAATATGTTTTGAGAATTCGTGTTTTTTACTCGGATGGAATTTAAAAAGATTTATAACTTAAAATTTTTTTTTTATTACAATGCTATTTTAACAATGAATGCAATCAAAGGATAAAGTTTTATATTTCTTGTAAAGATCGATTTTTTAATGAATGTAACATTAAACACATACCGTATAATAACGTATTATATTATGTAAATAGAGTTATTATAGAAAAAAATGTGTAATCTTTACAAACTTCTAGAAATTACTTTTAAATATTTTATATGATTTTGTAGGTAGGTGTGTACTTGTCCTATATTTGTAGATGCTCGCATAATCGAAATGTTTTAGAAACGAAAATAATATGAACTTCACTAAGTACAAATTAATTCTCAATGACACAGTTTTAATATTTAGTTGATTTTGCCCTGGTTGATAACACAAAATTAAATCAAAACATCAGTGTTATTCGTCAGTAATTATCATATGTCCTCGGTGGAATATTTGAAATAATAATGAAGAATGAAAATTATTTAATAATAGGCAAATTACATAATTATCCAATAAATAAGTGAACGATTGTCGTTATAATAATATTTATGAGCAATTCAATTATGTCAATCATTTATTATATAATTATTAGTCAAGTGACTGTTAAAATTCAAATGTACGTGGCAATATTAAGTCAGTTTTACAAACAAAGTATTTATAATAATAAATCGTAACTCGTCTCTTTTGTTCTATTCATAAAATTCCTAGTAAACGGCACAGCGTCCCTTCCCCTTTTTTCAGGTAAATAGAGAGCATAGTCGCTACCTGTGGAAGACTTTACACCTCGCAACTGGTTTGATTCATAACCTGCACATTTTACGTCACCTTCATCTGTCGTGTTTAACGAACCGCCCTTACAAGAAAGCAGAGCAAATAAAAAAGTTTCGATGGCTATGCAAGAGGCTTTTGTTCCTGCACATGCTCATATGTATGCCGTCAAACTGCATTCCACCGTCGTCGATAGCCGCTAAGCGTGTCTCAATACATTCTGAGCTTTTGTAGCATAGCTTACCTTTTCAAAAGTAACTGTTATTTTACTCGCCGAGATTTTGTAAAACGTGCACGTCTTTTCGTATCACTACACAACAAACACAAGCGCACGTTCGATTGCACGTAGTCACGTCAGTTTTACGTCATATTATTTGGGATGCGTAGGTTAGTGAAGCAAAATTATTGGAGTAAAACGAGTGGCTAAACGGCCGCCACGCCGCACACCATCTGCTCATGGGTTGAGAACGCGAACTGGAAAGCGCACTCGACTTGATCGGCTCGAGCGTCGACTAGCGCGTGTTTCACTACCGAACAGCAGCGTATGCGCATCAATGCCTGTCTCTTTCTCGCGCGCGTCAATGATGCTACTAACATTAGCCGTCTCGCTTCCCCGAAATCTGAGTAAATGCACAGTAGTCGAGTCTCGAGAATCCACCGGGGAACGAGTTCTGTCTATCTCGACTTCTTGCGTTTTCTCCGTAGCGGATGCTTCAAAGTTTTGTACGCCAATTTAAAGCGGTTATGAACATGATTACTGATTGTAACGGGTGAAAATTGCTCGCGGCTTTTAATTAAATACATTGGTCACTCCTATTATTATGTAAGCTTTAAATATTAGTTCTACTCATTGTTTGTTTGCACGTACTTTATATGAAAAATATTTTAATTTTAATAGTATATAATGCACATTTTGACATCTGATAAACAACCAGCTATAACTATTTTTGTATGAAAATATTTTGTTTAATGATAGTTTCGGTATTATTATGATGTATTTAACATTATTTTAGGTACATTTAATTATTTAATTATAATGTTTGTAAATTTAATAGCGGTTTGATATAGTTGCTTATATTTTAAACCTAAAGTAATTATGCATTTTCTGCTTTAAAGAGCTTCGTGGCGAGCAATTATTCTTTATTAACGCACGTGTAATATGAGTATCACATTAATTCATCATTCTTAATCATTAAAGTAGAATTCATTAAACTTTATGAATATACGTCTGTATTCTCGCCTCTCGCCAATGTGCACGAGCATCACAATTAATAATAATCTATCCAAAGAGTTCTTGTCTGGAGCTGAGGTCAGCTGCTCTGTCATTGGCTAGGCATTTTGACCGTTCTACCTGTGCTTCGATCTTTTCTTTTTTATTTTTTACACATAAAGCAAATTGCAAGGCTCATGCGCCTTGAGAATTCACTGTATCATGACATTAAAAAAAATACTAAAATGCTTGAAATTTTTTACGAAATTTCAAACACAAGAATTTTGCTTTCGTCGTTTAACATATATATTTATTATTATAATTATATGTATATTTTATATCACATTAACAATATCAATCTATCGACGATTATTATTAAAAACTTTATTGAAGTTGAAAAAAGTTATAACAATAACTGAAATCTAGAACTCGTGATTATTTTTAGATTTGATTTGAGTTCAGTAGTATGCCTCAATTCATTGCCCCATTTACGATTTTTCGATGGCATATTACTAATATTTTTAAAGTAATTATTTATTTATCTTCAAGTCGGATAATATTGACGTTACCTAAATTTTATCTATTCTATTAAATGTTAATATATTTAAACCGTAAACGGGAACCTTTAATCGAAAAATACAAAATTTGCTTTAACAAATAAGTAATACTAAATTTATAAACGCAACCTTAGTTTTTTGTTTTTTGGTGATTTCTTACTAAAACTGTTAATCCCATTGCTATATAACTTTCACACTAAGATAATTGAGAGATAGAGGATCGTTTACGATACAGGATAGGCAAGCATGTAATGTTGTTTATATATATTTAAATATAATTGCTATTCATGTCAAAACGTAGAGAAAATCTTCGTCGGTCTGGCGTTTATTTGCCGAATGCTTTTTTTTAATTATTTATTTGGGAAACAAACAGTACATTCATTCTTAAAACTATGGTATTAATTTTAGCACACATACCAGTCAAGTTTTCACTTATAACTAGCTGCTTGAACTGCTTGAAGAACTCTGTAGATATATGTACATATATAGTTTTCGTCAAATAAATTTATAGCAGCAGTAGTGCTAGTAATATATGCTGAGTCACTAATTTAAAATCAGCTATGAAAAATGTACCGACAAAAAATTAAGGCTTATTTAATTAGACATTTTAGCAGTACTGTTCTTAAAAGAAATAACATATTAATTATACCCAATTATGTTATTAATTGGGTGCCGTTTTCGCTTGAGAACTTATATCATTGTTAAAGTAAATTTTGCAAAAGATTACAATTGAAGAACGTTTGAGAAAAAAGTCGTCAGAGGCCTTAGATTATGAATTAGTATTGGGTAGGCCGGATGGGTACGCAGATTGAGATTACTTGGCGCGATACTGACCGTATTAAATTATTTGCTATGTCATTAAATTAATAAAAAAATAGATAAGTAAACCGTCTGGCCAAAAAATTAACTAGAAAACATCGCTATTTAGATATTTAATTTTTTCTATGGAATGTTAATAAGTTGTACAGAGTTAACAGAAAATTACATGATCGATTATTTATTAAAACTTTAACAGTTAAATGATAAATGAATTTAGTCAAGAAAAAACCATTTTTTTAAAACACATTGAAACATTTTCTTAAAACCATAAATGAAAAAATGAATTATTATTTATTGAATTGATTTTATTTTCTAATGGACAATCAATAAATTACATTAATTTTTCTAATGCAAGCTCTACGATGTTTTAATTATGCTTATATTACAGACTTATTTTTTGTTAAAAAATATAAACTAATATATTCAAATAGGCTTTTAAATGACGTGAACCCCAATGTTTTGTGTGAAGCTAATTCATAAAGGAATGTAGAGAATGATATTGAATATAACTTTGTATCTCCAATTAATAATTTGCCACGATATATAATATAAATATAGGACTATGAACGTCTAAAGTTCAATGCGCTAAAAACGCTACCAAAACTTGATATACCAGTTCCACGACAGTGCGAGATCTAGACGTCTAACTAATTTTGTATCTGATGTAAGATTATAGATATATCCGCAAACTCGATTCGTTATTCACGTAACGTTAAATAACATGATGTAAAGTCGATTGTAATATGCAATTAAGTATGGTAACTATGATATTGATAGTTTAGTCTGAGATCTAATCTCTTAAATGTTTTCGTTTCAAATTACTTTAATATAATAATTATATTACAATTTTTGTATGTAATATTTAACGTTTTTGTCTTCTTAAATTTTATTTTACACAGCTTCATTTTTATAAAAAAAATGTTTGTGTATGGATTGATGATCTAAATATTAATTTATCCTGTCATAACATATATTTTGTCGATTATTTAAACAGAGGTATAAAATGGATGTTACTTAGGATAAACTCTGATAAGGAGTAGGTGTTCAAGACTTCAAGTAGTTTGTAGCTGATTTTCGGATGACAGCATACATAGCAACTTTTACTTTGTGTGAGCTACATAGGTTTAATGAAACATGACTCTTCTTAATATATTCGTAGTACTGTAACAGACTGTAAATGTCCCACTGCTGGGCTAAAGGCCTCCTGTCCCCTTTTTGAGGAAAAGGTTTCGAGCTTATTCCACCACGCTGCTCCAATGCGGGTTGGTGGAATACACATGTAAATTCAGTGTTGCCCGAGTTTGGACCCACGATCATCGGTTGTAATTTCCTCGAAGTTACCTTTTTAGCTAAATTTGAAACGTAATTTACCGGAATCAAGGAAATTAGATTTTTTAAGCGATCGATTAAAATGATGAATCCATATTTTGTTTAAACTTTTAAACCGTGACAAAAAAAATCCAGTTCAGCGTGATACTTCGAAGTATTAATTAAATTTTTCTTTTGGCCCTAGCTTAACATTTTCCTTTTTTCAAATATAAAATATCTAGTTCGTTTATAAAAATAATTGCGAAAATAACTTCAGAACGGAGGCCTTAATGCTGTTCACGCTCGCTGATTTTTCTGCTTTGACTTCTTGTCTCCTTGGAAATAAACTTTCACTTTAGAACTGAAAATGAAGAAAAACTTATTTTACGTGTCATTATGTAAGTTTGCGTGAACCGAACTTAGCGGCGTAATATAGCAAAATTAATCTTTATGGTTTTTTGTGCAAACCTGGTATTAAATGGTAAGTTGGCAGTACAAAACATACTAAATCGCGCCGTGATCATTTCTTAATTAATTTACCTTGCCAGTATCACCTATGTATTACGTCATTGGTAGTAAGTGTTGTCACACCGAATTAACAACTTTTACTAAAATTAATTACATTATACCAATATCAAAATGTATTTGCTGGGATAAAAAAAGAAGAAAATCATTTGATTATATTCTTTGCAGAAATGTACTATATTTTTTCGTAAGACAATTACTTCGTATTCAATTAATAATTAGTAAATATGTCCTACGTTTTCCTATATATTGCTTCTTGCCAAAATTGGATTATAATACAGCTTTAGTAATAGATAATTTTAACGTTAGTCGTAGTCCTTTCACGAAGATTATAAATAAATCTCTTTATGTCACGTAATTATCAGCGTAATGTCATGAAAATTAAATCGATCGACAGGCTATTTCTGAATTAACATTTTCTGAATTTATATTAATCTTATTTCTCAATGTTTATTCAATCTCATTGGAAATATAATCCACAATAGAAATAAATATAATTGAAAAACCACATGGCGTTTTAAGTTGCAATTTATTATTTTGCTTTGTTTATATAAAATTTGAACGATTTCGTGTATCTGGATTCTGGAGACGGTTGGTATCGACGTCAGTAAGTGACGCTCGTTTAACTGGTTTGGCAACCTTCCTGCACCACGCCGAAAGAAATATATATATATGTGTTTTTGTTTGATATTCGAACTTATTATACGATTTATCATCACATTTTTGTTTTATTTTGATATAGTGTGAGTATATAGTTATACGTGTGGCAAAATATTAACCCATTATTCAATCTGTTTCATAATTAAGTAGGTTATCCTTAATAGTATGTTTCCTTGAAATTTGGAATTTTTGATTAGCTAATAAATTCAAATCATTTTAATTAATTTTCATGTCTACCAAAGGACTTTGCGCGTTTCGATATGTCGAGCAGTTTCAATTTTTGTTTTATATAACTTTTGTAATTTTGTACCATCAGATATTTGAATTTGCTTAAGTATTCTCGGTATCGCTTACATTACTCGTTTTGGTTACATCATTTTTGAAATCTTGACATGCAGCATTATTGTACGGTTGCTACGTGAGTTGATTGGATGCTTTATTCAAATTGTCATCTTTATGTGTATGATTCCTAGGGAAGAATGTTCATGTATGAAATACAGATATAATATATTCATCTAGTTAGTTCGTTCAAATTTTGCTTCATTATTGTTACCGGTTAACAGGCTTTAGAATTATATTACGAAATAAATATATTTCTAATTATAATAATAGCTATAATGTGATCAATAAAATCGTTTCATTTACTTGGTTCAAATTCGTAAGCTTAACACTAAGCGGTATGGCAAATTTGCAATCACAATACTGCCTGTTAAGTTTTTCACTTTGTTTAATACAAAAGGTTTGTAATAGGATGCACCTATTGGTAATCCGTATTGCTTGGTAGGTACCAGTTCTCAGTAACAGTTTGGTGATTCACAATAAAATATTCACATGTATGTATGTGTATACCTACATTTGCACGGTTTCGTTTTTTTTTACTCGGAATGACGTCTTGCACGAGCCTTCGAAAAACGTTTCACCAGTCAGGTTTTTAAACATATAAGGATAATAGGTAGTATAATAATTTCATGTCATCGTGCCTACATGCGATTTCTCGAATAGTTTGGAATTGGGACTTTACGTTTGTTATTTGTGTTGTTAATGACAGCTTTTAATAATTAACTAATTATTATAATTTGTGAAGTATTATATTATCGTAAAGTGCACTTAACTTATTATCAATTACTTAATGTATACTTTAAGCTTTAACAACAATAATTATTTAATGAGTATATATTAACATTAGTGTAATTACAGGTACAAGGGACATAACATCTTAGTTCTCAAGGTTGGTGGCGCATTAATGATGTAAGCGATGGTTAACATTTCTTACAATGCCAATGTCTACGGGCGTTGGTGACCATACATTAGGTGGCCCATATGCTCGTCCTATTCTATAAAAAAAAAATGAACTTCCGTTATCGAATGAGTGTCACCTTGTTTGGACACCTTTGGATAAAAATATTTTTTCTATGCCTTTTCTTTTATTTCTAAGGTGTATGAACTTGTTAACTACCTAACGATACTTAACTATACTATGTAATTCATGTAATTACTAATAGTATAATGACTATAAAGAGATATTTTTTCTTCGTGTTTTTTTTTAATTTAAATTAGGTAATAAAACATATAGAAATATTGTTAAATAGTATGTAGCAAAAATAAAAGCAGTGGCGCTTTTTCCATCTCAACTTGTATTTCAACATATTCTCCGTAATTAATATTTTTGATCGTGGTTACATATTCAAATTAAGTGTCTCCGAATTATGTTAACGTTTATTTTATATCGTTTTGCAGAAAGCTCGGTCTCGAGCTGGTGCCTCGTCGCGGCGCTGAAGCCGTTGACCCGGAGAACATAAGCTTAGTCGAGCTTTATAGAGTACACGCGGAGAGTGCGGAACGAGCTGCAGCAGTAAGAAACTCATTATTGCTATTGCTATATTATATGATAATCACCCATACCAATGAAAGTTGTATATTGACTGTATACAACATACACAATGCTCTGTCTTCTTCTTTCGAATGTCAAATTACTGGTAACAGAATGAGAGTAAAACGATCTGTAAATATTCAATCACGTCATGTACATGTAAAAAATGCTTAATGAAAGATTATCGAGTGGTTTTAATTATAAATTTATACGAAGTTGTCGCATGATATCGTTTTATGCCTTGTCTTTTTTTAATAATATTTGAGACTAACGGTTCTATCTCTAAACTTGATTTGTCATGATTTCTTTTTCTTGGAAAACTATTATATTCACTTGAAACTATAGGTATTCGCATTGATGTAAGACTTGCGATGAAATCTAAAAGGATACTGGATCCAGTGAATTGTTTCTAATATTTGTTTGAAATATTTCACGGTGTGCATATATAGTATTTTATTTATATTTTCATTCTAAATTTAATATAGGTACATATATATAATTTCAAAATTTTTAAATATTGTTTTTTTTTTTGTTTTTTTTCCTTATTAATCATATTAATTTTTGTATCCCTTCCCATTTATAAATATTATGATCCTCTGCCCAAAGGTTGCCTGGAAGAGATCGCTGCTTAGCGATAAGGCCGCCTGTTGCACCTCATGCAACTTTTTCAAGTTTGGGTGCAATAAAGTGTCAAAATAAATAAATAAATAAAAATAAAATTAATTTTTGTATGTCACCTTATAATCGAACCATATTTTATGCTCATCAAAGCGGATCCCCGCGGGTGATGCAACTTATATGCGAATGACGAAAACTTTATTTGATCTTTATAGCTTATTTACATACTTATAAAGCACCGCATTGTATTTTTAGTTAAAAATAAAATATTTTATAAAGAAACATGTCTAACGGATAACATTATTAATACTTAAAATGCAAATTAAAAGAAGATCAAAAATAAGATATATCTCTATATTTTAATTTTGCACGAGATTATGAATATTATTATTTATTATAATTAATATAATTACAGGCACAAAGGACATAAAATCTTAGTTCCCAAGGTTGGTGGCGCATTGGCTATGTAAGCGATGGTTGACATTTCTTACAATGCCAATGTCTAAGGGCGTTTGGTGACCACTTACCATCAGGTGGGCCATATGCTCGTCCGCCTTCCTATACTATAAAAAAATGAAATTTTATATTTTAAACAATATTTAGTACTAAAAACTTTTTGATTATATATATATATATATATATATATATATATATATATATATATATAAAAGCCGAGATGGCCCTGTGGTAAGAACGCGTGAATCTTAACCGATGATCGTGGGTTCAAACCCGGGCAAGCACCACTGAATTTTCATGTGCTTAATTTGTGATTATAATTCATCTCGTGCTTTACGGTGAAGGAAAACATCGTGAGGAAACCTGCATGTGTCTAATTTCACTGAAATTCTGCCACATGTGAATTCTACCAACCCGCATTGGAGCAGCGTGGTGGAATAAGCTCCAAACCTTCTCCTCAAAAAAGAGGAGAGGAGGCCTTTAGCCCAGCAGTGGGACATTCACAGGCTGTTACGGTATATATATATATATATATATATATATATATATAATATGTTATTTTCTCTTTATTAAGGAAAACAAACATCATTAAATATTCTTACTTTTAACGTCTTTGCACATAGTAATATATTGAATAGGTAAACAAACTGCGACTTTTATATATACCTAAAAATATATTTAATTTACTTAACTAAACCATCACCAATGTGCTTTATTTATAAATAGTTTTCAACCGCCTTTAGGTATAAAAAAGTCTAGCCTAAATGTCTAAAAGTAATAAAAAAGCCTATGTCTTTCCTCAGGGTTTAAGCTTGCATCATACTAAATTTCATCAAAACCGCATTAGTGGTTTAGCCGTGACAGACAGATTTATTTTCGCATTTATAATATTAGTATGGATTACAAATAAGGAAAAGAGAACGTGCAACTCGTACATATGACAGCGATGAAATATATTTGCGGCAAAAACGTTTTATTGAATCTCCAAAGAAATTTGAATTGAAATTTTCACTAAACGCTTTCAGATATTTGTTCAATTAAAACACAATAAAATTGACAAGCTCTTCTTTAAGTGGCATTGAGTCACTTAGTGATAAATAAGTCGTTTTAAATAAATCATATCTTAACTGTATGTCTTTGTGTGCGTAATTGACAATATCCTTTTACATTGACGCGGCAAAACTTGCGCATACGCAACATTAAGCCTTTTATAGATCTCTGTTTGTACCTCCATGAGATATAATCGGTCATATTTCTTAATAGTTAAATATACTCGCCCATGTGTATGATAATGCAACAACAATTTACATACTTATGTGTTTTTAAATCGAATGTTTTGGACAATATAAATATTGGAAATAATATAAATCACGGGAAAGGAATTGAAATAAATCCCGAAAGAGTATTGACTCAGGGTGCATTTTAGCTTACTCATCATAAAATGAATAAGTCACGAAATAAAGCTGTTTTACACCTCTTGTTTTTGATATGTCATTTAAATGTTTATACTTTATTCCAATTGCAGAAGAAATAAAAATAAACCTTAGTTTTACATATTACATGTGATTTGCTAATAACTCTACTATATTAGGCACTACAAACAGTATACTTATAATACAAGACTGGAATGGGTCACTTTTATCCACTTTTATTTTACTGTCAAAATTTCTATAAGATCTTCGCTGACATCACCCCCCTTTTTGTGAAATGATACTGAATACTATTATGTGATAGATTTCTACCAATGATGTCATGAAAATTCAATGTCAAAGTGGTTTATTCCTTACTCCTGCCATTGGAATAGACTATATCAGAAACAATGTTAGATTATACCTATAATTTATTTTTATACGTTTTCAGTGGCGCGGCACATTGCGACGCGCTGGCGGTTCAGGAAGCAGTTTCAATTCCGGCACACTCACAAACAATTCAAATATAACAGCTACCTTAGTCCAATCACACTACCTAATATGCAGTATGCGCGACTTTGGACATACCGCTGGGGGTGATGAGGCTGAATTATTGTTGTGGCTCCACGACGCGAGAAGAGCTCAGCCCCTGTCAGAAAGGTTTAGAGTGCGGATAGCGAGAGATGGGTTTTCCAACTACGTAGACAGGCTGCACGCTAATAGCACACTTTTTGCAGTAAATATTTGCCTTAATATTTTTTTACTAAGTGTAATGTCCCCTAGGGCTTTAGCGCGGGCTGGAAGGTTTTACACTTACAAGTTGCAATCAAATGTGCAATTTCCACTCGTAATACCTTGTAACGTAATTGCTTACAATCTCGGTCTAAGACGATCATCTTATTATCTGTGTGATTGTTTGGAACAATATTGGTAACTGTAAATAAACTTTGAAATTTATATACAGAAATCATAGCATTAGTGTATATGTATATATACACTCATATATCTTAATTATTTCGTCAACACGCGGAGAACAGTTATAAAATATAATATTTATATTTGGATACGCATGGAGATACTTTGCTGTGACGTCACTTTTATATGAGCTTTTAATTTAAATATCATCAATGTAAAATAGTATTGTAATTAACTTTTTCTGTTATATTATTTAAAATATTTGTACTTATAAAATGTATTGTATTTATAAAACGCGTGTAAATTCTATTTATTTTTTTCGTTAATTAGAAACTTTTAAAAACAAATATTAGCTTTACATCTTTTAAAATATTAGTAAGAATTAATTAATTCAATAGATTTGTGTATAATAATCAAGTTGAAATAATTAAAATTTTAATAATTTATTGGTTTTTCCGTCAATCGTTTCCGTTTATAACCAGCCCGCATGTGATATTTTGCAAATTCAATATTCGAATGTAATTTGAATATATTTCATTTCTTATCTGCATTATTATGCGTAACTTCATATCACATGACAAAATTGTTTCAGGATCTTTCTAGTACTGACCTATCTCGGGAACTGTGGCTCGTGGCGTGGGTTATCCGTGTGGGGCGATGGGCGGGCGCGGGCGGTAGTGGAACGGGTGAAAGACGAGGCCCGGTGGCTAGAAGACCCCTCGGGGCCGGGGTATTACCGCTGTCCGAATTCCTCAGGCAGTCTGAACCGCAAACTACCGAGAAAGAGTACACCTTTAAGGTAAATAGATGAATTCTTTAAGGAGGAGACTTAATTATTTCCTGATTATTTATCCAGATTATTGGTGTAGATATTTAAGAATAAAAAGTTAGAATAATGTATGCAGAATAATGAAATCAATAGATTTTATTCATAAATTTAAAACATTTGATATATGTGTGACTTCAACTTTGTGATATTATTTCTTCAAACATTTGTTTTTATTTCTTTCAGGTGTATCAATGTGAAGAGAAGGACTTCCACCAGTTACATGATATGCTCATTCGAAAGCAGACTAACAAGTGCAATATCTTACCTGGTCAACCAAATTATGGTAACTTATCTACAAACTAATACCTACTTTTCCAAGCTGATTCTTGCTGTTACCAAAATTAAAAGCCTTATGATTGTATTAAATACTTCTTTTTCAGGTATAGTTGTAGCTCTTAGACTAATAACAAACCCAGGCAGTATATCAGAAGCGGTCGCATCCGGTGCAACGGTGACAGCTAAACGGGGATTCCCTGACGTGATAATGCCGGGCGATGTACGAAATGACCTATACCTCACATTGGAGAGAGCGGAGTTTGAGAGAGGCGGTAAAAGTACGGCGAAGAATGTCCTGGCCACTGTCAGTGTACACGACAGTACAGGACAAGTTATCAACGTTAGTTTGATGAATTTTTATATATGTGTTATTTTATGTAATATATAAAGACGCGAAAGGGCCTTCATCTAAACTTACCCTGGCCATTGTACATGTGTGGGCAATTAATAAAAATGTTAAACTAATCTTTTTCGAAAATCACGTCAACAAAGTCTTATAATATTGTAATAATTAAATACTACCATTCCGCTACTATATACGCGACGCTCCGCTAGAAAGTGGGAGTAAAAGAAGTGTTCGATTCGCATTTTTTTTGTCTGTATATTACGCGGTATCTTCGCTAATAATTTATCTTCTAGCACCTATGCTTTCAAAGCGTCCAATTGATTAAAAAAAATATATATAAAATATTTTTGGATATAGCTGAAAAATATAGCAAATATTAATTTAATTATAGGATTGCGTGTGGGGTGCTAGCGGCGTCGGTGCCACATCCTATGAGTCACTGGTACTGTATCACAACAACGGGCCCGCGTGGGGGGAGCAGCTGCGGCTCACGGTGCCGCTGGAGACCTTCACACACGCTCACGTGCGCATCGAGTACAGGCACTGCTCCAGTGAGTACACAAGACTCGCACAATGTTATGGACTAATTATCAGTAACAGCCTGTTAATGTCCCACTGCTGGGCTAAGGCCTCCTCTCCATTTTGAGGAGAAGGTTTGGAGCTTATTCCACCACGCTGCTCCAATGCGGGTCGGTAGAATACACATGTGGCAGAATTTCAATGGAATTAGACACATGAAGCCTTCCTCACGATGTTTTCCTTCACCGTCAAGCACGAGTTTAATTATAAACACAAATTAAGCACATGATAATTCAGTGGTGCTTGTCCGGGTTTGAACCCACGATCATCGGTTAAGATTCACGCGTTCTAACCACTAGGCCATCTCGGCTTATATCTTACTTTATTACTACTTAAATGCAGTTTTATTTTACTTGCAAAGATTCGATCAACGTTTATCGATATCGTAGACTATTTAAGATTTGATATCAAGTTGATACCAATGACATCAAAGTTGTTTGTCTGTGCTCCTGTGGTCGGAGTGAGCTGTACGTCCGTGTCCGCTTGCAGCGCGCGACAAGAACGAGCGCAAGCTGTTCGGCTTCTCGTTCGCGCGCCTCATGGAGGCGAGCGGCGCCACGCTGCGGGACGGCGCGCACGACCTCTACGTCTACAAGTGCGACGACCCCTCCAAGTGAGACCCCGCCCCCCAACTAGTGCTAACCAATTTTTAGACCTTTATCGCAACGGAATGAGCCGCAAGTGATCCTCGCGATACTGTTATTAACTGTTCCGGTATCATTGACGTTATTTATGGACGAATACTCCACGTGTTTCGACTACGGTCGAAATCACGTCGCCTACGTTGGTGAAATCGGAATCGGTAAATAATAATATCCCTAACTCCGACAATGCTCCGCTGTGGCACCGTGGGATTAATTATGTGATTTTCCTTGTCTGTAATTAAACTTTTACACAGCTATACAAATAATTTATATATAGCGAAAGAATAAGTGATTAGTAGGTGGTACCTACACTGACGGGCTTGCACAAAGCCCCACCACTAACAGATGATCTCGAACGATAGAGAGAGAGAGTAGCGATAACAATTATTTTTATATACTTAATAAAAAAGCTTAACTATACCTTCTTCATGATACGTCTTCTGTAGTCTTCGTCGACTTGATTTGAATCTGTTAGTTTGTTTGTTATAGAAAGTAAGTAATGTCGACCTTTTTTTTTATAGAATAGGAAGGCGGACGAGCATATGGGCCACCTGATGGTAAGTGGTCACTAACGCCCTTAGACATTGGCATTGTAAGAAATGTCAACCATCGCTTACATATCCAATGCGCCACCAACCTTGGGAACTAAGATTTTATGTCCCTTGTGCCTGTAATTACACTGGCTCACTCACCCTTCAAACCGGAACACAACAATATCAAGTAATGCTGTTTTGCGGTAGAATATCTGATGAGTGGGTGGTACCTACCCAGACGAGCTTGCACAAAGCCCTACCACAAGTTAAACCACCACCTTATCGCATTACATTACCCATTACTGTTAATGTTTCACTACTGTGCTGTGCTGTACTGTGTATATATTTTTTTAACCTCAATGTTCTTTAACAGGTTACTTTCAGGCAGTTATCTATCCCTACCTTCCTGTGCTAATGACACCGCTCGATCACCAGCAACGAACGGTGTGCTCGCGACATTCCAACGGAGTACAAAAGAAAACTGTATTATTAGCACTTTACTTTGTTCCACGAAGTTGACGCAAAATGGTAAATAAAGACATCATTTTCTATGATCAAGAATAATTTCAGGATTATAGTATTTTGTCATCTTGATACTAGTTAATTTGAACTACGAAGGAAAATACGTTATGCTATGTACTTCCTTTGAATAAAGTACAATCAAAGTATACTATTTTTTTTTTGGAGTACATTTTAACATACCCATATTAATCGTTTTGTTTTAATATTAGAAATGTTTGTAGAATGTCCTCCATTAGCTTTAATTCTAAATAATATTCACAGAGGACTTACTAGCGTTGTTACAATGGCGCGCGAGACCAGAAAAGGTACAAGAAACATTACTACGTGTCTTACGACTGGGAGACGGTTTGAGCTGCGAGGAACTAATAAAGTTCCTAAGAGACGTCTTAGATGCTTTATTTGCTTTGTTCTCCACTGAGGATGGTAATAGGTAAGAGTTGTAATGTTTTTTTAGTGAACTAATTAGATATGAGTTGATTTTAAGCATAAAATTAATAATATAATTTAATTTTTCAGCACACCGCATTCGGGCACAGTCTTCCTCGTGCTGGTGTCAATCTGCAGTTTGCTTGATGAAACTCGGTTCCAACACTTCCGACCCGTTCTGGACGTTTATATAGAGGAGCATTTTTCAGCCGCTCTCGTTTACAAGTAAGTTACATATTGTTATTTTTTTTGTCGTATTTTGGTTATATGACGGTCTCGTTGGTAGAGTATCCAGCTACTAAGGCTGTTGATCAAGACTACAAAATGCAATTGGGTTCTGCTAAAAATTCTTAATCAGTTTGAAGTGGCTTTTTTTTTAAATTACAATTTCTTTTTTGCTCCTGCGACTGAATGCTCTCTGTTCGTATCGGATTGCCATAATATCTCCTGTGCATTTATCGAATCTCTACTATCGATGCGGCTTAAATCGATACTCTCATGAACATCAAAAAATATATAAAGAGTTTTAAGTTACTAATTCGATTGCTACAAAGAATTCAAGTGTACTTCTTTCAAAGCTCGCACTCGCAATAAAGTCAGAGGCCGCAAAGTGTTTAGAAGTGATTCTGTCGCACGGCTCGATATGCCAAGTCCGGATGGTTCGCAGGGGGCTGCTGTCGTCGGTGCAGCACTGCGCGGAGTGGGCGGCGGGCGCGGAGGGGCAGGAGCCGATCCGCAAGTGCCTGCGCTCGCTGGGCGCCGTGTTCCGGCTGGCGGTGCGCTCGCGCTGCCTGTTCGCGCGCGCCACGGGCGGCCAGTACGAGGACAGCTTCCGCCGCGACGTGCGCGCCGCGCTGCACGCGCTCAAGGCGCTCGCGCAGCACCCGCACCGCGACCACCTGGCGCCCGCGCAGGTCCGTGACTGGCGGGATCAGTTTGTAATCTTTAAGGTTCCATTTGGAAGTTATGGTAATGAGCCCGATTTCTTGTCAAAGATGTAAATAAGTAAAGTAAAAGGTGGTGGTGGTCCACCACCATAATGAAAGTATAATAACGGTTATTGCTATATGCTCAATCGCAGTCGGCCTCAACTATATACTATTATAATTTTATTATTTAGTATTAAAGTTTGAGATGCACTCATTAAAATGTACATCATGTAACTGAAAATGTAGTTGTAAGGAATGTTGTTTCAGATCGCTCTTATGACATCGTGGGCGAGTGTAGCGAAGGAAGTCGCTTCAGCCCTAGGACCTGTCGAGGCCGGACGCATCACTGCGGCCATGTTGGACGCTCCCGCGGCAAATGCCCCCCCAGCTCTAGCCAAGGCCCGACTTTCAGCTGCACAGGACATACTGAAAGGGCCACTTGGACAAGATCCCGGTATTTATTAAACTGTTCAAAATGGCACACTTTTTTTCATATTTCGTAATTCGAAACCAAATGAAAATATGTTGACATTGTTTGGTAAACCACTAGAGCATAAAATAATAAAAGTATTTTACATATTATATATTGAACACGAATTTTGATAAGTTTCCGTGTGTGTTTTAATGTTAGGAGATACAAAAATAAAATGAGTTTTCTCCGATTAGTACGTATTTTAAAAACAAATAAATCTCATATTCAATATAAATTAAGTTCTAAACATAAAGTAAGTAGCCACGACACAGTATTATACTATTGTAGTTACTATCATATATATTGTTTATGATATGTATAATTCGTTCAAAATAAATAAACAATAAAAAAACACATTTACAATAATTACAGAGGCACGCAACATCGTATTGACAACCGCCTGTCATCACCTACGCGTACATCTCGCAAGACGTGACGAATTATCTCAATGTGCTAATATGCTTGGAGAATTAGTCACTTTACTGTGGAAGAAGGAAGATCCCGATCAACCAGTAGACGAGGACGAATTAGACCCAGACGTGGACGTATTGTGCTTGAACACTTTGGATGTGTTAGTGGAGACAGTGCTACACTTGATTGGTGGCAATTCTCCTGTATTGGTAAGTTTTTATTTAATTTCTAAAAAATATAATTCACAATACTTTCAGTTCAATTGAGAAGAACATTAGAATTAGATAACAATCCGGCGTTTATATATTTAACATTTATTGGGTACTAGTTTTCGTGCGCATTTTAGGCAAAGGGGGAAGTAGCCTATGTCCTTGCTTGGGGCTCAAATTTGCTTTATACCAAATTTCATTAAAATATAGTTCAGTGGTTTAGCCGTAAAAGCGTAACAGACAAACAGGGTTACCATCGCATTTATAATATTTGTATAGATTTGTATAAATCTGCTTAATAACATTCGTTTAGATGTGTTTAATAAAATATTTTGTAATTATTTTCATATTTCAGGGTCCGATGGTAGCCGGGTTGCTGGGCGTGATGGAGTTACTGAAGCCAGCGCACTACCAACGTCTGTGGAGTCACCTAGCGCCTCACCCACACGACCGAAAACCGCTTAAAGACTTTCTTATGCGAGCTTTTCTGGTCTTCAGACATCTGATCGAGCAAGATGTATGTATTACATTATATACCTCAAGGGTCATTTTTCAAGATTTTGATATTGCAAATGCGTAAATCTGTTTATTGTTTATTTTATTATGAAATACCGTATTTCGTATTTCATAATTTTGTAGAATAATGGATGATATAGTGAAATATATTATGCTAGAATTAAGAAATAAAATTATCTAAAAATATTTTTATGCAAGTAATTGTTTTAGTTATACAATAATCTTTTTATTTGATTTATTAACTTTAAATTAAAAAAATACATATTGTAAATGTGTGTACCGTTGAAAACGAATGCTGTTCCTGTATCTTTTGCTTTTTGTGCATGTTTTAATACTTGTAAGTATTGATAAAATTGTAATCGTGACATTATTCATAGTTTTACGATTATAATTATTTTGTATTACAGTATTATGTATGAACTGTTTTTAAATACTTCACAATATTAGGTGTTTCCATCTGACTGGATGGTACTACGAGTGCAGAGCTGCAAAGTATTGCTGTCCGCTTTACAAGATTTGGCCAAGCCGCTACTGGAGAGATTTTTAGGAGACGAACCACCACAGTTTGATTCTCAGGTGCAAACTCTAATTATGAATTTTAATAAAAGTGCCAATATTTGTATAAAATATATATTGAGCGGTCGCTTGTTATTTTATTTTCAAGGTCAGACTTTGTTATTTCAAATAGAAAAAAATATATATTTTTGTATTTCAATAATATAAGTTCCCTTAAAAGTATTATTACCAATTTTGTGCTCCTTTAAAAATGAATGTATATAAAATCTTTAAAATGACAAAAGGACCGTCAGTAACATAAGTGTGTGTGCACAGCTGTGGTCGGGCTACCTGGAGCTGGGCGTGTCGCTGGTGACGGCGAGCGCGCTGCAGGCCGAGCAGTGGGCGCGCGGCCCGCAGCGAGCCGCCATGCGGGCCGCCGCCGCGCTGCATCTGCTCGCCGTCTGGACCAGGCTCGGTACGCGACTACTTGTCATCCACACCTTGCCTACGTGAGCTAATGGACTATCTCGTGGGAGGAGGTCACCACCGCTCACGGACGATCGCACCGTATTGTCGCTTAGTGATAGAAATACTAACGATTGGATAAGACCAAGGCAGGCTAGTGTAAGAAAGAGTTTGGTCGGGCGCAGGGTCGGCGCAGCTGCAGCTGATCGGGCCGGCGGTGGGCGCGCTGCTGGAGGTGACGCTGGTGGGCTCGCTGCGGCGCGCGGCGCTGGGCGCGCTGGTGGCGCTCATGGCGGCCGAGCGCGCCGCCACGGGCTCCGCGCGCCGCACCGAGGCCGCGCTCGTCGACAAGCTCGACTCGCTCGTCGCCGACAACAAGGCCGACGACCACTACCGCCGCCTCTTCGACACTGTGTTAGTCGGATTCCGTTTTGTCCTCTCAGATTTTATTTTTGTACGAGTTCACTATTTATATCTATTACTACTGGTGGTAGGGCTTTGTGCAAGCTCGTCTGGGTAGGTACCACCCACTCATCAGATATTCTACCGCAAAACAGCAGTACTTGGAATTGTTGTGTTCCGGTTTGAATGGTGAGTGAGCCAGTGTAATTACAGGCACAAGGGACATAAAATCTTAATTCCCAAGGTTGGTGGCGCATGGGATATGTAAGCGATGGTTGACATTTCTTACAATGCTAATGTCTAAGGGCGTTTGGTGACCATTTACCATCAGGTAGCCCATATGCTCGTCCACCTTCCTATTCTATAAAAAAAAAAAAAAAACTATTCGCCTAAATATTGTGTTATTCGTTGATAAATTATTCGGAGGCTATAGAGATAAGAATATACCCACATATACTAGCTTGCTCATTTTGTTATAAAATGGTAAATGTAATGTACATTTTTTTTAGTGTTTAGTTACCGATTTATTTTAAAATATTTAAAAAAAATGTCTTATTGTGATGTTCATGCAAACGACAGGGAGCACTTGAGTTCTGTGTAAGTATTTAGTTAGTCTTTATAATTATTGTCATGGTTTTTTTTATCGATTTTGTAATGATACTTATAAAGCCTGGAGACTAGTCGAAAATAGTTAAAGATTTCGTGGGACCACAAAGTTTATATCAAAATAATAAAACAATTATTAGCACGACTAAAATAAAATTTATATTAGCAATTCGCACAAATATAGTTTGGTCACGTTCCGCTAACGCGAGGTGTGTCCGCAGGCTGATGGAGCGCGTGTCGACGGAGGGCTGGCGCGAGGCGGGCGCGGCCTTCGTGGGCTGCGTGACGCGCCTGCTGGAGCGCCTGCTGGACTACCGCGCCGTCATGCAGGGCGCCGAGCACCGCGACAAGCGCATGGCCGCCACCGTCAACCTGCTCGTGAGTGCCGACCCCCCACGACGCACATCCCGCCACGACTTAGTGATCACTGATGCTGGAGAGTGTTTATACGAACGCGTTAATATCATGAACTACAAGTCAGATCAGTGTTTTTATTTTGCTTTAGTTATATTTTTGAGGATCGTATAAACATCGAATATATTATATATATAAACGGTATTATTGACAACGTAAAATGTTACCAACGTATCTCTGTAGTAAAATAATCTAAAATTATTTTAATTTGTATTCCTCATCTATGTAGAAAATTGTAATATATCACGATTACGTTGGTACATTATTTTTGCTTACTATGCTATGATAATAAAGTTTATAAATATACTCACAGAACTTCTACAAAAACGAAATAGACCGCAAAGAAATGTATTTGCGCTACGTTTACAAACTTCACGATCTACACATAGCTTCAGACAACTGGGTTGAAGCTGGTTGTACGCTATTGGTAAGACATGAAAAACTAATATTGTTTTATAATTACTTATATATTTCATGGAAAATTCATATTAAATATATATTTAAATTACTTACAGCTTTATGCGGAAACATTGAATTGGGACAGTGATCAAATAGGCGTAGACTCGGAACATCCTGAAACACCCGAGTGGAAACGTAAAGAGGCGTTGTATAACCAAGTTCTGCAATATTTCGATCGAGGAAAGGTAAGAAATTATCGTTCATTATTACACTATATTTTTTAGTAAATTACTTAGTCTTACTTAGTACCATTACTCCGAGGAGCTCCCGGTCGTTGACCAAGGAGAGATTAGGGCGGCTCTAGAACAGCTTAAAAACAACAAAGCTCCGGGAGATGACGGAATCACAACAGAGTTGCTTAAGGCAGGCGGGACTCCGGTCCTGAAAGAGCTAGCAAGCCTCTTTAATTCCGTCATCCAACATGGCAAGACCCCGGAAACGTGGAGCGGGAGTGAGGTGGTACTGTTTTTCAAGAAAGGTGATAAAACGCTCTTGAAAAACTACAGACCAATCTCCCTCCTGAATCACGTGTATAAGCTGTTCTCAAGAGTCGTCACGAACCGTCTCGCCAGACAACTTGACGAGTTCCAGCCCCCAGAGCAAGCCGGCTTTCGATCAGGCTACAGCACCGTGGACCACATCCATACTGTTCGGCAGATTGTGCAGAAGACCGAAGAGTACAATCAGCCGCTGTGTATGGCATTTGTAAACTACGAGAAAGCCTTCGACTCCATCGAAACCTGGGCAGTGCTCGACTCATTGCAGACATGTCATATCGATTGGAGATATATCGAGGTACTGAGATGTCTGTACAACGCCGCTACAATGACTGTCCACATCCAGGACTGTAAGGCGAAGGCGATCCAACTGCGCAGAGGGGTGAGACAGGGGGATGTAATATCCCCGAAACTGTTCACCAACGCGTTGGAAGACGTTTTCAAAACGCTGGATTGGACTAGGTATGGAATCAATGTAAACGGCGAGTACATACCCTAGTACACCTTCGATTTGCCGACGATATCGTCATCATAACAGAGTCGCTGGAACAACTCACCGAAATGCTGCGTAGCCTAGGCGAGTCTTCCCGGTGTGTCGGTCTCGGTATAAACTTGGACAAGACCAAGGTCATGTTCAATAGGCATGTCGTGCCGGGACCGATATACGTCGAGGGGAAACCTCTCGAAGTTGTTAGTGAATATACCTACCTAGGACAGATAATACAAGTCGGTAGGAACAACTTCGAGAAGGAAGCCGATCGAAGAATTCGCTTGGGATGGGCAGCATTTGGCAACCTTCGTCAAATCCTCAAGTCGTCTATACCGCAATGTTTGAAGACGAAAGTCTTCAACCAATGCGTCTTACCTGCCATGACATACGGTGCCGAAACGTGGACACTAACTGCGGGACTAGTCCACAAATTCAAAGTCGCTCAGCGTGCTATGGAGCGAGCTATGCTCGGAGTATCTTTGAAGGATAAGATCAGAAATGAGATTATCCGGAAAAGAACCGGAGTCACCGACATAGCTTGCAAAATTAGCAGGCTGAAGTGGCAGTGGGCTGGTCACGTATGTCGTAGGACCGATGGCCGTTGGAGCAGACGAGTCCTAGAGTGGAGACCGCGAATCGGCAAGCGCAGCGTAGGGCGCCCTCCAGCCAGGTGGACCGACGACCTTAAGAAGGTGGCGGGCACCAACTGGATGCGGAAGGCGGAGGACAGGGAGCTTTGGCGCACCTTGGGAGAGGCCTATGTTCAGCAGTGGACAACGATTGGCTGTTGATTGATTTTTTGAAATTACTTAGTTACTTTCGTAGTGAAAGTAACTAAGTTATTAATGACGAAATTTAATTGGCAATAATAATTATGTAATATTTTTTAAACTTAGCTACTAAACAAATAACTCAATTTAAAGACAAGTTATAACATTTTTTAAAACGAAAGCAACGAAAATGTAAATGATAACTAAGCTAAAATAGACGTTATAAATACATATATAAATATGTATTTCCCAAGAAAAAGGGCATACAATACAAAACAAATACATTAAAATATAATCGCCTTACCGGAAAAGAAAAACAAAATATTAATTACAAACCATTCATTAAAATGTGAATCCAGTGCTGGGAAAAAGGCCTGCCGCTGCTGCGGGAGCTGGCCACGCTGTACGAGTCTCGGCTGTGCGACTACGCGCGCCTGGCGCACTGCCTGCGCACGCACGCCACGTTCCTCGACTGCGTGCTCGACCAGCTCCGACCCGAGCCCGAGTACTTCCGCGTCGGCTTCTATGGGAAGGGCTGTCCCTTATTCGTTCGGGTGAGTTTTATAAGGAAACGTCATATGTTTTGCTTTTGTTACTGATAAAATATACCGAAATAGGATGAGACAGGTTTAAACATTTTTTGTTTCCTATACAGAATAAGCAGTTCGTATATCGTGGGCTTGACTACGAGCGTATCGGTGCATTCACTCAACGTCTGCAGTCCGAGTACGTGTCCGCGCATATTCTTATGCGGAATACGCCACCGGATGATTCGGTCATAGCATCCGACGGTCAATGTAAGCTATTATAATTTATCAGTTGACGAGCCGGTTGGCGTGCTTGGTAGAACACTTGCCTTTCACGCCGAAGGTTGTGGGTTCGTATCCCACCCAGGACAGACATTTGTGTGCATGAACATGTCTGTTTGTCCTGAGTCTGGGTGTAATTATCTATATAAGTATGTATTTATAAAAGAAAAAGTAGTATATGTAGTATATCAGTTGTCTAGTTTCCATAGCACAAGCTTTATACAAGCTTAATTTGGGATCAGATGGCCGTGTCTGAAAAATGTCCCAGGATATTATTATTATTATTATTATCAGTATTGTTTTAAGAAAATGGACGAACAAGTAGTAGGGAATAGAAGTAAGGATTTATCTCTGGTCATAAACGTTAGAATTCATCATAGGCGCTTCAATAATTGGACGCTTTGCGAGCTTAAACAAATGCATTCGAATCGAGTATTTATTTTGTTTATTTTTATTCAAGTATTTATGCCGTTTCTCTTTAATTTTTCAAATATAAAGCAAATTCATTAATCGATAAATTGAATTAGCCGCTTTTTAGGCCTACTGCTATATAAATGATTTTTATATATACACATTGTTAATGCTAATCAGAAAATTTGGATAGTCGGATGGCTACAAGTGTGTAATGTGGTGCGTACGTTACGCAATTTTTACGTAAAAAATGAATAATGTATGTTTACTTCCAACACAAAATATATTTAATTAACGAAATGTAAACGAGTAAGTGTTAAAATATTATTATTGTGCAGATATCCAGATCTGCAACGTGAAGCCGGTGTCGTCGCGGCGCTCGTGGCCGGGCGGCGCGCCCGAGCCCGTCAAGCGCTTCTACGCCTGCAACGACGTCGACACCTTCCTGTGCGACCGCCCGCTGCACAAGCCGCCCATCGACAAGGACAACGAGTTCAAGGTTTGTTTTTATAGAATAAGAACGCGGACGTATAATGAATAAGATGGGCCACCTGATGATAAGTGCTCACTAATGTTAACATTGGCATTGTAAGAAATGTTAACCATCGCTTACATCACCAATGCGCCACCAACCTTGGGAACTATGATGTTATGTCCCTTGTGCCTGTAATTACACTGGCTCACTCTCCTTTCAAACTGGAACACAACAATACCAAGTATTGTTGTGACCCTACCCAGACAAGCTTGTACAAAGCTCTACCACCAGTAGAGCGACGTAGAGGTACACGTCACGGAACCATTTTTCAAAGACCGGCCCTCTGTATTGAAGATATTATAGTTCATAAGCGTCTGCTAAATCCAGCTTAATCTGACACATTTGGAGTAGGATTGATATCGAATGCTTATATTATTAAATTATTATCTTTTTTTTTTTCAATTCGGTTGTTTCTATATAGTCTGACTATGGACAGTGTTGAGCATAGAAAATAAATGATCAATACATAAAATAATCTTCTTATAATAAATCAGTAATTTTCAAATGACAAAATATGTGACAATTATCATCGAAATTTGTTATTTAAACAAAACAGTACTTTAAACAAACTGATAATATTGTTCTTTTTTTTTTGTAGAGTTTATGGATCGAACGTACAACACTCGTGACGGAAAACACACTTCCTGGGATACTGAGGTGGTCTGAAGTCATATCTCGGTCTGTCGAAGAAATACCTCCAGTCGAAGTGAGCACAACATTATAATATCACAATACATATAAAAATCTTATTTTAAATTTAAATGTATGTATTTTTATTTAATAATATATGTTTTAGTTCGCATGCGAAACAATGGAGGCAACGGAACGTGAACTGCGTAGCCTTATATCCCAATACACGGCGGATCCCACTCAGAACATCAATCCGTTCTCAATGAGGCTACAAGGCACTATCGACGCGAACGTACAAGGCGGCATCACAAAGTACGAACAAGCCTTCCTCACCGCGGAGTTCAGTAGAAATGCCTCCACGCGGGAGGCGGCCGCCGCGGCTAAGTTGAGGAGGCTGATTTCTTCGCAGCTTGCTGTCGTTGAAGCGGGACTCACTTTACATGGTCGATTAGCACCCGAGGAAGTCAAACCTTTACATAGGTAAATAGATTTTTTTTAATTTATAACGATTATTAATAATAATTTATATTGTATGAAGCCGAGATGGCCTATTGGTAAGAACGTGTGAATCTTAACCGATGATCGTGGGTTCAAACCCGGGCAAGCACCACTGAATATTCATGTGCTTAATTTGTGTTTATAATTCATCTCGTGCTTGACCGTGAAGGAAAACATCGTGAGGAAACCTTCGTGTGTCTAATTTCATTGAAATTCTGCCAAATGTGTATTCTACCAAACCACATTGGAGCAGCGTGGTGGAATAAGCTCCATACCTTCTCCTCAAAATGTAGAGGAGGCCTTAGCCCAGCAGTGGGACATTAACAGGCTGTTACTGTTACTTTATTGTATGAAACCAGGATTATTGGTGTTATTTCTGTTATCCAAAAAATACAATCGATATATATACTTAGCGAACCGCGATAGTAGCCAGTTATGTAATTTCGAAACAAATAAGACGAGCTTGCTATAGTTAAAATGTGCAAGTCTCTCCGCTTTCAATTGTTTAAAAATTGAAATAGTAAAAGAAAATAAATTTGAATCAAATTTATATCTGTCCATACAGGCGATTAGTAGAGCGGTTCACACAATTGAGACAGAACTTAGGACCGGGATTGGCACGTGCTCGAAGACAACTATCGGAAAGTATAGTAAAGTAAGTACAATTCAATCATTTTTTTATAGAATAGGAAGGCGGACGAGCATATGGGCCACCTGATGGTAAGTGGTCACTAACGCCCTTAGACATTGGCATTGTAAGAAATGTCAACCATCGCTTACATAGCCAATGCGCCACCAACCTTGGGAACTAAGATTTTATATCCCTTGCGCCTGTAATTACACTGGCTCACTCAACCTTCAAACCGGAACACAACAGTAACAAGTACTGCTGTTTTGCGATAGAATATCTGTACCTATGGTATGATTAATGAAACTAAATTTATTACATTTTTTTTTATTCTAGCACGCCATTGCCGCCCGTGCCAGCTTTGGATAAAAGGTCGCATAGTATTCAACAAAATGACAGCTATTATGAAGATGGACATCTCTATAACAAACCGATTGTAAGTTTTATACTAATGTAATTAAAAAAACTGTTTTTATGCAATTTATTAATGCCTCGATCCCACTTGTATGAGATGAGTGCACTTAGCTAATTAAATAAAAGAAAATTACTGTCAAATATACATGGAAACTATGATGCAATTTATTTAATTCGGATTTATTTCAATTTGAAGTTTTAATTTGGAGTTAGAGTTTTTGTACCGTATGAATTGCATATAACTTTTTAATGAAACTTGCATACCTAATAATAATACCTATATATATATAATAATACCTGCATATTACCTTTTGATTATTGGTACTATTTATACAATAATTGAAATATATATTTTTGTATATGTTAGTGTTTTAAGTTTAATTTTTTAATTTTCAGTATTCCCTTGAAGATTCAGCCGATCAGCAGAGTGGTATAATGTCAAACAGTCTGCCAGTGACTGACAATAGAGATAATAGAGATTGTAACGACGATAATTCCATGGTCAAATCGGCACCACCTTTGCCGTCTAGACCTAAATCGGGAGATCCAAGAAGCCCTACTAGACCACCCTTAGAAAAATATAGGCAAGTAAAAAAATATACAGATATTTGTATACTATGATACATTCTTATTGATCAACCGTCAGATTTTGAAACGACAGGGATAAGACTAATTTGACAAAATACTGAACGCTCATTGGTCGAAATCTCCATAACCTATATAAATTACCACTTTATACTTTTTATTACAGAGATGTCGTAGACGAGGAGGTCGAGACTCGTCGCCACAGCCGCACGTCGTGGAGTGAGCCCGGGGACGCTCCGCCCTTGCCGCCAAGGGTATCTGGTGAGTATTTTCTTCTTTCAAATGTAAATGAAAGAACTTTTCATGGCACTTGAATACACCTATCACGACCCCTAGTTCCCGGTACTCGAGCGCCACCCTGGTAATCATACTAATAATATTAGCCAGGTTTTGCGAAGAATCCAGATATTCGCTATATTAAGGTTACCTGTTAAAAAAAATTGACCCATTACCCTCTATAAGTTGATCACAAATTGTGTCCGAAACGAGCCCCATTAAATTATTTTATTTATTATGTCCCAGAAAAGGCTTACTGTAAGGAAAAAGATGGTATATTCAAGATGGTATATCTCACAATTGCAATTTGAAGAATTATAACATCAAAAATGAACCTACAACTTTGCAAATAAATAATTTAAAAATGAAGACATTTTCGATTGCTGGAAAACCTAGTTAATTCTTAAAGCGTCGGCTTACAAATGAACATCGGTAAAATAAATTTAAAACTACAAACACGTAACATCGGAGCGATCAGCTCCAGACTTAATGCAGAACTCATGAGGTTGTTCAAGCATATGTTTATCTGGGGATGACATTGCACTCTATTAGGAAACCAAACTCAAGTTGGACAAAGTTATTCTGAAAGAACACATCAGAAATCAAGTGATTCGACAGCTAACTAAAATGGATTCGACTGAAAAATAACTGATTGATTCTTTTAAATTTTTATTCATCACCCGTAACTATTGAGTTAAACAATGCTCGTATCTAATTTCGAAGATTGTACCTCGGCCTGCATTAAGCATCATTATGTATCGATTTTATTTTAGCGATAGTATGATTTGAAACGGTTTTATTGACTTTTATAAATAACATGAATGAAATATGTTACGATCTGACGAGCAATATGTATGTCCCGCCAGGCGACAAGCGGTCGTGGGGCGAGGCGCCGGCGGTGCCGCGGCGCGCGCGCTGCTCGGAGGAGCGCGACTCGGGCGTCAGCGTCGACCACCTGTACACCAACGCGCCCGAGCGACACGAGCGCCACGAGCGACACGAACACGGTAATGCGGGACAAGCCGCCGCGCCGACATCTCGACGAGAGGTCAAACGCCTCGAAACGTCACCGCTATCAAGGCTAATCTATCCCCTGCTCGGATAGATATAGATAGTTACGGCTCCTCGGCCCGTTCCTTTTGGCAGCTCCCACTTCTTCTGCGTCTTCCAGCGGAGTACCGGAATAGTATAGCACTCCCCTATGACATCGTATATGTCGTAAAGGCGACTGAAGGACTAGGTCAAGTGGTAAGCAGCAGCGTCTTTGTCGCAAGTACGGCGAGTATGGACAACACATTACAATGAGTGCATTGGACAGGCATATTATATGGAAAAAAAAGTATCGATGATGATGAAAGATATTATTAAAGCCTATGAAATTTTTAAACTACTCTCTCGTAACTAACTGTGGTGACATAATCAGCGATATCATGTCAAATAATTTAGAAAAATACCGTTTCTTTTTCTACGAAATCTTAAACTTAATATAGCTGTCTTATTAAAAGCCAGATTTTATTACAAATATGTTTCACCTACATAATTTTGTACGCAATACTAATGTTATATCCTTTTCTTCAGACATCGACATAATTGAATCGCTTCGTTATGAAGAAATAATCTCAATGATGTCTGAACCCTTACACGTCGACGAGGGCGAGACTCCGCCCCCTATTCCACCGAAGGGCCTTGGACATCTCAGCAGCTTCGATTCAGGACACCACGAGAACGGCGAGTCGCATTGCTAACAATTACCACCAAGGCGTTATTTCAGAGACGATTGGATTAAGGGCACACTGACACAATACTTTGTATTAGACTTTTGAGTTTGTTAGTATGTGATGATCAGGATGATGTCATCTTGTTTACATGTATCGTAAAAGAGCAAGACAAAATGATTAATTCAACTAGTTGACGACATACTTAATAATCAAATATTATACACGAAAAAATTACTAAGATATTTAATTGCAGTTATTCGGTAGTCGGCATTCGTCTAGTTGTTTACATAGTGTCCTTACAAATCTGTCTTTTTACAAAAAAAAACCTTTTTTAAAGAATACCTTACATAAAGCTTAAGTAAGCTATGTAGAGTTCTATAAACCATGAGAAACGTAAAATCCAATTTCAGATTTGTACATCTTAGTATCTTAGATCTAATGTGTGTCCTTATTTATCCAGGGTAATCTGAAATAATAAATTTTCAAAAATATGTTTTAAATGACATGATTAATTCAAAGTATGATCGTTGTATATTTGACATGAGCACTTTGAAAGAGTTAAAAAGTAGGAAGAATTATTAATAATTAATATTGTTATAGTGTCAAATCAAGTAGATATCTGACAAATAATTTCAATAAAAAGCCAGTTATCGATGCCAATGCAATTTCAGATGTTATAAATATGTTATAAAGTGATTTTAACTAAGAATAAGGAGTCCATGCTACATATTTTAACGAAAATTATCGTCGTTACTAGATGTTCATAAATGTCAGTGTTAACAATGACCAAAATAATTATAAAATTCATTGAAAAACATAAATCTAAAAAATAATACTTTTTTTTTAATTTTTAATTATTTGTACAGAGAGAATTGCTAAAGGGTTGTTTCAGTGTGCCATATACCGAAAATATTTTTATTTACAATTCAACACTTGTGTATTTTATTATTAGTTTCAATTAAAAACGAATAATTTATTATTATTAAGTACACGAAAGTACGAGAATATAATCTATATTTTTATAGCGATAGATATTTTATGTTAGAAGTGTAATGTGCATGTATAATCTTACAAACATAATATTTTTACATTAACAAAAAATAGACGTATTTAGACTTGTGCTTAACATTTGGTGAACTATAATGGAATGTTGTATCTATTGCATTTAATTGCTAAGAAAATATAGTAAATGCATGATGAAAAAGATCGTACAATAAACTTGCGCCTGTTTAATGCTTATAGCAATATTACCTTGTGATAAATTGCTGCTAACATTTATAAGGCGTTACAATTCATTAAATAGTTTTGAAGATGTTTAAAGAGTCTGAAGCTTTTTTCATATAGATATGCATATCATTTTTAGGAATAAGTGTATCATTAGCTTAATGTTATCGAATGGACGTTGAAATAGTTATTCAATCATTTAATTTTTCATTGGGGCCATATGACAGTTGATAGATAATTTGTTTTAATTCTTGTAGTGAGCAGGTCACGTTATCTCATAATAGCTAAAGGAACGCTGTCAAGCTTTTCATTGTTCACGTTTACGTGTGAATTTGATGTTTTTAATTACATTTCTATTGTTGAGGAGCTATTGTTAAGCTTCATAGTAATTTTCTTTTATTAACCAAATATATTGATATTTTAGTTTATTAAAATTTAATTAAGTACATGCTAGTGGTGATAATTATGTGTCAAAGTAAATGGATTATTTATTTATTTTCTTAAAAACTGATTAGTATTTCTTTTTAAATTTATTTTGCATTTTCGATGAACTAAAGTTTTTTTTTATTATCAATACAATTCAATTTATCAAAGTATGCATGAAATCGTCGTTATTATTAAGATCATTTAATAGTATTAATTTTTAGTAATTAATTTATTAAATTTATTTTCAATTCATTTATTATCAATTTAAGTAAAAATATATTAATTGTATTTTTTTATCGACAGAAGCTTTTTGGCAAGTGATTTTTTTGACCAAAATCCTATTTCATTGCTCAAAATATCAATTTTTAATTAACTCAACAAAAAACACTAAAATCATATTTTAAATTAGCATCATGTTATTATATGCTATTTATTTTACATTATTTAAATTTGGAAATGATTTTATGATAATGAGAATTATTATGTAATACTTTTATCAACTTTAATTAAATAAAATGTCTACTATTCATGTATATCTTATGGGACTGATTCTGTTATCACGTCCAATAGAATGATGAAAGATTTTTTTTATAACTAATACAATTTACTCTTTTTAATATTGAAATAATTAATGAAATAAATATTATACTATAGTGTTTTATATAAATATTGAAGTTAATATAATATTTTTTTCATGACTGTTTCATCATTCTATTGGATATGCTTATTTTCGTTGTATTGACGATGACTTTTTTTACTACTTGATCGATATTGTTAAGAAAAACGTTTGAAATAGATATTAGAACTTCGCTAAATCAATTCACTTCGAACCGGTTTAAACTGGATGCATTATATGTCCAATGACTTGTATTATTAATATTAACAGTGAAATTTAAGAGATTTTTATTCATTTATTATCTTTGATAAATATTTTAAAGGTTTTATTCCTAATGTACTGTGAACATTCTATATTTTATTCGGCTTTAATTCAATGATCTCTTATGTTAATGATAAATTTCATAATTTTTTTTAAAAAATGACACGATTTTGAATTGAATTTTTATATAACTAATATAATTAAATGTTTCGTATAAACAACACGATAATTATTGATCAATAACTCCGGAAACTGTCTTTCATACAAGTCTTTCCAATAAACAAGTGATATTTTTAAATTATATACATGATCTTTAAATATATGTAGCTCTTAAGTCTTTAACCGTAAAGGCAAATTTCCAACGAACAATGTCTATAACGTTATAACTATTATTATACTAATGTGTTTAATCGTATTTATCTTCTATAGTTGTCATTAGGACTTGTTCATATTTGTATTTTAATCATATAGTTACATTTTTAAATATTTGTTATTTAAGTCACTATTTCAAATAATGAAACAAAAAAAAAATTAATTTAACGCTTGAAGATTTCTTTTTTTGATTCTGATTGTTTATTCTTCTTATTTTTTTAGCTTTCGTTCAGTTAACATTCGGTTTTGTTATTTCAGCGGCTAAGTTGTCATGAATAAAACTTGTATCATGACTCATATTAAGTTTATATATTAGTCTGTAATTGTATTTTGACGCCACTCTTACGTCACGTATTAAAAAAAAAGATCAATTATGATACATAGTAAAAAATATGACTATATTTTAATAAACAGTTTTAATCAAAAACAGCCCCTAAAAGTCAAGTCTCTTCATAAAAAAAAAGTTTGTAATGTATTTCTCCAATGGTACATGTCAGAGGCAGGCTTTCTCACGATTTTTCCTTCTCCGCCAAGCAGATTATTAATTATATACACATATTTATAAAGCACATGAAAACTTAATGATAGTTCCGGTTCGAACCAGCGACCACCGGTTTAAAAATATTTGTAATAAAAAAAATTCAGTTTCGATTGCGTTCTAAATAAGAATAAGAAAAGTTGTAAATAGTGACTGAAATAATAAAAAAATTGAGTTACCTAAGTATGTATGATTTTGACTGATATTATTCTATAGTTAATTAGTGAATTTTAATATCATTATATTCGTTTGTTACATGAATATTTCTCAGTAGCTGTAGTTTTAAATAATAAAATTTAATAAAACTTCTGTAATTTGTATCATAATCTTACCAAAAAACGTCGGCTATTTTTATATCGTATTATCTCAAATGGATTTGTAACATTGTTTATTTCGTCATTTTATTAAGGTAATTGCAATCACTTTGTACTTCGCTATTATTGAGAGTTTGAGAATAATTGTCAGTGGATAAAAGTGCCAGATAATCAAGTCATGTTGCCGTTATTTTAAATGATTCTAATATGTAATATATTTTGTGCTATTATTCCTTATTTATATATTTTATATATTTTGCGTCACTTCATAATATGTGGCGCAGCAAATAACTATATAAAACTAATATTATTGAGTAGAATTTACTTAAACTCCTTTAAAATAAAATATATAAAACCAAACATCGGTTGTCCGTAATACTATATTTCTTTGTGTTGAGCTTAAGTAATCTAAAAAGTAATTTTTTCTTTGATTTTTCCACTGGCAATACTTGAATGAATGAAGATCGCCAAAAAATCGTCAAGTACAAATGATAATGTTTAATGTTATGAAGGATTTGCTGAATATAAAATGTAATCCGTATGCAGTTGAAATGTTTATGCAAATGGGCGAAATAAATATTTAGATGGAAATGGATTGTTTTTTTAATCTTTCGAATAACAATATTTATATGTACCTCGTGCAGTTCTATAGTAAAAACACTTTTACATTAAATAATAATAAAATAATAAATATAAACGTAACATGTCAATGAAAAAAAGTAACATGTCAATGAAATTATCATAAGAAGTCTGTAATCTAAGACAAATCATTAGAAGAACATATTCCGGTACCTCGGTTTGTTTTCGCTATTAGGACGCAATCGATGGACTTTACTCCATCGATTGCGTTAGAAGTTAGAGTAGGTACTCTATTCTTTTAACTTCGTACATACTGTACGTACAATAAAGTGCTATTTATACACGTAATTGAGAACAAATATACTTAGTACAAAAAATGCTTTATTTAAAGTACAAACAAATCGTACAATATAACCGAAATTCTAATAACCAACTTGTGATTTAGTATAAGAAAAGGAAAGTGTTTTTAAACCCCACCTACTTGCGCACGCGCATTGCCGACGGCGCGTTGTCATGTCGAGGCGATTATTGTATTTATCGAGTGCATTTCGAAATAATAACTGCTCTTACACTGTAATTGAGCGCAGCCAGCGTATTGGACACACCTATTCATCTAGAATCTCGTCTCATCTCGAGATCAATCCGAAGATATATTTCATAAATCGCTCATAAATCATAGCTGTTTTTTTCTGTTTAAACGCTACTATTTTTATGATAGAATGAATTGATTATTCTAGTAACAAAAAGTATTTATTTGAATAATAACAAAGGTAAAGGATTTTATACATTTTAACTTAATCTTCAAGTCGGTGTCTAATTATTTGTTTTTTTTTTATGCCCTGTTGGTTTTGCTGTTATTTTATGTTTGGATTTTTGTTTTTATTCCTTGCACTAAATTATCTTAAGACCATCACCTCATGTGCATCATTGAAGTTCCAAGGCCCCGCCTACCCGCTGTCCTTAATGGACGCGAAGAATGTTTGACAAAATTTGACACTTTAATGAGAGGGGAACCTCTTGGATTCATTATACGTTACAATATATGCAATATGACTGTAATTACAAAATTATTGACAATATTAAGACCATTTTTCATTGAATGGGTTGTAAATTTTCAAGTGAAAATTGTTATTCACCACTTCTTTTTTTAGCGAAAAGTAAATTAACTAAAACCAATTTGTAGCACGTAAACTTGTATCGTTTACATTTAAATTATTACATAAGTTTTATTGTAACAAGATATAAATACGTATCTTTAACGCTTTTAGTTTCCTTATCAACTAACATCACTTTTGAGCTCTTCAACATAAGTATGTTATTACATACGGGAATAAGTAATAAACTAACTTTAATGAATAGGATTAGGTACATTATAAATTAATTAAAATAAAAAATAATGTATTTTAAATTAAGAAAATACATTAGTAGGTACTAAGTAACTTTAAGACGTTATTTTATATTACCTATCTTTTTTCTTATTTATGTATTTTGTTTAATCTTTTTGTATTTTAGCACAATTTAATTCTAAAATACGAGTTTTTTAAAAACGTGCTGATTAATTATATATATTTAAATTTGTTTTTTTTTTATTTGTTTTTTTACTTACGGCTTCACCTATAAATGTTAGTTAGGAAGTGAATAGTAATGTCAAATCAATGACGACGAAACGATCGGAATTGAAGTTTAACTTACACCCGATAAATAATGTTTATAAATAAGGCCGTTACTTTTTCAAAAGCACCTCTTTAAATCTTAAAGAATGTATTATGTTCTATTTATACATTTTAAAATACTTTCTACTAAGCTTGATGTAACAGTAAATTTTTGTTGTTTCACTATTATAGAATAGAGTTTATTACTTTTTTACTGGTGGTAGGGCTTTGTGCAAGCTCGTCTGGGTAGGTACCACCCACTCATCAGATATTCTACCGCAAAACAGCAATACTTGATATTGTTGTGTTCCGGTTTGAAGGGTGAGTGAGCCAGTGTAATTACAGGCACAAGGGACATAAAATCTTAGTTCCCAAGGTTGGTGGCGCATTGGCTATAAGCGATAGTTAACATTTCTTACAATGCCAATGTCTAAGGGCGTTTGGTGACCACGTACCATCAGGTGGCCCATATGCTCGTCCACCTTCCTATTCTATAAAAAAAACTTAAATTGTAAAATAAAACAAAAATGTAGTTTTAACTGATTACTAATCCTTACCTAGCAAAATGTAAAAGGTATTTCAGGTATTTAAAAATAGCTACTTTTATCTTTAAAAAGTTAACTAATAAAAAACTATTAAACATAGTCAGTATATAGACGTAGGTATCTTTGAAAACAATCATAGAATATTAGAAGTGATTTCTTTTTATTTGAAAATTTTCAAACTAATTATGAACATAATAAAATATTTTTAAACCTTTTTATGGCTTTCAGTATATTTTTTACTTCTTATGTTATGTAGAAAAATAATTGTGACATTCTAAGATTTGACAGACTGAAGTGTTTCAATTATTGCAATCTCGTGATTTAGAAATAAGTATCTTTGATTTTAAAATAATTTCTTCTAATTAAGCTCATAATGGCAGTAGCTTTACCCATGGAGTCCAATCCAGAGACAATGAACAGGTACCTGCAGAAATTGGGAGTACCTAAGGAATGGCAAATGGTAGATGTTATTGGACTGGAAGGAGATGCTTTGAACTGGGTGCCTCGACCCGTTCTGGCTGTAATTCTCCTGTTCCCACTATCCGATAACTATGAGCGACATCGAGCGCAGCAGGAGAATGAAATTTTAAGCAAGGGTCAACAAGCGCCGAAGGATGTATTTCATTTAAAACAGGTGCTTAGTAATATTTGCGGTACAATTGCATTAGTCCATAGCGTAGCGAACAATATTCATCAGATTAATTTAGGAGATGGTCTTCTGAAAAGCTATTTAAATGATTCGAAGGGATTAGATGCTGCCGCTAAAGGCGCGCTTTTAGAGAACTCTACTAATATTTTAGAAGCATATAAGGACGTTATTGACACTGGAGTAGATACTGAAGACAATGAAACTGTTAATAATCATTTTATAACATTTATCCACAAGAACGGTTGCTTATATGAGTTAGATGGGCGTAAGACATTGCCAATAAACCATGGGCCAACGACTGCAGAGAACTTTCTAGAAGATGCTGCAAAAATCTGTCGTCAATTCATTGAACGCGAACCAGATCACATCGGATTCAATGTTGTCGCTCTTGTTCCTTCTCAATAATTATTGCTCAAACGCATATTTTATTTAATTTTCTGGTATTTTATTTAAATAAAACTTAGTACCTATTATTTAAAAATCTTTAATTTATATTTTTGACTATAATGTAACATCTTTAAAACTTACAAAACGAATTGAGCAAAACTTTAAAAGACTTTCAATCTATTGAATTTTAAAAGACAATTTAAATTTTTACCATTTCTTCTTGCATCTTCTCACAATTTACAAATCGAATTCGCTGAAGTACTGCGTCGACGTCTCAATTTAAAAATCTGCACACTCGTAACACGGCTCCTGCATTCCTCCTTAAAATTCTCTATCTTCGGAAACTAATTAAAAATTCGCCTCGCCTCCGTAGCCCTGTGTTCAATTCAACGATATAACTTCATTTATAAACGAGCAATCTTGTCCAAGATAAGGGCTGGCGAGAAAACAACGAAGAGCGCAACTTGCCACACGCGTATGCGACGCGACCGGACAAAAAGTAAATACAGACAAACAACCTCAAAGTTTTAAATGGAACGCGAGTGAATTCACCGCGTTAACTATGGCGATACTGGGAAGGACGCGACATCGGTAAGTCACGTCACCTAATAAATGACGCCGACCCTGAAATAAATATATAATATTGTATTTGTGGAAATAAACAAAATAATGCGACGGGAACCCGAAATGCTTTAAATATTCAAATGAAGCGAGCCGAGGTGAAATACGAAGGTGCGCTCGCTCGAGTTGAGCCCAATTAAATCGGTGCCACTGAGGTAGAAATTAAAAACAAAAGGATGACGGGGGTCCAGCGCGCATTTTTCTCATGAGTATTATTAGCGCGATGTCAACCCACAAAAAATGGACTTAGAGACTTGTCGTGCCCGTGATCATTATCGATAACATCCCGCATTTTGTATTGTTTTGATAAGTGTGATGCTGTTTCATTTGGACGTTTTGTTGACGTTTTACATTCACTACACAGATGATCGATACGAGGGTAAATAAGTTAGAATGCATTTTAAATTAAATTGCTTTTTAACGCAACTTATTTTTTCAATTCATTAAATAGTCATGTAATGCACTGTCAATCACAGCCAGCGATTGGTTACAAAACCTCGAACACTCAAACAGCATTGGCCACGGTCATTACTCACAGCGGGGCCTGGTGAGAACAGATTTAATATTTGCCTATAAATCAATTACGAACGTGTGGCGAGTCCGCTTAACGCTCTATTAATGTGCCTTTCTTTAAAGTTATGATAAATTATCTACAAAGGTTCACACTGTGTTAATACAATGCGTACTTGCATTCACTTACAGTTCGTAAACGATATTCCTGTTTACGGCTTGGCTCCCTATACAGTTTCGATAGCTTTTAACTCAGCTAAATCTAACGCTAACACAGTATATTCTGTAGCGACTGTGAAAGTCTGGGCTTAATAAATGTTTATGTTAATTTATAAAAACATTGCCTGTCACAACTTGGTGGGCATTATCTACTATAAGCTGTGACTCACTTTATACAATAGATACCTCACTATTAATTTAAGTTTAGAAACAATGCATTGACCTAAAGGTGTGACGCAATGAACATTATTAAGAAATATATTATGAAAGTTGGCAGTTTCTATACAAATCGGTATATAGATATGTATGAGCCGAGAAGGCTCATTGATTACGATTCTTAACCGAAGATTGGAGGAATGTAACCCAGGCAACTACTAAATTTTCATGTCCTTATTTTTTGTTTCTTATTTATCAGTGAAGGGTTTTCCTTCACTGATAAATAATGAAGAAACCTCCACGTGTCGAATGAAAATTTGCTACCAACCCGCAATTGAGAAATGTGGTGAATTAAGCTCCAAACCTTCTCAAAAGGAGAGGAGACCTTAGCCCAGCTATGGGACATACATATACAAGCCGTTACAGATAAAATTCGAAGGGGATTCCACTACAACTTTAATGTAAGTATATATATATATATATATATATATATATATATTATAAATGACAATTTATATATTCAGTTATTTTTATACATACGTAATAAATATGTATATTTAAGAAATATAATACATACAATAAATTAAAAATTGTATTTTTCGTTCCATTACCACACGAATCATTCATTAACACCCAATACGACCTCTCTCCAACCGCTCGATATATTCAAATAAAATACATTTATTTTAGACAATGAGGATCTAAGTGCTTATTGGAAGTTTGCCTCTTACCACTGACAACAAAATATTTGTTATACAAAAATGGATGTACACTGCTCGAAATGTTTGTTATATTATTGTTAAATGTACGAGATGTAGTAATGGATGCTATCAATTGAATAAGCTTTGGATCTTTAAATCGTATGTTCGCTGGTCGGTTGTGAGGATCGCGACGGGGGTCCCGCGGCGGCCTACCGACGCTCATCACTATTCAATAAGTTCCATTTATTGAAATTACATAATTTGTGTGTGAATAATGACGATTGTGATGGATCTTCGTGGGCGATGCGAGCGACTTAAACCCGATTAACTTTTGACCGCCGGACGATATTAATAATCTGTCTATTCAACACTGTATTGCTTGCAACTCACATTACGTATTTTCCACTTGTATCTAATAAATATTCAATATATATCATAAAGTTTTATAATTTATTTCAAATTCAATAGTTCAACTACATAATATCCCTGTTAATAGAATTTTAATAGCCAATCTCAAAAACTAGCCTAGTAGACTAAACTTATAGTGCAAAAGTGTGTGCGAACACAAATGCACTCTGATTGTCAGATTGTACGGCAACCCGATACGACTGTACGGATCAAACGTAGTATTAGTCGTAACGAGGCACGGGCTTGTGAACACTGTTTACTTCCTTTGAACTGCTACTGAGAATCTCTTGACAGAAAAACCTAATAACTTTAATTACTCAACAATCTGACGTCACAGATTTGGTTCTCGCCTCGCTAATATTGCCCTACGTTACTCTTAAATAACTATTTTCGCTTCCTTCTTGGACCGGATTGATATATACGAAAAAAATACCATTTTTAATGAAATTTACCTTGTGTTAGGTATATCTGCAAATTTGATATTTAATTTTATATTATTACAAATTCTCAATACTATTTTCGAAACCATTTTTGAATATAAAATAAGTAGAACTTGTTAGATCCGACTGAGGTATTCAAAATGATATCACTAAGTTGAGTCATTTGAATAGTGATTTTGTATATAAAATTTTATTAGGGCGACTCTGTATCTTGAAATTACTAGTAAGCGTGTGGGAAACAGTATTTACTCCGTGTAACTAATTAAAAAGAGAGCGGATCCAATTAGAATGTACTTATTTAATGAGATGGAAATGGACTTACGTTTAAACGCAGTCGTAGCACAAGCTTTGTTGATTCATATCATTGCATGGGTTTCTCGTATTTTTCTCGAAACTCTTGTTAGTTGACGCTTGACTTTTAATCATTAGTCTTTGTTTTGAACATCAACTTAAATCATTTACATACATTTTCTCATATATAATTATTTAATTTCTTGTCTCTCTAATAATAACTTGATAATATTGTAATAATTTCATACATGATTCTGTTTAAGTTATTACGTTTTATCTGGTTCCGTGAGGGGAGCACCTGGTGTCAATTCTACTAACAAATTGTGACGTTTCGCAATCGAATCGTTGCCGTTTTTTCCGTTTTCCTATTCTTTAATTTATCGACTATAGCCATAAAAGTTAACAATTACGTTTTATTTTGACATAACGGTATATGTTAACATATTATTGGTTCGGTTAAGATTCGAATTGATTTCAGATACAGATGAAATTCAAAGTTAGATCGGAATTGAATCGGGAACGTATCGTAATTGTTATAAATTAGTAGAATTCGGCAGTTGGTAATCTGTAATAAGATAGACGTACTTATAATAGACAGCAGCTCCGCTCAAAAATTTAAATGTAATTGTTAATCCTTAGTTCAGTATAATTTTACAGTGCCTTCACGAGGCTATGTTTTGTTTGCGGAGAAACAAATTTGAGAGTTATTATTATTAAATTAATTTTAAACTCATACAGATTTGACAAATAAAATATTAATTATGTAAGTTGTTTTTACCGTTGTCTTCTGTCGCAACTTATTTTATTTTTCAAGTATTTGTAATAGAATGTAATTAATTTTTTAAATTGTGGTAGTATTTACCACAAAAATTATTGGCTTACATAAAATGGCTGTTGTGAATTTACCGATATTCTATCGGCTATTCTATCGCTAAGCATCAGTACTTTGTATCGTCATGTTCCGGTTTGAAGGGTGAATGAGCGAGTGTAATTACAGGTACATGGACAACACCTTAGATTCCATGGCGGTACTGTGTTCCTCAACAGTATAAGGAATGGTTTACACTTTTGACAGTTGCTTTTACTGGCAATGCGCATGCGCTGAGCTCATCAAAAAATGGCTGTAATCTGATGTCAAGTAAAAATTAAATTATATTAAAAAATACACTTAATAAAAAATAGTAGTTTTTTAGAGTAATTTTGTTATATATAATTATTATATATTTATATAAATATAATTATTATCAATTACATAACGAATAATGAAACAGTCGTACATTATTTTTAATCTTTAGTTTGTTTTTGTGACTAGATTAGACTAGAAATATCGTATTTATATTAAAAACATAAAAAAACCCTAAAACATTATATTATTGGCTATTGACGACCTAATAGATATTTAGTTAAATGTATTGATAAATATCTATCGAGAAAGGGTCGATAGCAATAAATTCGTCATATTTAAGATTTATTACAATTGTAAGATGAAGCTAACATTTGCGAACAGTTGACGTACATTACCTGGTTATGAATAATACATAATCCATGTTTCGGTAACCGCCTGCACCGATGTTAGGCGGTTTATCCACTATGGCCGATCGGAGCATTTATATGTATGTAGAATTGCATTACACGTGACAAGAACTAAACTGTACAATAACTATTATATGTAAATACATGTTAGTTTCTTTTAGTTTTGATTAAAATTCGTGTAAATTAAAAATGCTGATAGTTAATTTCTTGTTATTATTTTATTTGTGCATTTGTACCAGTTACAGAAGAACTTGACTATTTTTGTTTCGTCGAAAAAAAATACAATAAAAATCAGAGGAGTCTTTTCGTCTGATAAGACCTAAAAAGTTAATTACTTTTAAAATTATTGATTTTAAGTTCCTATGTACTTTAGTTATCTATTGTATTATCGTTAATTCATATCGTAATTGTCATAGAAATCACTGATAAGTATAAAAATATAGTTAAAATGTCATAAGCATTTTTTTTAAAGCTGAAAATTAAAATATTGTTTTTTTTTATATTATAGGCCACCTGATGGTAACTGGTCACTAATACCCATAGACATTGGTATTAAGAAATGTTAACCATCGTTTATATCGCCAATGTGCCACCAACCTTGGGAACTAAGATGTTATGTGCCTGTAATAACACTGGCTCATTCACCTTCAAACCGGAACAAGTACTGCTGTTTTGCGGTAGAATATCTGATGAGTGGGTGTTACCTACCCAGACGAGCTTATACAAAGCACAACCACCAGTAAAACTACTCATACTAAATGAAAAACGCACTGAATAAATATTTGTATTGCTCGTTAATAAATAAAAGTCGACGGTGTCGAGTTAGATCGCCGCCGGTGGTGAATTTATACCATTCACAGACACATATATTTGTCCATCTGATGTACCAGTATATAATTTTCATCTAGGATATAAAAATAGCTTTTATAAATCATTAGTTATTATATAATAATAGGATAATGAAAGCCGAGATGGCCCTGTGGTAAGAACGCGTGAATCTTAACCGATGATCGTGGGTTCAAACCCGGGCAAGCACCACTGAATTTTCATGTGCTTAATTTGTGATTATAATTCATCTCGTGCTTCACGGTGAAGGAAAACATCGTGAGGAAACCTGCATGTGTCTAATTTCACTGAAGTTCTGCCACATGTGAATTCTACCAACCCGCATTGGAGCAGCGTGGTGGAATAAGCTCCAAACCTTCTCCTCAAAAAGAGGAGAGGAGGCCTTTAGCCCAGCAGTGGGACATTCACAGGCTGTTACGGTTACGGTTACGGTATAATAATTGTGAATTACTTATACTTAGGTAATTTTTTGCCCCAATGGTGACTACAGCTGTGACCTTTGGTCATGGTCGCGATTTCGTTCCTAAGAATATTTGGACGTCGTATGTATGGTTCTTCTAGAAAAGTTTTCACACAGTTTCGGAAATAGTTTTAATTGTTATAGTAAAATAAAGATTGAAAAGATTCGAAAGATTCGAAAGATTAATTTTATTTTTTTTTATTCTGTGAAAGTCCGTTTTATTTGATATCTCTTATAGTTTTTGTTTCGTTTATTTCCGAACCCCCAAAGTAACATGGAAGAAGAAACTTGTAATACTTTGACAAATATTTGCCCCAATTGTCACTATAGCTGTGATCATTGGTTATGGTCGCGAGTTCGATCCTAACGAAGATTTTGGAAGCCGTAGATACAGATTTTCGTCTTATCGTTAGTTTTGCGTGTTTACGTATGCGTGATTGTTACAAAATCATAAGAAAATAGTACCAATTAATTTAAAAAAAACTATTTTTTGTTTTGTGAATAAAATGTATTAATAAAAATTATTAAACCTATATGTACCCAATAAAAAATAATAATAGACATAATATATACAACTGAATTATTTTTTCAGAAACATTTTATTCAAACGTTACACATAAAAAGTTGCATTTGTTGCTCAAAGAAGTTTTGACTTTAATAAATAAACACGTCTAATACATATGTATTTGTTTAAGTTTAAATGAGTAGGCGTCTTTATGTAGAAAGTAGAATGATATACAGAGCCGTCCACCACGAAGCTTTTACGAGTTCCGAGAACATCTCGCATCAGACACGAGCAGCTCTGAAACGGTAAATTGTCTAAATTAAATTAGGTGGGCCACGGAGGCTGGACCACTCGTGACCTGACTCAGAAATTGATGTTGTCTGAAGGAAATATTTCTTGTCGTAGGAAGTCGTAAAACCAACCAGATGGACATTCCACGCTGATTTATCACAAAAACGTGATCTATTCTTTTTTTTTTTGTATTTATTTTTTACAATGATTTTAAAGTATATAAAAAAATTAATAGTATAAAATAGTTATTTTTTTAAGTTAAATATTTACATTCAAATAACTTTCACTGTTAAGCTTAAAACAAATATTTTATAATAATGATTTTAATCATATTCAATATCAATTCCTTGCTTACTGAAAGAAATCTCTTCAAAGAATAAACTTAAGCATGGAAAATGTTTAGTTATCTTTTGTTAATGTTTTCGGTCTATCTTATATCTATTATATACAAACGTAAACTTAATGAAGTGATAAATAAATGTTATATATGTTAGCTAGCAAATAATTAACGTGTAATTTAATTGGTGGAAAAGAGATGCTTTTGGGTTTCTTGCAAGTTTTTCTCTGTAGTCTGTATGTATTTTATATACAGTCCAAGTCATCAACTCAACAACTAAAGTGGCTGTAAAAGCCTACTCCAGAAAAGTATATTTTGATAAGATATATTCAAAATCATTCGATTTGACAGATTTTAAGATAATCTACGTAATGTCACTTTATGTAACATTTGTATAGTAGGTGCTACTATTAAAATGTCCTAAAACTATACGTTACTTATTGTCATACGATTAAAATATAAACAATAATAAAATAAAGATAAATGACCACAAACCGCGTTAGTGAAATAAAAATCAAACGATTATTAAGGGTTGAATACGGCAGCGGCCGCCCGTGGTGCGCTAACTCCCTCAATTAGGAAAGCCTCACTCGATTTATTAAGAATCAACTTTATTACTCGCATTAGCTTCAAGACAATCATAAACATAAAACATTTCTATCGATGTCGATATTCATCTCATCAATTAAGATAAATTCACAAAACATAAGTGTTACGATTGCTTCTTTTTGGCATTTAACTTTGTAATATAGGCCGCTCAATTCAGCAAATTCTTTTCGATGTGAATATTATGTCGCTACAGCACTGAAACCTGTTTTCGAATGCCAAGTTTATATGATAGCTTAAAATAAAATATTTCTTTAGTATCAATAGCGGAGCGTTTTATTATACAATTCAGTCATTTGTTAACATAACGCACCATTAATGTTGGCTTTGTTCGAAGTCGTTCAGATAAAACTTTCATCTGATCGGATTGTATGACAACTAGTATCTATTACTTCATAGAAATTCGAATAGATGGTACCGGTCCAGATTCGTAGAAACCGAATGTATGTATGTCCAGTTAATTATTGAAGTGGTGTTTGGTGGGGAGTGGGCAGATTAATGAGCGGCTACCGCTGGCTTATCGCAACATCTGGGCCATGACTGATCATCTGTCGTGCGCCTGCGCCTGCAAGACTAGTGACGTGCTGCCAACTAGATGTTGATTACAATTATTATTTACATACAAATTGTGTCAATCGATTAAAGTTGTAAATAGTAATTGTTTTGAATAATTCTCTTTTCATTGGAATGACTTACTAATAATATATTAAGTAAATTGAAAGACTTTATGATAATAAATAACAAACGTTTACATTCTTTAAAATATAGTAGAAACGTTCTTTATAACAATCAAATTAAAATTAATGAAAATAATTAAACAAATCTAGAATATTCTTATGCTATTTAAGTGTCAAATGAGCATATAAATCAAATATGTATATAAAGATTGCAAGGGTTATTAAAGTCCGTTAATGATTAAGAATTGAATATAATATAAGACAAAGACATCGATACCTGACTTCACGTCTCGTCCAACACTACCTGTCGTGATATGACATTGGACGGCATTGCTTCCCAGAAGTCATACTCATCGAATACCTTACGAGCGCCGTGTACCATTCCACTGTTTTTTTTCTCCGCTTCATAGTTTTATTGGATGCATTGAAATATTTTTGTTTAGATTAAACGACGTTTAGCCAGTAGATCGTTACATTAGGATTAATGTCCGACATCAGTTATCCGCATGTCCCCTTATATTGTTCGATACTGACGGCGAACTGTCATGGGAATTGAATATTTAATGGTATATTCAAAATATTGAATGGCTCGGATGCTGCCGATACAATCTTAGTGCTACTGATTAATTATTCAACCTTTTTGTAGGTAGCCAGCGATTTTGCATGAAATCAATGTTGATCTATATTATAAGCTTTTTAAAAGAGATTGTCGTGGTTACTTTTTACGATTTAAAAAAAAAAAGAACTAAGCAGGTATATTAAATAACAACGAGTTTTTGTTTTTTTTTATTACTTCGTAAATCTTACATTGAATAGGAATAAGATAAATAAGCATTAATTGAGTGTTTCTTGAAATAATAACAAAAAAAACAGCAAATTAATTTTGAAATAATTTCCACTGTGACATATTAAGGTCACCGTTAAATTCTGCCTTAAAAATATCGAGACAATTAGCCAATTGATATTAAATCACAAAAGCTGACCTACGCCAAATAACTATCCAATAAATAAAACCAAGAGTTGCGATAGTCGCGTCGTCCATCATACCGCTCATTACTGTACATTATCGGAACGCCGACACAATCGCTCGATTCGGCTTCGAAGATCGATTGATTCGTATCGAAGCTTGATGTACGATGCTGATTGAGTACAGCCTAGTCTACATACGTCCTTATAGCTCCTCTGGTACTGAAATTAAAGATTATAATGCTATGTATTATCTCACCGTTCTCATTTCTGGTATCGATGCTACCGATGTGTTTTATCAATGTTATAATGAGTACGAATTCTATCGATATTCGATATTCTATTTTTAAATTTATATGATTTATTGGTTGCTGGTAGAGAATGATTATTTTGAAATTCGAAATATTTGAACTCTAGAATTTTATTTTTGTTTAAACGAAGATCATTTTTCTTATTGATTGACATAACTTAAAATGGGTTTTTATACTAACTAATAAATAATTAAGGTCGAATTTTGAAGACGATTTATTACGTAATACTGAATACATGACATTCAGCTTTCATGCTGTATGCAAATGGGATGATATAAGAACACCTCCCACCATCGCGATCGCTAACCCAAGTAGTCCAACATAATTACAATTGTTCATTTAAATACAAAGGCTAATTTAATAAGTGACCCGACTTCCAAATGTCAAAGCCATTCAAATAAAAAAAAAACACAAAAGATATAAAGAAGGATGGCGCTCGGACGAACGAACGCCCAAGCCGGTGTCATGGGGAATGAGACTCTTTATACTTCAAATAAATTGGAAGTCATTTTTTAAGAGGCACTTTTTATATTGTTTGGGTATTGAGCAGTACAATGGGTGGACAAGAACGGCTGTTAGGTAACATTTTTAACATCATTATAAGTGAAAAGCAGTGACTGATGGTGTCCCTTAAAGCTCGTTACTTCGGAAGGCTTAAGGTTACTTCCAAGAAAAACGCTCACGTAGGTGGCTATGTGCTTACACGGGCTAGTCTTTTTATAATAGTGCAATATTTATAATGGATGCTCGGGACAGAATACTAAGTGGGACTCGTAGCGTTTTAACATTTCTTAAAAAATATAATTTATTTTAAAATTTGTTATTAATCTTTTACCTATAAATAAAAAAAACCATTAATCCATTATTTTATTCGAAGTAAGGAAAATTTGTAATAACAAAAAAATTGTATTGAAATAAAAAAAAAGCACGAGTTTCCTAGAAAATTCAATTAATTTGTAGTGTATCGTTCAAAGATTCATATATAGAAATACTCGTATATATTACGGATGAATGTGACAAGAACAGATAAAAAATCTCACGTATTTATAGCAATATCGTCGCTATACTGAACGCAATAAGACCCGCGGGTTTACGATGTTTACAAATCATGCCAGGGGGTCGGAAACCAGCGCCGGTAGCCAGCTCTGACCCCCGCTGTTTTGCTGTCATTTGACCATTAATATCTATTATAAATATTTATAATTACCAACACAAGCCTGTTTGAAAATATAATCATAATCTATTTCGTTTATGTATTTCCAGTTAATGAAGTAACTTACTGACTATATCTGTCCGCTTCTAAGTCAAGAATGAATGAACTCATATGTATATTACTTTTGAAATTAATATTTTTAAAGTAAAATAGCAAACAAGTCTCATTTACGTAAATTATATGCACTTACTAAAGCCTTTCTCTATTTTTTATAATTAATAAAAAAAACAACCTATTACGGTAGCACACGAGCCTGAACGGCGATCGTGCAAGTCAGGAAATACTCAATAAAATATAACATACTTATCTACAATATTAATCATTTTCTATCAGAACACTCATAATACCAAAAGCATCCGAAGCATTTCAAACGATCGGTTTTTATAGAATCTCCGAATTCTAAACTCTAGTTACGACCACAGATAAAACATTTAAAGATATAGATAACTTTTTTTGAACGGTATAAAAAGTCAAACTGGCCAGTATATTTGAGCATCGACATGAGAGTTTCGGGTCGAGGAGATACGAGATAAGTAATGGGTGAGATAGTGATAAGCTACCGAATATCGTATGGTACGGTAGCTCAACTTAAGTACGCGTTATTCATTGCACATCGAACTTATTATAAATTAACTAATTAAAAATATTAATCTCTTTAAGTTTGGGACAATATTCATAAACTTAAATATAGATAGGTAGCTTGAACAGACAAATTTGTTTATTTACAAAATATTGTAATATATATTAGTGTTCAAGTTAGATATACATAAAAACCTGCAGCTAAAATTCAAACCCATAAACATAAGATGTTACGATTTTATGCATCATACATATTATGTACTTAATTGTTTATTAATTGCAAATCGAATCATGAATTAAAGTATTTATTTAATAAAATTTTAATATAATTATATAATTTCCTATCTGAGTAATATTAATTACTTAAATAATAAGTTTTCATCTTTTACGGCTTTACCAACAAAGTAATAAGTATAACCAATTAAGTGTCATTATTTAATTTAATAAATAAAATAATTTAATAATTTAAATACAGTAAGTAACAATAACAGCCTGTGAATGTCCCACTGATGGGCTAAGGCCTCCTCTCATTTTTGAGGAGAAGGTTTGGAGCTAATTAAAACATGCTGATCTAATGCGGATTGGTTTGGATTGGAATACACATGTGGCAGTTTTTATTATTATTATTTGGTAGAAATTAAACACATGCAGGTTGCATGTGTTTAATTTCTCTGAAACATCCTCACGATGTTTTATGTGCTTAATTTGACACGAGATGAGCTATAAACACAAATTAAGCACATGAAAATACAGTGGTGCTTGCCCGGGTTTGAACCGACGATCATCCGTTAAGATACTTGCGTTCTAACCACTGGGCCATCTCGATTTTTAAATTTAAATAAAGTAATTTAAATATTACCATCCTCATTCTTTTTTCTAAGGAATATTAAAATATCTTACAAAATAATGAAGACGAAAACCGTTACATATTAAAACGAGCACGACGCGCGCCGTGCTAATTTTATGAAACGTCGGACGCGTTAGGTTGATCGCCTGCTAGTCTAATCTAAAAGCCGTCAATACCGTTATCTAGAACGACCCCAGTAAAGCAAGTATACGACCCATAAATGAGTCGACAAAACGCTGCCGCTGAAGCCCTAATCGTCGCGCAGATATCCACGGGGAAGAAACTGACAATATTTACAACGCTTAACATAAAATACCACAATAAAACTTAATGGTACGTCCAGCAAAAGTTTATGCTAATCGACAATAAAAATATAATAAAACTATGACCTTGCGAAGCGTCCCGCTGCTCACCATTACTACGTTCGCATGTGGACTTGGAAATAGAATTATCATTAAAGCTAGGCCCAGGCTCCTTAAGAAGATATTTTTATAACAAATATTACTATTGGTGTTAGTTACCTAGTAATATTTACTAAAATATAATAGTGCTACGGATACACATTGCTTTCAGTGCGTTAGTATAGAAAATTTATTAATTTATTTAAAAATATAATCTACCTGATTTTCCTTATAATATATTAATGGTATCAAGTGAGAAAATTGTAAAACATGTAGTAACTTTTCGTAAACATGCTGAGGAAATGCATTTTTTGTGGCTTAGTATAACAGTGTGTTACTCGTCTTCTGCAATTTAAAAATAGAATACGTATTCTATTATTTTTTCGTAAGACAACGACCGGTCCGAGCGTCCGCGACGCAGCGCTCGCGGGCTAATCACGAACACAGGTAGCATATCGCAACATCTCGCTCGCGACACACTATCCATTCCGGTTATTAATGAATACGAACCATTTTCGAATTTCGCCGCCGCTCGGACAGCCTACTGACAGCTGTTTATTTATCAATGTCCATTGCGATCGCGTCCAGGCATCATCAGCAAATATTCGAATTTACATAAGAAAGTCGTAAGCTCCGGTCTCCATCACATCCTCGCATTCCTGTGTTATTGTTTCCAAAATTGTTTAAAAGAAAATCAAATAAAAACGCGCCAGCTATTTGCCGTAGTGGTCGCAGGATTTTTTTGAACAGGAATCGATCGTGTGCAATAAATTTCTCACAAACGAATATGCCCGCGATAAAAACGTAATAGAATTTAATAACTTCTAAACGTCATCGTCAAAAAACATTTCATCGGAAAACCTATTGAAGTGCATCGAAGAGTCCTTTGCGCCGCCGTATTACGATTAATTGATGCTAATTAATAAATTAATTAACCATGTTCATACGACGCATGAACGGTTCCAGTTTTTCTAAGGCCTTATGCGTTTTTATTTGAACTACATTTTTATTGCCGACTACAGCATTCCCTTTTTTGCAGGTGAACTCCAAATGGCATCATGACGACAGCAAAGTTTCATATTTTGTAATTAATTTATTATATTTATAATGAGTATCGCGATGAACCCCTAATTGGGATCTTGTTATGATGCTCATTCATATTTTAATAATTAAAACGATGGCGCATTTCGTCATAATTTATGTCATATTTTCTTATTTGTTTTCGTTGTTTTATTAATGTAAAACGAATGCTTGTGAAGGTTTTATTCGGTCTGTATATACTTTGTCGGTACAATACACGAATGAATGAAACAACAATATCTTCTTATTTTTTTCTGTCGCGATTATTTATAAAACGATTAATTAATATCTGCGTTGTAGAATTAATAAACAAAATCGTTTGGTACAATAACTGTTATCTGGTCAAATTAATAAAAATACATTGTGAAATTTTAATAAAATCAATCGATTTCGTTTCATACTGATATTAAGGAAAGAAATATTTATACAAAGTAGTTTATATCTTCATTTTCAATAAGAAAATGTAATAACAATAACACTTAGTACGCGTTAATATTTTAGTTGAAATTTAAATAGTTTGCGATGTCCTGCGTAAATGGACTATAATATGTCCTGCGTAGTTGGCCAACCTCCCTTGAAATTAGCCGCCGTGGCCGAACTCGGTCAGGTAGACATAAACACCATGTCTTTAAATCATCAAAAGAAATTAAATAGTTTCGAATCAAGACTTATTAATAATAATCTGATATGTATAATATAAAACTGTGTAATGTTTTTTTTTATCTATCGAACTTACGAAATCGTTTGTCCCGTCTGACTATCAACGCGCAGTCAAAACTCATAGGTTTATTTTATGTCGTTAACATTCGCTGTAAGGATTTTTGAAAATTTCAACTTTATATTAAGGGGGCGAAAGGGCTCCTCCCATGGCATACCTTTGTCTGAATTTTACCCGTACAAAGTCGTCCCAACTTGACGGACAGCTTATCATAATATTTTAAATTCATCTATGTAAATTTTTAATTAAATACATACTACAAAAATAAGTAAATCCCCCGGATTGATTTACCCAAGATAGATGTACGCAAATATAATATGCGCTCTCTATTCCATCACGGTTGTAGTCCGAAGAGACGGCAATCCACGACGATAAAGATCAACAGAGATTGACGCAGGCCAATTTTTTAATTAATTAAAGTTAAAGTCTTTAGAAAAGTCCTTAGAAAAAGCCGAGATTGCCTAGTGGTTAGAACGCTTAACCGATCGTAGGTTCAAACCCGGGCAAGCACCACCGAATTTTCATGTGATTAATTTGTGTTTATAATTTATCTCATGCTTGACGGTTAAGGAAAACATCGTGAGGAAACCTGCATGTGTCTAATTTCGTTAAAATTCTGCTACATGTGTATTCTACCAACCCACATTGGAGCAGCGTGGTGGAATAAGCGCCAAACCTTTTCTACAAAAGGGAGAGGGAGCCTTAGACCAGTAGTGGGACATTAACAGGCTGTTACTTTAAAGTCTTTAGGGACTGGTTTGATGTAAACCCGAGACCTCGATATCTACAGTCATATAAGCTAACCACTAGACCAATGAGGTATTTTATTATCGTATGATATAAAATATAGAGTTATTAAGTATTTTCGAGATGCAATCGCTAAGAGCCGTATGGTCCACGTGCCGATTGAAGTTCGCCGACAGACACGGAGTTGTCACGTATTTACCTCCGAGTGTATTCTTGAAACAAAGCCCACTTTTGAGAAGGTTGCCCATTCATTTTTCAATCTAGATATAGAAATCCGGTACGTGTTACTACATTTTGTTTCAATACATAACATACATACTTTTTCACATGTTTATGTCAAATTAATTTTGAACAAAGTTTTTTAAATTCGACTATTAGGAGAATATAATAACTAAATTTATGTATATTTTGTAAAACTAAAAAAAATGTAATATTTAAAAGTATAATCAAACATAAATTAACTAAGTTACTAACTATTACAATTAAAACTTGAATAATAACTCGGTATATTGTTCGTACGGATCCTGGAACGCATTGAGTATCGTCTAATCTCTAATCGTGGAGATTGAGAGCTGAAGACCAAGCTCAGTGGCGTGCCATTGGAGAGACCTATGTCCAGCAGTGGACGAGAAAAGGATGATGATGATTGAGTATCGTGTGCTAAATTGGTATTAATAAATTATTCTTTTGTTTCGGTACAATAAATTCATAATATTTCTTAGTAGAAGGAAATAAATAAAGAATAGAATAAAACTTTAGAAGCTTATAGTTTATTCAACCACGCTGTTTCAATATACGTTGGTAGAAAGACATGTGGCAGATTTTCATCCAACCAATGCAGGGTTTCAACACGACTTTTTTTTTCACCGTCTAACATAAAATACCAAATAGAAATAATAATATCAGTCTGTTCAATCCTGGCTTAGATAAGTCAAGAAGATAGATTACAGTTTTTTCATCACACTTATCCGTCACAGCTTGGTGAATATACATGTATATTGTGTTAGAACCTAGAGGTTCATCCGATACGTGCAGCTTCCATCACACTTCATTTACAGGCACAAGGGACATAACATCTTAGTTCCCAAGGTTGGTGGCGCATTAGTGATGTAAGCGATGATTAACATTTCTTACAATGCCGATGTCTATGGGTGTTGGTGACCACTTACCATCAAGTGGCCCATATGCTCGTCCGCCTTCTTATTCTATAAAAAAAAAAGATATTTTCCTTCACCACCGGGCACGAAATGAACATCGGGGGACAAATTATTTTGAAATCAGTTCCTTTCACTTTACACATTACGTAAAATATTTAATATAATAAATTTCTGGTTTAGCAAACACTTTATCCACGATATTTATTAAAAATTTTAGTTACGGATTTATATTTTACGTACTTTCTGAGAAATGGACGCAACTGCTGCAAAAAGAAATCTTATCGATGTGTCTTTTATTATGTGTACAAAAAAAGATAGAATCTTGATCTTACATGAGATAGAATTATATAGAATAAAGTCTTTAAGCTTTCGTCTGAGTCTAAGCTAATTTTATCCTATTTATTTAACAAAAAATAATTTTGTATTAACAATTTTGTAATATTAACAAAAAGTTATTTTTAAGTGAAAATAATACTAAAGTAATCCTATATATATATATATATATAGGATTACTTTAGTATTATTTTGACTTAAAAATTGCATATCATATTTTTACTATGTATATACATATATACATAGTATGTATATACATAGTAAAAATATGATATGCAATTTTTTGTTTATATATTTTATTTAACACAGACCAAGCGTTAACTTATACGTTTAATATATATTTCTCTTTTTTTAATGGCTTAGAACTAATTTAAAAAAAGTAACTAATTTAAAACGATAGAAGTATGCCTACGTGAATGCAACATTTATGTTATATTTATTCATCTACTTATTTTAATTTATCTATTTTGATATGACTTTGTCAAATCTTAGTAATATTTAGACTAAATTAAAAATTAAAACACGTTCGATATGAACTATTCATACAATTTAAACCCAAGATTTTATACAACAGATCATAATCCTCATTCGATCGAAAACAAATTTCCATCTACAAAAGAATTTACAAGACGAAGGCGAGCAAGCGAACACGCGTCTGGCACAGGCATAAATACACAAACAGGCATTATATAGAGGAGGCCAATTTAACAGACTTATTGTCTCCGGGCAGCCATAATGCGAGACGTTGGGAGACGCAAAAGGACGATGAAGCCCGGAGTTCCCGACTCCGTCCGATACAAAACAATGGTATTTAATCAACGATGATAAATGCTGTATTCGAGCACGTTTTTTAACGATACTGCCGTATTGTTTTGGCGGGAGCTTACCGTTGAATACGGAGATAAGTCGCCGCTGTGAGTGGCTTAGCTGACAAATTGGAATAAAAGAAATATTTATTCGTGTTCGAATCGTGAATCCTTCGGTTTTGGATACGTATTGTGAACATTCTCACATATTCTTGCATCGGTTGTATCTCAGGTTTTCGTCAGATCATAAAATGAAATCTGAGATGTGGAATATTATCTAAAGTTACTTCTTTCGTAACTATTTTTATAGCGCGGTTAAGATGTGATTGAATCGGAGATTCATATACATTATACATATTCATTCTACAAATAAGATGAAAAATCTGAGCCGAGTAAAAAAGGTATTTCCTTTTATATACATAGAAATAAACGACATAGAACAGCAGTAATAATAATACAAAATAAAATAAAGTGTAGACGCTACAAATACCCGAGCAGTTTCTTTGATATTTCTTACACAGTTGTGTATTTGAGGTTAGTATCCAGTATTTTTAATTGCCTGTGTCTTTAGATTTAATAGGTCTAGTAAAAGCCACTCCTTATATGCAGCCCATTACACTTGCATTGAATCAATACAATATGGTATTGTGGTCGCATTTTTTCACTTGTAACGCAATTGTATGGTTTGTGGTGTAATGAATAAGGTATAAGTTAGCATGTCATCGCGTCGTGCAGTTTGAATAAATCACGATATTTTGTTGAAATAACGCGGAGGAATTGATCAGCATCTTGCAGTGTACGGGCCAGGGAAATGTACGGAGGTGCTCGTAAATTTGTGCGGTAAAACAGCAGGACGCCGGTACGACTGTTGCGACGGATAGAGCAACCACTTGATTTATGGCGATGCGACTGACAATGCCTCATGTTTGCATTCGGTTACGATTCGCGGGATCGCAGAAATTGTTACCACAAGGATCATGTTCACTATATCCTGCGGGTATGGAGTGATTTCGTTTTTGGAAAAATGAAGAACAAGTTCTTTGTGGAAATATTTCTCTTTTTGTGTGTCGTGTTTTGAAAATTAGTAAGTGTGCCAAATAATTTATAGCTTTTAAATTATTTCAATAATTTATAGATGACAGTTGTTTAAAATCGTTAAAACAAAAAATGTTTTATACTTCCGAATTTTTAAACATTACATTTTTATAAGTATTCATTTAATTGAAACAAAACTTAAGTTGACTCATCACAATTCAAGTATAATCTGTAAACGTCATGAATCTGTAAGCGTTATATAAAACCCAATCTTCTTGATATAAGCAGATGCCTATGTATTTTTCATGACAAACTTGATTTAGTTAAGCTTGACTGCTTTTTTAAAAATGTTCAAATATAGACTAATTGCGTCGAGTTTACAAATGGCGCGCTCGAATTCTGAAGATACTTTGTGGACTGGCCGTGTGACCGTGGGATGAGACTCGCAGCCACCATTTTCGGCACATTCATTCGTTCAATCACGTTAATGTGGTTATGTGGTAATACGGGTTACAGCAAAAACCTGCTGATGCATTTTATTAGCTACCGTGCCACTTGAGACGAACAGAGCGTACTCATCACTCTTCCCTGATGAACCTGCACCGACACGACATACCAACAAGCCGCTACTGAGGCCTATCACCTACCACGTTAACTTCGTTTTGGGAGCATAAAACATCCTTTATTGACAGGATTCCATCTAAAAAGTAGAACACAGGAATCGTGGCTGCATAAATCATTCCCTCTCAAAACTGGCACTAGCGGTGTGCGCCTCGGTCGATAAGATTCCCGGGCATCTGCAAAAACAATTATGTCGGTCCAGAATCTTGTATTTTTGTCGTGTTCGTTTTGCCTCTAGACGCCGGTTGGAGCTGCGGTGGCATAATGCGTGCCGATAAATATTTATACAATTTATTCATATTCCCTCTGATGCCGCCGGCGGAGCTAGCATAAGAGAGCAGATTTCATATTTTCTGTACTAATGTCTCCTTGGAGTAACTCCGTTATAAATATATGGATTTATAGCACCGTTAATTATTGATATGTGGATATGTGGGATACATAATGTCGTTGTATAATATCACCTGTGTTTATAAAATACTAAATTATCGAGTCGAAGGATTTTAATGGTAATGTAAGAAGAAATACAAGTAAATAAATATATAGGTATATATTTCACAATATGACATAAATTTAAATGAAACTAAGACTAGCAAGCAATACGATGAATAAAATTGTTTATATGGTGTAGCTTGTTCAGACAATTAAATTTCTATAAAAAAGTAAATCATTGAAAGTAATGGCTTCAAGCTTTTATATTTATTGTTATATATAACACTGTAATAAACCAAACGCCATACAAAATTTATAAGTCAAGTCAACCGATATGAAACTCTGGAACACGAATATTAACGAATTTATAACATTAGGCAAAAACGACGGCAGATACAATAGCCTTGGGTATCAAAGTGCGGTGCATCGTTGTCAAATCTGGTATCTTAAGGGTATCTTCGACCGTCGATGCATCCGTGTTGGCAATAAATACATCGGCTGGTAAAAAAGCGGGAATGTTCGCTACGCAGCGCGCCGGCGGTCGTCGCGCGAGCGTCGTGCCCCGGCGCTTTTTGATGCCACCAAATTTTCATAATGATATTTTGATAGATATTTGATGTTGGCCGTGTTTTTGTATTTTAGCATCTATAATTGGATTTCGTTGCTAGATTCCATAGCGACTACGGTTTTTTAGTTCGTTAACACTAAAGTATTTATCTTATTCTATTTAAATCTTGTTCTATTCATTTAAATCGTCATGGTAATATAATTCTTCAAATGATACAATTTTATTATCTTAATTTTACGTATGACTACTATATTCGCGTATAATCTTGTTATTATTTTTCACACTTATTTCAATTGAACAACTAATTCTTATAAAATTTTCTACTGAGTTTTTATCGAAATATTGATAGTTACATAAAAGATAAAGGTTATATTATTTTTATATATTCCTATTGTTTGGACGTAATTTAGCTTATGTGTAAATATAGTTTTAAAGAATATATTTGAATTGAGCGCTTTCCAGGTAATGCTTATAAGAAAATTTTATAGTTCACCAAAAAGTCTTTATGTGAAATATAACTAATAGTATATATATATTACTTATTTATATTAAATGGAAATACGATACGATAATTTTACAGCAATTTTACGTATCATAGAACAACCACATCAAAAAGTTGTCATATTAATGTTTTCTGTTGGTAAATCAAATACTTTTTTGCAATTAATACAAGTAGTTTTAGAGACAAAATAAAAAATTTATATCCTTATTTTGTTTCAATAGACACTTTTGAATCAATCACTCAAAATGAATTGTCGTCTTACAAAAATAAATTATACTAAAAGTTAAAAGTTATCTAAGATCGGTGCAAAATGTAGAATCTTCTGACAAAAGCCGGCAAAAAACGGTACGTTACTATTTTCCACCAATTTAATTATGTAGATATGTAAATTAAATACAATTTGACTTATATGTGGGTGAAAATCACCATGCACTAGCTCCGCGCTTTTAAATCCATATAATACAATGTTGCATTGAGTAACATGGTCAATTATTTATTCATTATTTTTAATATAAGACTTAATTTTTTTAATTAATTATATGAAAATATACATGCGGCATTTGATATAGAAAATACTTTACCCGTAAAGGTATATACATATACCTTACACAAAAACTAGTGAATTTGCAAAGTGGAAAGTATTGTATTACTTTCTTTTATGTTTACAAGGTACATTAAAACAATTCACATTAATTAATATATTAATTTATATTAATTAATTGTGAATTATAACATATAAACAAGAAATTTAAAGAAACGTATTAGAAAATAGTTGTGGGACGTGTAGTGAAATAGCATAGTATAGATGGATTATCGCTTTGCTTGATGTGATTATATTATATTATCAGTTTATCTCATAAAAAAAATATACGATCCGCGATAAAACGTTAGTTTTAATCGTGTGAACTTGGACTGGGTAGCTTTATATACTATTAAATTTTCTAACAGAGAAACTAAATTGAATAATTTAATTTTTTATTTAGAAATCCAAATTATAATTTTTTAATGCTGCAAAGTAATTAGTAGTAGTAGTAGGGTGGTATCTACTTCATACTACAGACCCAGACAGGTCCGCTAACTATTATTAAAAGTAATTGTTTTCTTTAATCCAAATTAATTTATTTTCACCAAATTACCTCGAGTAAATTGGTTATTATATAGTTTATATTAAAATTGATTAAATAAATAATTTTACTAGGTAATGTGCTTAGATTATAGATGTTCATTACTTGTATCATATCTATTAAATAAAACCAAATGGCCTAGGTAGGTATATATTAAAATGTTGGTTTGGTTTTTACTATATTTTAAGGGATTTAATATGAAATATATATCTATAGGTATATTATATTTAATTAAATTCATATAGTAGCCACTTGTTGAGTCTCTAGTTTGCGTGTCGGTACGGTTGCGCCCGCGCAGCATTCCGCGTCGGCGTGGTATCAGATGCTTGCGCACGTGACGGCATCCCGCCCCGCCCCCCGCCTTCCAGGAACGGGACATTGGGATCATGTCGACTTTATCTTAGATACCTTCTAGCTTCCTAGTGACATTTCAGATGCTGAATTTATTTCTAGACTGAAATATTTTCATTGTATTAAGTAACAAGGTGAGTCAGTTGTGCTCAATTCGTTCATTCTGTAAACCGAATTTTAGTAAATACTTTTTAAGTTTAAACCATTTTGTATTAGAGGATTTTTGGAGACTGTTGTTATTTAATAAAAATAAAAAAGTTGACAAAGTAAGTCATGGTGATTGTATGCTCTTAAAATCAAAAGACGAGTGTGATTTTTGCGACAGGCTCATATGACAATATCAACAGAATATCGTATATTTCTGTTTTCTATGACTATAATAAAGTGAAATAGGCAGATATAATATGTAGTTTAATTATTAAGCATAACTAAAATTCTATATTTAAAATTATATAATCTTTTTAAAAATTATGTAAAATTTAAGCTACAATTTCTACTCATTCGCACAGCGGAGTTACTGTTGTAGCCGAACGTCACGTCACACGCATTGCGGCTTGGTTAGAGACGCGCGTGGAAGATCAGTTTTATCTTTATCTAGCGGATAGGTCGTCTCGTTTCGTGCTTGCTTCCTCGCGTCGCCTTTCTTCAGCCATGTTTGTTGAAATACGTGACCACTTTAAAGGCACATCGCAGCTTTGGACTCACCGCTCTAAAACACAGCTAAATTAAATGGCTAAATGAGCTATTTGTATGTAGTAACTATTGTACTAGAATTTAGATAAATTAAGATAAAGTCATTTATATTAAGTCGCACTGTTCTTGCATTCTGAGAAGATAAAATCATTAAATATTTTAATATCAAAGCGTACAAAGTGAAACGTCCATAAACATTATCTATAAAACACTTTATAATGACAATCACGTATTTATTGTGCGCACTTGCAAATAACTAAGGGAAATTGGTATGTCAACGATTGCAGAAACGTAAAGGTATATACAGGTTGGATGTGCTTGAATAATTCGCGGTGTTGGTCGGCGCCGTTGTTAGCAATTGTCGCGCGGACTACACTTAACGATAGCATCGTGCCGCCGGACGCCGGCGCCGCTCATCTAGATCGCGGGACACCAAAGACATGCCCTCCACGGATAAAGTCTTCAACGCGAGTCAAGCACCCGCGCAATCCCTTTGAGAACTCCTCACCACCGCCCGCTCGTGATGGCATCCTAGAGAACCTTTGCGATACCTTTTTTTCATACCGCGAATAACATATTCAGGGCCCGTTCGATCTTTTTACGCGATTGATTTATTCCATCTTCTCGTCGAGTGACTCACATTACTTATATTTTCTCATTGACATTCTCGGGCTCAATCGTCAATAAAAACCATCAGCGCTGGTGGCGAACGGATGTTCGACGTGCTGTCAAAAATCTGTAACAAAGGGCACGACAAGAAAATAAATACACTCAATTTGCTTTATTGGAATGCTATTAAACATTCTTTAGGTGTAAGTTTTGTCACCGCAAGTGCTGATTTCGCCACATTAAACTTCACTCGTACCATATGTAGGCAGTTATATGAATTCTCAAGTTTTTCAAACATCGAATATTAATAATAATAAATATGAACTTCGGAAGTTCGCAGTTAAAAGTCAAGTGACGTTCCATCCATTATAATTACCTCTTTTAATTAGATGAAGTTGGTCAATAAATTACGTTGTTAATATATATATATATATATAGCTTCATTACTGATAACACATGTACAATATGTGTTTATATATTTGGATTTATTGATAGAGTACAGTAACAGCCTGTTAATGTCCTACTGCTGGGCTAAGGCCTCCTCTCCCTTTTGAGGAGAAGGTTTTGGAGCTTATTCCACCACGCTGCTCCAATGCGGGTTTGTAGAATACACATGTGACAGGATTTCAATGAAATTACATGCAGGTTTCCTCACGATGTTTTCCTTCACCGTCAAGCACGAGATGAATTATAAACACAAATTAAGCACATGAAAATTCAATGGTGCTTGCCCGGGTTTGAACCCACGATCATCGGTTAAGATTCACGCGTTCGAACCACTGGGCCATCTCGGCTTTTTTTATTGATATAATTTAATTAATTCACATAGATCTCAGGCACCACTTATCAACAAAAATAAATCGTATCTCTCTTATTTTATTAGAGTAATTATAACATCAATCAATTAATGATTATGAACATAATTCAGTAATTAATTTAAATATGTATATTTTAAATTAAAGTACATATGAGTAATTTTTATTACATATAATATTATATTTTACAATGTTGATAATGATTATAATGGCTTTAAAAACAATGCAGTCCCCAAAACGGCATATCATGATAAGTTTAATTAGAAGTCTGATCATAACAAGTTATAATAATGTCATGTATACGTATTATTAAGTATTTATTAACAAGATTAAAGTTAATAAGCGATTCAAGAACACAGGATAGCCATAAAAAAATTGCATTCAATATTTATCTCCCCAATTCTTTTGGCCATAAGGAGATAAATTGAAACAGATATTTTCACGTATAATTATAACTTTATAGTTAACTAAAATTTTTGTCTTAATAAATAGTCACTAAATACAATATTATAAACTTAAAATTTAACATCCACGGGCTCTTCTTTTTTATCAAGACATTCATACTGCCTCTAAAACAAAGTCGACAACCTCAGCTTCGAAAATTATAGTGTTTAAGAGTTTTAATATAACGCTAAAAAATATACGTAAAAATTATAAAATCGATGGAGCTCGTAATATATGTAACACTGCCTTCTGGCAGCCATTACTTAGGTGCGGGCTTGTTATTAAATTCGGCCTTATTTATTTATTTATGAGCGATACGAGTATCGTAAGCGTCTTTTATGTACGTACGGAATAACCGAATATGGAGTGGTGTGATGCCGAAAATTTATGCATTTCGTATTTATTTACTTAGTTTATATACTAAGATTATGTATAGTGTAAAACCTCTTTCAATTTTATATCGGTAAATAAATACAATTTTATAATAGATAAGATCTATTGATTTTTACTTTTGCCGACATTTTAATTATGCACATAATTTAAATTAAAAACGTTAATAACGTTAACGCTTAAAACGTTATAGCTGAATTACTAAGTAATACAATAAATATTATTATTTTTACAACGTTTTAATCAGCTAAACATTTTAGGGCGCGACAAAGCTGTAAACACACGGATAAACATGCCAACAAAACAAAAGCTGTGATAGCAGTGTCGATGGTAACGCCTAGGCGTGAACATTCGATGCTAAATAATCGATGATTAATTCCGACTTAATTACAGAGGTGATCACATAAAATATCGATTTGGAATATTCAAATCGTACAGGTGGCTGGACCCGCCCCGGCCCCGGGCCCCAACACTTAGTGCGTGGTAGAAACGCATTGCTTGAAACTTATTAATTTATGTACTTATATTATTTGATATCGTTTAGGTCGGTGACCTTTGTCATCCATTTTTTTAATAGTCCAGTTATGATTTCATTATGATGTTGATGAGATATTTCAAGTTGACAGTTGAAAAGTTTTCCATCTGTCAGTTACATAACTTAGATTAAGGTGTTAAAATTTTGTGTTGTATTTAAAAAATATACAATTTTTATAGCGTTCGATAATTAAATAATAATTACTTACATTTTCGCATACGACACTCTACGTACGTGATTTCCTTTTGATGCGAAGTTTAAAATAGGATGAGGCGGTTAAATTTTAATTTAAGAATTTAAATGCGAACTAGTCGAGATGGCAAAAGTTTCTCGCGAACTGTAATATGCGTCGAGCTCGCTCGCTCGAACTCGAAGTTAGTCCTGCTATCTCGGAGATTAATCTCTTAAAACCTACCCGGCTTTCTCGGATCGTTTGCAAGCAACATTAGCCGGCAGATGCATCGTGCACGAAGTGAGTTTCCCAATAATTTCATACTCAACGAGTCTCGATCGAAAAGTTGTGGTATCGTTTCGTCCATCTCGCCGACGGCCACACGCTGTATGTAGCCTTATTAAATGCAAAATATTGTTACTTTACATAAGAGATCTTGTTAACGTTGCTCTAATGGTATCTTTAAATGGTATTGTTTCATATATATGCTAAATTTTTTTCTGGTTTAAATACAATTAAATACAAAACACTCGTGCATATGGCCGGAAAACAATAAAATTTAGAATTTGTTACTTCTAATTTTAAGAAGAAAAGCAAATTAGATAGATATTTATGTACTTAATCCATTTAATGAGATAAAAATAAAAAATATATATATTGAGATAAGTAGCCAAATATAACGTATTAATGCCATGTTCAATTTTAAAATTTAATTTTTCATTATTTACCCTTTTTTATTAAGTCTTACTAAATTTGAAATAGTATTTGTTAGTAAAGTTTAAGTTTTAAGATTGTTTTACTTTTGAAGCATTATATAATAGATGATATAATATATATGAATGTGCAAACTTCACAGTAAAATGTTCCCACTTCATAACTCAAAGTGCAATAAGGTACTACAAAAAGTTTCCGCGCCGCCCTTGCATCGGCCGTAGGCGGAGTCGATAATGCCCAAGATCCAGGATAGTGCCTTCGCGATGTATCGAATCTTACTCATATTTCGAAATACTATTTGTCTTACCTGAAAATCGATTTTAAATCGATTGTTGAATCATTCCTCCATTTCACTAGGAATATAAAAAAAAATATATGACAAAAAGTTTTTGTTTCTTTTTCGTAGAGATTAGTTAACTTAGAAATTTGTTTGCTTCTTGCAATCTTGTTCATAAAACATGTCCTTGATTTATCCATAGTTACTATTTTTTTAAATACTAATATTTTATTATTATCCATAACGAAATTCAACATCTTTGGTTTTAAATGTAGTAGAACTGAAAATACTTTTTCCAATGTATTTTTAAATGCAATTCATTAATTTATTATATATAACTAAAGTCAAATTGTATGTTTCCGAAAAAATAACCAAAAAGGGTGAGGATTTTAGGTAGGTATTAAAGATGTTAATTTTTTCCATCGTAATCTACGCGACTGCGCTGAAGTTGGCTCATAATCAAACTCCTTACTTTTAGAAATTAAATGCTTATAAAAATGTACCTATACATTACATACCATAAAAACAATGCAGAAAAATACGCGAATCCCAATACTTGACATATGTTGCAATACCTATTAAATTAAAGCTTTATTTAATTTTAGCTTATCCAATAGGACTTGCCCTAAAACATTTTCTTTGCTTAAATAGTAGGTAGGAATAAATATTTAATAGATAGGTTAACTTTTGTACATGCCTCACGTCAAGACGATTGGTTTACGGCATATAGGACGATTTATTGCAGTACTATCTAGTAACGAGTTGAAACAAAGTGGATAGTATAAAAACGAGCTATAATATTAGAACAATCACACAGCTCACCGCAAAAGACGATCGGGAAATATCAGACAGATATATATGACATTGACTGTAATAATTATAACATTCTAAAGATACAAGCACGCAAAAGCGTTGCCACAGTAACAGACTTATAACTTTTCAACAATCTACGGAGTGAGATATGACGTGAGTTCTTTAAGAATAGCTATTTTCGGTTTCATTTTTTTGATGTATTATATTAAATTTTTATTTTTGCGACGAATACGCCGCGTGACAACTTGAACTTAAAAAAATGTGGCTTGGGGCTGAAGCTTGTTGATTCAAATTCACATTAGAAATTAAGGCAGCAGCTTTAGCTTCAATTTATCTTAATGATATGTCTTTTCCCAGCTTTGGGACAAGACTAACAGTTTGTTAAAAGATAAGATAATACGTGATTTAATAAATCTTCCTCAAATACTTTGTATCTGAACATCTTGGATCTATTTAACGGGAGCGGTTTAAACGTCGTATTCTCTAATTAAGCTTAGAGATTTATTTGTAAGGAACACAGCCTTATTACTTGTGTAAATTAAAACGTGAACATTAACGATCTTTTCTTAATTACACTTGAAGTTTTATAGCATTAAAAGGACAGTACGTTTGAAAAAAATACCCTTAAGAATATATTTTTGTTTTTGTATAGAGTAATGTGTCTAATTTTAACATTTCACATATGCTTACAATTTATAACATATTTTAACATATTTATTAGTTCTTTAGGACATTTTAGTTGAATATAATATGTTATATATGGGGGAAAAAGCTTTAGTATATAATTATGTATATGTATATATACTACAGTCTGTAAAATGTACACATTCCACCAAAAATAATGCGAATGAAATGTTGTAAATTTATATATTTATATTTTCCACAATGTGAAGTACTTCGTCTAAGTATCTTTATCATTGGAGTGTTAGACAATACTTACATCTGTCACAATCATTATAAGACACCTGCACTGGGCTACACATTTACATAAAACCAAATTGCCTTGGACGATACGCCACGGAATTCCGAATATCCATAAACGTAGCGGCCAGCATACCGAGGGCCATACTTAAAAACAAAATTAAAGGGGATAGCCGTACGATAATATGAATTAAAAATAATAAAACAAAAAAATAGGAGTCACGGATCGCCTCGAGTGTTTTTTTTTTTCAAGTTTTTTTCGAACGAAGCCCGCGAACAGACTCGCCCGTATCTCCTGACAATATCTTTGACGAGTTTTTTATACGGCATTATTTTTAAAAGCACAGATTATAAATGGTTGTTTGGCGATTTAACGCCCAATCTAATTAGGCAAATGATATGTGTTTTGGACAAAGATCGATTTATGATAGATTCGTTTTTATTGATTGATTTGAAATTGGGTTTTATGATGTTATATTTTGTTTTTGGTTATATTTTTAATTTCATAATATGCATATTTGAATATTCTGGGATGTATGACGATCACAATATGACAATATATAATTTTAAACTGTTACTTTTTTACTAATATTCAAATAATTGTGTTGTTATTAAAATATTGGATTAATTATTAGGTCACCAGCTTCATTAGGTATTATTAGGTCAAGTATTATATTTTTCGATCCAAAACATGAAGATGGAATAAATGAGTAGGATAAATTAATTTTTACTTACTAATATAATAATATTTGTTATACTTTATGATAAAAATATAACTTCAATTCGTTTTTATTTCTGTATACCGATTTGTATTCTAGTTGTATATTTATAGTGAAGTAATGGTTTCAAGTTAACAAACATTCGTATAAAGGCTTTCAACTACCTTAGTGTGTTTGATACAGAACAAGTCAAACTGCGATGATGTTTTCAGTCACCACAGAAAAGTAAGTATGACTAAAAATAATTAAACTTAGACTTACAAGTTATAAACCTTTATTAAGTATTGTTACATATTTGGACTCATTTTTATTGTCCTCCTTTAGTTAAAGTTTTAGTTATTTAAACCATTATAAATGAGGAAAAACATTCCTCATTAACGTAACGTAATATCATTTGAATATATCTTATATAATTTATAACAATATTTATTGAATACTAGCTAGTGCCCGATTACGATGCGATGATATTTGCGTTCCAATTTACTTCTGTTTCTTGATTTATTACGTCAACCTTCACGTGAATGTCATCAACAACTATCAAAGTAAAATCTGATGGTAAGTATAAGCATGCATACGAGATGAACAAAATACGTTTTATTTATTGTCTCATATAATTTAAATAAATTTAAGATGTATTAAGTTTTTAATACTATTTTAATAAGTAGAGATCTAACTAAAATTTTCATCGATGAACATTTTTTGTTTTTTATCCGTCCTTTGTTATATTGACTATTTTGCCTTTGCCACATATAATGTCATTAATTTATAAAAAAAAGTAAGTAATACCAATATGACAGATCTAATATTTTCTTCTCAAGTGGATACATGTTGATCGCAATTGTTTGGGATGAGACCTAAATTCCGAAACGAGCATTGAATTATGTATTAAATTCCGAAGAGGTGTTTCTCTTAATAATGTTCGAAAATACTGAATGTTCTCTATTACAATATTAATTAATCAATGAAATATTTTTTTATGGTTTTTTTTTTAAGTAAACTGAATAGTTTTTATAAGAATACATATATTTTATAAGAATAAATTTTATTAAATATTGGCTTTTTATATGTTTAAACGAAATACTCAAATTAAAAATGTTTGTAATGTAGTTCTCGATGTATTTGCTATAAAAATATTTTATCTAAATAATTAATCCATTATTATTATTCTCATTCCTCTACAACAGTGATGGCATTTAAGTTATGTACATATAGTTGATTGTAGCATTCATATTTGCTGTGACTTTTTTTTTCTTAAGTTTTCACTTTCCTCCATATATATTAGTATGAATTAATTAATAACGTATTATTATTGTGTGTTACACTATTACTTTCGCAAAAATATCTCCAAGCTGGTTTATCTGTATTTAGTAGGAATTTTTCGTCTAGATGTTTAATGGTATGTTTTATGATATTCGATGATTTTTTTGTACATAACACAGTAAATTCTATTGGAATTGTGTAAGTTTCATTCCTCTCTTTTTATAATACCTAAATACAAATAATACAAGCAATACCAGTCGATGTTCGTCTATTAATATGTTGTACTACTGTCGGACTTAGGTCAGGGTGTCCATTCTCAAGAAAGGCTATCAAATATATAGTAAGTAACAATAGTAGCTAAAATTATAAGTTAAAGCAACACATGCTTTCCATTTTAATAAAATATGTATTTTCTTTTGATATTAACTGTCCCAAGTAACTACGTCCGCGTTCCGACAAACTAATTTATACGTCTATATCCTTAGCAAGATCTAGTGCTTTAGTCTCGATGAAAAGACAGACAGATTACTTTTCCATTTACAATATCAGTGTGATTGTATGAATAAACATATTTTCAATTTAATTAAAATCTACATCAAAATAATCTCAGAAATTTCTAGAATTTCTGGAATAGACTTATAAGAAATAACTTGTTATTTATAATTTTTTCTTTCTTCTATATTTATATGTATTATGCTACAAGAATTAAGTAATAAATGAAACAGTTCGTTATGTTATGCGTAATAAACTTAATTAATTCAATCTATCATTTTGAAATAAACTGGGGAAATGCGATAGATTTTTTATAAAGCAATTCATTGCTTGATATTATACGTTTGTCACCTGCCGTATATGTATACAGTTTGAGTAGAGCTTTTAAAATTTTATTAAATGTAATAATGCAATATAATTTGAGCACCAACTGCGTTATTTATTGTTTAGCGGATATTTAGTAAAACGCTGATTTTTGTCTTGTCGTCGTCATTGTTTTTACATTCGAAAGAAGAAAACACAGCATTGTTTAAGTAACCACTACCTAAGCAATATTAAAAAGTAAAACCGGTAAGTCTCTTTATTTAAAAAAAAACAATACTTTGCAAGTACTACCTGTTACTAGTTTATAATAATTTTTTTTAAATAAATAATATAGAAATTGGTATGAACACGACTTAGGTGCTGACGTCAAAATGTGTTACCTCTGTGTGTTATACTTTAATAATTCCTATTAGGTTTTAATATTTAAGTTTTATTTTAGTCGATAACCTACAGTACAATCGATTAGATATAATAAAACTAAAATTAAAGTATGAAAAGGTCATGTTAACAAAAAATTATTTGAGTTTGTGCATACTAACAAACTCGAAGCTTACTGCAGAACACGATGTTGAAATGACATACATTGATATATACGATAGTGGCTAAGATGTAATTATAACATTTAAATGATGCGTCTTCTATGAGTATCTAATAAAAATTGCATATCACTGTAAGTAGAATTTAAAAATTTAAATGAATGAGATACGAACCATTTTGTTATATATTCAATACACAATTTTCTTAAGCAATTATTATCTTTGCATTCAAAGTAGTAAGCAGTAATATTTTTAGTAAAGAAAACGGAAATTGAAACGAAGCTTATGTGTATTTTTTATTATAATGTCTTTACAATTACATTACATTTTTACATAATAATATCCTCGGACATTATTCACACAAAATCTGATCCCAAACTAAGCAGAGCTCGTACTATTGTACCCAGAGAACTGATATACTACATATACTACTTTTCTTTTGTAAATACATACTTATATAGATAATCACTGGGTGTACTCAGGACAAACAGATATGTTTATACACATAAATGTCAGTCCTGGGTGGGAATCGAACCCACGACCTGCGGCGCGAAAGGCAAGTATCTACCAACCACGCCAAGCGGCTCGTCATTAGTTTATATGCTTCTATTAAATCATAAATATTTTACGATTACTATTGCATACAATAATTCAATTTTTCGTAGTCTTCAAGAAATATGTAAGTTATCTTATTCATACTTATGAACCTTATTTTGAATTTTTCATCCTAATTTTTAAATAAAATATGAATTAATCACCGATAAGAACCGAAAATGTCTGTTACACTTTTTGTCTATACGTACGTATTCAATATTTAAAATCAAATTACATAAAATCCTGCGTAAAAACCAACGAATACTAATTCCACGCCTTTTATCCTCTAGATAATCGTTTATTAATTAATTTGTCTCTGTTACTTTTATTTATTTTAAGTTATAATTTTATTCAGCGGCAAACGTAAACATGTCTGTCTTGCTATAGAATCGTATACAACCTGGAGTCATGTATTGTATCGACTTCACGAAATTATTTCAATTTGTACACATGTATTTTTGATGTATGGATAATTAAAAATTTATTTATCATAAAAGCATAAATTATATTCCCAGACAGTAATCCGATGAAATAATTCATAACACTGCACCTAGAGGGTTATTAGACCATGGATCGTTACCAATGACTGATTACTCTGTGTATTTCTAACATTGTTACTGCGTTACTATAAATGTAGTAATTAGATCGATCGAGTATCGAATCGAGAACACAAAGACCAAATTACACGATTTAAATGCTGAAAATTCAATCAATAATATACATTTATAATAAAGTGTAGTTTATTTTTTAGTATATATTTAGATATGTTCTTCGCGTATATGTACGATATATCGTAGAATCCAAATTTTCAACTGGTAGTAACTGAACTTTTACATGACGATCTCAAAACTGCTTATGAGTCTACTTGAACAAAGATTGCTTTGAGTAAAAATCTATTGAAATTGAACAATCGTGATAAGTGTAAGGCTTACATCAACTAAGCGCTAGCCTTGTCGAGTTCTATTTCTCCTCAAACGAGCTTCAGAGAACAAACGGTCGATATATAGTGCTTACAGGTGCGCATAAAAATACTTTTGCTAAATATAAATCCAACATGTTTATGGATGGGTATCTTGTATATGCTATAATCCTAGTATTCTGGAAATTCATTCTAAGACGATAGTGCTTTAAGCGCTTTAAAGATTTTTGTCTTCAGAAATTACAGCTTCCATATTTCTGCTTATAAATGCCGTAAAAATTATATTAATCAGACTGTTATTTAACTGTTCATATCGGGATATAGATCTTTTATGGTTTTCACAAAAAATCAATATCATTTTCCAACAATTACTTAAAAAATTATGGCAAATTTCTATTTTCACGAAGATGTATCGATATAACACATTTTATATGTTAATATAAAGAAAAGTAGGTATATATATGTCTATTATCATGTGTCTGTTTCGGCATTCTTTAAGGCGTCCACTTGGCAGATAGATGATATTCTTTATGTCACTTTACTTTCTTTAAACGTTGTTTGACATTTTGTTTACCGACCGAATGAAGGCGTCAGTAGTACGTTTCGCGCAGCCGAAGGACGCAAATCATTGACCGGCACTCAGCGGCGTGTGCGCCGACTGCCGATGAATGCTCGTTAACGTGGGAACGTGCCGAAGAAAGTGGCAAATCGCTTAGATGCATCTGACGCTGCGTCGCTTGCTCATTGCGGGCACGTTTCTTCCAGTAAAAATTTCAATTGAAATTATAATATAGCCACCGTTCGGACGCCCGACGACGGCCCGTAAAAACTGTAAGCGTTCAGCGCGCTGGGCCGCTTCAGCCGACATCATAATTTAAACCTCGTAAAAACTGGTGTCTTAATAAATAAATCAACGGATTTTTTTCATCGTCCATAACTTAAGAAGTCGAGGCGGGAAATCGGATGGAAGTCGAGGGCGAAACTTTTAAAAAAGGAAACTGCTCTTGCGACTGCGGGCGCGCCGCGATTGGCCGGTGCGCCGGGGGCGGGAAGCGGCTCGCGCGCGATTGGTCCGACGCAAACGCACTATAGGCGCGTTCATCTCGAGACACGAACAAATAGATTTTTTTTAAACAAAAGCAATTTTCCTATTCTTCTTGTTGGGCGACGTTTCTATAGTTTGTTTTTGTTCGGCTCCGTTTTGTATTGTTTATTGTGTTGGTACGCGACAATCCACTCCCGGTTAATTCCCAGTGATATTAACAACTCCCTCGTACATTGTTGCGAGGGTCGCATGTAAATCGCGAATTCGCTAAAAACTCGCGATTGTTCTGCAAACGAGCACGCAGCGCGTGTCGCAACGCAGGAAGCCACCTCGGTGTAAAATTATCCATTGTTAATTAACATTAGATATAACTTTAAGCGCGGTGTCGCTTTCAATGCGCACATTTCCTTAACAATGGCCAATTCATGTATTTCTTTTAACGTATTATTTGCAAAAACTATATATAATACTATTATAATGAGGTATCAATGTTAAACACGTTTTTCCCCGTATTTAAATAATATATGTAAAGGTATATCGTAATTAAAAAAATATAGTCGCTAAGAATTTTATTTTATTATTTATAGGAAATAATATTATATTGCAAAAGCACTAAATGAAATTTGTAATAACATGTAAAACGTAACCGCGTCTGTTATCTTTATAAAGTTAATTTTGTTTATAACATCGAGCTTGTTACGAATTATTTTTGACATAGAGCCACACACACACACACGCACACACACACACATCTACCTAAATTACGTATGTAATTATTCCGAATATTTTAATTATATATAGGTAGACATTTATGATTATGTTTATTTCAAATATCTCATACCCGACTCCGCAACTGTCATTAAATCATGCCGTGGAATATTTATTTCCACGGCTTGTCAAAGTTCTTATCCACTGTTACGACTAATGTTGGAAGATATTCCACCACGTTGATCTACTATGAGTTGTGTGTGACAGTTTTTTTTATTTTTATAGGCGGACGAGCATTTGGGCCACCTGATGGTAAGTAGTCACCAACGCCCATAGACATTGGCATTGTAAGAAATGTTAACCATCGCTTACATTGCCAATGCACCACCAACCTTAGGAACTAAGATGTCATGTCCCTTGTGCCTGTAATTACACTGGCTCACTCACCCTTCAAAGCCGAACACAACAATACCAAGTACTGCTGTTGCGGTAGAATATCAGATCAGTGGGTGGTACCGACCCAGAAGAGCTTGCGCAAAGCCCTACCATCAGTAACAAATTTCATCCTATAGGAACTTACAGCCTTCCTTGTAGTGATTGCCTGTATTTGAACCCATGATCATTGGTTAAGATCTACGTGTCGTATCCACTGGGTCATCTCTCTCTGTCCTCGACTCTTATGTATCTGTAATATTGTATATAAACAAATATTAACCAGGTATATAAGAACTAGTTTAATATAATTCAAGTTCTCTGGCATTTCAGGTTTCGACATAAATCTCTTAAAATATTCATTAGGTGAAATGCAAGTCGTGCGGTCGCCGAGAATAAATATTGAGATACCTATCCACGTGTATATCTACAGCTGGAGCATGCGCAGAATTAGATTTCTAGATTGTCTCTCGAACTTTAACTTATAATATTGTGATAACATTCTGGTTACAGTTACTTTTGTACTCAATACTATTGGTGCCTACGAACAACAGAATATTTTGAAATGCATGATCAAATAAAAATACTTTACTTAAAAAATATTTTATTTTATTTATCCTTTGAAAGTTCCCATTACTTAACTGTCAATGTGGTTACCTCCCAGTTATAGTACCAAAGTATCTAACAAACGATTTGTTTTAAATATTTCGAATACCAATTGCCAGCTAATACCGACGCAATCTGGTTCAGTAGGTATTTATGTAGACAGTAAACTTTTGCATTAGTCAGATATTGTAACGAATTAAATTGTACAAAACGATTTATTAATTCTATATATTCTCTCTCTGTGTTTGGCATACTATACTATTTACTATACGTTTGAAAGTAAGCTCCTTAACATGTACCCCAATAGAATTTAATCGAATCATTAGTTAAAAATTCATGCATTTCATCAAACGACAGCAAAAGCACGCCAGAAACCAGCTGATTAGTAAGCGCAAGAGCATCCGATAACACCCGACCGCGGCCGAGAGCATCCGAGATGTTCCGAGATTGTGCCCATTTTTCCTCCAAATTGCGCCCTTTGTTATGCAAAGCGCGCAGGCGCCGTGTGCGGGCCACAATCGCTCGTTTATGCCGCGCGTGTGACACGCCTTATCATAGCATCGCCTTCACAATGTCAATGACCGATTAGAATAACTCATCAGCGTGTTTGCATACGATTTTAATTACCACATTCAATGTGTGGTCTCATTTCCTCTTTTACTTGCTCGATCATAACGTAAGAGTGGAAACATATCATTTATAATGAACTTGCTAACAAGTTTAACATGTTGTGATCGTCAGTTTCTAGCATCGGAACTTGTTTTGAAAATCGAATACATATGGATTGAATAACCTGTATGTGGCGCCTAAAATTTTATGAATAAATAAACGCATCAAATCAAAAATCTACATACCAGAATATACAGTAAATAAACGTAATTTTTGAGTTAGATCTGATAAAAGTACATTTTATCTGTGAAATAAAAAACCTCTTTGATATATAGGTAAAATTGTTAAAAAAATAAATAAATCTAACCCAATCGAAATTAATCTGCACTAAAACACGGAACAGTTTTAGAAACCATCGCAATGATTGAATAGATAACACGGCAATCTAACGAAAATACTCCCATTTACCGATTGATTTCACACAGTCTCGTTTACAATACGTCCATTTCCATTATTTAAGCAAAATATCCACCAGATATATCTCAATGAGTGAGTTCCGATCACTCATTTCAAGTGAGTAGGGAGGTAATCCACCAAATGAGGTCTCATTGATTTTCCTGCACTAATAATTGCGATAAACAACGACAAACTTATTTATTGCTTTCAAAATTAATCGAATACTCAAATAACTCTTCTTATTTCCTGACTCATAAGATACAAAATCGCGTGCTAATGTTACTCCCCGGTGGTATTTGACTTACTTTTCTCTATAAAGGCCGGGTTATCGCCCATCGTCCCATGCATCATATTTGTCGCACGTTTCGTCATCAGAACAGAGATCGGGATCTCTCTGATAATGAATGGTATGCATTAAAAGTACTACTGGCTCACCTGTCTCCAACAGTAGGAGTTGAATGCTTAATGAGAATATTAAGCACGGAATACTAGCAATAAATCATAATTTTGTCTTCGGTAATTGATAGAGCACGATGGATTTTTGCATACTAAATTACTTGTATAAATAATTTTATCGTTCGTATATATACAAATATATAATATACAAATCAATACTGTGATAATTTATTATATAATATTCAATATTTAATAAATTACTAATAGTAGCTTAGAGATGCATACCGACCGTTAGACACACTAATGTTAGTAGCAAACTTAGCTAGCGGCGTGTTTGTTTCTCTTTAATAACTTTTTTTTAATTATACGAAGCAACTCGCGCGGTATCTTATGTTCTTTTATGTTACTAATTAATAACACTATATGCTCAAAGTAAATTTTACCTACTAATTAATATAAGTTCTAATGATAGAAAAATTATATAGAATAAAATAAATAACTCGCGGCTCGTGTCAAGCTGCTGGCTTTATAAATAGCGGCTTATACCACCAAGCTGGTGTAGGACCTTTTTATAACATAGAGGTTTTTTAAAAATACATTTCAATGCCATTAATAACGAGATAGATTATTAGAATAAGTTTAGTAAATAAATGAAAAGTCAGTGATGTTTCCCCCCGGATTTGAACCCGCGAACTTCGGTTTTGATTGACGTATTTTAAACACTAGGTCATCTCTCCTCACATCAACTGACGAACGAATAAAATGTTCTCGTAGAATGTTTGGAGCTTATTCCACTATATTCTTCTATGCAGATTGTCTTACGACGTTTTCCTTTGCAGCCGAGCATATTAATTAATATGAACACAAATACAGTTTGCCGGATGCCCGATTTGAACCCGCAATCTTTCAGTAAAGATCAACGTAATCCATCCACTGAGCCATCTCGGCCCCTTCGCTTTATATTTATTATAATCTTAACAAAACACAATATAAAAATGCACGAACATTTCATCACCAGATGTTTGAGAACTAAACAAGGAACAGAGATCACGTGAGATTACGTCTACCACGCTTTTTGTTCGAAGCCAACCTTTACACGCTTAAAATGCATTCCATGAGCATAAATTTAAATTTGCGCTGTTATCAAAATAGTTACTCTTGCAGAATTTTATTTATGAACGACGAGAAATGTTAACGAATGAATTACGTGTACTTAAGCATACACACGACATTACGAAGCGGATATATGACACTAGTTTACTTATTATATTAGTAAAAAGATATTATTAAATTAAAATGAGCTTGAATAGAAAATAATATATATAGGCAGTGAGTGATAGCATACAATAATGTCTCCCTGATTGGTCACGAGCCTATCGCAATAATTATAGGCTAGTTGCAAGATAATCCTACGAATACCATAAACGCGAAAGTTTGTGAGGATGAATTGATCTTAGTTACTCTTTAACGCATAAACTTATACTTATATTTATATATACCGAACATTCCCTTTAAACTCACACGTAGTCACGGGTGGAAGTTAGTGTTATATATTTATGAAATTTACCCTCACAGTCCAACATTTCTGTAGTCTGGAATCCACAATATAAAACTTATATTGATACAATAGAAAAAATTCAACATAAATTCGTTAAATATCTTAATTCTAAATGTTTCACTTCCTTACTGGATCGTCGTACAATGCGAAATCAAAGTTTTTTATTTAAACTAATACATAAATTGAATGATAGTCCATATCTTTTAAGCAAAATTTACTTTAGATGTAAAAAAGTGAACACACGCAATAGTGCTTTACTCCACTTACCCGAACCAATTATGCTCAAACGAATTTATATATCGCTCTTGTATGAACTACAATAGGAAGTTTAATGAGTTGGACATGTTTTCTTGTACGCTCAATACATTTAAAAAAAGAGTTAGTGTGCATTTGTCAATTTAGTTATTGTTTTTTTTATTATATATATATTTTGTTGTTTTGCTGTTTGTTAACTGTTTGAATCTTCAAAATTATTATTTATAATTTAATAAATTGCTTGTTTACTGCCATTCATGAAGTAGTTTTAAGTGGAAACTTGATTTGTGTGTGAACGAGTTAATTGTTGTATAATGTATGTGGTATGTACTATATGTTTCCCAATTATAATAACAATAAAATAAAATAAAACATGATGGCACTGAATCAAGCGCAGGCCCAACGGTTTCACGTATTCACTTCCAAAGGCACGGAAATTCATCACAATCAACTTCCTAACCACGAACAGAAAATCTCTGTTGCTTTTATTAGCCCGACGTATTTAAAGATTAATAGGTTAGCTAGTACAAAAACAAGGCAGTGAATTTAATACAATACACGAGTATAATTGCCTTTAGAGTGACTTATTGGATCATTTTAATTAAGATAAGAATTTATAGATAAGATATTACCAGAATTATACAAAATATTAAAGTGATAGATTAAATACCATATGATATTGTTTATTGTGTTTTTTAGCTTTTAATAAGCTAAAAAACACAATAATGTTAAATGGATCGACATATTTCACGCCGTGTAAGTTGTTTAATTATTTAATATTGTGGTGGACGATGATAAATAGTACTTAAAGTAATTGCATATTTTTCTTTTAAAAAAATGCAATGCTATTCTTTAAGAACTCGCTTTTTATCTCACACGAGATAAAAAGCGATTAAAAACCGATTTAACGTGACCTGCTATATTGACACGTGTATCCTTCAAATTATTTTTATTTTTATTATATTTGGGAAACACACAGTTTACACCACATACATCACACAACAAATTAACTCGTTCACAAGTCATAATCAAGTTTCGACTTAAAACTAATTCATGTATGACAGTAAACAAGCAATTTTGTAAATTATAAATAATAATTATGAAGATTTAAGCAGTTAACAACAGCAAAACAATAATATATATATATAGTTAACAAATGCACACAAACTCTTTTTTTAAATGTATTGAGCGTACAAGAAAACATGTCCATGTCAATAAACTTCCTATTGTAGCTCTTATAAGAGCGATTTATAAATTCATTTTGAGCATAATTGGTTCGAGTGGAGGGTAAGTGGAATAAAGCACTATTGCGTGTGTTCACTTTTTTACATCTAAAGTAAATTTTGCTTAAAAGATATGGACTATCATTCAAGTTATGAATTATTTTAAATAAAAAACTTTGATCTCGCATTGTACGACGATCCAGTAAGGAAATCATTTTAGGTGGATTACGATTCAGAGTGAAACATTTAGAATTAAGATATTTAACAAATTTATGTTGAATTTTTTCTATTGTATCAATATAAGTTTTATATTGTGGATTCCAGACTACAGAACCATATTCCAGCAATGAACGGACAAAGCAATTATATAAAAGGACAAAGGTTGTGTCATTTTTAAAATCTTTACTAACCCTGAGTATAAAGCCAAGCATTCGAAATGCCTTGGCAACTATATAATCTATATGGATATTATATAATTATTATTTCCAATATCGTATATCACTTTCAACTGTGTATAATATTATTTAAGGCTTTCATTGTGACTATAAAATAAATATAGGTAGTTTATTTAAGTGGCTATAAGATGATGTAACATTTGTTTTTGGTATTGAAATTAACTGGAGACTACTAAAATGCTGTATGGACCAATAATTTATATGATTTAAACAGAACTAGATAGTATTTATCTTTTATTCAAGGGTTCAAACCCGGGCAAGCACCACTGTATTTTCATGTGCTTAATTTGTGATTATAATTCATCTCGTGCTTAACGGTGAAGGAAAACATCGTGAAGAAACCTGCATGTGTCTAATTTCATTGAAATTCTGCCACATGTGTATTCTACCAACCCGCATTGGAGCAGCGTGGTGGAATAAGCTCCACAACCTTCTCCTCAAAAGGGAGAGGAGGCCTTAGCCCAGCTGTGGGACATTAACAGGCTGTTACTGTACTGTACTGTAAACAGAACTAGATAGTATTTATCTTTTATTTTGTGGTAGGGCTTTGTGCAAGCCCTTCTGGATAGGTACTACCCACTCATCACGTATTCCACCGACAAACAGCAATACTTAGTATTGTTGCGTTCCGGTTTGAAAGGTGAGTCAGCTTGTGTGTGACTGGCAAAAGGGACACAACACCTTAATTCCCAAAGTTGGTGACGCATTGACGATGTAAGGAATAGTTAATATTTGTTACAGTGCCTATATGTATGAGCGATGGCGTCCATTTACCATTACGCGACCTATTTGAACGTTCGCTTACCCATTTTATAAAAAAATTAAGAATAATCATTATTAATTTTATAAAGTTTATACAATTATACAAAAATAAAATAAAACCATTTCACAATCGTATTCTGTGAGTTAATATGTCGGTGAGTTTCGAGTTGTACATAATAGCTCCGTTCTACTGTGTAATATAAATATAAATTAAGATTGACTTTATTGGAATGAAGACAATTTTTGGAAAATTAATTTATAATTTAAAGATTTTCGAGTTAATCAATATATCAATTTCAAGTTTTCAAATTTTCGTAACATATGCATGCACGCAAACCTATAAATACATAAAAAAGTCATTCACGTATTATATACTTACAAAATGATACTAGCATACGAACTATATCTTTAGATAGTTAGTTATAGAGAATATGTCTTCTAAAGCAAGTTGCAATGTTACGTTTTCTGTCAAATGATTTATAGTTTAATAACTTTGGTACAATATTATCCGCGGTAGAATAAACTTTGTCATGTATGATGTTATAGCTTATATATTATAAATTATCGTTTGGTTTTGCGTTTTAAGATTATTTATTGTAAATGTAAGACGTTTTAAAGAATTTCCGTCCGACATCGGATGAGGATTTCTCAGAATACATAGAAATAATCAGCTTAAGTCTAAAATTGAAATAATTTTATATTTTGTGTATGGATTATATATGAATGGATTTTGCTATATTTGATGGCATGTATTATATAATGTTGCTTTTTTTCATGATAGTGGTTTTTATATTCACTTTGCTGTAACTTGCCGCGACGTGGCGCTGCAATATAAATTTAGACAAAAAATAAAAATAAGGAGGCATTGCAAAGCATGTCGATCATGTAGCAGATACAAATCTTTCTTAAATTATTTTCGGTAAGATATTATAATTGTCATTTTGGATATTAAAAACGTAGGTAACGCGAATGCCAGTTTTAATAAATGAACTTGTCCTTATCAGACCTTGAATTAAATTAAGATTTAGTTAAATGTAGAAATATACATATTTATGCCTTTGTTGCTCATACTAAACCTAATATATTTATAATACAAACGATATCTAAGTTATTATCAATTACATATGGTTTCTTATGACAACCTCCAGCTGTCTCCATCTTATCCTGTCTATTGCTTTTCTTGACTGCACCTCCAACTTTCTTATTACTATCTGATCATCTCCTAATTTGTCTTAATTTTTTTTCTTACCGGTAATTGTAACTTGGTTACCATTCTGCGATAATTTTTGTATATTTCAACCCATTAGAAATGTAGAAATATACATACTTTACCAATTTCAGAGTCTTTACCAGATTTATATGATGATGTTCTCCGATTCTTTTTGACTGAGTCAACAATAGGTATTTAGCCATTCGTAAGTATGCACGAGCACAAATGCACACTACTCCATCACTCTCCAAATTTGACACGACTGGAAACTTCGGGTGCATGGCCCGAAAAAGAAGAAAAGGAATCAGCTGCTTAAAGTCATTTATGGGATTGTAACAGTGCTACTTAAAGTTACTTTAGCTGATATTGAGAATTTCTTAAAGGAAACATTTTATCAGTCCTACCAGGGCGAAAATTCAACTAATTTACAACGATTAAGATACTTTACCGATTCAACTTCAATCCAACTTTGACTGTTCTATATCGCCTGTCAAACCGTATAAGAGGAGCACCAATAAGTGTTTCACATCAAAAAGTTGTTATATTTTAATTGATGCCTAGGGAAGCTGATAGCAACTACTTGATTTTAAAACTAAGTGTTTATTCTCTTTAATTTCTTTACGAATTATTTGAATTATTACTCAAGTTAAGTAAATTAGGAAAAAGAAGCAGAGCACGACTGTCTTTACACGACAATTATACTTGTCGTTGTTGTGGTGTCTTCGTTTCTTTCGAATTAAGGATAAAAAATTAAATTTCTTCTGCACACGAGTTCCGTTAATGTAGTTATTCGAAAGTGGATAGCGATTACTCTTGTGTGCTGAGTTGTTATAAAATTTAATTTAATTTTAATCGAATAACCGCTAGCTATTTTAGTTAAAACGCAAAACCACAGAAGTGTTGATCACGCGAACAACCGTTCCTTGTGGTTGGAGATGATTTGAAAACGAGCTGTCGACAACATACTCGTTAATTTACCATGTGTTTTTTACCATGTATTTGAATTGTTTTATTGTACAAAAATTAAAAAAAATGTGATTTATATTATAAATTGATATTATTTAAATATAAATTATACTGTTATAAATGAAAATAAAGCGAGTATAAGTCTTAGGCTCCCCATTTCCCCTTTCCAGGTTAAAATTTAAAATATTTGATTACATTCTAATTTATTAGTTTAGAAAATCTTTTCATTTTTCATTAGACATCATTAATACTTCTTTTTTATAAAGTAAACATTTAATCTATGCTAGTAGGACAAAACGGGGTTAATATAGAACTAGCGTTTTCACTTCTATCTTTGAGCTATTAACTATGTATTGCTATAATAAATCAAGATAGGTCATATGTTGGTGAGAAGTGAGTGTAGTGAGTGATAGGTATGATTTATAATATCATAACATCATATTTTAGTAACTAATACAAAGTCAGATGCCAATGATATGATGGTGATCACCTTAACTCATATACACCGCATGGAAGAAGTAAAAATAATTTCTTACGCCGTTACCCTTCACAATGGAAGCACCAATGTACGGTTTCAGGCTTCATTATAATTGTTACACGTATGTGGATTACAGAGGTCTTCTTTCTCTGTCTTCATTGAAACTTCTGCGGATCTAATTTGTAAACTTAAACGTATTCAAAATATATTTTCGGCTTGCATAAAAATAGATCCAATTTCTGAATTTCAAACGAAGATGTTAACTTGGTATCTATTATACGTAAACAAGACCTATTCTATTTCCTCTTTGTATTAACTATACTCCGACGGCTCCCTCTTATCTCAAAAGGTTCAGCTTCAAAGGTGATATCAATGACGAATAATTAAGATCTAGTCAAAGTTTAAAACATTCTTTACTTTTTTTTTACAAATTAAAATGTTTTATTAAATTATCACCGAGACTTTTAAATAACTGAAGATTTTTTTTAAATATATATTGTGTGTTAAATTATAAATTATTTAGAAGCCCGAAAATAGGTAAAAAAATAAAATGTGTTTGCGATATTCCATTACATTGATACATGTATAGATAGTGAGTAAAAAAAGTTCAATAGTTCTCTACACTGACAGCGACACGACTGTTTTAAAGTCGTTACAATTCACACATACATACATTGTAATCGTCCTAGTAAAAGTTATTTATCACAAAATTATACAACGAAACATTCCAGCTGTTTTTTTTTAAAGTAATTGGATTGGATAATTTTATAATGAAATAGGTCAGACTTACGAGTTTATTCACGCGTTAGTTTATTAAGCTTTTAAAATTATCAATTACTCTGAAAATGAAGCGATGTGAATAATTTTGTACCAATTAATAAGATAAGGGCCTTCCGCGAGGGGCCGACGACACCTGCTTGGTCTAGTATTGCAAACTTAATAAGAAGCGACAACAATAATTTACTGCTTTACTAAATTTTGCTTTGCAATCTTATTTCTTGTAAATCTTATTTCTATGCCCAAATGGTTTTATGCGTTTTCCGTTTTTATTTTTGTAAAAAGTTTTCGAAATTTTCTAAAAGTAAGCCATTTATAATTTTCTAGAATTGACATACGGCAAGGAATGATAAATGATATTAGGACTGTTATATTCACAGATAATATATTTATAATAAAATAGAAATTATTTTTTACGACACAATAATTAATACCGATTTAAATATAAGTAGGGTTAGTAAAACGTAGAAAAAAAAACAAACAAGTAAGTATTAATGACAAGATTTAAGAAGAAGATATTTTTAAGTTTTGTAGTAGTTTTTGCTCTTTTATAGCAACCTTAGTCTTCCTTCGTGTAGAATAAAGTTGATTTGAACTGTAATATTTGTTCATGATTATAGTTCATAGATATAAGTAATTAACTCGTATATTACATTAATACTGACATTATAATTATGTAAAAATTATATTGTATTATGCAGATAGTAAATAGATAAAGAACCCTTTGACAGCTTATTCAGTGTCCGAGACGAGTGCAGCGCCAACGCCTTTCACTACTTCTCAATGGCTTATTGATTTAAAATACGCCGCAAATAAATTATTCCATAAATTTAAATAACGAATACTTTTTTCGCAGCATTTCTATCTAACAATTGAAAAAAATAATAGAAGACAATTTTATATAATTTGATTTTCTTATTTGTATTTTTATGGTATTTTGCAAGTAATTTGACATTGACGATACAATTAGTAACACCCCGTTTTATTTACCTGCACTAGTGAAAGAAGGGCTCTTTCTGTTCACCTAGAGAGTTGGAATTGTGCTTCAACAGAAAAATGCCATCATTCCACGCGGTCATGATTTGTACAGTAGCTGTTTTTAATTATATGGACTTTTCATTAAAGAACGTTAGTACTTAAATGATGAACACGACAATACTAAGTATTATTCCTTTGCGGTAGAATGTGATGAGTGAGTGCTACCTACCCAAACGGCCCTACGGTGCTACCTACCCAATAAGCCCTACATAATACCAAGTGTTAGCACTTGAAAGCTAGTCACAGCTACCGAGGATAAGTTATTTTAACCATCATAAAAGTCAGTAAGTGTTACTACTACCTACTATGCAAAAGTCAACTTTCAAGGAAAAGATTTAGAACTTTTTCTGTATATAATATTACGGATTGATATATGTACATTAAGAAGAATTTCAACCAATACACGAATCTTGACTGAAGATATATTCGATTAACGTCGAGCATAAGATTTATAATCATTCAATCAAACACAAAATATGCGCTTGAAATCTCAATAGAGCTCCCGGATTTAAATTAATATATTATAACTTACAGTAATCTTCGGTTAAAGCTCAAAATGTTTTGTCTGGCTCTCTTAGCTCCTAATATTAAAAGTGAGAAGAAGTTATTTTAAAAATTGTTAAATAAAATTCCACAAAGTGCAACACTAGCCTTATTAAAATATAAATATTTATCAATTGTCAAATTCGAATTTGCGACGTTGACAGCAAGAAGACAAGTCGGAAATGAATGACAGTCGTCATCATAAATTGACCGAGAGAGACAAATTATGAACGTTAAAGAGCCAAAGTTATATGTTGTACTAGTTTGGAGTTAAATTAATTTTAACTGCTTTACTTTGTAAAGTGAGGCTCCGTTCATCACGGTGCCAGCGACGTGGATCGCGTGACCGGCCCGCATTCAGTCTGAACCTTGTAAGTTTCTCGCCGCAAACTATAGCAAACTTATCGAAATCGCATCTTCAATCGCCCTACCCTGATAGCTGGCCCACGCACCGGGATGCAACGCTAGCTTTTTGCTACAGATATTAACATAAATTCATATTTTTAATTACAAATATACGACAATTAACAGATCCCATCGCGAAAATCGAAAGCGAAAATTCGTAATTTTCGTTATTTGCATTGAAATTATATTTTTTATGATGCAGTAGAATGCGTGCACGCATGCTCATAACGCATGTCTAATTAGCATTTTACGATCATATAAAAATATTTCTTCACATTAAATTTCTACCATTTACACTTTAAAATTAGTGAGACGTTATATTATTATTTTTAATATTACCTATAATTATCTTTGAAATATTCATTGTGTTTAATCACATTTTTCAATCTATTATTTTAGTTTATTTTTATTGTTTAACAAGTGGAGTAGGTAAGCTCTCTTATATAAAGATGTATATATAGATGCTAAATGACGTCATTTTTTATATTAAGCTAAAAAAATATTTTATAATAATAAAAAGAAGGTTTTATTTATCTTAAATTACTTTAATATTTGTTTTTGAAACAAACAAAAAAACAGCCGTCTTTTTCTACGACTTAAACGCAATAGTAAAGCTGAATAATCTTTTATATATTATAAAATAATAATATTTATGAAACGATATCGTAACAACACATGTATTTCAACATGAAACATAACAGCTCTCGATTAACTAAGTTAACAACAGAACAGTCGTCCATTGTATCGATTAAACTATTTTTCAAACATCCAACGAGCCAATTAAACAACAGCAATGGAATTTTATTCAGATTCATCAAACCAATTCGAAATCATAATTGATCTGCCATGTAAAAAATATAGAGGGCTGTTAGGTTGGAAATAGGCGCCAAAATATAAAACTAGAACGATGACTGGCCGAAACACTTGGAGCCAAAAGTCAATTAACGAGCGACCGGGCACGTGGAACAACCTACCAGTACTACAGTATGTGAATAGCATTAGATGAAACTAAGGTACTGTGGGTATTATTTTTTTTAAGTTTATCGCTAACACTGTTACTAAATATTGTGAAATTTTAAAGTACCGTAAATGCTATATGTTACTAATATTTGTCCTATTTTTGACGTATATAAAAAAACCATTGTAATATATTTTTTCTTTAACTTTTATTTACATAATATTTTGGAAACATACACTACTGGAGAAAATGTAAATAAATTAAAATAGCTTAGTCTTGACCCAAATTATTTTTTATAATAAAAACTTTACAGACTATAAAACATTTATATTTTAGGTTATTTGTAAAACGTTGATAACCTTTAATTATTATAAATAAATAAAATTGCTAGAAATCAACAAAACATTAGCGATATTAAATATTCCCTATTTTAATGTAAATCAAATCCATATACTGTGAATTTTATTGTTGTGCGAGGTCTCAGTTGGTGGACTCGTGTTCGCTTTCCGATGCCGCGCATCCAAAATTCTGCAAATCAGTAACGCGTGTGATGTTAAACCACGCTTGAGAAGTTAGAAATAAAAATTACGATTACATACAACTTACTAGTTTTATTAAAAAAAAATCTAGATCTCTGTTTTCTTAAGCAACTACTATACGATGAAATGCTTTAAATGGATTTTTTAGAAATAATTCGATTTACTATAATTACCAATTGTTACCGGAAATATTAATATACATACTTGGATATCAAACATGTTTCATATGAACTCCGATTGAATAAATGGAATACAGAATTTTAAAACGAATAAATATATTCAATTTCAATTTACATAGAAACATAAAGCCAGTGACGCCGCGTGGGGGCGCAGCCGCCTCCCCAGCGCAGCCGTGAAAAATGCGAATTACGTTTGAAGATGGTCAGCCAGTCAGAAACTCATTGTTGTCCTGATAACGGTATCCAGCGATGCGGACTCCGCGTTCTCAGCGAGCCATTGCTCGTGAAATTATTATAGACGCGGAAAAGTGGGAAATTAATAAAGCTCTTTATGCTGTCGAATGCGAGTAAAAAGGTTCCGATATTATTTTTATAAGGATTTGTTAACGGCCACGTTCAAAATCAAATTTGTTTTGAATTGAAAATTGACCATGACATGCTCAACTTTGTCGAAAAATCGAGCGTTAGAATCAGTACACATTATAAAATAAGATGCCCCCGGGGCGTCTGTCTGTCTGTCTGAATGCGATAAACTCAAAAACTATCAAACAGGTTTTCATATGTTTTTTATCAATTGACGGAGCGGATTCATGGGAAAGCTTTTAGTATAATCATAATAGTTATATTAATTTTCAGAAAATCGGCTGAAATATGACCATGATTGTTGAAGTTGAAAAAAACATGCTGACGGGAGCTTTACTAGCGTACGCCATGTACGTCAATAGAGTTATATGTACGAGTATTACGATATAAATGTTTTATATGTAGACCCTTATTCTACCCGTGCGAAGCCGGGACGGGTAGCTAGTACAAAATGCATGATTTATCAAATGGAAAACATACAACGCGAAAGCTTAAAAGTGCGCTAGTAATATATATTTTTTGTTATTCAACGTATTTACCATAAATATTATAAAATATCATTTCGCATTTCATCTGTTTATGCTTATACTTGACTAGTTATCTCGTTTACACTGCAGTGCATATACACAATTAATATACTCTTACTAGAGGACGGGTTACAATCGTTTTTAGTCGCCTAAGTAAGAGCTTTAGTTGTTAAAAACGGCTTGCTCAATTTATACCATTCCTTCATTCATGTAGTAATTAATTTTTAAATTATGATTTTACTATACATTAATCATAATATATATATATTTTATATAACTAACTTAATATTTTTTCAAACGAGCTGAAGAAAAATAAAATTTTAGCGAATTAACACAAAATTTTAAATAACGGCAGTGTTATTTTAAAAGGATATACCTGGTATAATAAGACAAATTTTGTATGTACGTAGTTCAAAACACACACACACACACACACAAATTTAACAACTTTTCCTGCAGCCGACAACTCAGCAATACCTAAAAGTACCTAAATCTCTAAAGAAAAACGTTATAACGCATGTGCTAAAACAATTTTTTTATTATATGTGGTTTTTATAACGCTATTAAATTGTCAATACAATAGAGGTATTGTCAACCAAAACTATTGGTCACATTTAAATATTTCCAGCTAAGCCCGGGTTATGTTATTATAACTATAAAATAGATCCTGTGAGAACAAACTCAAAATTCAATCGTGAAATGTCAGAAATATATTATAATACCAAATGAATCGCCTGACCAAGGAGTTAGTCTAATGGCTAACTTATAAAGCTAGATAATTTCAAGATCATGGGTTCAATAAAAATAAAGTTTTTGGGTTATTCTATTAAGAAAATCTCAATAGCAATATGGAGTTTGAATGTTAGCAGTGCTGACAATCCCGTTTCTAGGAATGCACGTAAAGCCATCACTGTCCTACCCTCGAACTCTCGCCAGCCGTATCAGATTTGCGTCGTAAGGAATTTGGAGAAGATGAGGAAATAGTATTCCACCTGTACTGGCGTATATAATTGTGCTGTAGTGTTTACGTGATGATAGATGGTTGTGTAGGTACGGGTGGTACCTATCACATATTCTACCGCAAAAGAAGAATATGTTATATTATTGTGTTCCGGTTTAAAGGGTGATAGAGCAAATGTTACTAAATACACAAGGGATATAACATGTTAGTTTTCAAGGCGCATTGGTGTTGTACTTCTTCTTCTTTTTCTAGTTACCCTTGAGAAAAGACAAACAACTTGGTTTTTAACATTACACTGTCAAGTCGAATATTGAGTATGTTTCTTACAGATTAGCTAAATAAATAACAAATTGTGTGAGACCATTGAGATAAAATTGTAAAAAAAAGACATATCAGATTTTTTTCTTTCCATCATTATTATTCAAAATAGTCTAATTCTATAAAGACTTAAAGGCCATACATTCATATCATACCTTCTACTTACTGGTTAGTTATATCGAATTAACAAAGGTATGTTTTATTAAATAAAAAAAATTAAATGGGTTTCACAGTGACAAAATATAGCCCCCCATTTGCATTTTCTAACTTAGTGTGGTTTTACCCCATTTAGGGGCCTATATTTTTCGCCATCTTGACATTTTGACGGCTGGCTTTTGTGGTAGCAATGTTGCTTGCAGCGCGACTACATTGTATTTTAATTAATTGTTATGGCCCGGGTCAAGACGGGGCCTCACAAACGGCGACCAGGCATGAACGTTAAAGAGTGAAGTGTCATAAACTAGGACCAATAGCGAGCAATGTTAATGTGCCTTAAAGCCGCTTGAAATCGATTCGTAGCCGTTGCAATGTGATTGTCATTTGATTATGACTCTATTAAAATTATTGTGTATCTACTGTTATTTAAGCCATTTTTTTCTATAATGAAATATACTATTTTTGAAACAACTAACAAGGAGGGAAATTATTCTAGAAATAAGCAATCGAAATTTGAAAACCTATTGTTTTAAATGATATATTTTTCCTTTACTACTTTTGTATGAAATTAACATATAAGCTTTGAAAATCACAATAGAAATTAACCTAAATGTTTAGAAAACGTTTTCAATTAAATTAATCTTTACGGAACAAGATAATTCAATTGAATCCGATAAGGCAACATAACGTGTCCCAATATAAACTATAAAACATGTTCGGTGGAGGAATACGAATTCCCTCATAGTAAAGTTCGTAAGGGTCGCAATTAAAAGCAGTCCGTATGTCGATTAATATGTAAATACGGACTCACAACGTCCTTCTGCATAACATAGCCTACGTCTAGTCTTTGTCGCCTTTCTCTCGTAACGCCCTCAGTAAATGTGCTATGAGAATTTGTGTACTACAAATGTGTTTGATGCAATTTGGTTGATCTCTTGAAATTATAAAACATTTGTGATGTGTCTATTTTATAGTTGAGTTGTAAAGCGTCAATAGCGTAATGGTTTATGAGCCGCTTACCGAAATAAGAGGTTTGTATCGAATACTTAAAATAACAATAATGTCCTCCGGAGCGATTTCGGTCACGGCGGCCAATCTCAAGAGAGATTAGCCAACTGTGCAGGGCATTTAAATCTCCGCAATATTTCTGTATTGAATTTTTATTCTAATATTTTTATATTAGAATTTGAATAGAAAAAATACAAACAGGTAACGCTTTAGCTGTGATAGTTCTGAAATATGATAAATGTCAAAGTATTCATTGCTCTTATTATTGAATATAAGGCAATAATATAATAACTGTGAAACTATCTATATACTAACTATAAACTAAAAAATCTTGAGACTACAGTATTGATTTTCTTAATAAGCCCCTGGTATATTTATTATTAACCATGACATCATATTTGTCAGGAGTTCACAGAGCACATATATTACCTAACTAATATGTAGGCGCAGTAATTACTCAATACGCCAGTACCGTGTATGTTAGTAATATTTTATCGCATGACAGTCGAATATAAATGGCATAAAGGATTTATCGCACACATATTATGAGCTATTGCATCTCATCGAAAGGCGTCGGCTATACGCGAATTAGAGGATTGTCTACTGTTTAACGTGCCAATACTATAACTACATATATTATAGTTTTGCAAAATTCAGATGCTGTTATACAGGTTTTCATATATATTTTAAATTAATTATCATTCGCTTGCCTTTACCCTCTTTATTTCAAATGAGCACAGATTGTAAATTAATGTCGGCCATATTGTTTCTTAGTGACGTCATGGCTTTCTTTGTGTAATGATATTCTATGTAGCATTGATTTATCCTTGCAACAATAACTATTGCCAATAATCTATGAAGATTATGAATTTGATTAAAATATTAAAAAATTAATTATAATTTTAAAATAGAACAAGGTGGAGTAGTACGCCCTATTATTAGTAATATAATATTTGTTATAAAACATTAATAAATAAGAATTATAATGTATACATAATTAATATAATAAATGAATTATATTCAATTTTCCGCAGGTGCTACAATAATGATTTTACAGTACATACAAATACGATTATATAATGTAAGGGTAATTCTAGGTAGCAGTTGACATCATTACTTTAATCAAACTCCCATAGACATGCTTTAAAATACAGTTGTGTGTGTGTTAATTTGTGTTCAATAAATGATTCTTAATGATTATTTTTAATACACCGTGGGAATGAGGTAATCGCTTCCAGACTTAATTTTTAATTATACATAAATAGTTATGTATAATTAAATATATATTAAACTTATATGTTGACGAGAAACGAGTTTAGTGTATATTTTTTTGCCAATACTTCCTAAGGTTCATTCGATAATATGCAGCTTTTATTAATTCATTTGTAAATTATTTTAGGACTTCCAGTATTAACTTTGATAAATTTTAAAAATATTTTAGGAATCATTTATTTTTGATAAAATGTTTCAAAGTTTTTTTTTCTACTTTCTACTAATCTAATCTAGGGAAGCAGAATTTTTATAAATAATTTATGTACAAACTTAAATTATCGGCGAAAGAAAAACATGAGGTAACCTGACTGTGTTGGGTAACAGTCAAATATGTGTTTCTATCAATCCGCACTAAGAGAATGAGAATTTGAGTGAAATAATAGGAGAGTAGGACTTTAGCCCATTTTTAATTTTTTAGCGTATTTTGAATCGTATAAAACATATTAATTTGCTTATATGTCTAAAATGTTTAGTTTTTATGTGTTGCGCGTATATGTAGCAATTTCAACAGCATGTAAGCATAAGCTTACAACGATCCTAGATTACACAATGAGTAACTCCAAACAACACACGTTGATTGTCTAATGAAAAGTAATTAACTGGCGGGGGAGGTATTGACATGACAATGTCGGACAGAACAATTGATGGTAAGAGTTAAAGAGGAGATGCTGACTCAGCACTAAGCTGGTGGGACATGACTTGTAACTACAACGAGCTAAGAAACATCAATTGAGTTACAGCTGACGAAACTGTGAAGTTTGATATGTTGTTGTAATACAATTACGATTTTGTGCATTAACTACATAATATATAGCATAATGCCGTTTCATTTTTAAAATATAATTTAACTGAATCGTATTTTATGAAAATTTAATCGAATGTCGATTATGAATCAAAGTTTATGATCGTCTGAAAAAAAAAACGTTTTGAAATTTATACCGTCGCCGAGATACGCACGACGTAAGAAATATTTACGATTATAATTTTATGATATATATACTTATTATTTATTATACATATACACATTATTTAACCGATGGTATGGCTTTACGTCTATCTGTAGCCGCCTGACACATGCAGGTTTTCTCACGATGTTTTTCTTTACCGTCAAGCACGAGATGAATTATAAACACAAATTAAGCACATGAAAATTCAGTGGTGCCTGCCCCGGTTTGAACCCACGATCATCAGTTAAGATTCATGCGTTCTTACCACTTGGCCATCTCGGCTTATAAATTGGAATAAGTAAGTGGTATATTTATTATCAATATGAACAAAAAAAGAATTTAATGTGATTATATTATTATTAGTAGTCAGTTTTTGTTTTTTTTTCAGGTTATCCTGTTTTGATTAAAATAAGGGCTATTCCTTTTAGCATTAACATTGAAAAATGCTGGCAATATTTTAAGCGTAAAACTAAATCGGAATTATTAATAACAATATTTTCATTTAACCGTAAGCTTGTAAAAGTGGGTTACATTATCCCTCAAGTTTAGTTTATTATTAGTTTTTTTTTTTAAATAAATAATAATTCGTTCTTCGTTAATAAGTGTCAACAATACCCAAATATTAATAACAATACACTTTATTGCACACCAAGAAAAAATAGTTACACTCAAAAAGAGGTTCTCGATGGGACAAAAGATGGACTGACTTGAAGCGAAATCTTCCAGGCATCGGGGCATAGGATATAAACTAATTAAATTTAAACACACGTACAAAGCGTCATACTTAAGCACATACTAAAATAAATATAAGTATTTTTAAATACAATAGCATTAAATGTAATATTTCTTGTTAATTTTCCAAATGAGTTACGTGCATAAATTTAAAAATATTAATTTACATAAGATACTTTTTGAGTATTTACGAGTACAAAGACCCTAATTAATATAATATATTTTGTAGTATGTCAGCTGTTACATTACCATAATATTAGGTAACCCTAAAACAATTTGCAACAGGCAGGTGGTAATGGTTTTAATACGTTTATTTAGCAATAATAATAAAAGGCAAGGGCTCAGCAAGAAATTTATATTATCTATAATTATAAATAATAGTAATTGTCTTTATCTATGTTATAGATATTATATTACAGCCTATAAATGTATTGCTCAGCAATTTATATATACATTTTGCCACATAAATTTTATCGGGAATGAGTAGGTTTCCTCACGATGTTTTGATGAATTATGTATGCGTTAATAATTATGACACATATTAAACACATAAAAACAGTGGTGCTTGTCCGGATATGCAAACTTCGTTTAAGATTATGCTCGCACCCGCTGAGTCTCTCGACTCTGTTTTAGAAAGGTATTAATTTATTATTATTATATAATTCTATAAAATAATTTCAATCTGCTTTAACAAACTTTAACAAAATTTTATTTTTGAGATTAGTGAAAAAAAACACATACTAAACACTTACAGTTTTACATCAATCATATTGATTTTCTTCAGAACACTCAGTTTCGACCGATCCTTGTGACAATATATTTTACAGATAACTTATGATAGAAGTCGAGATGGCCCAGTGGTAAGAACGCGTGAATCTTAACCGATGAACGTAGGTTCAAACCCGGGCAAGCACCTCTGAATTTTCATGTGCTTAATTTCTGTTATAATTCATCTCGTGCTTTTCGGTGAAGGAAAACATCGTGAGGAAACCTGCATGTGTCTAATTTCATCGAAATTCTGCCACTTGTGTATTCCACCAACCCGCATTGGAGCAGCGTGGTGGAATAAGCTCCAAACCTTCTCCTCAAAAAGGGAGAGGAGGCCTTAGCCCAGCAGTGGGACATTAACAGGCTGTTACTGTACTGTTATGATAGAAAATAAGATTTAAAAAAATAATGATTTTTGTATGCAAGAAAGGAGTTTAAATTTGTTATTTACGAAGTAAATGGACGCCATATCTTATTAGGGGTATAATTTTGATATCTTTAAATGAACTTTTGTTAACGGCGACAATCAACGAATCATGTGGTGGCTCAGTGGATAGAAGTAAATATAAAACGAAGATTGTGCATTCAAATATGGGCAAGCGGCAATGAGTTTTTATATGGATAAATTGTGTCTAAAAAAAAATTAATCGCCGTGAAAGGAAAGTGGATCAATATGGAGGCATTGTTACTGAAGTATAATAATTATTATAATAAATATAATATACGGATGTAAAGAATATACTTTTACTGCAGTACAATAATTACAATATAATATTGAGCATGTAATGTTTAATACCGCGTCTATTTCTTCGTAGTTCTTCGACCGACTCGGTTAGTTAAGTCCCAAAGAGACCGACATAACTTCATTGATTAAAGCTCGCCTTGATCGACGTGTTTTACGTTTCCTATTCGTGAAATTGCTTAAGTTTACCATGTCGATTGTGACGTAAAACATTTTATGCTTAGTTATAGCCTTTATTAATGTTTTATTCAAGCGAGATCAGCCGATTTTACGGTCACTCGTGTTGAGTAAATGTGGTTATATACACATTTTTCATATGCTACCAGATGTTCTGTATTTATTATGAATTACTTCTATAATTTACTTTTGTTTGTCTATTCAGATTTGAATGAACACGGCACAATGTTTATAAAAGAACGATCGTCTCGCATCATTCGACCACTATGACTCTGCGGTCTTTGCAGACACCAACAGAGCCTTGTTGCGAGCGGTGAGAGAGTCTACCCAAATAGGTACATATAGCGCCATTGAGTGCACCATACCCTCGTATAGACGCAGTCACGGTGTGTCCGGCCCTTCTACATTGGTAGGAGGTGGCCCAACACCACTTCAATGAGCTTTGGGCAAAGTTGTGTTCGAAGATACGCAGACAAATATTGCAATTAGAAAAATTTAAATTAAAATGTTAAGCTAATTAATTTTTTTTTATGTTACATCGTATTATCAGAAGCAACAAAATGATCGTACAAAATTTCAGTAAATTTCTAGCTCTTTTTCATTGCAAGTTTTAATATAAATTACTTTACGCATGCATTCCTCGGCATAAAATTTTACCCCTTAAAATAAGGCGGCTATTTTTACTCTGTGTAATTTTACAAAAACATCTTGTAAGTCAATAAATGCGATTATAATATTACAGCATAATGGATTATACACTGCTCTAGATAACCTAATTAAAAAAAAATTAAACGCTATCTGCTGTTCGCATCGAGTGTTATTCGCTTCGACACTAATCGTACAGCAAGGGGTACGGTCGGCGACGCGTGAAGATGCCGCGATAGCTAACCGCCCTGCCACATGACGCCTGCGTATGCGCAGTCCGCGATCATTTCGCTGATTGTAAATGGATTTTTTATTCACTTTCCATGGTGTGAGACAATCGGTAATTAGCTTTGTAGTGTAAATTCTTAAAGATTCCATTGATGGGTTTTATTCGATTTCAACTATTAATAATGATCTGAATTATAAAATATATAAGTAACATAGAACTTCAGCATTCCTCCAAAAGTTTTTGACCAATGCTATTTTCTACGAGCAAATTCTTAATAATACTCTAAAAAAATGTAATGAAAATTAAACGTCAATCTATTTATGTTACATGAATATAATGCTGATATAAATGTTACTAAAATAATTGAAATAAATTTCTTTATATTTGTTTCAGAACTGACTCATCACAGCGATACCTAAAATCAAATCCATCTCAAACAGCAATCAACGATTAAACAGCTGTACACTCGGATCTGATCCGCCGATACTGACTTACGAAACGTTCCGTTATTAGACAAACTAAAAATTAAAATAGCTAAACGGGCTTCCCCGCCACTAAGCAGACCAATTGTGGCTCGCAGCGGGCGGCGCACCTTTCATTATTCTATAATAACTCTGATACAGGGCGAGAAATCTCCTCGTCATGCTGCGGCCGAAACCAACTCTTACCAAATTAATTGCCACGTTCTGGGCGGTAACGTCGCTCCGCGCGTTGCCATATCTGCAACCCGAATTCGTGATACAATCGTAATTAATGAATTATTGTCATCGATTTTCTTAAAAGTATCTCGCAAAAGAATTCAATAGAACTTTAATTAGTTTCTGTTGCAACAAAATTAGAAAATATTCTATAAAAAATATAGAACATAACGATATCAATTGTAAAACATATTAAACTTCATATTGAAACGTCTTTTTTACATTTCGAAGGCCAAAAAAGGTTAAGCAAATTATTCTTATCGTGATTTTAAAATCGTTTCATACCTATATATAAGTTATTAGCTGTTGCGCCTCCACCGGGCGTTGCTTGTAACATCTGTACAAATCGATATAGCACTCGATCCGAAATTGAGATTATGCTAAAGCGATGTTAGACGTGTCGAACTCACTATCTCGGATCGATATAAATCATCTTATTAACTATTGTTTCGGTAGGTGTGGTGTGAACGAGCTGATGTTATCGGCCTGTGATGTGTTTTAAATTAACATAATAGGTTTTGTGAATGGATATCGTCTCTGTTTGTTGTTTTTGATCGTAAGACAGCTTGGGAACATTGTTTCCACTAAGCTATACCTAGCGGATTTCACGCGGCCATTGATAATATGGGTAGTAGCGAAAACTAATATAAATTTATTTTACAAAGGCTGACGAGCATTAAACCCCTATGATAAGGTCATCTTCGCTCACAGACATTGACATTGCATAAGTATAAGCCCCTCCTTGGAATGTGAGTTGATATAACTCTTGTGTCGTTATTTACACTGACTCCACTCATTCCACTGACATTGAACAATACTATTCAGTATTGTCGATGTGATGGAATTCATGATAATACAGTTGTATCCAGACGAGCCTCAACAAAGAGAGGCATGAAGTCCTACGATCAGGTTAACTCTTGAGTATCTGTAAATACTTTAAATAACTATTTAACGTATAGTACGACTGGAAGACATTTTATATTATTTATTAAGTCGCAATTACTATTACTTAATAACAATTACCACATTTAGATTATATGACTATATCGAGCACGGACGCTTAGTCTGTGGAAATAAAAAATAATAATAAAAATGAAGTCGATTATGTAATAAGTACCTACTTTATATAATTTGTATGACGTTTTAACAACATATTCGCTATACTAGGTAAGCATTAACATAATTATGATTATCTTTTACTGTAATTTTTAGCACATTTATTTTGTAAAATTACATTTTAATTAAAACAAGCCGCTGTCGGTGGTGACAAAATTGATATTATATAATAAAAGTTGCAATCTTAATTCTAGATACTTTAAACAAAACCGTTCGCATGAAAATAAAACCGTTATGGATTGAATATTTGTATGTTTATATTATATATAAATATATCTGAGTAGGAAGCTATAATCGTGTAAATAATAAAATGCTGACTTATTAACTATTTAATCGTCGCAAATATATAGTATACACATGTCGAATGATTATTCGACAAAACTTTATGTATACAAGCATTGAAGAATTTATATAAGTAAAAAAAAACAATGATAACAATTATTTTGACAGCCGTAGGTTTCCGTAAAATAACAATCATTTCATTAAAAAAAAAATAAGTTGAAGTAGTATAATAACTAGTAGTGTAATAAGAATGTAAATATATAGGATAATAAACAAAGATGCTCGAATACAAATACATATTGGTACGGCGTTACAAGTGTAAACAAGTACAAGCTATTAATTTGAATGCCTAGTAAAAAAACAAATTATTTATTTTAAAACAAATCCTTTTTAAATTTGAAGTATATCCACTAAATGAAAACCGTTTTCCCGTACAAACCTCTAAGCAATATCCTTTAAGAAAATTGTATATTTTACATTTCTATATTTGCACCAGCACTATTCATACTACAAATTATACTACAAATTATTGCAGATGTGTAAATTTTCTCCCAAATTTTAGCATTCGCCTTTATTAACTATAAATACTTCAGTCATATTCTTGAACAAGGTCCGTAATAGCAGATATTGCCTTGAATATCAAATTGTAATAAAATTAGTCCCTTATGTTCTGGCAGGAGCAGTAACAGTAAAACAGTAACAGTAACAGCCTGTTAATGTCCCACTGGGCTGGCTGGGCTTAGGCCTCTTCTCCGTTTTTGAGGAGAAGGAGCATCATCTCATAATTAGACATTGTTTCCATGTAAAATTTCAAATTTTTTTTTTTTGTTTTTTCAATTCATAATAAATAAAATTATAAGCGATACATTTCAAATTCAAATTATTATAATTTACACAGCAAAGTGTTTTCACAATTTACAGAGACAAAAAAAATTAAAAAAATTCGCCGCTTTATATAAAAATGTAGATATAATATAACTCGATCTAGATAGAGATTGTAGGGCATAACTAAGTATGAATAATCCTAGGCTAGGATGAAGAACGGCCTGCGTCCGATCGGATAACTTCTCTCGTTAGCACTATCTGCGGTGGGCGTGCGCGCGCATGTGTTATGAACCTACAACCGAACTAGGCTTGAACGGTTTTCATAATACCTTGTTATATTAATATTTATGTTGGCGAGGTGAGCATTTTATTTTTAAAGTATACTTAAAGTGTTAACGCGTGAGTTTTAAATACAAAATTAATTAACAAAAAAAAAATTATAATTCATATATCAATTTGTTTCTTTACAATTACCTATTTGTTAAAAGATAATGAATCTCGTCAACAAAATTAGAAGTTTGAGAGTATTATTAGTTTAGTATTGTTTTCTGTAGCAAGATTACGTATTACATATAACAATAGTTTTTTTCTATGAATATCTTAACTTCGTGTTTTTCTTTCAAAAATCTTTTGAACTTTTAATCAATACTTGGCTGCAACTCGTAATTTTAAAATATAAAAATAATTTAGAATTCTGCTAAATTATAGTGAAATATTTAAGAAATAATGATTTGGTATTACAAATTACTATTTGCTAAATGTGATTGATGGGTATTGAGCAACTCCACCCATAGACACACTGTAACAAAATCATTTTTTGCATCATTGCTACCAAACAAGGCCTGTACTGTACCTGTAAGTGACACATTCTCACTCACTCTTTAAGCCAAAGGATACGTGTGGTTGGTGTCCACGGACTCGCATAAAACCTTGCCACCTGTTCATCAAGGACTTCACACCTTATATTTAGTACTTTGACGTCTACAAATAAGAAGAATTTAGGTTTAGAGCGAGATAAGAAGTAAGAGGTTATAAGACAATTTTCAGCTTGAAGCTAGCCGCAAAATGATTAGTCTCGTTCAATAAATAACATCTCATTACAATGAATCGCGGATTGTCTACAATATTTCACGCGCCCTCTGATACAGGGATTGGGCGTAGAGGCAGGGAGGGAGTGAGCTTAAATAACGAATATAAAAATGAAAATCAAGTCATTCGTTCATTTAGTTTCAAATAATTAAGATTGCAATGTTTTTAATGGAAATGTAAACCTCTTTTGGGTTAATGTAAGCGATAGTTAACATTTCTTACAGTGTCAATGTCTAAGGGTGTTGGTGACCACTTACCACCAGGTGGCCCATACGCTCGTCCGCCTACCTATTCCATATAAAAAAAATTAACATAAGGGAAAAATAAATTGTGTCAAAAACTATTAAACTTTACAAATAAAAAGTTGCAATTATGTTAAAAAAAATCCCATATCGTCTAAATAATTCTTCTAAAAGACTGTGACAGGTTCAAACTACAGTTTAACAATAATATAAATGACATTATGTGCATTTATTACATTATTCGATTAAACGTTTGACGATCTCACGAAAACATTGTTGTACAAGTTCCAGGACCAATTGAAATATCTTTACGATCTTTAGCTATGAAATGTCGAGAAAGAAACGCCGAAATGTTTCTAAGATTTCTTGAATGCGGTCCTTTGTTCCGTAAAAAGCGTAACGATCACCACCAATGCAGTTTATTACCATTACACCAATTACACCACAATTCAAATGGAAAGGTCTAATATAAGTGGTCAGTTAAAATACTTTCTAATTATCTTTTTACAAATAAAAATATGTCGAAAAAGTATTTTGCCGATTTGAAATCACCTCAGGCGTGGTTGTATCAGTTTAGATTTTATCATAATTTTCCATAGTTTCTTTTTATGAGAATATTTCGATAATATCACGCTATATTTAGTTATGTGCAGCGCCTTAAGTATCAAAGTATTCCCATTTAATACTTCGTCACGATTTTTTGCGCTGATTTATAGGCTGGTTTAATATGTGAATGAGCAGTTATAATGAGAATACTAACGTTTGTAGTGCAATTTTTGTGGGCAACTAATAAAAATTACAGTCGTAATATCAAAAGTATTTCTTGTAGCTTGTCTCTTAAGTTTCTTTAAATTCCAGCCTTTTCTTTTGGTATTTCCTAGGAGTGATTTTGTTATATCTTTACGATTCCCATCAAATATAGTTATTTTGCAAAAATAAAGAAACTTTAATAAGGAAAACGTGCGATCCTTTAACTAACTAATAAATGTTGAATAGTTGAAATATCAACATTAACCATGTGATCGTTTTATTTACCAAATCCAAAATCCATAGTCCGCGCCGTGTAGGCGTGGTGGTCGTGAGGGTGCCGCGGGCGCGGGGCGTGGGGCGCGCGATATGCGCCCGCGCCGTCCAAGCCTGCGCCGCCGCCGGCGCTTGCTCTGCTTTGCGCACCTCGAAATGTTCCTCGACCGTTTGGTTTACGTGGTTTGTTAAGATATCCTTAGATGATTTCTGCTCAGTGAATGTACAACATATTTTATAACCTAAACTTTCTATCACCTCGAGGCCACGATATCTTGATTTTCCATAATTACTAATAAATGATGCTTCTTAACTGTCTTCTGATTTAAAAATATTAATATTTTTGATATCAATGTATGGAGAAATATTATTAAAATAATATGAAAACAGTATCTTCATAATGATTAGCAGCATCTTTAAACGAGAGCGTCTCTGACAACAATAGCTATTATTGACTCGGAGGTTTCATAATCATTTGATAATCAAATTCATCTATTACAAATCATGTTTGATTCCGTCTCGTTAAAGCGTTCCAAATAAAAAAACAATAGCAACAATGCTCTCTCTTAAATTTTCAACTATAGTAGGTGTTAGGGCTCTCATTCGAACAATGTTTCATCCTTATGATTTGTATCAGTTGTTATCCGCTCTGTAGGTGTGTATAGCGATGGTAGGGCGTCTGGTTTAATAAAGAGCGATAATTAAATGTTGTAGTTGAGTTGTTTATACGAGCGAGATCGCTCGGCCCGCCCCCGCGCGGCGCCTCGTTCGATGGGATTAACGAGTTACAAGTCTTCCGTGATCAATTTCGATTGGAATAACTGCATAAGCACTTTGTAATCCATCGCGAACTCGATCTTCGACTTGCAGGGAAAAAATTATCGCACCATAAAGGCTAAGTGTGTCTAAGTAATCCGCAATATTGTACGCTATTAAAAATTAAAGAATTTAATTAATTTCTTATTTATAAACTTTAAATAGGGAAAAGAATTTCAAAGAAGTTTGTAATTCTATTAAAAAAATATATCGCATAGTTATGATTATACAAACAATGAACTGTTTTTTTATTCAATATGCATACACTAAGCGTCCCTGTCCTTATTAAATTAAATACCTAGATATGTATATATAAATATAATTTTATTTTGTTTGCTCACAACTTCTTCATAATACAACACATATGTGGCATATAATCATACTATATGCCACAAATGTGCACGAATACTAATTATCTTAATTTTAGTTTATTTAAAACATAATTTTAAGTTTATGCTAATGATATCAATAAAAATGAAAAGCCTAGTTAGTTCTGTGCACTGAATTTATTAACCAACAAGATTCGATGGAAATATGTTTATTATCTTCAATTAAGTCAATCGAGATTATATTAAAATCGAAAATCGATTAGTCATCGTTAATTTGTTTTAATTAACGTTAAACATGTTTAGATACACCTTAAGAAGAACTCCTACAGCTCAAGCATATTGCTAACAAATCACAAACGAATGGGTCGTTTAGGCGCCATTTGTTGCCCCGTGGGAGGGTAATTGTGTTTACAATACACCATCTCCCCCTCCTACCACCACCCTACCACCTATCCGGTCGTTGCTCATGCCTGACTGGGTAACGCTTAGCGATTTCACCTCGAAAAGCATACATTTGCCGTGTATAAAGCCGCTTAATGTGACATTGACTCTTGATTTAAGATTTGTAATTTCAACAAACAAATATTACGTAAGGTTTTTGCATGGATTATTTTTTTATCTGTGGTATATTTTTAAAAACATTGATTTTCTGACTTTATCGCGATTCTAAGAATTTAGTCGCTTAGCTTTATTATATTTTAATGTTTTTAAAATTGTTTTTTTTAAACGTACTTACAAATATTTTTTGTATTCCAACGCCTTAATTAATTTATTTATTAAGTCGTTTAGTACAAAAATACGGCTACTAGGAAGGCTGAAGGTTAAATAAGTGACCCGATGTTAGGTCACCTCTACATATAAATGCTGCCATTATATAAACCATTTCTTCAATTTTCGCTGCTAGCCACGAACGATGTTAAACTCTTATTGAACGTGAAACTATTGCTCCTATGTTGAATTCATGGACTTACTTACCTATTGTTTAACACAGTCTGAAGATGTGTAAAACATTGTCATTTGACGTTAAAGTGACAATAGATACTAGTAAGAATCGATTTGAATACGATGCGTTAAAATTCGACGTTATAGTTTTACACTTATTATAATCATCCTTACAAATTCAATAATCCTTCAGTCAGTCTTACTCATGACGTCTTAAACTCCGAAATAAAGATTGACAACCTTTTTGTTTTTATTTATTCGCTTATAATTACGCTAAGCTTAAAAATATTTGTTTTATATAACTGACGGTTATATATAGCCTATGTGGCCTATAAATGTCTAACATTACAAATATAATAGTACCACTTAAATGTACAATTAGAGTTAAATATATTTTTTAATCTCATTGTAATACTGCTAAACTAAATTAATAAAAGCACAGATAATAATTTACGTCAAAACTTAAATCGTAAATTATATTAATTTAATCTTTCTTTTGTTCTAGAAACAATATCTTGAAATAGTTAATAAGAAAATATGAATTATTTCGACTTGCATTACATTCCTCAAATCTTCTAAATTTCAATTTTACGACACATATGATATTTTTTCATAAAAAATGAATGAATATATATTGTACTAATATAAAATATATATTTTGTAGTTTATCGTTGTAAAAGAAAACTTGTTTCTTTTCCTAATGAGAATATTAACGAGTATGTTTTTTTTTATCTTTATAATTTAAATATATTTTACAAAAAATGAATAAAGACAATAGACATGCAACATTCGTATGCTATTTCTGAATCAATTATTTAAAACAAAACCTGTAGTTCAATGCAAGTAAATTTCAAAATATCCATATTAAAGGAAAGAGATTTTTATATAATAAAACTAAATTTAACGTTTTTGTACAACACATAAAAAAGCGAAATGAGAGGTGCCTAGCGCGTCCTTAACGATCCCGCTCCTCCCATGAAAATCCCATAAAAAATAATAAACAATTTACGTTCGCTGACACGCGCGCGCGCGTCATTACGCTTTAGTATTAACCATCAGAGATTTTTACACGAACGCAGCGCTCTGGGGAAAATCTCTCGAACATTCTTATTCTTAAGTGCCTCAGCTTTTTACAAAACGATGTTTAATATTAAAAGTTAAGAAGAAATAAAAAATGATCATGGTCTGGTCATTTTACCAAGTCAGAACAATATCCAACTAGTTGAATGTACGATATTCAGATATAATAAGGAATAGCGAGCGAATAAGAGCTGAACTTTAGAAGACTGTCGATTCAAACCCGGACGAGCACCACTGAATTTTCACGTAATGAATCTATATATAATTTTAAGTAACGTGAGGAAATTTTGTCAGATAAACATTAATCTAACATTCACTTAAACACAATTACAGGCTGTTACTTTATAGATATTACAGTTAAATAATTCGAAGAATTTTTTATGACATAATCCATCTTAGGTTGTATTACGTCCGCGCAATTTAATAAAGTATCATTTTATAAGCCGACATAAAAAAGAGGTTAACAATCCGTTTGTTTTTTTTATTTTTTTATATTTTGGTATATAAGAACTCCGTTATATATAAGCCGCTTTGAAAAAGTATTTTTTTATTTTAAAGGATATATTTCCAAATTGATCCCATTGTTATCAAAATCCAGTTCTAATAAAAATGGAATCCATGAGGAATCAATGGGACACCTCAAATATTATAGGTATACAAATAGCAACTTTTGGTATTTTTATCAGCAAGTCGAGTATTTGCATTAAGAAAATAAAATTTGGTATGCTGAAACTGATAAAAAGACCTCAGCCACTGGAACTCCTCAATTATAAGTATTTAGAATATTTTTTAACATCGTCGTTCTTATTGTTAAAAAATTATATTAATCTATATAAGATGTTTTATATCTTTTGTATTTGTAAATAAACTAAAACAATGTCCTCGACTTAACTACACCATGAGCGAATAAAAAACACGACATCCAGGAATCTACAAGACAGTCGCCATTTAATTGGTATTAGTTTCGTGGTTACAAAACGTAATAAATTCTATAAGCCATAAAATTACGGACCCACTTTCCAAATGTCATGTTAATAGAACGAAACCACCAGTCGACGTCTATGAATTTAAAAAAAAACTTGTACTTGTACATAATTTAAACTAAAAAGCCTTTAATTTGCTGATTGATGGTTGCCATTACATAGTAAAGTAACATCTTTATGAACACTAAGTTAATTCTTATTTGTTCACAGATAAAATAAATTTCTTATAAATTCGAGTTTTTGCTTGACAAATTGTTAATGGCAGATGGACGTAAAACTTTTTTATGTGTTCTACTGTAAGTATATTAAAAAAATAAAAAAGATAAAATACCTCTGTCGTTCGGTTTCAACCGCGTTAAATTTCGTTTATACAAGTGTGATTCATAAATTTTGATTGATAGTACAATTACTTTTCTATTCCTTAGAATCGTATTGTAAAGTTATATGGCCTAAAAGATTTCTCATTAAATGGTCTGTCTAACGCAGAATTATTATTCAAATTGAACTTGTAGTTCTTAAGATTAGCGCATTCAAAAATCATTCCAGTTTTATGAAATAAATAGCTGCTCTCAGTTTCACCCCTGTTAAGCGTTACCGCTCCGGGTCGTTGGTCCTTACGTGATTTAGTCTATAAAATCTCAATGGGTCATGTATTGGTGGATGATCCGTAGCAAATACTGAGGCAAACTTGTTTAAAATACAAACTGTTCAGATTTATACCAGACAATCAAGATATAGATTTTATCGATACACGTTTATTATTTTATTTCGTCATGTGTACCAAGCTTTAATAAATCCATTATAAAATATTGAGACGATGGGATTGAAAAAAAATGTGCTTATTAATTAATTTCTAAATTGAACAATCGTTAAAATGCCATCTCACTGTATCGACCGATCGTACACCTAACACACTATGCGTATGCAAAATAAACCTGACCGGTCAGCAACAAGTGTATAATTCCTGGAATACCTAACAAATGTTAAGTTTTTTCCGTTGTCCATGCGACATGGCCCAATTAAGGCCCAACACGGCCAGTCCCGTACTCTCTCTTTATAATTTATTCGCTAAGGATTTCGTATGGTTTGTTTTTTTGTTCGATCGGAATCAGCTTCGTAAACACCTTGTTTAGTTGACTGCAAGCTTTGTTCGATGATAACATTCATGAAATATGTCGATATTCATTTGAAACACAATAAATTGATGCAAAAGAAAACAAACACTTTATATTATTATAAAAACCTACAATTTACAGTAAACGTTGTAACAACTAAATAAATTTATTTATAAAAGACAATTGAATTTGAACTAGGCTTCTATTTTACCTCTTAAATATTAATAGACAAGATTAATTTAATTGATATAAAAATTATATACGTATATAAAGCGTAGTATTAGTTCGTTAATATTCATGCAGGATGAATTAATTCGTGTATAATTAATCCGTAACTACTGAGTTTCTTGCCGGTTCTTCTCGGTAAAATCTACATTCCAAATCGATGGTAGTTTTATATTTATTTAGTTTTTTAAAATGACAATTCAAAAGTATAAAAACCTTCTTGAATAAATACATTTTCATTATTTTGTTTTTTTTTTAATGATAAGAGTTTTAAATAACTTACGAATCCATGGATATTTATTTGTTTTTTTATTAGACGTGTCAACTGATGTATCGGTTAAGTCTTATATAATAAGAAATATTATATTACCATCTGCTTTTAGACATGTACATTCCAAGCAGCCTGTTACAGTCGTTGTTAACACCTCGAGAACACGATTAATCCCACCTAATACGTCTCTTGTTCATTCCTTATTAAGGACATAGAATAGGCTTAAAAAAGTGGTATATTAACATCCTACATTACTGAGTTTATGATATATCACTGATATATGATGTATTCATAAAAATCGAGATGGCTCCATCGAAAAAAAATGTAACTTGAAAGGAAATGGAACTGAAGATATCAGTCGCGAATTGAACCTCCAGCTCGGTACTATTGAACATTTGTTCATACGAAATCGCCCTGACTGACTTTTGGGCCGGCAGGGCTAGCAGGGACATAATATTGCATAAGTATGTTAAGCAAACAGATTCACGTGCTTTCCGAGGCAAAGGAGTGCCGATAAAATTTAATAGTATTACAATATTAGCAGAAATTTTATATTCACCAACTTTCAGTGGGTAGTCTAGCAAATAGCCTTTGCAACAATACAAGTAAAGCATATCTGAAATTAATATATTAAACGAATATCAAATCATCAAATTATATCCCACCTTCTTGTGGATTATTGTCTTTAACGTATGGCCATTGGCCCAGTGCGGGCAAACTATGACATTTATTTCTTCTTAGAAGAATTTAGTGCATATAAAATAAACCAGTTCTTTCAGTAGCGAGCATATGTCGACGGCCTACAGTTATACAGCCACAGTCAAATGAATGCAGTCTGTGCTTTAATCATTCTTTATAATGATATAATTATTTATGTTGATTTGTGATGTTATTAAAAAAAACAGGTAAAAAACAGTAATCTACCGTACCATGTACCTACCATATGTTACTTTACGTTTAATTTATCAAGTTCTCACTATTTACATTATGTTAATCGTGGCATATTAAATTTTGTTTGGCATTAATATTTATATAAATAAACACGATGTTGCGCTAACATCGAAAGCTTAATATATAAAAATTAAGTCGTAAATGATTTTTTATAAAACATTAATATACTGCAATCAAAAAAGTAATTAATTTAATAGTAATTTATTTTCTTTAAATTAAATCAAGATACAATAATAAAGTGACCGCATTTTCTACACTCGCAAATAATATGTTTAGAATAATTGCATTTTCATTCATACTTAATAACGAAAGTCTTATATTCGTGCGGGCTCCGTGCAGTCCGGCGCGGGCGCATCGATTCCCAGAACTCTTTAATTGCATCCACTGCGAAGATCGAACGCTAAAAATCGATTTTTTATTCGATTTATCCAATGTGAGCCCGAGTTCAAAATCTTGTTTTTGTTTTGCGATAGTGAACGCTCTGTTTATGCAAATTTTACACGCATCTACTGAAACTTCTCAATTAATTAAAGATGGTGACAGACGGCTGCGTTAAGTGTAATGTTTTCTGATTTCATAAGGACGATAACAACTTTAACTTGTTACTTCTACGCACTTATATATGGTTTATATTCAAGTAAATAAGCCATTACAATTAATAGCGTTACATCTTATACTATACTTTCGCGCTTATTTGTAACAACCGGGCCATATATCGTTGTCTAGTACGGTAATAATTCGACATTACAGTGATTGTTTTTATTAATATATAATAATTTACCTGTGAATACCAATCTCATTTTTAAGAATGGAATAATTTTTTTAAAAATCTACCTTCTTCAAGAATATTTAAATATTTATAATTAAATCGTTATTCATACATAAATTATTTCCAAATAATGTTAAAAAGAATGCAATGAACTAACACTTTCAGTATATGTTGAGAATAATTTTAATTGGAGACATAAAGGATAGTGGGCATTAGTCCAGTTCCAGTATTTCAATGAGCGAAATTGTCGCATTCACAACGGCCTGCCTGCGCGTGTCTTCACACCTTTGTAAACCGACGTAACCAGCAATTGTATACCTTAATAATAAAGAAATAAAATTTAATATAGCCTGTATGTGATATTCAAATCACCTCATTTAAATAACAATCAATTCCCAACTTTCCTGCGATATCCTTTAAGTATAAATTTGCAAATAAATAACGACCAATGAGACGCTAACTATTAGAATTATATCACAGGGTTTTCATCTTTATTTGTATGAATATTAAGTCGTCTTTCGCTTGTGAATAAAATATTAATATATCAGTTGTAGTTCTAAAGCTATTCGTGCACGTAATGAGGTGAAACAACTCAAAATGCGAGCGGATTCAAATATGTAGAGTTTTTATCTTTTACGAGTAAGAACTAAATAGGCATCTCTAATCAGAATCTAGTTAGGAAATAGATTTAAAGACCAATTGCTGAAGCTTAGACACAATCAGAAAGAAGTCATTAAAGGATGGGAGCTTCTGTTTCAAGAAATAACGGTTAGATTAAGATACCTAAAGGTTTTATTGACCTTTCTTTGTTAATGTTGTAATTGTTTATATTATTGAATATATTTACTTTTTTTTAAATTTGCAATTGTTTGAATGATATAATATATAAAAGTGATAAGTATTAAATTGGATTAAATAAATTCTGCGTTTTCAACACCTGGGTACCCGTGGAGAAGTGATTAACACATAATACAATACAGCGGAAGATGAAATTATAATAGTTTTTAATTGCCTACTTCAAAAACAGGTTGTAATTCATTTAGAATTTACTATTTATTTTAAATAAATATTAATATAATTAGCTCATCTATATTTGTATATTAAGCACCTTATTAATTAACTAACACAAGCGGTATCAGATCAGACGGAACACTTAACATGAAACGAATAGTTATTATTAAGGAGTTACTTTAATCACCAATCAATATAACATTTATGATATCATTAAATTAAAAACAATTTTAATTTTCGAATTAATTCGAATTTTAAAATATTTCCGATTTCATATATGCTATTTATAGAATATAAAATCTTATACGAACTATAAAAGGAATTTAATATTAACGTATGTTTATAAATCTAGTGGGATACTGGGATATGCCACAAAATAAAAGAGAACGACGGAGACAGGTGTAGACAACTCACGCTTGGAGCAAGGTGCAAGAAACGATCAGGTGTATTTGTATAACAAGGTGCTTATTCAAGGACCACAATACAATAATAATCCATTGTTTTCTTGTGCGAAATTACATTTTATTTTCTACCTTTATAGCTTGTTTATGACTCAAATTTAGAAATTTGCTTTAAACCTAAGGTTTAAGTGTTGTTAACTTTAATACGTCTTGTAATATTTTTACAGTATCATATTTTTTAGTTGATTTTATCGATTTTAGATATCCTGAATTACTTTGATTACTATCACACAGCAATATATAAAATTCAGCTTTAGTTTAATGGATTCATTGAACGTAAATTATTATCTTCGTAAGCTACGTCTCTTTTATAAAAAGAAAATAATGAAAATTCCTACATTCGTTTTAAAGTAGATTCAATTTGCGTTGTATAATGTGTGACACATTTAGGCAACACGGAACCTACAAATATCGATATTTTTTCTATATATACACATTATTAGAGACGTCATCCAGAAGCAGTGCCGCTGCCGAAAAGATACTCGAAATTAAATTCACATATTAAAAAAAAAAACAAATTACTATAATTCTAAGTATCGTTTTAAGCATCGTCAATGTTTTTTTTTTTTAAATAATTTATTTTGTTATTATCTTGTTTATTTTTTTTAAATAATAAATTAGGGGTCAATAAAGGTTTAGATCAATTATATATGATTTCTGTTTAAAAAAATCTTCTTTAAATGTAACCATATCATAAAATAGATTTATAAAAATAAATTACAGTTGAGACATTATCTCATTACATTATGTATTGAACTTAAATATACAAGTCATTTCTAAGACATTACAAACGAAATTGCTCTCGTATACTATACGGTCAGGTGCAGAGGCGCGTGCGCAAAACTTTGACAGTTAACCTCAGATGAACTGACGGATTCAACCGTTCATTTCTCGGAACCTTGTAAACTCAAAGTTATATTTTATTTCGCATAACTAAGTCTCAAGACAAGCATGATGCTACGTCGATAATATATGACAACCAATGTATAACAAATTCTAAAATTATATTAATTGTAAACATAAATAAGTACATTTTAAAAATCGAATCATTTTAAAAAACTGGATATAGTTATCTTGGATACAATTACAAGAAATTTATTTATTATATATATTAAATATTAAATTATAATGCACGAAATTTTAATTTTAGGAATATTTTTTTTTAAATATCTAATAATTATTTATGGTAATAATTAAATTTATTATTTTAATTCTACAATCATTTGATAGTAACATCAATTTTTCTTTATGTACTCAAGAAGAAGTTTTTTGTTTTTAGTTTAACAACAGTACAGTAACAGCCTGTTAATGTCCCACTGCTGGGCTAAGGCCTCCTTTCCCTTTTGTGGAGAAGGTTTGGAGCTTATTCCACCACGCTGCTCCAATGCGGGTTGGTAGAATACACATGTGGCAGAATTTCAATGAAATTAGACACATGCAGGTTTCCTCACGATGTTTTCCTTCACCGTCAAGCACGAGATGAATTATAAACACAAATTAAGCACATGAAAATTCAGTGGTGCTTGCCCGGGTTTGAACCCACGATCATCGGTTAAGATTCACGCGTTCTAACCACTAGGCCATCTCGGCTTGGCTTTAGTTTTACATTTAATGAATAATGTCATGTAAGACAGTAAAAGTAAATGCTAGTAGATATTCGGAACCATATGCTAATCGATATTGATAATCATTTAAAACCGTATTCTTAAAACTTTATCCATATACGACTACGAAATGACTTAAGAAAACTGCCGCGGAATCGTTACAACAAAACATTGCAAATTAAACAGTGCACTTCAATTAAATTGCTGGCATGCAATTTTTTCGAAATATAGTTTTGCAAACAGTTAAAAGAAATCTCCAAACCGAAATCCTGGAATGAAGTCAAGAACGTTGTAATTAGTGTGCCCGTTGGCTAAAGGTGCGTGTCTAAACTTCCGTTGGACTCAGTCGCCTATAAACCCTTCGCAGCTTTAGTCACAGGTGCTCTCATTTCTTTAAAAAATCCTATCTTTTAAAACCTCTACGACGTGTAAAATAGGAGGGGACTTTGCAATCATAATTTTTATTATCATGACAGTTTTATTAGTAAGAAATGTTAATCGATTGGCTGAGTGGTCACTACAACTGTCTTCTAGGCGATGAATGTGGGTTTGATTTTCATACGAAAATTTGTAACAGAAGTTGTGGTCCGTGATCTACGTATGTTCTCATAACATTGGGGTACTTTTGGGGTTAAAATGATATGATGTAATAAATATTAACTGTACAAAATTATTATTTAAGCTCTAATCTCTTTAAACCCCACTCATGTAACCTCTTTAAAATAGACTCAAATTTAATGAATACGGTTATAAATATTCAATTTAAGATAGGAAAGATGTACTAAATATTTTCATGCCAATGTAATACATACATTCGTGACGCATCATTCGTTAGTTTTCGTTTATAACGTTCGGTTCTCTCGAACAACAATTTCAAAGATGTTTTAGGTACAAATGACAATTAATTTATGACATTGTCGTGTCGTGCCGCTTTATCGAAATTCCGTAACTTTTTTGTCAAAGTCACCTGCGCCTTGCTCGGATCCCTGAAAGCCCGTTACCACAGTTGATAATTACCGTACTTTGACTCGAACGAAAATATTATTTTCCCCAATACGAAACTTAAAATTCAATACGTTTGCACCAAATTATAATTACGACTGTTCCTCTACCGAATGCATTAAGGGTCGTTTTCTCTGTATATATTATAATATTAATGCGCGAGGGAGGCCGGCAGGTGTATTCGAAACTATTAAGTTACGGACACTCAATACTGGCAGACTTCGTCATGAGCCGTGCATAAATATGTCACGAATAACGCCTTGTTTTTGGCAGTTTTTGACGGTTTTATTTATGTCTTTATTAGAAGGAAGACTTAAGCATAATATTTATCAATAAAAGTTTTCAATGTGAAATTCGAAGCCGCGATTCCTCAGGTCAAGCATTAATTCCTGACATTAAGCTGTGTTCTTTTGCTTGCCGTGGCTTACTTCATGATAATTACTATACCATTACGAATATATGATATTTCGATGATAAAGTTATTCTCATATGATGGTTATTTTTTTTAATAAATTTATTACATTGAAACATTTTTATGAATTAATTACTTCTATACATTGATAAAAACACAAACGTTTGACCTCAGCCTATAAATAAATTAAATGTACACATAATCATTAAAAAATACAATAAATGAAATATGAATTAGACGGAAAATAAAAAATCGTGAATATAACTGTAGCTTCATAATATTTTTTCAGCTTCTGCTTGATACTTTTGATACCGAACCCGGCATATCAGGGGGCAACTGATTAATAAGATATATGATAAATAACTTGTTGTTCTTTCAGCGCACATATTATTTACAATAGACCAATGCGTAGTTGTAGAATCTTATTGTTTCAAATACTGTGTGTTTGTATCATAACCTAAGATCCAATAAAAAGTTTCAAACGAAATTAAACTAGAGGTATATTATGTCAAAAGTTTATTTTTGTTATTAATTTAACACCACAGAAATGACTTTACTTGTTTTATTTAAATGATCTCTAATTATGGAAAAAGAACGTATATTTTAACCACCACCTTGAATCGGAGTTTTAATTAAAATATTTTTTATTTTAAAAAGTATTTTTACAATGTATTTATGTAATTAACAAATTATTTACAATTAAATAATAACATATATGTACATGTTAAACAAATAACAGAATTGTAAAATTAGGTAAATTTTCATTGTTTCTTCATATGGTGAATATTACCTTAACGATCTTTTTCAATTTATATTAAAGGAGACTATTATTTAATTACAATTTTTTTATTTATTATATTAGAATCATTGAGCCGCGAGGGCCCAGTGGTTAGAACATGTAAATCTTAACTAATACTTGAATCTTTAAACCCGGTCAAATAACACTGAGTTTGTTAGATTTTTTAATATAATTTATATTTCATTTCGCGAGCCAGCAAAGGATACGCGAGGAAACCAGCACTCCACCAATATGCATTGAAGCATCGTGGCCAATAAGTCCAAGCAATGCAATAGCAATGAGACACATGCGAGCTTGAAAAATGATCACATACCTGCTTTCCATAGAAATGTGGAGGGATACACCTAACTAACTAAGGGAAGCGGTTTCTTAGGCCTTCGGAAGTTATTATACATTAAATAATAATAATGTCCTTCAGACTGATTTCGGCCACGGCTTCCATACTCCGGGCTGTTACTGAGAATTTTCTGACAAAAAAACCCAATAACTTATTATTGGGCCGACCTGGGAATTGAACCCAAGACATCCGGGTCTGCGGCCTTACATCAAGCCACGACCATTCAACCAACGAGGCACCCTAAAAACACCTAGCCGGGAAGTCGCCGCCGCGAGTCAGCTCTGCACGTACCTCCTAAATTAATCTAATAGATTAGCATTTTCAGCACTATATATTAGGATGGAATAATTATATGTATGATTCAAAATCTGCATCCAGCATCGAGCAGTATTGTATCTTAGGATTAAGTTAAATATAATATTTAGTGATTAATTAAAGTGTTAATAGAAACTTTGGTTTTTCTCAAACCCTCCGGCTATCGTAAACGTAGCTTACATATAAACAAACATATTTATTAGTAAATAGGCTGTGTTATGTTATGCACTCCTAATAATTTTTGATTACTATAGGTATCTTTATTTATAATACAAGATTATTCCACTTAAATACTTATATCCACTTTAGTTTTACTTCCAAAGTTGCCATAACAACTTCAATGACATTAAAAACACAATCTTTTCAATGATATCACGTTAAATCAATGTCAAAATTGTTTATTTGTCTTAACTCTTTTTGTGGTTGGAATAGACAATAGAAAAGTATTATATTATTTTTATAAATATTAATAAATATATATTGTTGCCTTTTTAAAAACTTTATGTAAATATCTAGAGAAATATTGCAAATGTAAGTTTTTATTGATAAAAGCATGGTATTTAAGAGTTAAGTTGTGATGCCGCAAGCTATTCTTAACACACATAGGCTAATAATTCAGTTCAATCTCATTTCTATCCATACTGTTTACAAACATTGAATTTGAAATGAACAAATAAGAATTAATTAATTGTGGCAATGATCACAAAATTTATTTAAATTTGATGTCAGATTTCTACCTGTGTTAACAAAAAACTTATTGATTTAATTAACAGAAGATAATGGTCATCCAATATTATCAGCTGATCATCGGAATGTTTTGATAATCGAATTTGTATTTGCAAAAAGTTTTATTAGATTCAATGTTTTAACGAATTATTTTTGTATATCATAACGTGTTCGGATTAACCTTTTTGGATCTTTCTTTCGTATTTATATTTAATTGTTTTTTAATAAATTATTGCAGAATTTTTCTATTTTATTGTTTTTATTTTTTTATATAATTTAGCATGGTTGCGTATGAAACGAATTAGGCCTAAAGCTATCTAACGTTTTAAAAAAATTCTGTTTGTCATTGGCTGAGACAAAAATGTTATTCTTGATATTACCAATTATAACAACATTATGTTATAGTATCAATAACGGTAATCAATTATTTAAATCTAAGGTTTGTATATTTTTATTCCTTTTACGATAGAAATAGACTATATATTATTATCAATACGGTTTTGGAATTGGTATGGCACTAAGGATGGAGGTCATGACAATATTATCACATAATTTTACATCTACCCGGTTACATTAAGACAATGCAAGATAAAAATGACCAACTCTCTTTATTTAAGTTGTCAAATGACTGAAAAACTTTTCTTTTTTTTTTTAATTTAAATGTCACCTTGATATAATTTGTTCAATAAAAAATCAATAAAATTTGTGTAAAACTGTGGAAGATGTCGAGTAATTTATACAAAAGTACTCTACTCGTAGAAGTGACTTATTTTTCAAATTTAATAACAGTAATCGAAATGTACCTACCATCACCCACAAAAAAAACTATAACGTCAAATTAATAACCTATTTTTAAGGCTACTGAAACAGTTCATTAGGTGTTACTCTTTACTACTTTAAGTTACTTTTGAACTCACCGTTCACATCTAAATAGTTTTGTCTTCTTTTGTTATAGCTAAAACCGAACAATATTTTTAAGATTTTAGTTTGAGTAAAGATGCAAGACCATTTAAAAAAAATATTTATTTCCAAATTATATTAATTATAATAATACTTAATGTCCATAATAGGTCAGTAGACGAGTACTAACCAGTTACTCAATTCAGTAACTAGTATTATTAAATTGTAGGCACTTTATTGTGTTCCTCTTGATAGGTTCATAAAATCTAAATATGTTGAGTCATATTAAAGTTTATGTTGTGTATGTACTTTGTATTAATATTTCTCTTTATTAATCTCTACAAAAATATAATTATCATATAATCACCGTACCACAATCGTACTTGCATATCGCACAAAAATCCCTGGAGTTAAAGATTTATGAATCTTTTATGAATCTCGAATAAAAAGTTAGTTGTTCTACGTGATTATAATTAATCATAACACGAATTTGAATATTTTATTGTTTTAAAAAAGCGCAAGTACTGAGTTTATCGTCGTATTATCTAAAGAGTGAATGCTCCGAACCGATAGTAACGCTTTGCGATTCTAAGTTACTTAAATTTAAATAAAATATTTTGTTTTCATTTGACGCCTTAGTACAATCTTATTATATCTGTAAGTGTGTTGTACTCGTACATTTAGTAATTACGAATGGTCAACGGTACTCAGTCGGTTAGATCGGAAAGTCTCTGTTACGTCAGAGACGTATGATTGTACACTGTTCGTGACGAAATTATTAAATATTTGCATGTCATTCACGCATTATTTGCAGTCCGGGACGTTTGTGTTGGTATAGATCAAAGAAAGGCGCCTAAATAGAAGTTTTTAAGTTTTTAATATACAAGTCGAGTGCGAACGAATGTGGTAACGTTAATTCAAATGCCTCAATAGTCCAGTAGCTAGCTTGTTTGGCTACAGATCATGAGGTACGGGTTACATGTTTAGTCAGTCAGTAAAAGTTATTGGGTTTTATAAAGATATATCAAATACTTTGCTTCAATTGGTCAATTTATGGTTATTGTCTTAGACGCTGAGTTCACTCTGAAGTTTAATTGGTGGTAGGGCCTTCTGCAAGTCTGTCTGGGTTGGTACCACCCACTCATCATATATCATCATCATCATATTCTACCGCCAAACAGCAATAAAAGTATTATTGTGTTAAGGTTTGAAGGATGAGTAAGGCGGTGTAACTACAGGCACAAGGGGGGTATCTAGGGGCGCTGTAAGAACTGCTAAAAACTACAAGCAAAAAAATATTATAAAAAAATCTTGGACCAACGTTGGTCTTAAAGTAACGGGTCAAATACTGCACCATTTATCAGCAGCGTTAAACAAAAAATCAATTACTGTGTAGGATATAAAAACATATTCATACAAACAAATAAAATACGAAAACGTTTAATATATCGGAAATATCTGTATTTCCAAAAACCTTATACAGTTATAAAACGATAGGAAAACGTGTATTTCAAATATTTTATTAATATTATATGAAATGGATTTCAAGGCTTTCCATTAATATTGCAAAACAAAAAGTTTAATATATAGACGTAGGTCATAATTTTATTTTAATTGTAATTTATTTAAAAAATATATATATTTGTAAGAATGTTTTAGAATTTTTTTTGATAAATATAATAAATATTTGTTATATCAAAAACCTAAAAAGAATTATGTTTCAATAGTTTCAACGCTTCGTCGTAATAGATATGTTGATACTGCTTAGCATTCAACAGTTAAGGTACTTTGTATTAACGTATCTATTTTTATAAGTGTGTAAAAAAACACAAGTAGTGACATTTTAAATCAAATAGTTGACATACCATTGATCATATGAATCTTCAATGGATTATTATCGCCCGCTCTTAACACAAGCTTTTCGCTTAGATGGGTAAATAAGATTATAAGTAATTTCTTAAAAACGGACATTGCAAAAAATATATATCAATGTCTATGGGTAACCTTAAATAGGTGACTTCTTTATATGAAGTCTGTATGTTTTGCTCTAAAATGTGTAATAAATAAAGTTGTGTTTATTTTTATTTTGTAATTAACTTTAATCAATCAACGACTGATGCATCCCTGCGGTAAATTCTCATTGCTATTAAGACGTAAGTTCACGCATTCTATTCCGTATCTTGTTTATAAAATTAAACTGCAACATAAGAATAATATAAGAAAACGTTAAGCTCGTTAAATTCTAAAGAAACGCTAAACAAGTGAACCGTATTATTTACGATGATCTTATTATAATAAAGAATTGTGCTATAAAATTGAAAAGCCAGTCAAATATGTCTTGACACTCGTGTGGCGCGGGGTCAGCGAGATAAGCCCGGGTAAGTCCAAGATTGATTCCCGGATCAGACGGATAGTCGCGAGCATCGGAGTGTAGACGATTCTTTACTCACGACCCACTGATCTCTATGACTGAGTCCTAAAGCGATTTGTGATGCCAACCCCGACACTTTCGAATCAGAGTGGATATTGACTTCCAACGATTTATGAAGTCCTAGTACTTTCGAGTAAATACGCTCTTCAATAATCAGTATCAATAAAATCGTATTGCCTCCTACTGATGAAATGTTTATATAGGTTGTAATAATACAACTTCAGCCATTATTCAATCGTCAGCATATTTTTCAATTCGCTTATCTTAATTCAATTTAGGCTCGAGTTACACGTTCGAATATACACAGAACCTTTGTTGGAAGGAAATACAACAGTTTTACAGTCGTAATTTAGCGAAGTGCGAAGTTCCGTCACATCGGGGGGTACGCGCATTCTCGGTTAGGTGTAAGAATATGCGCCCAGTGTTGTAGGCCTTGAATATTCCGCGGTGTTGCCACACGCAATAAATCGCAGGGAGTGATGGCGCGCTTTTTGTTGCGCGACATTTTTTCCCGCGCTAGTGCCGCATATATCACCGGCCGGTACGTAGTGACTTATGCGGTTGTCTCAAGTCCCGCTTAAAATAAACCGCGCCATTTTTTGAAAGGCATATTATTCCTTTTGTTTACTTTTTATTCGTACTTAATACTTCGTGCCTCCATCAGGTCTACGTAAGGGACCGATATAATTTATTTTGTTGTTACTTTTTTAACGACCGACAATCCTTTACACGTTATTACTTAAAACCTGATTTGAATTTAATTTTTACCTGCTCTTGAGTTTTTCATGTCAAAAAATAGATATAATGGCTAATCTTGCTCAAAGAAAAAATCGCAAAATAAATCCCACACTTTATAAGAACGTAGCAGATGGAAACGACGCGACCACAACTCCCGTGAAGCGAAAATACTTACAAAATAACTAAATCTTATGGAACTAAAAGATCAATCGCAAACATTAATTGTGTACAACAACGAGGCACCCTTGAAATCCAGACGATCAGGAACCGCAAATAAAACCGATCTATTAAGTAAGCCAAGCCGGGGAGCGTTTTATAGGTACATTATCCGATGTCCTTTCTTCTGAAATGCGATTAAAATTGAATAGATCCATATGTCGCCGGCAGCGGCCCCGTTGCGTCACAATCACACGGCCGGCTGCATTTTCAATTTGCCGCGAGATAAGCGCGAGTTTTGGACTTTTTCTGCGGAATGGCGGAATTGATCCGGTGACTTATGTCGAAAGTAAGACGGACGGTCAATTGAGCCGACTTCTAATTTAATTCAATGCCGTCCAAAATGTATGCGATGTACTCACTCATGTCCATTTGACCGTGAAATGTGTTAGCCGCTACGAGGTCTGGTTCAGTTGTACTGAGGTTCAGTTGTACTGAAGGCAGTTGATACAAGTAATAATATCAGGTTTGTTTTATGACAAACAAATAAAAAGCCATATTGAAATATCAATAAGTATTGATAATTTATTCGCAATTTTATTTAAAATACACAACTTCACAATGTTTCGTTTTAAAAACTAAAACTTTAGGTACGGGATATCGTTACAGGCTGTTCTGCGGTGATCGCTAATTTACATTTTTAATATTTTGAGTTTTTATTTTCTAAGGTCATTTACATTTTTATATTTACACATACTTTTTGATATCGAAACAATGTTTTAAGGAAATGTCATTTATGTTTAAACATTCTATTTTTCGAAATGGCAAACCCCAAAAACAAAATTTCGTGATTAATTTATGGCCACACAATGTCTTATTTTTATAAAGTACAGCAATACAAATAATTCATGTCATATTTTATAACAAATCAACATACATACAGTAAATCTGTTACAACCCAATCTTGTGACCTAGTGTTGTTTCGTTAGACGAGAAACGTTTTGTGACAGTCGAAAATAATTGTTTCTCATATTGACAATGTTTTATCGTAAATTTATTTACAACGTACGAGTTACATCTATCATATAAATTACTATTGCGTTTTAATAAAGACTACACGAATCGAATTTACAAAAGAAACATCTGGAATTTTTGAACACATCACAATTCCTATAGCGAACCGAACAGTTCAAATTAAATACAATATAAAAATAAAACAATCTATACAGGAACGGAATATAACTTAATAAGATATGTACAAATACACAATTTTTTACGAACGATACCTACTTATATATTTATATAAATCATCTAAGCGGACATAGTAATCTTATCTAATATTATAATACTGTACAATTTCGCTAGTTACTTCACCTTGTAAAAAGAACTTAGATCCGCGCCACACTTATCTACCGAATCGAGCAACCGGTAACTGCTTTGAGTTTTGACATATTTTGTAATACTATTTAAACTTTAATGTTTATTACAAGTCACATATTCATTGCGTACCTTTATTTCTTTGTGAATCGATTTTGCCAAATTTTTCAAATCACATATAGTTCAAGAATAATTTCAAGTTTAATCATCAATAGAAATTAAAAAGAAACATTAATTTATCTATTGATCCACAATTAAAAAAAACGGCAAAATCGATTTACGACAATCAATAAACTCGATACACCAAAAGGTAAAAAAATTTAATAGCAGTCGACTTAGTATCCGATAGTTTAGAGTGATACGACTTATTACTCGTAGGGAACGAATCACGGCATATAAAAGACATTGGGATAACAACTGGTTTTAATCAGATATGTTTGATCAATTCATCAATCCGAGTTGATGTATGTTTGTATAGCGCTTAGAAACATCAATTCTGTCACAGTCTTATAAATTAGTGTGATGTGTCGTAGTAATTGTGTTTTTGATGACCTATCATGCTACAAGTGAAATCACAGTATCTATTTTGTGATGTATCTGTCCCAGGTCGCTCCTGGCGAGACGTACCTACATTTCCACCGTATTCGTGCTCTTGTTTGGTTCACTTATCACGTGTACTCGCTCCTCCAGCCCGTCTGTAAGGAAATCGTCTTGTTATCGTCTAGTTTACATTAATCTCATTAACATTTATTGATAGATAAACTTGTTGAAACTTCAAGAAACCGTTAAGACAACATCGAAATTGTAGTAAACACTTAATCAATTCTAAGCACTTGGAGAAAGTTTTAATTAAAGTACTATGACTGTAAGATTATGGTATGTTAAAGTTATCAATTACTTACCATAGAATTTAGTTGTGCGAGGTGGTGGTGATGATAGGGATTATGCGATGTCGGTGGTGGGGCGAAACCCTGATGTGGGGCTCCATACCAGTGCGACATGTGCGCTGCCGCGGGATGCACCAACCCTACTTGGTGTTGACCTATAGAAATGGAAAAACGTTAATAGTTTTGCTAATTTTACGTTGATATATATTTCTAGATTGTGATTCGTTATTTATAATGAAACAGGTATGGAAATCAGCAAGAAATCTCGAATCATTTAAAATAGTTATTATGAATTTATAAAAAAAAAGTATCAATATGTTTAGTCGCTTCTCACCGAAATCCATAGCCGATGGAAAGGCGGAACCACCAAAGCCTTTGGTGGCATCTCCGAGAGGCTTGATCATGTCTCCCATGACACCACCCAGAGCGAGTGCGCACGCGCCTCCCCCACCCATTCCCATACCGCCCTTCTTCTTCTTGCTTTTACTGCTTAGCTTGCGATTTCTTGTTTGAATACCTTCTTTCTTCATTGTCAATGGCCGATTTACCTGCAACAAAGAAATATACGTCTTTAAAACAAATAAATAATTAGCTGTAATGAGATTAAGAATGTTTTTCTTGTCTCTATCATTTGTTTCCTATATAAAATAGTCCAATCAAATCATATTATTACCCTGAGAAAAAGCATAAAATATAATTAAGCAAGTGCACTTGTCCTGTATCGTTGCAGGTCGTAAGTACACCGTTATCCTAATATGTCTGCCTACAAAAGGAAAAGCAAGTTCACCTACACGGTAACACGTAGGACATTCCTCATTGAACCATGTTAACAAGAGGTTAACAATCGTAGCAGCCTGACTCAGTTTTACCAAGGCGTTCCAACTTTATTGCTTTGACATGACATTATAGCTGTATAAAAAACGTTTGCAAACTAATTTGGAATGCTAAGTAAGAAGTATAAAGGCGAGCCGAGACCATAAAATTGTATCACAATGGGTTGTGTGCGAATATTTAGCTGTTTGGTTGCCGAAGCCGACATGCGTGAAGTGGACCTACGACGCATCCTAATTACAGCAGCGTTGCACTTTGTGACTACATTTGTTGTTGGTGGGAAACTTAAGTTGCGTCATCACACATTCGTATGCCGAAACGCCAAGAATCGTGTTTATTAGAGACAATGGTAAAACTATATTATGATATGTTATTTTTCGTTGCTGATACCTAAATAAAACGCAATACGAGTATAAACAGCATAACAGGAACCTGAATCTTTGAGGGTTTTATATCCATCCTAGTGTCATGATTCGTAAATTGTATCCAATTAATTTAGTTATGAGTTGTAAAGACTGTTGTTAATTATGATAAGCATAGTACGCTTAATTTGATGAATTACAAACTCAAAATAATATTTGTTGCTAAATAGGATTTTCTCAGCTCATTATGCTATGTAACTTGATTTTTGCTTCCGATACGAGAGTAGCCTTAGATGAAGCTAAGTACATATCATTTAAATGCAAGGTTTTCTAGCGAGCGTGAAGAAAGCACAGGCAGTTTTATTGTTTTGCGTGCGAATTGCACTTTCATATTTGAGCAATTCGCGGGTCAAGTATCTCGGTCACTTTCTGCATTGCATCGTTATTTCCAAGAAGCGTGCGTCACGACGGACGGACGGACGGACAATGAGTTATTCATCGCCTTCCATGGAACTTGGCGGCGGCATGTGGCCTAAACGCACGATTTCATTGCGCCCGCGCTTGCCGCCGGCACCAGCTCATACGCATGACCTGATCTTATTTACGCTTTTGGTGTAACGCGTGTGGCGCTAGCGAAACGAACATTAATCTTATGATAACCATCAATAACATTTTGACTAATATAAGAAATTGTTACTCAAATCTCTTCTCAAAATCAATAGCCTCTAGGTGAACACTTAATATAAACAAACAATACATACAAAAAAAAAACAATCGCACAAAGATCTACAACAAGACTATAAAAATATCAGCAGGAAATCGCGCACGTGATCCCGTGGTCGACAAACTCGATTCATTTAATAAAATTAATGGACGGCGACGATACTTGTTTCGTCAAATATTTAAAATTATATAATTTTACGATCAAATGACATAAGAATTTATCAAAACATTATAGATCCGAATTGGCCTAAAGGACAAAACACGTGGATCTTAACCGAAGATCGCATCTCCGATTCCGACTAACACGATATTTTAATTCATCTCGTGCTCAGCAGTAAAGGAAAACATCATATGGAAATCTGCATATATTGCATAAAACTCTGTGACCAACGTGATGGAACAAGCTTCAAACCTTCTCTTAAGAGAAGCAGCAGCAAGACATTCACCAGTAGTTACTTTCTTACATTGAAATATGAAACCAGTTATTTTCGGATAAAGAGATAATTCAGATAAATGATTTTCGCTTCAATTGGACATAAGTGCGTTTTTAATCTTCGACAATGGAAGGTCATTTAAACCGGCAACTGCAGTAAAACCGTGCGTGCTAATTCCCAATGTCCCTAATACGTTCCTACGAATCGCCCACACATCACGACACTCGCATACCGCGCCGTCGCTGCTTGCAATTGAACCAATATAAAATGCATTAACATTAGCACTGCCGGCAGATTTAGTGCAACGTAATTAGGTCATTGAGAAGCCTTCGTCTGATGGAACCGAATACATTAAACAAATAAAAGTTTCACTAATGCCAAATGTATGATTTTGCATTGACTTTAATTACTTACTTTCCTAGAAACTTCCTTCATTTAAAAAAATGTCATATAAATTTAGTTGAAAATGTCAGTGTTCAAAGAATTAAAAACAAATAGTACATCAAACAGGAAAATGTTCCCAAGTTCGCAATCGTCATCCATACGTTGTTTGCATGCGAAATTCAGTCCCTTTTAAGGATTATAGTCCCATAACCGGCGCCACGGAAGGCGTATCTGTACCTAAAATGGGTACCTAGGTATACCCGAGTACAGTTAGTAGTTAGATCTCAAGACATCCGCCATGTTGAAGCTGAATTGCTTAATAACTGGCCATTATGTCAGGTTAATTACATTGCCGTTCCCACTGAGACGATGCGCTCTGTATACACGAAGGCATTGCAGGCTTGTTGCATCTGACTTACACATACATACATGCAACAATAAAATATAAGAGAATAAAAATTATAATTGACAGTATGCTTAAGACATTTCTTCGTATTTTATTGTGAGTAGATTACTACTTCAAGTATATTCTTAATTATAATAATTTTCCTATTTACGTGCAAAATATTTGAAACGAGTAGGAACACTTTTCTAACACATTCATAAGATGATCAATTTATATGCGTTAAATCACTTTCACCTATCACATAAAAAGTAGGCACTTAGCTTACGAAAACAATAACAATTACGAAGAGAAATATCTTGGTCATATGCTAGTGAATCCGTTTCCTTGCTAACGATACACGCACTTTGCATGCAACATTCCGCCTCTTTGTACGGCCGACCAAACGATATACAATATAAATCGTTATAGGATATAAATTCTTATTTCTACTGAGATAGAGATCATTTTCGTGCAAGTTTATACGCTATCTACGTAATAGAAAAGTCTATATCAACATCACATTAACACACAATTCTGATATCAATGGAATAGCAATAAAGGTTACTTTGGCTCCGATAATAATTGGTTGTATTGTGATGTCTTGTAAATTGAAGCTGGAAATATAATTTTCAATAGATAGCAGTTTTAATGCTTGGAGGAGGAAAAGCAGGTGAATGCTTGCATGTGGACGCGTGTATATACGTAATATAATTTTGTATTTCTTTATATAATTTGCTTTTGAATACAAACATTTCAGAACCTTAAATTTCACAAATTTTACTTGAGATAACGAAAACGTAACTTAATAAAGCATAATTGAAAAAATTATATATACTTATTTAATGTACTTATGGTACAACTCAATCTTTTATTACATCAAAGGCAAACAGTAATACAACATTTTGAAATAAAGAATGAATAAGGCAACGATTGGTAGCATAATATTAATAATATTTTTTTTTACCGTAGCGCAACTTCAACGGTTACATATTTTATCATTTACCGTCGGATGCAAAGTCAAAGTCAAAAATCTACCACCGGTTCGAAAATAAATATCTCCGACCTGAGAACCAGCGAAAGAAAGTCCCCATAACTTTCTTTTTCTTATCTCAAATTTTACAATTATACACAATAATGGAATTATATTTTTTTTATTTGAAATGGCCTGTCGATCGTTTCATTCACACGGCGACTTTGCTTATCAATGACAGAACGACATACTCGTATAAAACAATGAAAAAATATATCGTGTTATACAGCGTTTAAATATTCTACGTAGCCAAATTCGAACTCTCCTCTTGCGAAATTTTTGGCTTATTTCAATACGCTGCTCTACGTCTGGTAGATACATATACGTGTCATACTTCATCTGTCACGTGCAGGTTTCCTTATAAAAGTTAGACATGCATTCAAAAAGTCACCGAAACTTACCAGGTTTTTATAAAGTATTTAAATATACAAATAATAAACTTTCTGCTTGATGAGCTCGGCTATTGAATAATAGAATACAAATAGTACAAAATATATGTAATTTTGTAGGTTTCATATATAAACGTTCACAATCAAGTCGTTGAACAATTACAAGGCGACGCGCGACGTCATGCCTCTATGCTGATGCCGTTAGGGTAGGATCGCGTGTGAAGTTCCCATTCACCTAGATGTTGATCCTAGCCTTGCACTCTATCCTTTAATAACTCTCAACCAAGTTCTACAACACTAATTTATTGTAATTCATTTCTCCTTCAAATATTTATTTTACATCGAATCGATAATATTTAATTTCTATTTCAATATCAGATACTATCACCATATTGTGTTATAATTGTAGACATATTTTACTAGAAACGTAATTATTTATCACTAGCTCTCGTTATGGTTTGTGCCGTGTTGTTAAATCAATTATAATAGCAGGATAAATTACCAACTTTACATCACTTCTGTGCGACGGCACAATTAAAAAAAAATCGAAAAAATACCAGTTCATTGTGAAAAATGTTTTCGAGCTTGTTTGCTGTGCGTGTGAATAATTACGTTAGGTTTCTAGCGTACGTGCTATCTGTTCCCATCTGGCCACAGCCGCCATAAAACCACTCAAATGGGAAAATAACAGGCTCACATACAATGCCATGGAAAATGCGGCCCCCGATGCGCATAATTTTTCCGACAGCTAGAAAGCTTTATACTCACGTCCGTGTGTAATTAAAGCGGTATTACGAATGTTTTACTGCGTTACAACGAAACAAAGGAAAATCGATATGGATACTTGCACATAAGTCGTCTATTTAATATTCTTTGTAATTAATAATTATGATATTTCATAACATGACAGCTATGAAAATATCATAATTTTAACCCATAATACTTTAAATACAGATTGTGTGATTAATCTTCAAAATTATGATATCACTCGAGATTTTTTTATTACTTATATTTTATACAAATACAATAAGACTCTTAACCGGTTGTTTCGATGTGAAATATAACGAATGTCCGAACTTAATTTCAGTCGGTCACACAAAAGAACAAACATAAAACGAAATTCGGTACCGTTCCAAATGTTCCAATTGTCGCAACAAAACCAGAACAAAATGGAATGCAACAGACACGAAGCGAGAGAAATTGTACAAACTCCGCTTAGCTGTAAATCAATCGATAAAGATCAGATAAATTAGACAGGCGTACCAGTGCACGACAAACCTTAAGAATTAGCAACCAATTACACAACAAAAAATGTACACCCATTATCAAGCAAAAAACCGCCTTAAATGGCTTTATTGAAACTGATCGCTGTCACGTGCGACTTTTGTTTTTGTCGGATAATAGCCCATTGATTTCGATGTTTACCTAAATAACGATTGCAATTACCATTATAATGGAACCAACCATCTTTCGTAATAACTATCATATTCATAGTAAAGACTGTCAATGGCTAAAAATATTTATGTATTTATAATTCGTTTAATTTGTAAGTCAATATTAATCAAGACGAGTTGTTATTGTTGTTGAATATGCTAATGCTTAATCTCATTGAATGATTCTCTAAGTTTATTATTAGAAGTTTAATTTTTATTAGAATATATACTTATATATGTATAATACGATCCACTGCACGGATTGCCTACCTCGTTGGCCTATAGCTAGCTTATAATTCTGCACAGAACCCGATTTAACTGGTTATTCTGTCAGAATTCCTCAGCTTGATGTTGGTAATGAATGATGAACTCCCGTGCCTAGGAAAGCATCTAACGCTGTTGGTCTTGCGTCTGAACTCTCGGCAGTCGTATCGGATCGCCGTCCCTTCATATTACGAGAGTGCACCTGTGTTTGCACACATACTTGAGCACTATAATATCGCCTGCAGTTGGCTTTTCTCCGTTAATAATGTCCGCCTTGACCGAAATCGATCAGGTGTACATCATTAATATGACATAAAATTATAATGAAGCTTTATATTTAACTTGCATCTAATTATCGTAATTAAAAACGTAGTGTTATATTATATATTTACAAATTTAATAAAAACAATATTTATGCCCTATATTAGGACTTGCTCTATCTACGCACCAAATATTATTCGGATATATTTAGCAGCTTAAACGTCACAGAAAACAAACATTCAAACTCAAAACATTCGCGTATTATAACAATAATTCATAACAATATTGATAAATAGTTGATTGATACTATCTTTAAAGATACTATTACCTATATGCAACCCTACGTAGAACTTCAAACATAAATACCATTTGCCTCCCTGTACACGCGTTAACCACTGTAGGAATATTAATGAAACTTATAATTCAAGTTAAAGTGTTTTTCATAATAAAACAATGGATCGAATTAATAAATCACATATCGATTTATTTAGCAATTATATTGTATGAAGCATTTAAAAAAAACAATATGGCGTTCAACGTCATATTGCATATGCTCTATTGCTCGTCGGTGAATAAACGAATGCATGTTTCAAAATAACCGATGCAACATTTGTAAATAGACGCAGTCACGATTCTCGATATAAAAGTTCTTTAATCATCATAAAAGTGAAATTGCAAGAAAAAAATTGACTCCAACGATCCTATACGTAATGTTATAAAATGAAACATATCTGAGGTTTCCTTTTTGACGAGTGTATTGAATTTGTACACGCTCCCTTTTTATTTATGTAAACAATGCATTTTGTATCAATATTGCTGCTAAAAATCTAAAAAGCTCTGAAGCTTCATAGTTTTACATAATATAAACTCTAGTCGTATATTGTAAGCAAAACCACAACGTCGCGTGTGCGTATGTTTTTATTAAAAGATAATTCAAACTCATAACATGAAACAAGAAATGACGAGATCGACTTACAATAGATATAAATCGTGTGAACTGCTAACACCTATAACTTGCAAGATATAATAGACTCGTACCCGCCTACGAACTCACTTGCCTTATACGTTTAATTATTATATCAACGCCAGTAATATCAGTAAAAAGTAACGCATATGGGAACTCTTTTTTATGCGCTAACTTAATTGTTATATCAACGCACATATTTCTTGTCTCATCGTTATAATTTTGTAACAATAAACGCGATAAATTATTTCTTAGAAGATGTATGTATGTAAGAAAGTCTCGTTCAACATTTATAAAATCATTGTTACTCGCTTCATATATACACTAAAGTTTTTTATACAAAAAAATTTAAGTAGGTTCATTAAGCATTTGAGTCGTCATTTCATAAGATTAAGTTAAACTTATAGCTTTTAATTTCGAATGACACTGCCGAAAAGAACTAACAAACAACTTAATGGTTATTCTATTTCACTAATCAAAATACGTATATTAATGAAATGCTAACAATTAAAATGCAATGCTAAAACGATCTCAGATCCAGAGTCTATATATAAATCTATCCAATAGTATCAGGTAAAATTCAGACGATAATTTCTTAGGTGTTCATTATAAAACTTGATTTTCATAATGTGTGTTCACAAGAATAAAGTCGCGAGCTCAAGGTCATACACTTGGTACATGTTAAGGAGTTAATGATCCTGATATACCATCGTGAATACTTGGAAGCAAAACAAATATAGAAACATTACAAAAAGAGTCTGCCATCTGATCCAATCAGTGGAGTGTCGAAAGTTGCAATTAAAGGGCGAAATGGTCGAGGACGGGAGAAATGTGGCGTGGAGACAAAATAAACGAGCTATGCAATTGCCCGCGACGATGCCCACACGCAACTTTCGTACGCAGAAATAAGTAGGTACATGAAGATCAACTTGGATATTCTATACAATTTTTATATAAAAAAAGTATTATTTAATTTATTTATCCTAGGTAGAAAAACTATGCTACTAAAGTATTATTTAAGTATTGTCACCAGCTCAAAAACGATTGCTGCAACCCTTCTACAACCGGTTCAATAATCAGTTGCATTACCCATAGATAATACCGTAACCGTAACCGTAACAGCCTGTGAATGTCCCACTGCTGGGCTAAAGGCCTCCTCTCCTCTTTTTGAGGAGAAGGTTTGGAGCTTATTCCACCACGCTGCTCCAATGCGGGTTGGTGGAACTGCTGGTGTAGTGGTATCATGCAAGATTCCCATAGATAATAGGTTAAAATTAAATAAAAACTTATAAAATTATACTAAACATTAAGAAAAGACGAAATACATCACATAAACGTATGTCTTATCGATTTTAATGTCTTTTATAATTTCTGGCAAATTTATAAAATACTGGAAGGTATAATTAAGCTAAGCTTATAAAAAAAATGGTAGTTAAAAATAATGCGGTGATAGTATTTTTGTTTAAGCCACTTTTTTATTTTTCATTGAAAAAACGGTGGCGCCTTGGGTAAGTTTCAGCTGGGGTGATGTACCGCGTGAGTGAAACCCAACCAACTGTTAAGAGAAAGGGTTCAAGATGTTTTAGTACAAGCGCTATTTAACTTACAGGCAAATTTTTAAGTACAGTAAAAAAAAATATTGAAATATTTATATAAACTTTACTACATATTTTCAATTTAAGTTGATGATTATAATAATTAAGGTAGCAGAAATAACAAATAATTTAATTTTAAAATAAACTAGCTTAATTTTCGGGTGACGTTGACATTGAAAAACTATTTTCTTTGTTATAACTTTATATTCTTGGTTAAACTTAAGATATTCCATATATAAATAACGAAGATATCTGAAATTTATTTGGGTGGGTTATTAAAGGACGGATTTTTTAGCGTTGTCAGTGAATTAGTTCCGCGTTGTTAGCGCAGCAATCGGGCTTGCCGGCGCCTGCGCAGCACGCCTTCCTTCTGATACCACTGAAGGCGCTATTTCATTAAGAATTTATAAATAAGCAAGCATCAGAAAGAAGTAGGGACCGAGAATTGTTCACTAAATATTTTTATTTATACTAGTAAATATATGTTTCATAAGCATGCCGATCAAAATAACCAAAGAGGTTTGTTTAATTTATTGTTTTTATTCTGTAACAATGTTTATTTTATTTAGATTTTTCAAATTATGTTTGCTTTTACTTTTTTTATAATGCCTTTGCCTAGCAACACGACATTTATGTTTTTGTTGAGGTACTTACTATTTTATTTTTCAATATTAAATTTGCTCGTTAAGGATGTTTTTACGGGATTTTATAGCGCTGTGTTCTATAACGACGTAACCAATTGGTCGCTATATTCATTAATATTATGGTCTGATAGCTACATTTTAATGTTTACGCTAAAAGTTTCTTAGTATAACATTTAAGTTTATTGGTGATATTTTGTATACAATTTATTTAATCGGTAAACCGTAATAAAAGGTCTAATATATTACTATGGAATGTTGCAAAATATAAGTGCATATATGTATATTGGCCAGTTTCGTATAAATTATCGTTCTCGTCTTTGTTCTATCTGACTGAAAAGACTTGCCATTGGTCCAGAGACTAGATAACAAAGCTGCAGATACCGAGGTCCTACGTTGAATTCTCGAATCGGGGCAGTTAAAGTAATCCTCAATAGCAGCCTGAAAATTATATCTTGATGTACGCAGTTCCGTGCTTTGGAAGGCATGTATTTTTATTAACTTAAAAATATATATACTTTACAATACAGATAACTACCTATCATTATTATAAGGTTATTCGTTCTACGAATTATTTATTATTTTGTTGAGTTTAAGTAAAAATACAATTTTATTAAACCTTGTCGATATCGAATGTAAGTAATAACTGAGACCGACACTATTGTAAAATTTTCAACAAATAAGTGCAAAAAATATTTACGATATCCTTCATCAATATAAGACACCTCGAGCGCCGTTAATTGACAATTGGTACAGTGATTGCAATAAGCAATATTTCATAATTAAGGATGTGCCTCGAGAGATGTCGACGAAGCACCAAGTGTTTGATGTACGCGCACGATTAAAATAAATACTCCGGGCAGTAGTCGGACAGCTGCTACTCCGGGGGATAATTGAAAATACGATTTATAAACCCGCCAAATTTATCGACAACTGCGATTTATAGCGGGCGCAACCTTACGTATGTTATGACAACTTGTGTAACGGCTATCTTGTTAGGGGATTATTTTTATAAAAATCTTAATAATATTCAAAAACCCGTAATAAACCAAGGTACTTCCGAGTCTATAATACATAATTATTTCGAAATTTAGTATCGATAAACATAAAATTTATGGCGACATAGACTGCATATGAATTAAATCGTATTTATTTATAGTCTGTAATCGCCTAATTATATACATGTATGTACGTATAATACTGTTAGATATAACTATTATTTAAATTAACTAAGTAGTTTCAATAAATATGATGATTTTTTTTTTGTTTACCTACACGACAAATTAGACAGTTTATTTCTTTTGATTAAATTAATTTGGGCGAATCTTCTGCGATGGTTGAATTGATATAGCAAAATCAAATACTACATCTGAGATTTTGACATTGATATGAATATTTACAAAGATTTGATTCATGTTTTATCGTCCCCGCGTATTCTTTGATCGTTTAAGAACGTGACTGTTTTTACACGAGTATTTTGTACACAATGAAAACATCTTAATAGCTATATAAAATAATTATTATCTTTAATAATTTAATAATTATTCTCTTATTATTTTTTACCGGTGCATGCCTGTCTGTATGCGGACCACACACCAAGTATAGGTGAAAAAAATACTTTTTATTCCTCTTTGAATAGTGAGAGAGCCAGTGTACAAGCAAACGGGACGAAATATCTTCGTACCGTGGATAACGCTGGACGGAGGTAAAAGTTTGTTTATATTTTATACAATGCTAGAGGTAATGTATTTGCTCGACTACCTTACTAAAATAAATTAAATACTTATAGGTATGTCGTGATTTTGAAAAGTGCAAGTTGGAAATAAGCTAATACTATATAAAATCGCTAAAATATTAATGAAGTACGGCAATCCCTTTCCAGACCAGAGAAGCGAGACTACTGTTACTAGTCTTAAAAAAAGGTTTTTCTAAATAAGGTTTTACTAATTTATTTATCTATGAAATTATTATTACGATAACCTATGTCTGATACAACGTACCCTTAAAGGACGTGAAAATCATAAGCATAAACCATCTGCTGTTCCAATACAAGATCCATCCTAAGCTTGAAGTTCATGATGTCTTATGTTATAGTACGTTATCACTGTGGTACATGGTCATAAAATAACTTTAGTTCAATTCATCCAAGACTATCACAAATGATATCATTAGCTAAATGTATTTCGTATAAAACAAAACTTATGTCAACTTAATTTTTGACTTGTCAAATGTTAATTAGTTCTCGCTATCGATACCAGTGTTCATATCGCGGAAACAGATCGTAAATTAAGTTGATTTGTTAAGTTAAATATTACGACTGGCTTGCAACATTTTTAATTACACTCGAATTTCATTAAATATTTCTCCCTAAACGATTTACTGACACGACTCGAAACTAACGCGGTATGTAAACGAGGTTTACTTATAATAATAACTTATTATATATTAGATATTATACAAACGGAAGTAATCCATTTGATGCGAATATGAAGTGAGGCTACTTGTTGGACGTTGCTTGTGAAATTATTACTAGCTTTTTATACGGAAGTAGATACTTTGCGAGTATATTAAAATTTTACATGAATACACTACGTAACACGTAATTACATACGATATGCAAGACAAAGTCATTAAACACTCTACACTTCGTATATCGCAATGAAGATGGCGCTACTAGTTCTAAGCGCTCACATATCATAAACAATTATGGAAAACAATAAATAATTTGTTTCGCCCGTGGCATCGAACCCGGTCCAATTAGATGTCGACTCCGTCCACAGTAAATCTCATACGGCTACCACGCTACCCTAATTCATACGCAGCCGCCGACGAGCGGTCGTAACTGTCGACATCGACACAAACTTTAACAGTTTCTCGCGTTATCGATAACTCAGCTTCGCAGCACTCATTCTGCAACTCGTTGATTTCATTCCATACATAGAAATTTATTGTTGCGCTGATAATTTACTCGCATACAGCTTTGCCAGATTTTTTTAAGCGTCCCAAAAATTATGACACAATATTAATCCTCAATGGTCAGAAAGTGCTCATAATCATGCACACACCAATTAATACTCAATTCGTTTAAATTCAATGAAATGAAATATTTAAATAATACCCTACATTTAAATTCCTTTCGTTTTTTATTATAATTTATTAATAACTGCAAATCATTTAAAAAGTCAGCTGCTGTTTTATAGCGCTATATCAAAAATTTATAACTAAAATAAATAATTCGTTACAGAGCGATATTTTACTACAATTTAGTGTTTTGTTAATGTAATCATGTCGCTCTTGGTCAGAAATTGTAAATGGGCCGGCGGCGCGTGCGCATGTGAGACGCACCTGCTCCTAAGACCCCAGTAATTATTCTACCACTTATTATATGATTATAAGGCTTTTTTGGTGCTTTCAATCAAATTACACCTTGGCCTGGCCACTTTGAACGAATGAGATGTCATAAAGTTTTTTTTTATTCCGTTATTACCTACGACGGCTTTGTGGTAACGGTGTAAAACGGTGCCACAATTATTGTTTCGGCTCTTTGAGGTTATCGATCGACGACACCTTTGCTTCATTATTATTATAAGACGTTAAGAAAGCTGAGTGACATAACTCAAGCTAAGTGCTAAGATATGTTAAGTATAGAATTACAGTTAAAAACTTTATTGTATAAGTAAAGTGCATTTTCAGAAAATATTTAAAAACATATTAAGAAAGAACATAAAACGTTTCTCTACCACTAACGTTTTCTTAGAATAGTATTGACTTCAAAATAATAGTCTTTAAAACTGGCTTTTACAAAAAACGATGTCATTGCTACCACGAAGACAGTTCGAAAGTCAGCCGTGATTAAACGTCTAAGCTCGCATAAATAGAATAGCAAAGTATCGACGCGATTTTAGAACGGACTGTCACTGAGATCGCCTGATAACGTTATGGCTCCATTCTAAAATTGCGCTCATGAAAACACGCAGTTTTGCCGCCGAGCGCATCGATCCTGTGATAAGCGGGCATAAATAAATAATTAGACGGAGAGCTGAGGAAGTCGAGGGGAATACGGGGTGAGGGGAGAGAGGGGGTATTCGGATAGTTCTTAGATAGTATCTCCCGCAACCGCGCTTTGTGTCAAACGTCAGATGTTTATCTATAAGATGTTTACAGATGTACCGGAGGGGACCGGCCCGAATCTCTGGTGAACGCAATCGACCGGCACTCTAATATGCTTGATATCCGAGTTAATTACCTGTGCTCTACCCACGTCCGTAGTATGTGAGCTATGACGCGGATATGAAATATTGAAGTCATAGTAGACGGGTTATAATAAAGATTTTAAAAAATGTTTATGGCGCGAATAAAAGTGATACTATGGTATCACTTTTCGTGATACCATAGTGGCTTACTTCTAGGGAAATATTGACCCTAATATACTTAAAACTGAGTATATCGTTAGATGATCTATTCTAACCAAAATAGCATGATGAGTAATACTTATTGACTATTATAAACATTCCGTTGTACATTAGAACTTGAAACAATATAAATTTGCCTATCCCCAACGCAAGGTTATTCCTGTGAGCGTAGATCACGCTAGATGTCGCAGATAGCGTGGCCGTGCGCCAGATCAGCGATCATCTACTTCGGCGGCTCAACGCCTAATTAATAAATTTGAAGATAAAAAAAACGAATATATCAAAATATTTGTACCAATTTTTAAAAAGTATCTATATAAAATTAGTACCACTGAATTTGTTCTCTTAAATTGTTTAAGACACTATTTCGTTTTTAAGTGACGCTATATTAAATGAAAAAATATTTCAAATAAATCTATATAGCGGAATTAAGCGAGCGATTTCAAAATGTAGCTTATTAATAAAATCCGATAAAAATAAAATATATAGTACATATAATAAAGTATAATAGCGACATTGGCCATTGCACAAATCTCTTTGCAGCGACCAAAGTGTAATTGTTTTGTAGAAGGACACGCGTATCGCGCAAACGATCAGTCGACTAACTGCAGCTGCCTCTATGTTCCTTTTTTAAAAAACCCCGCAGGATTAGTTTAAAAAAAATCATTTGAATAGACCAAAAGCTAAAGGCAAAATGTAGATACCTACATCTTTAGTAAAAAATATTAAATATAAATTAATTTAAATATTAAATTTCATAAAACAATTCTACTGAATATAAAGTATAATTATTACGACTCCAGCAGATAAAATTATTAAACTAACTTATTAAATTAACTTTTATATAAAGGTTTTTGTAAAAATTTGTTCTAAGACATAAATAATTATTGTAATTTGTAATCATCTAAGTGTAAATAAATAGTTTCGTAAAGATAGATCGCACAATGAACTTTTAAAGTTCCTTAACATGAATACATTTAAAGCGTTCTCGTGAAGAGAAACGGCTCAGTTTCCCAAATATATTACAAAGACAATAAATCAGCTGGGAATCGCTCGCTAAACAGAATGGGAGGCTCATGAATAAAAACATGCTATTTAGCGCTACACACCATGCCTTCCAGTGTACAGAAAACGGTTTTATTTCAATGCCAGGTGTTCGAAAATTAACTCTAAGAAACGGTGTCAAGTATCAGAATTGCATATAAACTTTATTGGAGCTATTACCGTTGTGCTTTGTACGGCAGTTCTACGCAAACGCATTTCCGGCCGAACGCTGCCGGGAAAAAGCCATTTAAAACAAAAAAGAAAAAAAATGGTAACGCGCCGCGCGCCGCGCTCGGACACTTCCGGTGGGCGCCATTTTTTCTGTATTGCCAACAGATAAAATCTTTCCGGCCTACTGCGCAAACGCCCACTAAAGCATATTTTTGTTTTACACGAAGATAAATTTGGCAAATTTTGATCACACACAATTTTGTCATATTATACATTTAACATAGTCCTTGTTATAAAAAATAGTATCACTATCAGTTTTTAGTATCTGCGACCAAAATTAAACAGTACAGCAACATAATTAGGAGTGAACGACATTTTGCACTGCCACAAAATTCAACGGTCGAATCTATGTAAATGGGATCGCTGTTCGATGTTGAATATTCAAATTGATGTCATTATAACATTCGCCCAAACGTGCTGCCCGTTTGGCCACCAGCCAGTTGCATGTGTAATGTAATGTAATGAGTAAATTAAACGCTCTTTTTATCTTTGCCGCTATTCATAAACTGGTTCAATAACCAGCATTAATAAAATGTACAAATATTGCTGAAAATACTTTTAATATTTATTACATAGGTACATTCATAATTGTATAATAAAAACTTCGTCATCTAAAGTGCTATAAAAAAACCAAAGGATCATTTTGTATTTATAAATCTACATTTAAATCTAATGCAAAAGAAAAACAGAAGAAAAAACAGTGACTGTCAGATTCCCTCGGATGTTGGCTGAACAAAACAGCACTTTAGACGAAATAAAAAAAGACTAGGAGAGCGTTCTCAATTCAAAAATTGAATTGATCGCCCCATTGTATTCGAAATGTATCATTTGAGCTGTTATTATGGGCGCTCTCTCTCTAGCTTCAATGCAACCTGGTAATCCAATACTTTTGTATGGAAGGCACTTAACGTTACGATCTAGTTACGAAACGGCTGATGTGTAGTTAGAACTTAATTTGTTTAGTATTTTATCGTAAAATATATAAGGATGGGTTTGTTGCAGAGCTTGTTAATAATACTAGTTATTTATTGTGCAATTTTTACTGTATACTTCTAAATTGTAATATCGTTTCACCTGATATTGGTACAATAAAATTAGCTCAATATTTCATGCAAAATATCATTAATTCCCATGATAAAAACTTAGTAATTAAAGAATATTTGTTTTATCACGAAAATATCGTTAAATAGCATGGTAACGGAAGATGCCAAAAAACTGGATTACATAATCGAATATTTAAAAGGTTTTTATAAAAAAGTATAATTCACAAAAAGCTAATCGTGTATAAATCGAAGGAAGTACCGAATAAACGAGCGTGATAAATTAAATAAACAAATTTATAAAAAGCCACAGGCAGACGGGTAGGCTCTTTGTTACATATTGCGGTTACCGGTGTAAAGAAAATTAGTATTTATGATTAACATCACAAGGTTCAATTTACCTTGATAACTTACACACAAAATTACTGGGCATACAGATTGCTAGAATCGAACCCACGCACCTTCGATAATCCTATTAACTACTATTGTGGTTGCCCAAATAAATAATTTATTTTAGATTAAATTCAATTGGACCCACAGAGCTTTTAAATAGAATTACTTTTATTAAAATTTTCTCGCCATCAAGTTAAAAATAATTGCAAAAAAATTAGACACGGATTATTAAAATTACGTAAAGTTGTAAAATAACTATAACATTACGTTATATAGTTACATTTTAATATTATTATATAATTAACCAATTCAAATCAAAATAATTTGTTTCAAAGATTTAATAAGATCACATTTATTTTATAATAAGAATAAAATTTACTCGAGTAAGACTTGAAAGTCATCATTCATTTCTTTAGAAGAATGTTTCCCATATCAATCAAGTCAACAAACAAGCAATGTATCACAAAGGGCCAATAAAATGTTTTTATTAAAAACAATAATACAAGAGTACGTTTAGTGAGGCCGAAGGAACATGATCGTTGCTTTTGTAACAGTATAATGTTAGTGAGGGCAATTTTAGCGGTCCCAATTGTAGCATAAGAGGCGTGTTTTGAGTAAACACTCATGTTTAGAGAGGTATAGTTAAAGCTAATAGCTTTGATACTTAATACTGATTTTAGTTGATGTATTTTGTTGTAAAGGATTAAGAAAAGTATTACTTTTCAAGTTTTAATGTTAATCACTGAACTGTAAAAGATCAAAAATAAATATATTCATGTAATACTTTATGAGTTAATTTAAATTACTTTCTAATCGTCATTTTACAAATATATCTTGTCAAGTCCTCGTAAGCTACGGCACGGAATGAAGATACCACCGAAAATAAGTTATTATAAAGATTTAGTAAGTTATATAATTTGGATATTCTAAAAACATTTTGATACTTTAAAAATATTTCATGTATAGTATCAAGAACTACTAGTTACGGTGTAGGCGACTGGTGACGGAGGTGCATCACAATAGGCCCGTGCGTTATTGTATGAATTGCGTTTTTTGAGTGAAATCGATCACGAGCTCCGGCCCCGACATTATACTGTATTTATTTACGCATTGTTACAAAATGTCCCTTTATTGTGCCGATCTTTTAAAACGTAACTTATGTTTTAAAATACTTATAAAATACAGACGATTCATATATCTAATGTGTATCTATACTGTCATCGGCTCAGTTTAATTAGTTCGTACGTAATCCTCCGTAATTTAAATGCAAATAAATGCACATTTCAATAAATTGTCGGTAACGTGAATACATTTATCTTGCAAACGGATTCAACTCGTTTCCACGAAACTAGATTCTCACATTTTTATGTATGATTGATAAATGAGCTCGCTTCGAAGGCCAAGGGGCCAACGAATGTTTACAAGATATCTATAAATATGTATGAGAAGGCGTTCCTTGCGTCTTGACATCGCTACTGGTTCGTTCCTTATTGTGCTCCTGTCATTATACCTTCAACTTCTGAAGTAGCAACCTCCTTTGTCGCTCTTAACGAATAATTAGACCAAACAGTATTGTTGCTCGGATACTTGCAGCGGCAATAAAGTATACATTACAACAAAAAATCTCAAGTATTTGTAGGGTCGCTTTGACTGTTAATTCTCGTCATTGTAACGTTCCATTCCGTTACGTTTGTTCTTTTTCGAATGTATAGCTCAGCGAACGCGTAAGGGCGTTCCGAATACGGGGCTGTGAGAGTCGTGAGAATTGATTTTAGCAGTAACAAATACAGAGTTACTTGTACGAATACATGGAATAAGTTTAAGTGCCATAACATTGACCGACAGAAAGGTCAAACCCGTCTTAACAAGTAAAGTGATAAGCATTTTCACTTAAAGCAAAAACAACCAAAATCTTTTAACACAAAACTACAACATTTAAATCTCGTGGTAAGTAACTCGTGAGATCAAAAAATTTTTCAATAAAATCGTGATGTTTCATAACCACAAAGTATTAGCAATGTCATCAGAATCATTCGTTTTAACTTGACACAATTGTATGGGTATTATGACACATTACTCCCTGTAGGGTGCGCCTGGACCCCAAGCAGGCAACACTGAGATTCAGTCAAATCATCCTGAGGGATTATTGGCCCTTGGGAGAAGTTATGGAGGGGACTTAATATTTTGTTAATACTTTTAAATCATATTTACTGAACTTTACTGAAGCATTTATAAAGTACATTTTAAAACAATTCACGCGTATTATATCAATGAAATTGTTTAATTATGATCAATATAACAAATATTAACTATAAATAAACTCAAATCATTTATTGAATCATTACACTTGTTTCTCAAAAACTCACTGACTAGGAAATAAATAACTCCGAATTGAGAAGAACCGGAAAAAGAAACTCAAAATGAGTTAAAGGTATTTTTTTAATACAAAATTGTTGCTTTATAATTAATATAATAATATTTATTTTGAATTTTCATGGAGATAATTGTTTAATTCCTGAAGGCGTGTTATTATTATAATAAGATTTATACGTTTCTTAATTAATTATTTACTACTGACATACATTCATCAACCAATCCGTATTGAAGAAAGAAAAGACGCTCCTATCCGCCCAGACCCGTTATCACACTATCTCCAGTGTGAATCAATTTTTTTCAAGCCAGTATGTCAACAATGTCGTATTCGAAGAACAAAAACGGATATTTTTTATAGATAATAATGTTATTTCAATAATAATTATTAATTGTGTTGTCATACAATATACATATTACTTACATTGTGTAGTTTATAGTAGAGCCCGCACGCGTTGCACACCGGCTCTCCGTTCTGGTTACGTCGCCAGAGGGTCGTGGTTGTCGTCTTACAGTTTGCACATGACGTACCGGCTCGTCTCGCAGCACTTTGCAACGACTGAAAATAGGAAACAATATCTTAATAATTGTTAACTTGAAAGCTATATCAAAAGCTGCAACACGGCGACATTGAAGCCGCTCCCAATGAGTATGGTGCTAGAGATACTATAACAATAAGCTATGTTCGACACACGCCTAGTACCATAACTCTTGATGCAATACTGCAACATTATCTGTACCTTAATAATTAAAAAAAAAACATGTATACATGGAAATTAAGCATTCGAATTAAATGTTTAGGTATTGCTTGAAGCATTAAGCCGTTTTTACGTTTTTATCGTTATATAACCTTAAAATAATCGTAAACTAAAAACTAAAAGTTATTAGATTAAGACACATACAAATTAGCAAAGATATTAAAAACAATCGCCATGCGACAAAAGCAGGCCGTAAAACGACTCGACCAACAAAAAGTGAACATTTGAACATGAAGCCGAAAAAGCGAGTAGCCATCGTCGGCCCTTCTTACGCACCTGCCCATTACTACACGTCAATCAAACAAAAAATATCCACGGCATGCGGTGGCCGTTTTATACAGTCCACAAAAGTGCCTCACTCAATTAAAAATGCATTCGTCCTAAACCGACACGAAAATAAAACGAGTCGCACAATCCGACTCATAATAAATCCATTAATTTGTCATGTCATTTATCGAACAAAAAGTATTGAGGTCGTAAAATATTACCAACGAACTATTCGGAACGTCGACTCCGATCGATTCTCGGTAACTAGAATCGAATACTACCAAGATTATCGTGACCGCACCGGCGTATTGTCCATTTTAATATTGTAAGTGACTGTATCGTTCTCGAGTAGGTACTGGCGAGCTCGAAAACTCAATAACAATACCTAAATAACTTATGTTATTTATTCCATTCTGAATGACTATTAATGTTCTCATAGTGAATAAAATTTTAATAACACAATAATCGTGACAATCATAAAATATATCTGTAGTACGTTTAACATTATTACATGCGGCAATGCAAATAGCAAGTTAATCCTGTTTATAAATAATCTCATAAATTTAATTTAATTACAACTACAAGAAAAAAATGTTTATAAGTAATTGTACACGTCAGTACAGGTGAATATTGGGATACCTAAATATTAAATGGTTTGCGTCAATATTCGCCTCGTCATGGCGTCTCCTTTGTGCTTGAATGGGATTAGAGCTCGCCATATTAGCCGAGCCAACAACTAAAACTGCTTCTTTCCATCGAAGAATGACTTAAGTACGATTCATCTGTTAGTTCAGAGAAAAACATATTAATATTGTCTTTCGACGCTTCCGACCTAACAATCAAACTTATAAAACGGGATAAAAATTATGTCTAAGGTTTATTACTCAATTACGCGAAACCGATTTTATAATCTGTAGATAAGATTTTCTCATCAAGCTATAACACCCGCTGCATCACGCTGGTCCCAGGGGGACGCCGTCTAAATCGGAGGGGTACGGGCTAAGCCGATTACAGAAGTCAACCGCTCGTGGGGGCGCTTTTATTTCCATGGAAAAACGGCTGCTTAGTCGTAATTTTATGACCGAATTACTTTCGCTCCTCAAACACTGAAACGGTTGAAGAACATCGTAAATTTTATAGATTAAATTATTCTTATTTGGCTCAGTCACGGCGAGGTATCTGTGAAAGCTTCGGTCATAATCAAACTTGGAACACTTCACATTCCTTAGTAAGATGAATAAAATGTTAAGCACGCGGACACTTGTACCCGACATCGAAGAGTTTTATTAATTGTTAAACCCATTTCACTGTCAACAGCATTCCATCGCGATCGATATCGCGCTGGTTTCTAAAAATAACTATCAAACAGAAGACACGCCGACAAAGATAAAAAATGTTATACGCAAACAAACAGAGTAAGTTCAGTGAATATTGTTGGTAGTACTTTAATTTTCAGTGTAGTGTAAACTCAAAGGAGCGGACGCAATGACAAAATCAGGGCTGCTTTTGTGCTGTGACACGAACAAAAACATCTCTATTGTTGTCATTTTGTACTGAATTATCTGATATAATAGACATAACTGTCCTCACAAGTGGACAATTTGAGCAAATAGCAAAATTTGATTTCAACATATTTTTTTTCAAACTAATTTAATACACAAAAGTACAATATATTCAATATGAATAATTTCATTAGACAATGAATACACGTTTAATTATTACAAACGAACACGGCAAGCGGATTAGTATCATTCCAACTCACTCAAAGTCTAATTCAATAAGCTACCCACATTAAAAACATATTTCTATAAAGGCAAGCCCTCCCCGCTTTCTCGCGATCCAATCAGCCTTATCTTCCCCGACCCTACTGCAAACACCTCCTAATCAAATCAAATCACAGCCTCCGTCTTCCCTAATCTATCCGCCTATCTACACTCAAACATAAAATTATATTACAAAAAGGGATGGTTACCTACAGCCCCTCATATATTTGCAAACACTGGCAAAATTTAACCCATCGGAAGCGTCCCTGTACTACATCCATATAACTTCGTAGCCGGAAAACACAAACCTACTTGTCTACACACAGACAAACCTCTTTCGAGCACATCATGCACACATAGCCGCGTATCAGCATATCTACGTCATCTAGATCCCACTATGAGAACCCCAAGGGGGAGGCAATCCATTTACCGTAGACCTCTCTATACTGGAATTTCTTTCTTATACAAATTAACCAAAAGATCATAATCGCATGGCAAGAGTACTGTTTTTAAAGGTTTACACGGCCCCTAGCAGTGAAAGCGCGGAATCGATGTAGCCTTTACCCCTCGCCCCGCACCAGTTTTTCCGGCGTTCCGTCCTTATCAGACCGAAGCGATTAGATAAAGAGAGATAGAGCGTGAAAATAAAGATTTTCATCGTGTTCACTCACACCGAGCCAGTTTCAGCTGAACAATAATATAGCGGTCGTTTTATATGTGTGTTGTGTAGGTATTAAGGGTTTTGTGTTGTTTTATATGAGGGGTGTTTGGTATAAAGGCTTTTAAATTATTAGGTAAAAGTGTATTACTTAGATGCTTTTAATAAAGCCTAGCAAAAGGCGTAAATAATAAAGAAGTAAACGAGCTTTATTAAAATACATACATGTTTTAAATTCATATTCACACACGTTTTTGAATCATTTCAACGTTTATTGTGTTCTTTTGTAAATATACATAAAGCGCAACTAATAACAACACAAGGTTTTATTAAACGAATGAATTGAGAAACAACAAAATGACTACATTTTCTGATTACGTTACATTTTTCACCGATAGTAACGATAATAAAATTAAATATAATTGCTCAATATTACGTCAATAAATATGACAGCTGGGCGAGGTGGATTGATAAGAGTATGGGCCGATTTTTTAAATTCCGTTAGGATAACAAAACGCTGCGGTTGCCCAATAGGAGATATCGCGATAGTATCGCATTCGGATTGACACATCAAGCCGCCCGTACGAGATTACATCGCTTACATCGTAATCGACGCCTGCGTCACGCTGCCACGTCATTCGACTTACTACATTATTTTATAATCAATAATTATCAAAAGTTTTGATATAGTTATTCTTGAATTTTTCATTTGAGCCGACTTTTTCCAGTGGATAAAACATGTTAATATTACTCGAAGATGGCAGGGTGCAAACACCACTAAGTTAACATACGCTTGATAAGTGCTTATAATTAGTATAGAGCTCGGCGGCGAAAGAAAATATATTTAATACAAGAAATTCTGCCACGCATTGGAACGGCGTGGTGGTATGAGGTCCAAGCCTTGTTCTTAAGGAGAGGAGAAGCCTTTGTCAAGTAGTACCATATTAGGATACGATGATTTTAATGTCAATATATATTTACATTAAAACCATACACACCTAATCATGGCTTCGTCTACTCTCTTCATCAATTTCCCCCTATTATTATGCTCTATTTGCTAAAACAAAAGTATTGTCCTTAAGAATGTTTTATGTAACTATTCACCCTTCAATTGTTTTGATTCAGTTCAATGACTTCACTCATTCTATCACCAGTAATTTGACATTCGAAAGAAGAGGACATATCATTGTGGGACTATACAACCGCAATACAACGTTTAAGTAAGACGGTAAGTATACAACTGACACAATAAGTTCTTATGACTTTTTGCTATTGTATACTATAGACGACAATCAGTTTTTCTATTATAACTTTGCTTTTTAAACCTTGTAAAGGCGTTCTTATAGTCTTTATAAACTATTAACTGCTCCGCGCGGTTGCACTCGCGCTTAATCTTTCTAATCGCCGCAGTGGGCCACAGTGTAATGTTATATATGTAAATAGGCCATAAAATAGATTAATTTTTCTCAATAATATTCAACTATCACAACAAGATTTTAATATTTTTTGTCCCTTTGATAGATCCTGAGATTAGCGTGTTCAAACAAATTATGCAGCTTTACAATATTAGTATATATATATATATATATATATATCAATTTTATTGAGGATATCATAGTTAATATACTCACATTAGCATCTAACATGTATAGTCTAAATAAGGTGAAAGAGCCGTAATAAAAAAAACCATTCGTTCATTATATTAAAGACATCAAAAGCTAAAAACTCTTTACAATATTATAAAGGAATATATTATTATAAAAAATAACTAGTAATCAATCTCTTTACTAACGAGAAATAAAATTAACTTACCTATTATTAAAAACGACTTAAACAAAAACAATTCTTCTAGAATAGAACTTCGACTACTATTAAAATCAATTTGCAATAAAACATCATTTCCTGTCACTATTGCATGAAGAAACAATAAGTACGCGATGCTTATTATAGATAAAAAAATATATGGGAATGAACTGCAATTAGTTCACTCAGACGTTGATGGATAGTGCCACTGAAACACTACAATAATGCAAATAAAGCCTTACGTCGCAAGAAACGTAAACACGTTTATGAACTTTTTAATTTATTTTAACGAAACTTATCAAACAATTTTATGGATTTTTTTTTCGTATATATGTCAAAATAATGATGATACACTTGTTTTTTAAATAAGTCTATTAAAAACATGTTATGTTATGCTTCGCAATTTATGAGTACATAGGATTTTTATTTATTAACCATCCGTTGTAAATTCACCCTAATCAAATTAAAACAGATCCGTTTCCTGTAGAATTTTATTGCTATGATATAACTATCTTAGAAATTCCTGCAATAACATTTATGTATCATCAGAATCATTCAATAAAATCCCTTTTAAACAAAATGATTAATAGAATATAATGGATAATTTATTATTGTAAGCATAACATAGCAACGGATAGTAATTATACCACAGCTGGACACAGGCGTCCTCTTCACTCGCATGAAGCGGCTGTTATTCCACCAGGGCACTTCAATGCGAATGGATACACATTTGGCAGAATGACATCCGACACATAAAAGTTTCCTGACGGTGTAAAAACTTGCTTTGGTATTTGCTCGGATTTGAATCCGCAATCATCGGTTCTAGCTACTGGCTCTAGATATAACATAGTCGACCTCAAAAATGTTGAGACTATACTTATTCTATCATGTGCCCTATCCATTTACGTGCAATAAAAATTATCTCCGGTTAAAAATATAAAAATACCTTTAACTTTTAATATTCTACTTTATAGTATTGGAACTAGATTAATCTATTTTAGGTACTATCTAAAGATTATCTTGTCCGATAACAAACGGCATTGGTTCTATCGTTTAGTTAAGGTTATACAATCGTTATCTTTACATTAGGCTCAAACACAATTCTATTGACAATTACTGAAGTTGTAAGTATTTAGTCCACTTACTGTAATTGTAAGAATTCATAAATTGAATATAAAACTCACTAATATAATTAATTACTTACTGTACTATAGTTATAAGGCGATTTCTTACTTAGAGGCATCATATTTGTATATTTAATTTGAATTTCGGGACACAATATTTCAAATCAAATGACACACAACGCAACTTAAAACAATTTTCCAGAGGCGGCTAAACGTTGGTAATTCAGCGTCGGGTCGCTTCTTGTAACGTGTGAATTTGCATTGAATGGCAAAGGACGGTGCGGGCGTTTTCAAATTAGATACAAGGCGACTCCGCTGGTTACACTGTGTTTTGTATTCGTATGGAATTCAATGGGATTCCTCTAATCTGTGTAACACGGTGCGGCACTGTGTCCTCTGTGTCGCGTTATCGAAGAGCTATGACCGTTTTATTAGAACGGAACATTACCGTTTGTGATTTACCTATTTTAATGACATAATAAGTTATATTTGTCCTTAAGCTTTTATTTATGGTTTCACGACGTCCATTAGTAACGTTCACCATTACATTTTTTATAGTTATTGCTCATGGATAAATGGTCTATGTTTTATTAATATTATACTTTTCTAGACTATGAACATGAAGCAAATTTTATTAATGCTTCATTGAACAAGCTCATTAATTTTAGATTTTTACTACCTTTATTAATTTATCTTATGAGTACGAGTATTTAAAATGCCTCTTGAACGCTTTTTTTATTTGATCACGGTAAGCACACATTTGCTTGTTCCCAAAGTTAAGTGGTCACAACCTGCCATAGACAATGGTATTGTAAAAAATATTATGTATTTCTTACGTCGACATTTAGATCTTATGTCCTTTGCGTTTTTTAATTACACCGACTCGCTTACACTTCAAACAGAAACACATGCAACACTGCCAAATTACTATTTGATGATTGAATAACCTTACAATTAGATAATTAAAAGTCGGTTAAAAATAGAAGTGTATGAAATTGTTTTAAAATATTGTATATGATTGCGACATAATATACATTTTTCATGATTAACATACAATACACATCAAGACAACGACAACTTTCCACTATTACGCTAAGGTGTAAAACCGGACAGTTACATAAAATAATAATGGTGATTAATCATATAAACAGGTGCGCAGCAACTGGTACGAGCGAAGTCGGGCTTTGTAGGGAAGTGAGGGAAGTCGTAAATACGGCAGCTGCCCGTCTAGGTACCATGATTTTCTACATTTGCATCGGAATTGGGAAATTACACTTGTTATCTATTCCAACTATTCCAATGCATGTTTATGATGAGGTACAATTAAATAATACTTTAATATAATGTAATTAAACACATGTCTTATGTTAATACTGGCTCTATTTGAATCGTATATATTATTTTATAAAAAAATAACTTTGGAAGACACGGCTAAAAAATATTGCCGTAATTTAAAAATAGTTCAGTTGAATATAACTAATATATTTACGACTCGTGGGGCGTAGTGTGAACGAGGTTCTTATGGGTCGCAGGGTCAATTCGCACAGTTTAGCACCGCGTCATATTTATAATTACCCGAGGCACAAGGCAACGCGTGCTAGGCGCTCTCCCGCGCTTCGCCCGCGCCCGCGTCGATAAATCAAAATTTTAAATCACCGGTGGGCGGGACGCACCGCTCGGCCAGCGCCGAATAAAATGAATTAAAAATAAAACAACGAGCCCTCTGCGCGCCCTGAGAAAATTTAAAGATATTTTCGCTTTAGTTTTTTTAATTAATACCTTGTTAAATTTTAATATTGAGAGCGTATGCGTTATTACAATGGGTGTGCGAGAGATTTTAACTGGCTTTCGGTAACTTATTGATGCCCCGCATGACCCTTAATTGGATCATTTTTTTAACGAGAAATGATAAGCTCCGACGATGGGTGCGACGGGTTCATTACACGGATCTCTCGTTCTTGCAAATTAATTGCGAAAAGAATATGCCGAGCCTGACTTAAGCGACCCTTTTAAATAAGTATTTCTCTTAATTCTTCCAACAGAGTAACAATTGAGAATAATGTATTTATTTGAACAAGACTTTAAAACCACTTAATTGATTTTAAAGCAAATAACGCCTTACAACGATTATTTTATAAAGATTATAACAAATTATTTAAAAAAATGCGACTATTTTTAATGAAGTTTTTACGACTTGTAATATAACCGCAGATAAAAAAAATTATATCCCTTTTCTGAGAACAGAATTCATAGCCTTTTAAGTACTCACATTATTACAGTAAAACATCAATGCAAGCAATATGTAAGGCATTTAAAAGATAGCCTCTACTTGTGTTTTTCATAAAAACACATATCATTATGGCTTTAGTGAGTTATAACGGATCTTTTTGAAACAACTTTAAAAGCTAGTCACCCCAAAGGTCAAATATTTTCAACATCTGTGCGCAATCACAGACGTACGTCAGTCGAAGTCGGGTAGACGGTAGTCAGCCACGCGTCACTTAGCCGACAGCTCTTCATTTCCATGGACGTAAAGTTGATTGGTGCGCCTTTAATAATTCCTCTGTGACAGCTACCCGCGTCGAAACGAAACTAATGATTATGACTAACCGCTTAGGCTTTCACTCAATAAAACTATTATATTGGTAGCGTTTAATATTTACAAATCTAAAAGACTCGTTTCTTCTTTGGCTGCTAATAAATACGTTTTCTTTTTTTTTTATATAAAATAGAAAGACGGACGAGCATATAGGCCACCTGATGGTAAGTGGTCACCAAACGCCCTTAGACATTGGCATTGTAAGAAATGTCAACCATCGCTTACATAGCCAATGCGCCACCAACCTTGGGAACTAAGATTTTATGTCCCTTGTGCCTGTAATTACACTGGCTCACTCACCCTTCAAACCGGAACACAACAATAATAAGTACTGCTGTTTTGCGGTAGAATATCTGATGAGTGGGTGGTACCTACCCAGACGAGCTTGCATAAAGCTCTACCACCAGAAACGTGTCTGTTATACCGATAATCTGAAAAACGATTGAATTAAACTTTCGTGTTATTCTTGTTATATATTACGAACTATTCGAACTAGATTAGATCAAAGTTAAATAAGAGGTCATCTGTTTAGTATACGAAAATTATTAGTCATTCCGTAATTAAAATCCAAATTAACTTAAGTGACGACAAGCAATTGTGGATCGACAATTCACAAAGTTAAAGTGACTGTAAAGCTTCATTTGTATGAATCTAAGTTTTTATTGAAATTCGCATTTCTATTAATGACTACCGTTAATTTTATTCTTTCTTTAGCCTATAATATATTACCCGCCCGTGCCTTAATACGATTTTAATAAAACAGTGTGTAGTAGATACAGTAGCGAGAAATAATTGCAACAATTGTTTATAACATTTCAAAGTGTTAAAAACATTAACGTTCTAAAGGATAAAATATAAAGTCTATTTATTTCAAAATTTATTATGTCAGAGAGTAATGTTAGTTATTGTATAAATTAATGTTAGCAGCCAGCCCTAAGTGACCGTGAAATGACATTCAGCGCGCGCAATCGTAGAACTTTTTCTTGAACAATTTGCACAATTTAAGTTTTTGCTGACACGTGACTGATGCATCATAAACTATACATATTAAATGTATTTATGTTATTTATAATATATGTAGGATGCTCGTTAAAAATACACCAAGATTAATTTAATAACTCTATGGGTAATGTTATAGAAACTATAATTAATAAGTTTTAATTGTGTTAATTGTATTCAACTTTTTATATTAATTTATTTTATTTATCATTAAAAGAAACTTCTGTTAACAGTCGGCACGAATTAAGAGAAATACAAAGACGGGCCTCGCGACTTGCAAGGGTGGGCCAACATTTTACAATACGGATTAATTATCGGCCAAAATCGACCACTCAAATATACCTGTCACCGCTGTAAAACAGCGCGATCCAATTTATATGGGCCTCGAACAATGGTAAACGCGGTAAACACAATGGAACGGCGCAAAATGAACAAAAATGAATCAAAATGAACGCTTGCCGCCGGCTTCGCTTAAGATATGACCTGACTTACTAACTATTGTTTTCAAATATACTGTATTACGTGTAATACCAATAATATTTTTTTATGTCGGATTAGGTATTGAAATGTGGAAAACGACCATTAATTAATTTATTACTGAACTGAATAATTAATCACTTAACAGTCACCTGTGAAGTTGCATTAATAGTTTCCATAAGTCATAAATTGATATATGAGCATTCTTTGCATAGAAAGCCCACCGTCAAGGGTTATTAAAAATATTTTTGAATCCTAAAATTTAACTACACAGTCATCTACTTTGTTAATAAGGGAATAAAGGGCCTTAAATTATTTCTTACAATTGAAAGTTTTGATAAATGTTAAATATTGTTTTGGTCATTGTTTACTAAGTGGCGATATCTCATATATTTTGGCGATTTTTAATACAAAGTAAGTGGCATAGCTATACCTAGAAGGTTTATGTAAATCGAAAGGGTTGAAGAGAACTGCGCACGCGCTGCTGACGCGCGGACCACCGGCGGCTGTGTCAGCCCTGATTCACGGTCCTTCTAATAGGGTTGAAACTTGTAATCTGTCTCATTTTTTTATTTTTTACGCATTATTTTGGATCCCAAAAAAACAGGCAAGACTAGGCAAGACAGACTTGTTAAATTTGAATATTATTTTTTTTTTTTGCTATTATTTAATTACTAATAATATGTTTTATTTTATATGAAGTACATATTGATCGATCAACGCTTAATTCAGCAATAAATGAAAGTAATTACAGCCATATTGTCTTTGTTTTACCTTTTTGTAAATTTTATGTTGTATGTTACAATTACTGAATTCAACATAAAGTTATTCAAATAAGGAGCCCTTGAGACAGCCCTGCGCCATGGCTGCGACAAGCGTAGCATTGTTAGGAAGAGGCCGCCCTGGCTGTATAAATACATTCGTATTGCCACTCGTAATATGTGAAATAATCTCTACAATTCGAACCTAATATACTTTCAACGTAAAATCGCCGCATATTAAATAATATTAGCATTCATTACTAGTGCGTGTGAATAAACTGTTACCAGATCAAACCGGCTTAATGCAATTAATAAAGCCACTAATCATACACAAATAAATGACTACTTAATCGATAAGTCCAAAATGAGAGATAAACTATAGTTTAGATCGGTCCAAATCGTTAACACTAACAACTCATTCCTATCGCACTCCGGGATTTAATCGCGCAAAATCTACCGCATTGCCTCGCATTCAACGCATCGGAATGCGCAGAAAATGGAAAAAACATGGCGCTAAACCGCGAAACTGTATGTATTTAAACGCCGAATCCAAGATTCTGAACCACGAAAAAACGGCCAGCATTGGGCCATTTAAATTTTTCCAAAACGTGAACACAATGGAACAGATTCGGAAAGTCTACTTTTTGTTTTATTTCTAATTTTAAATTTGAAAAAGGAATTCGGTTCGGCAAGGCCTGTCACATCATTCCAGCGCTGCTAAGTGACGCCGGACGCACGTCAGTCCCGTGGATGCGTTTTATTTTAATACGAATTCAACCGACTCCGCTCGTTTTTTGTTATCATAGATGTTCAACTCGCGTATAATTTTATAACATTTTATTGATATCTCTTCCTAATTCGTAAAAAAATCACTAACTAAAATATTTATTAAATAACTTTAATGTGTTAAAACTTTAACATTATGTTGCTTATTTCATATTAAGCAACATAAATGTGTAACTATTTAAAAATGCTTTATGCAACGTGCAAAAATGAGTTAAATTGCTAAATAAATAATTAGACAGCATTATAATAATACTGAATAACCTTTGCATGAGATTAGCGCACTTTCCATAAACGGCGATCAATTATTAAAATTATTATAATTATGGCATAGTCATGTCGCCTCGGGTAACCGTATCGCTCGAGAATAAAGGTTGTCGCTCACTAGCGCTCACACGGATCAACTTGCGATTGACGTGCGTCGAGATGACGCTAAAAGGTCTATTGTATACGAAATGCTCGTTACTCCGCATCCAACCGGTCTTTAACACGGCTGAACAATGTGATCACTTTATACATATGTAGTGTTTCTCCACTGTGAGAGAACTAACGCACATTTCTAGAAGCATTTTCTTCATTGAATACTAAGTCGCCTATGAGTACTTATTCTGTCATTATAAAGATAACATCTCTTGGAAACAATCAACATGATCTGTATCTCACATTTCCTGCTGTATCAAACTATTTAGAAAGACTCGCCACTTTTAAAGAAATAAAATAACGTATTTAACATTGTATTGCTATGTGCAGCTATAATATATAAGCTTGTTATTATTTTACATGATTTTTATGTATTTATTCAATAATAATAAAGTCGTTACTCAAACAGCGACCGTTTAATGTAAATGTAATTACTCCATTGCGTTCTTTTATAGTGCAATTAATCAAAGGCTGTTACAATATGCATGATTACTTAAACAAATAAAAGCAATTATGTAAATGTGCGGCTCATTAAGCATTTCACGTGAATATTGTCGCGGTAAGGCTATCGCGTCGACGCGTGATCTCGCATCGCGGATAATATCGGATTGCGTCAATTACGACTGATCTGCCGCGATCGTGCGATTCGATACATTTAAATGTATTGTATGCGACGGTCCTCATATTTGGCGAATAACCAGTTCAACGAATAAAAAATTTACATCGCATTAGCGTTTGTATGTACTTCAGTCTTTATATTATAATATTCATCTCAATTATTATAATATAAAGACTATATTAAAATAAAAGGTTTGCTTCGAGCGATCAATATCGACTGTAATAAATTTAGTTTAATTTAGGAAGCTGTTTCTTATTTACTTATATTCGAGATGGCTTCGTGGTTAAAACACGTGAGTCTTTTAAAAAGATTGCGGTTGAAAGCATCACTGAGGTTTAATGTGCTTAATTGATATTATATAAGTATAATTCAACTCGCACTTGGCAGTGAAAAATATCGTAAGGAAAACTGCCTGTGTCAAATGAAAATCTGCGTGATATGTATACAAACAACCGGCATTAGAGCAGCATAATAGAATAAGCTCAGCTTTCTCAAAGGGAGGTCTTAGCCCAGCAATGGCATTTAGTTACAATAATAATAATAATAAATTATATTCTAACAATATTCTGATAAATCGTTTTGTATGTTTTTGCTTGAATTTAATTTGTCTAATTATTTAATGTATATGTAGATTGTAGCAACAATAGTATGACAAAATCTCCTTTACGTGGACATGTAAGTAGGAGTTGTATACGGAAGCGACCAGGGAATCGAAGCCCGGTGGCTTGTAGTGTTCGCGCGTGGGAGGTAACACCACTGTTGACAAAACGTTACTTAATCCAAGTCGCTTTGAACCATTTATTTAAAGTCATATACCTACATATTATACCTAATCTAATGTTATTCAACTCAACACTCACAGTAAAATATTTTTTACAAATTACTGCGCATTACTAACATATAATATTAATCAACTTTAACATAAAGCTATAAAGATAATATTTTTATAATTCAACTGATTTTGCTACTGATTGTTATAACGAACATATATTTAACAGCATATGTTATAATATACGTCCCATAAATATTATTGTTTAAAAGTAGATTTATTCGTGTTAAAATAACAAAACACACAGCACGCCTTTTTAAATACCTACTCCGAAAAATAAGACGCAACAAAAATGTTCTTAAATCTTAGTTAGGGCTTAAACGCGATGTTTGCAATGAATCTAGAACATGAGTTGACGTGAACATTGATATGAATATTTATTGAACATGCTCACAGCAGTCTGGCCGAGCGCGGGTAGTCGTCATTAGTCAGTGAGACATCGCTCGCACCCAACAATTTGAACGTAGTGAACGCACCGCTAAATTGCGGCCTGCCATCGCACCGAACTTTATTTATTTGTATTTATAACGCATCGTACCTAATTATATCGGAGAGTATACCGTGATTCGTGTACTTTTAGGAACAGTTGGCGCTGACGGGCTAATGACAGCCGCGGCTTCCTGCTACGTTAATTGCTTATGAAGTCCATAGTTGCGTCCGCATGGAATTATTTATTAGAACAAATATCGGTCTGTTTTGGTGCATCACGATCATTCGCAGCACTTACAAGCTGTCAGTCCGGACGAAGCTTAGACCAGATTATAACGTAACACGGTAGTTCGCCTGCCTTTGATGTCATTCAAACGATTGCTTAATGCTCTTAATTGCTTAGTTTGGGAGCAACAACATGAGGAAATACGATGATTGGCATTTTTACAGAGAAGCTACTGTATCTGAATCGTACGATCCGATCGAGTACCTACTTAAAAACATTTTAACTAAATATAATTATTTGCATCGGATCATGTCAGAAATTTATTCTCAATTCTGTCTCAAAAAACTTGTTTATAGCCTGAATAAATTTAGTCAGCGTATTTGTATTTTTATTTATTTACAAATGAGTGAAGATCTGCGTAAATAAAATTGTAAGTTCAAGAGAAATGCTCTCATAACTCAGAGGTGTGCAATTTAAGGCCTTAAATCAAGGGAGTTCGCAGACGCACCACGGCTACCGATAAATAACTCCGCGCGAAACGATTTGTGTAACACGAGGGTCTTTCCACTACCAACTATAACACCACCACTTCTTATTAAGTTATTATATCGAGAACTACTTTCTCTATCGTTTAAACTAAAAACGATATCTTCATGAGTAGTAAATAGTAAATCATCTATATATTCCATTACACTTACGTTAATGAATCAATTAAAAACCGTATTACTTGAATCTATGATAAAATATTAACTTGCATTCGATAAATCTCATACTAAACATGATACGAAGGAATCGTCTTTTTACATTTTTGAAGTAACAACAAAACCACAAAGAGCATAATGTAGCCACACAGGTTCCCAATTGAGTCCATACACATAGCTGGCAATCGATTCTCTTCGCTTCACGCGTGAAATCGCTCGCGCTGCAGCGCTCCAAAACCGATCCGTTTAACCGAATCACTCGATTACCTCGCCATCGTACACGAGCTTACGGACGCTACCTTAAAAATATCACACGCCCATTAAACGATACAAAAAATGTCATCCTCTATTTTGACAAGAAAATGAAACAAAAACCCTCCATTCTATCATAAGAATTTATGACCTACGAAAACACTGTTCCCCGTTATTAATATCGACATTAATACATTCCCGATATCCTGCCCATAAATGTCACAGCCACTGGCGCCTAGTACAGGTAGAGGACTGTAGAACTGCGTATAGAAAAACGTTCAATTCCAAACAATGAACTGAGACTCGAAAAAAAAAAATTAGAAAATTTATAATACCTCCCGCTACCCGGCCACCGGTGTAAAATCCTGAGAAATGTAATTTTTCTTACAAAATTTAGTGATATGTCAAACCTGTTCGACGTGGCAAATAAAAATGTACGAGGCGGTGGGGAAAAAACAAACTGAATACTTTGGGTTATTGCTAAAACAAGGGAAGGTTACCATATCAATCAAGGCGTTGACAAAAGTGGAATTTTTTTCCTCGTGCTCGGGCCGTGGGATGAAAAAAGGGCCCGTGTTTATGGAAATGCAATAAAAGACACGCGAGTTCTCGGCAGACGCAAGCTTGCATAGCTTTGTTAGTGCTATATAAATTAACGGTACATTTTTTAATAGAAAGTAAAAAATGTAATTATCAGATTATTCACTGTAAGTTCGTAGTAGTACAAGTATTAAATAAAATAATTTACTTTCGATAAAACACATTTAATTATTTAAACAAGTAACGATTAAATAATTATATTGATTTAACATTTTTATTTTAAATCTTTACTAATATCATAAAGTTTCTATATTTAATTGGCCAAATTAAAAAAATACACAGGAGATATATAACGAAAATGACTACTTATTAATAACTTCTACATAAATTCACTCAATACTTACTCACCCCGAGAAGTACTTGGCCATGTCATGAAGTGTGTGAAACAGGCATATATAATACGCGTGGGAAGCCGCGGGGTATAGCGAGTTGAAAATCATTTTTAAAAAGCGTCACTTGAAATCTGCTATGTAATAAACAGCGCTAGGAGTCGAACCTTGCTATACTTGCAGGTGGCGCACGGGTTGGTCAGGTATCCGTCTCGAGTAAGATTGATAAAAGTTAGTGCACCCCCGCCGCGAGGCCGTGTCACTCACCGGGCACGGCCCTGCGTGAGAACCTATTGTACCTACTTGTATTAAAAACTATTCTAAATATTACAATTATTAACACTGGCAGGTCATTAAAAAGTATTTTGATATGAAACAATCATTTAAAAAAAAATGTAAAAGTTCAAACAAACTAAAAAGCAAAAGAGAGATCGAAATATGAATAAGCTTTTATTATTTTACAAACTAAGCTAGTTTTTTTTTAATTTTAGTTTTAAATATATTATAAATATTTAAGAGATCCTTAACTATTTGAAAATAATTTATAAGACTTATACTATCTTTAGATAATAATAATGTGACATAAAAGGAAAACAAGATCAGCGCTACATAAATTTCATTACCTCATTAGAATTTCATCGACTTATATCGTCTTTACGACGCGAAATGTGTCCAGAAATGTTTAAGAATATACGGCATTCGGTGTGACAGGTAATTATTTTGATAGACGGATAAAATAAATACGTTACATCGTATTTGTTTAATTTAATGTTTTAACCTTCGAACTAGAACCTCAGACATTATTATGTAACATAATTAACAGCTTTATGTCACAATAAAAAAAGCGTCAAAAATTTAAGTACCTTATACTTCTAGTATAGTAGTATAAGTATCTTAAGTATCTATTACTTGTGTTCGTTATAGGGTTTTATTTAATCACAGCATCGAAATAATTACAGAAAGTAAACAATTTATTCAGGGTTTAATATTTTGTAAGTAATTGTATTTGTAACGAGCGGTCGCCGTAATCTTTGAATCAGTGACCGATCGACCGACGTGAACGACCTAACTACACATGAGTGAGTCAATCGAATCACGATACTCAAATTCAACTCGCATGTTATTTCGTTATTTTTACTTATAATAAGTTTTTTCTAAGAAATTCTAATTAATAAAAGGAGTTTTCTAATAACAAAACGGCGGTTCAAACGTCATTAATGAAAAGTTAGCCCCCGACATCGTCAAATGATATGACATGATATTCATAATTCTATTATTTTATTTACAGCTAATATCCGCATGTGGCTTTGAATTACAGGGGGGCAGGTTTTAGATACTCTATTTCCTTTTCTGTACCCCTGACAAAATGTATGCAAAATTTAATGATGATGATGGTTGCGTAATTAAGAAATGAAAGCGTAACAAACTAACAAACAAACTCACTTATAGTATTAGTGAGGATTTGATAACCTCGTTGGTTTAGTGGCTAGGTTATAATATCCTAGGCTACAAAATCCGAATTGGGACTATAAAAAGGTATGTCAAGAAATTCATCAGCAAGACGGAGTTTGACCATTCTCCCTTGATAATAGCGGCCGTGATGAAAACCAGCCTGGAGTACATCATCATCGTCATTTTAATCTATATTGTTTTTTTCCCTCTAATACATTTAAATGTAGCGTTTATCTGATTCCCGCTAACTCTTTTAACCTGCACCAGAGGTTAAAGCAAGATTTATTCGACAGGTCGCGGTGATCGATGAGCGGCGAGCGGTCTCCGGCGACATCGACAACGGTCACTACTGTATCAACAATAAAAACCTCCTTCTCAAATTATAATTAATAAACTATTGACATGCACGCTTAATGGGTTCATTTATATAGCTTGAAATGTGACCATTCAATAATAAATATCCTTTATGACGTATAATAAGTTGCTTACTTATATATAGAAGGATTATAAATTATTATTCATTTATATTTAACCGCATCTACATCAAAATGTTTATAAAAATAAATAAATATCTCAGTATTTTATTTCAAAAAATATTTCCCGGAATTTAAATTTAAACAAAGCGAACGTTTTATTAATTCTTTTAAACATTCTTATTCATTCTCATATGAATGACGTCATGGCGAGGCACGTAAGGCAGACAGTGTGGGACCGTCGTGTACATAAGCTTAAGGCTATAGAATTCTTATTGTAATATTTATTTGGCACTTGTTTAGGGCCATGAATGCCAAATAGGTAAGTTCTATGACCGCCCGCCTTCTGCTTGAATTGCTCATGCGTAGAACGAGGATGTAATGATTTAGTTGTGTGATAGTACTATATAGTGACTGTAATTGAGACATTTGCAAGCCACCTGGATCGATTGGATAGCGTGGGAGATTTTGAGTGCGATATAAGAGGAAATAAATATTTACAACGCTGTCAATGATCTTGATTCATCACTTTTATTTCCTTCTTAAATAAATATCAATTATAAATTGGTTTATACATAATTATATTGTTAACTGAAATGAGATCTGATAATGAAAAATGAATCAAGTATTAACGTTACATATTCGATTGCTTTAATTAATATTATAAAGTCACCAACTAGGATTCACGAATGCATATTGCACGTTATTATATATTGTTTTGATAAACATAATGCGAAACGACTTAATGCAAATCATTGGATCCCATTTCAAATAGGAAAAGTAAATAGTTTTTGAGATAATCTAAAACTATATATAAGTAATTGTATAATTATATTGTCTGTCCCTTTCTTGATTATGCATTAATGACTTTATTATTCATTATTCGCACTATTTTAGTGCTCAATCGATCAACGCGTCATATTTTTTCAAATATTAATGTTAATATATTAGTCTTATAAGCCCGAGACGAAAGAGAGCATTAATATGTATATTCCGACACAGAACTGCACAAATGTAAGTATGTAAAAAGCTTATAAACAAAAATTATCGAATGTAACATTATCCTTATATAAGATGAGAAACAGGAGCTCCCGAGCGGAGCGGTATTCATCCCATTTGTTTTTGCATTTACGAACTGTTGAACTCCAACGAGTCGAGCTTATGAAAGTCATATACAGTATTATTTACTCAAGATAATAATTGTGCATATAAATAAATATGCAGTTTTCTTAATTTTGTTATTTTCCTACCTCGCCCGGGTACCGTACTTTTGATTTGTTTACGAGTAACTTTAGCTTTATAGGAATTAAAACCTTCCATTATAAACTAAGAATACAACTTATTCCAATCCATTTAATTACCATCCCACGTTTTTCAAATGTATTTTTAAATACTTACATATACAACTACAATTTTTATATCCATGTAATATATGTATATAGGGCTTTTCTTAAATACAATCTAAGCTATATATCACTACATTTTACTTATATTATACCAAAATATAATTATGTTTTATTTAAAATATGAAAAATACTGCATAATCATTTCTATACACTTATTTTAATATAATTTAATTTTGAATTCAAAGATTTATGCGTAAACCGTTTTTGTTCAAACCTATTTAACAAACAAGAAAATAAAAAATAATAATAATTACACATGCAGTTTACAGGTTTAAACCTGTATAATAAAATTTATCGTACACCCATCTCTACTACATAATGTGAAGTGTAAAAGGCATTTACCTTATTACGCAATTTTGCCGTATTATTTTTTAAATTATATATAAAAAAAACAACTTTATGTACCGCGTATATCTAATATATATAAATATTGTAAATGATTTTTTCAATAATTATATTTATTTAATTATTGCAATGTTAGTGAAAAGCAACCAATTAATTTTTTTCTAAATCTGATGTATACATAACGTAAATAAGCCTTGATTTATATCTTACTTAGTGGCTAGCTTATATCGGCGAAGATCCTGAATTCCTCAGTTCAATTCCCGGGTCAGGCTACCAATATTTATAGATATTTAGGAATATTTCATAACTACATTGTCATGTCTTAGAAAGCACGTATAGCACCTAAGCTCTCTTTGGTGGTGAGTGTGTATGTATTAATGTCCTGTTGCACTAAAGAGAATAGAAAGTAGGTACATCTTTGCTCGACGAATGTAGACATAGCTTTAGATTTACTCATGTGCAGTTCACTATTTGCAATACTATTTGCGTTGAGTTTATTTGGCTGCCGTGGCCAAAATTTGGTCATAATTATTATTTTTATATATTATGTTCACAAAAATATTAAAATTATATCATTCTTATCTTACCACAAAACTGATATATAAAGAGATTTAAAATAAATATATTACTAATATGGCGGCGGTAATCAAAATAATTCAACATTGATATTACACAAGGAAAATCTTATACAAATTTAGATAATATTCAAGTCTTAATTGTTAATTGCAACACTTCATTGTTGACTATTTTAATACACCCAACAATGAATGTCACATTTTCGACCATAGCTCTAATTTGTATTGTCAAAGATTCTTACTTCAATTCTCATTCGTGTCAAGTGCATTTAAGTAATTAGACTATTTTGATAATGATTGTTTTAACTGTTGCCTCCCAATTATTCTGTTTACCTCCGACAAGGTCTCCGTTTCATAATTGCCTTTATTACATTCTACTTTACATTAAAATTTATTTTTTTTACTTTAAAATTCACTTTTAATTCTTAACTATAAGACAAATTAATTGGACGTATTGCACTTCGGAGCATAAAAATATTGTAAAAGACTTTCTGAAACTGTTGCCATAATATTATACTAAATATAAGGATTAACGCCCTCGCTTCCTTGGTTTAGTTCGACGCAAGCATTGTTTCGTAATTTCCCACAATGAAATTAAAAGTGAGAATTCAATCTCCAACGCCGCATTAACGGTAACACTACACAGTACACTGACTTTAAATATTAAAACTACGTCGGTATCATTACATCCGGGTTTAAAATCCATGACTGAATAAGTTACTTGGAAATTTTTACGATCCAAAGGCAAGTGAAATTAAAAATACAAAGGCAAAACGCTGTAGAGCCACGAACGTATTACCTCTGGACATATTTCCAGTTACGAGTCCGCACGATTAAATCATAATGTTTGGACATTACATAATTTAGCGAACAAAAGGCGAATATTTTAAGCTGTTCGTCTAGTTTATGTCCGCGGAAAGGATATTAAAGTAAATTGTACAATTGTGGGCACGGGCCAATCGTTAGCGGTCGCGGACGAACCGGGCCAACGTGACGTCTGAGCGGCGATGTCGCATTGTTTCAGTTTTATGCGTGCTCGACCTTAGATTAAACGTTAACTTGAAGATTTATAACGGTCATAGACAGGCTAGTTTCGTTGACGGAGAGATCTTTCGTCGAAACGCTCAGGTTTCTTAAGAGCCCAATTTGTGGGAGCGCTTAATGCGCTGTCGTGCTCGTATGCATGCCCCGCCTTTTTATTGCTGCCCCTAACTGTAAACAACACCCATTCTGGGTTTCGGTAAGGCCTTACTCGAGTATAACTGAATAACTTCTTAGATACATTTTATTTATAAAAAAAATCCGTTTTGTAGCTTTAATTAAATATTTTTATAAGCTGCACGTATATATACACCATATCTGATAAAGATTGCGTTTTTATGTAGTAGGTACTTTTGTATGTAGTAGGTATTTAATTGTTTAGTATTAGTTAAGCAGGACAACGACCTAACTTAAAAAAGTTTGAAAAACTCATAAAATTGGTCGGATTCTTACACTCACCAGTCTTCGCTTGGGCTTGATGAGGGGTCGGTTCTGTCCGTTCATCTTGTAGTATAATCCGCACGCGTTGCAAAGGTAGTGACCGGTGCCGTCGCGTCGCCAGAGTGGCGTGCTCGTCGCCCCGCAGTTGACGCACTCCCGACCCTCTGTGCATACAACAATTATCTTTAACATAATATGTCTATTATACAATTGTTGTAAATAAGTGGAAAATAAATATAAAAATGAAAAGATCTAATGTTTAAAATGGACAAAACTATATTTTTAAAAGAGTTGGGTAATTTAATGTGTATTCGAATGAAAATTTAGTACAATATATATTTTTTAAATGAAATGATTAAGTTATTGATAAAAATAAATAAATAGCAAAAATAAACCATAAACCGTTAACAAAACAATATGATAAAGCGACTTAAAACTGGATGATTTACCTGTCTCCTGGCAGGCTGGGAAGACGAGAGAAAACACATTCAGAAACATTACCAATCAAATTTCACTATTTACTTAAACATGCAATAAAACACGCTATTTAAATACTCTAACATAACCTACGGCTCGTATAGTTTACAAACTGTATTGCAATTACTGAGAAAAATATAAAAATATTCAATTAACAAGGGAAAGCGAGTCAAGTTTCACTCGTGGAAAAATATCAAGATTTTTTTTAACACGCAAGGAAAAACATGGAGAAAGTTACGTTGCTTATTACTTAAAGCGAATACCCTATTATTATTAAAATGCTAATAAAGTCTCAAGCAGTACTGATTAACAAAATCAAATAAATATATCTAAAGCGGTTGAAATTTAATATAAAAATCGGATTGAAATTAAAATTATATTTAGCTAGAATTATATAAAAGCTTATTATTTAAAGTAATACTCAATATATTTTATTCATACATAATAAAAACAAAAAGCGAATTTCTTAAAAAAAAACATTGCACAAACAGTCGAGAGCGATTTACCAAACAGAGCGTTAAGGAGCCATAAAGTATTACCTACATGCTAATTTTCACTATGTGTAATTGTATTATACGTACATAAGTTATAATTTCAAAGGCAAGCATTTCAACCGTAAAACGCATCCGCAGATCTATAAAAAGGCTTATTTTAAATGACGTATTTTATATCAATTGTTTTTCCTACAAAAGCAATAAATCTAATCTCGAATGTTGAACAAAATATTAAAATATTATTACAATCGTCATAGCATGCTCTATTTTATTAAAATCCATGCAAATAATTTGTTAATCAACCCCAGACGAGTAGCCCTCCGGGAGAATAAATGTAACTTCACGCAACATTTTTTAGACATTTTTAACTCCTTAGGCATTAAATTTATAAATTAAATTATTAACATACGAGTATTTACTAATTTTGTTATTGTTCAATAAAAAATGGTTTTTTGTATGATAATAAAAAAATGGCGTCTAAAATGTAGGATGTTGTAATTTTTTTAACGCTAAATCAATTTCACTTCTTTCCATTACTTAGAGAGGATATTCATATAGAAAACGAGCCGCCCCTAATCTTTCTCTAAACTCGATTACCAAATCGATTATTTATCGAGATCGATTTAAAAACCCATTTAGTTCCTTCGCATCCTATTTTTAAAACGTGTTCACAGATTATAAATAAAAAATAGAAAAAAATATCATACAAAGATGAATTGCGCGTTTTTTTTTAATAAAAAAAAATACGACAAACATAAACGGAAGTGCGAATCATTATTTCGAACGCAACACATTTATTGCTCTAGAGACGATATTGGTGTAGTTTATCGTTAGATATCTACGCGATGATAGTACGTATGATGCGATCATAGAGGTCCCCAGGCAGACGCTGCCGCGCACTGAATAAATAATGGTTCCCGCGCAGGAATCTAACAAGAAAGGTGAAAGTGGTCGAATATCGGATAGAAAAAACATCTCGACCGAGCACAGAATGTTACTCGGGCTTAAGGCAGTATGGCCATTTATCTTTTTTTTATGTAAAACCAGATCACAACCGGCAATTAAATCGCCCGGACCTTATCGAAAACTTATTGCGATCGAACCGACAACTCACTTTTTGGGCTAACCCTTTATTTTTTGTACGTCGATAAAGCCTGTAATTTGTTCCGAGATTTCTAATAAATAAACACCAATAATGATTATTACGAAAAAATAACAGGATATTAAAAGCAACATGAAGGTTTATAATAGTGTCTCTCGATCAGAGACCTATCAAATTCAATAGTAACATCTCCATTGATTTGTAAAAGTCGAACTGGCCGTAGGCGTTAGTGTTTAAATTTACAACCACCAGCTCTACCGATACAAAATACACCCATATACCCAATACAGTATTATTAAAGATGGACATTTTTATTTAATTGGTCTACGGTTACATCGTCGTAATCCGATTTTTCATCATAGCCAAATGTTAACTCCTTTACATTGTAAGAAATATTATTTAATCTCTGGTCTTGTTTTGACTATCGAATGATCTAACGCCGCTCGCTCACTCACTGGACGTGATTCTGACGTGAAATAAAGATACCATTTAGTGGTCACGTAACGGTGCCTGTCCAGCTAGAGATAAACCTATCCTGAACGACTGCAGAAGTTTGAGCAAAAAATTCCAGTGTTTGTTCAAAATTAGAATGCGGCGCGCTCTTTATTGCCGAGAGTGACGCGCGGTCGTGACGCGGCGATGCTACGTGACCGCGATAAAAGATTTTCATCTGCCATATTTACGTAGCCGAGTGGGCGGTTTTTATTTTTCGAGAGCCTCCAAGAGAGCGCACTCCGGCCTCGAAGAGTGCGCGCAAAGTTTTCACACGCCCCTCTCGCGCTGGGAAAATATCTCATCGTATTAACCCTTTAGTACTGCTGACGTCGCGACTAACGGATAAATCTAACCTCTCTGGAACTATCGATGCGTTCAATAAAGTAAGACAGAATATTCCTGAATGAAATTGCACTATAAAAACTGGAACATAGTCACGTATAACGCTTATACGAAGCGGGGTAATGTAATTTAAATGAAGGACTAATTTGCTCCCGTCTACCGTGACGCGCTCTCTCGGCGCATCGGCCCATCAACACGTAACGGTGAGGCTATTTTGCATACAAACCATTAAATTATTGCTTAAAACTTATTCTTGTTGCGCCACAGAGGCTGTTATTACGCCTTAATTGTAGGTCTGTATGCAAATAGAAAATAGTATTCGAGTCGATGATTTGTTGTAGTCTTATTCAGTATTTTTCGCGAAATACTTAAATCCAATTATAGTATAAAGGTTTAGCTAAATATAATATTAAGGATCAGCTACAGTGAGTATGACATGGCGATGCAAATCGAAGGAATAAAGTCATTTTTCACGGCGCCTGCACAGACCAATGCTGCGGCGCTCATATTTGCGTAGGTTATTATCATACGGCCAGATAATTACGAGTGACGCCACTGCAACGAGCGGTTGCAGCGAACCCTGTATAATTATACACATCGATGATATGACGCGAGCTTATTAAGACGGCTGATCGTGTCCGTGAGGAATATTTTGCTAGTTAAACAAGCCGAACATTTTATTTCTCTACAACAAAATAAAATCATTAATTTATCATGTAAATAGTATTGATACTAAAATAATCGTTGTTGTAATCATATCCAGATAATAATAAAGGGTGTACGAACCCATTAATTACATAAACACAAAACTCATTTAGCGAGCTGCAAGTACACTTTTATAATGAATTAATCACTGAAGTTCCGCCGAAGTCATATGCAAATTTCGAGTGTTGCATTGTATCCCACACTGTGTATCGCTGTACAGGCAGACCGTGACGGACCACTGTATTGTTACCTACCACATATTGTTAAGTACAAGAATATTTAACACAAAATATTCATTAGTGGCTCGTTTCCAAACAGCTCGATAAATCTCATTGTACTCTTAAAGAACTATCGAAACAAGTAATTACATATGTTTAGAACAAAAGAACCTTTTGGGCGTATAGTTTTATCTACCGCAGCTTAAGTTTTTAATTTGAACAGAAATTTAGATAATCAATATAGTTAATTAATATTTGTTTGATATTTTATCAACTATACTATAACTGTGTATGCACTATATCATTAAAATTAAGTCTACACGATGCTATGTGTGAAAGTGGTATACAATTGTTATAGTGTATGAATCTTCTGTAAGTGTACGATATTATGTGTGTAAATTGACCTTTACAAATAACTAAAAATAAATTAAATACCATGAACATTACCTATGCGAAATAGTACGGAGATGATTTGTAAAATTATTACAGTATGATTCTAACATAAAAGAATTGCACTCAACAAAAATAATAACACACTAAGAGAGCCGTCCCGGCTTCATTCCTCTTAGCCGGCGGTCCGTGGCGTACAATCACACACGACGGAAAAACCTTCTCGTTTTTTTATACAATTTTAATATTTACATCAACCGCATAGAGATCATAATTACATGCATGCTTTTGGGCAGTGGAACATAACTTTTTTCGTGAAATGTATGACCGCTAATTGGTTGCGCAACTTTCTGCGAAACATCTTTGTTGCTGCAACACTACGTGAGTTGCATAGAAACAGTCGTTTTGTATTATAGTTTGGATAAAAACAGTCTATTATGAGTCATAAGACCTTTCGTTAAGGACTAGCTAAAGGTGCAACGGACTCGAGATACGATGCATTTGAATTATCGTTGAAACACTGGAATTGTAGTTTAAATTAAATGCCATTTAAGTGAACGTACCGAACGTATTGTTTTAGAAAGTACACAAAGAAACCATTTAGAAGTTTAAGCTTAGTATTGAATCATTGTATTTGTCTTTTTATTCTTGATTAAATTTTATAAAATCGCATAGAACGATAAATAATTTATGTTAAAGGTCTAATGCGGTTGTATTACGGTTTCTAAGTCTTGATAGATATTGCGATGAAATAAAAACACATATATAAATGATTTTAACAAAAACAAATGATATTAACATAACAATCGTGATAGATTGAAAATTTTAATTTCTTCTAAAATCCGCTTGTTTTATTGCACTACATCGAGGTCAGATCGCCAACAATGGAATGGGCTACATCCGGGCAGCCGCATTATCATAATATTGCTTCCACCAAAGAACATAAAACACAGAAATACCATCAGTTAGTTTACTATACGACGTTTTATATCATTATTATATTTTTTTTAAATCTGGTGTCATTCCCTAGGCAATACCTATACCTACGTGATGCTATTTCTGTCAACTTTCGTACTCCGAATTTTCCGAAATTTCTGATTATTCAGAATCCGCCGCTATATATATAAATTAGGGCCAGAACATCGATTTATGCGCAATTTGTACGTCTAGTCTAATATTTAGTTTTGTGATAAACGAATTCATTAAATAACAACAAAAAAACACACGACAACTTATAGCCAATAAAAATAATAAAAAGTACGATAATTACAAACAATTTTATGTTACAAACAGTATAATGCAAAAGTTTGTATGTCTGAAAGTTTGTTACACATTCGAACGACTAGATGGATTCTAATCTGCCTAGAGAAGTCGATTATGTCATGGAATATTAATTGGCTTATTTTTAAATTAAAAAAATAATCTATTATTTAAATGGATGCTCTCGTAGCGGGCGGATTACAGCTAGCGATTAATTATTTAACAATTTGCATAAAACAATACATTGAAAATAGAAGCATTTGTTAAGTTATCATAAGTGTGGTTTACTATTTTAATTATATAATAAATAGAAGTGATTATATTTGACATCCACATCGGCCTTGTTAGCAAATAAACATCCTGAATGAATATCGAACGAGGCTTTCGCAAATGTTTTCCTTGAACCTAGTTTTAGAGGTCGGGCGCGTTTACTCGGAATTCCTTAACACAAACATACCTCTTAATGAAGTTTGAATATGATAGACGAATTTAAAAATAGAAATTTAAATCTGCATAGAGCTATTGGTTTATATATAATTAGAAAACAACATTTTTAAACCAACCTATTAACTAAATTTAATGTTTATAAATTGTTTGACAGATGACAGATGAAATGAAAAACGAGACGGAACAAAATATTCCACGAGAGATAATCGAGCCCACAGCAGTGTTTTAGAAGGATCCACTGAGCTACGATCTAATAGGTAACGTTAAGGCTACCAATAAATCTTAAATTCTTATTGTGAATACGTTTACTGAATAGCGAGTGTGACTTTAACTAACATTTTCCTTGAACCGAGATTTAGAGGTCGGACACGTTTACTTAGGACTACCGCAAAAGTTCAACATTATGAATGAATCGAGTTAAAACATTAATTCAAATTATATTAACAAAAACTTTTTTAAAGAATATAAAAATAGTGAAAATGAAGTTACATTCGTTTAAAAACGATATCACAGCGGGGGTCAGTAATTATTCATTGTATTAACAAGTACACAATGTCATAAATATAACAAGGTGTTAAACGTTGAATTAATATCCGATCAAGACTATATTCAGTATCGTTAGAATACAGTTATAAATTACAAAAATTGATAACTGTTTATTTAATAAAATGTACAATTTAAAATATTCACGAGTTACACTTTAGTTATTTTTTTTTAAATAAATACTGACAAGAACGTGTTTGCTCTAAAACCGGTTGAAAAGGCTTATTATAAAGGTTGTAATAATAATTTAGGTTGATACGAATAAATGTATCTACTGCTAATAAAACTATGCCTTCTATTATACATATGCGTATAGAAGACTATTAAAACAGGAAGATAGTTACTCATTAGATAAAAATAATTTTTAAAAGATTACACTTGTGTGTTGCAATGCCTTAAATGTATTTTTGTTAATAATAATAATTTTCAGATGAGTTGTACACAAAATTTCACTTTAATGCGATTAAAGTGAAATTTTGTGATTGTGATGATACGTGAAGGCATAAAATATTTTACATGTAAAATTATATTTAAGAATTAATAACGTTTTTTTATTCGACCACTTACATAACAAATAAAATATTAAAATAGCTCGAGACCAACCGGTCTATTAACATTTCGATTTAAACAGAAGCGAATATCATCGCACGTCCCTAACGAAGTACGCCATTACTATTCCAATGACATTGCCGATGTATGTAGCGATCTATAAATCATCACATAATTCAATAAAGATTGCGATTTCCGCCACCGATAACGGCGGTACGATTATAATCGCGAGACGGCTTATTGACAACGCGGTTCCACTTTTTCTATCGTAATTAACGCCGTCTTTTTCACTACGAATCTAATTATCCATGTGAACACATTAACGAGATTAGATCCACGCCCGTGAGATCGGAACATGTTAATCAAAGTTGAAATTTCACAAATTATTGAATAACCATAATTGTGCTAAATTGAATGTTGCCATTAAAATGTAATTTAAATTAAAGTCTGTAATGAGAGACAATAAACGGCCGCTTTTTGTTCCCTACCATTGTCAATGCTTAACTATGAGAGATATAATTACATATTTATGTATAAAATAAAGCGAACGTAATACAATTACTGTTGAGTAATTCTTAGTTATATGAATATTCGTCATATTATTGTGCTGGGGTATTGCGAAAACTTGGTACAATTGTTGAGGTAACAATGGTCGCATTAGGAGCAGAGGTTAGTGGAGCAATATTACACGAATATAAATTTTAATTACATCTCCGAATACGATTTTTAATATGTAGTAATACTTACATACATTAATAGGTACATTTATTTTTCCAAGATAATTATAACTTTATTTAAAATAAACATTTACTAATTAATTCGCAATTTTTATAATTATGTTAATTATAAACGGAATTCTATGTTTAGATTCCATTTTTAAAATAAAAAGCATATGTTTAAATTATATGGAAAATTATATAAAAGTAAACTTTATATAACAAGTCCTAATATATATTTATTTATTAATGATTATATTTTAAATGTCATGTTACAATACGAGACATTTAATTACTTAGCTAATAAAAATGTAATGTCGAGTTACGGTGAGCTAATCTAACATATTTAAATATAAAGAAAACAAAGATGAGTCGACGATTTCATAATAAGTTAATTCAGAAGATTGTCTTCAAAATTAAATAGAAATCCCCGTACCCGTTAATACTCACGTAAAAACAATAGCTCTACAATTAGGTAATGGGAAACCGACGCACTCAAACTCGACTCGGAAAATAATCACCATATTAACAACGATAGTTTTATAATTTTTTAACATTAGGGTTTTAACATCACGATTGCCCTTAGACATTTAAGCTCGTCTGGGTAGGTACCACCCACTAATCAGATATTCTACCGCAAAACAGCAGTACTTGGTATTGTGTTCCGGTTTGAAGGGTGAGTGAGCGAGTGTAATTACAGGCACAAGGGACATAACATCTTAGTTCCCAAGGTTGGTGGCGCATTGGTGATGTAAGCGATGGTTAACATTTCTTACATTGCCAATGTCTAAGGGCGTTTGGTGACCACTTACCATCAGGTGGCCCATATGCTCGTCCGCCTTCCTATACTATATAAAAAAAAATAGCACTGTGAGAAATGTTAACCATTCCTTACATTACCACTGCACAGGCAACCATGGAAAACACTGACTTACTCACCCTTCAAACTTGAATACAGAAATGCAAAGTATTACTGCGTGGCGGTAGAAAAAAATTATGAATAGGTGGTATCTACCTCGGTAGATAGCCTTGCACAATACCCAATCACAAGGATAACAATTTTTTAACCATTAAATACCGATGTATCACCTAATAAATATTTTAATCGTATATATTATATTACATATACTTGACTAAATATATATTAACCTACCTAAAAATATTTTATATATTTCTTGAAAATAATTTAAATTTATAAAATCGCAAAACGCACCTAATTATGTCAAAAATTGTTTTGAATTTAATTTTAATTAAATTAATATTGTTATATTTTTAAAATAATTAATATTTTCATATTTTTAATTAAAATTATATTTAGCATTAAACAATGCAATAAATTGCATGTAAAATGTAAAAAACGTCCGGATTTAAAACGGCATATTTCATCAGTACATTATTCATATCTGAATTAATTAACGTGACTGCGTTTTGAATTTATTATTTACACAGACAGTTAAGGTCTTAAGCTAGGTCATAACTTTTCAAACTAAACAGTGAAACTCACGTACCGAAGTAAGTATGTCAAACTTCAATGTTCGGATTAAAATTATTATAAGTTTAATCTTTCTCAATTTAATACTTTATGTTCAACGTAATTAGATGTTAGGTTAATGTATATATAATGTTAGTAACCTCCACCGATTTAGTTGTTAAACCAAGCGTTAATCTCGTGACACCAACAAGAAACCACCGTGATGTACAAAAAACCGTGTAACCATCCCCAGTGCAACCACGCTTATCAGACCACATCATACCCACAAATAGTAATCGAATAGAAATGAAATTTAAGTGTACAATTAATAATCGCGCCCGATGAGACACAGCAATGAGATTCTAATTATAGCTACTTTAGCGCCCACCATCTCGTTACCGTCCAAACTAATAGACCAATTACATTATTTGATTTCACTGATTAGCAGCTATGGATTTGAAAAGCTGTATTTAGATCTAATCGAAATGAAAATTTACCCGACGAAGAGAATCAGCGATATTATTAGATATGTTGTCGTCACCGTTAGTTATACATCTCATCAAATCGTAAAAGGTGATCGGATAAGCGTGAGAACATGAATGTGAGTGCGAGCGAGGGCAGTGCAGTGCTTACGGTCCGCGCGGACTCACCGGCGCTAGTTCGCGTCTTGTTCGGTCGCGGTTTACTCTGCTGCTGCCCGCTATAACCCTTGCCCTGGTAGTTGTAGTAGTCGCCGGCGGCGGCATTGTATTGCGTGTTGTATTCCCCAGAGGGCTGACTCTCCTGGGGACACGAGTCCGGCTGCGCACCTTCTCGTTGCTTGGAGGGCGGTGCGCCCATCATGGGCTTGACGTCACCGCAGAGTGGCAGCTCCTGCTGCTGCTGCATGAAAGCGACGCTCATCGCCGTGGCGTGCGCGACGGCCGCTTGGTAATCTTGCTGACCGAGCGCCGCCGCGGCGACGGAGTCGGGGGTGGAATCTTTCGGTGGCGTGGGAGGGAATGAGAACAAGGGATGGGGATGAGGATGCTGCGCTGGGGAGAGAGGCTTGTCAGTGGGCGCGCTGTCCTGTTGGAAGCCGCCGCCCCAAGCGCCGCTACCCAGAGCTTTGGAGTCGAGCCAGGGATGAAGCGGTGTGTGAAAGTGTGGCCTGCACACCTGCCCGCTGCCGCCGCTTAGCGTCCGACCTGCACAAATAAATATAACGAATTACAAAACCGCGAGATATATTTGTAATATACTTTTCTTTTGTTATGTTGTTTTGGGAGCAAACAAGCCGGCGAATGTTAAGTGATTACCACCACCATAGACATTTGCAGAACCAAGGGAACTGTCAGCTCAACTAATTCATATGGGCGCTATAAATACCCATTTACTATAAATAATCTTACGGAAAAAAGTAACAACCTATTAATGTCCAACTGTTAGCCTAAGATTTCACGATGTTTCTTTCACCTTTGAGCATGAGATAAATTGTAAATTCAAATTAGGAACATCCCGCAATCATTAGTTAAGACTCTCATGTTCTAGCCGCTGAGCCATCTCGATTCGTAGTGTAAATAGCATAACTTATTTTCACACAGCCAACCGTTGTAAAAATATAATATACGAGTAGCTTTTGTTATTATTAAAGACATTTAGCATAAAAAAAATTAAATACTCGTGAAAATTTAATTAAATCACCGAATGATAATAAAAATTACCAAAAGTTTGCGGCACTAAACTATATAAGCACAGCTGACAAAGATCGACCGATAGCCGAGTCATTGTCCGAACTAGCCGTCATTAGGGCGGACAATTTGGAGGCGTTACGACCCGCCCGTGATACCGAAATTAATATCATTTGAATTCAACAACTCTTTCACACGACATCTCTATTCTTTTAAATTAACATGACCATGAATATTCTAAACTTTAATGTGTATTTGATAAACAAATAACCTCTATAATAGCGTTGTGGTCGCGTTGGTTGCGCGCGAGAACAAAGGCGGGCCATTCCGAAATATTACAAAAGTCGTGTCACAACAACGGCCAATTAAAATAGTGGGCCAACTGGAAATTTCATTAATTAAATACTCAGCGTCTGTACACAGCCGTGATTAGTTTCATATCATATGTTCTTATTAATATAATGAGAAAAGCTAATTATAATTAACTCATTATATGCGTGATGATTTCTGAAAGACACCTAACGTACTACCTACGTACCCACCTACTTTATATTAATTTCTTGTTTTTAACAGAACTATTAAGACTTTATTGTTTTTCAAACAAAAGTGTTTCAATCCTATCGTCATAATGATATCATATTTTTAATTTAAATAAAAATATTCACCATTGTATAACAGTTTAGATATAATACATATAAAACTAAAAAGCAAATATTAAAAAGGAACGCGTCGATATATATATATATATAAATAAAACACGTATACAAAATCACCCCCATTCAATTTACTCAGCAATTATTATTTAACATTGAACGCAAACATATGTACAATGCAAGGGCAATGATAATTGTGCCAGTGAAACTCGTGGATTGGTGGATCCACACGGGGGGACCATCCCTTGTCTATACCCTTACAAAATAAAACAGGGTAAGAACTGTACTCTTTGGTCTGCCTGCGGCGCACTGCGGGTAACTAATAGTTGGTTCAAATCGAAACCTATATTTATTTCATATCGATATAAATCTATAAAACATTGTAATTTTCTTACAAAGTTGCGAAGTGCTTAGAGTATTTCGTTTTTAATTTTTTCATGTGATATTAATCTATTTATAAAAAAATATTGCTTACGACACAGGTAGGAATAGTTGTCTACTCGTATAATTACGCATTCGAAAGATGTATCAATTTCGTCCAACAGTTTAAAATTTTATATTTAGAACATATACATGACGCCAATTATCTATTCCATTTTTAAATGATAGAAAAAGTTTTAACTAAACGCAAACATAACATAAAATTTTATTTAGTCGTACAAATTAAGTAATACTGTGTTATTGCCGAAACAAATTAATTATATAAATTTATTCTTAATTGGCCTCGATTCGTTATCTTAACTACATTTCTTATCTATAATTTAGTTACCTAAATTTATCTAAACATGATAATAACGCCTTGACCTTCCAAAAAAAAAAAAGTAAAAGAAACCAATTCATATATATCTTGTTACATTAATTCGTTAGTAAAAAATAAATAAAAAGAATACCATAAAAAGGCCATTATTTCATTGCGAACCTTAATATATAAATATGTTTAATAAACTACACTAACAATGGAGGCTAAAGTTAATTCGTTAAAAATGTACCTACTTAATACTCAAATAGTATTTTAATAGTTGAGCACATACAAACACAAAAGCAAAATTTGACCGGCTTTTTACAAGTACGATTCAATTGATATAATTACGATAAAAAAGAAAATAAGAATTGAAGAATATTATTTACGTAAAATAAACACATAACTATGACTAAATACAACAAGTCAACTATATCGATTAAATGGAAATCGTGTCGTTTTTTAGAACCCAACGCCGATTTGTTGACGTTATGAACTATCTGCTTAATAAAACTGGGTCTTACGTGCCTTGTTTGCAACGATCTGCCCGCATCGAGTAGATCCAGGTGCTGATCGTAGCGAGAGATTAACAGAGATTCTTATCAAAGCGCCCGTAGTAAAAAAAAGTGAATTTAGTATTGCTCGTCGAAATATTAATTAGTTCTCGTGGTTGTCATCTTAAAGGCATATTAGATTTATGCCCGTTTTTCATTTACACAAAAAAACAATAATAATAAAAAGTATTAATTCTTAGTTGACTTATACACATAAGCTTACATTATTACATATTAAAAAATCAAACACTTTCATATTGTTATTGTTATAGTTCTAAAATAAATATATAATTATTTAAAAGTAAACATACGATTATTCAAAATTACATATTAAATTCAATAAGTTACTTTAAATCTTTGTAATGTTTAGTATTGTTCATCATTACGGCAAACACGAAATAAAACAATAATCAGTCGCTAGCGTCACATTAAGCCGAGTACACACACAACGTTTTGACAGCGTCCACGACACCGGCAGCCACCCCTCGTTCACAATGCCACCAGCGATGGCAACCCGATAACGTATGAATAATTCCTGTTATCGCGCCATCTCGCCACATGCCCTACCTGCCCCATACCATGATGACAAAATCGGCAAACGATGTGACTCTATAATATGTGACTCGAACAAAACATCGAATTGGAATTGTTCGTGCGCGTATCATAGTACGGGAACTGCCGACGCTTTTTATTCATTAGATCAGCTAGTTTCGGCCATTGTGTCGAATATGTGTGCTAAGCCTTGATTGTATGGGGATTTTGCAGCATAATTAATAATTTAGTTGTATTAATAAAGAATATATTTCCTTTTAAGTACATGGAATTATTTTAATAAGGGTTAATATAGATTCAAATTTTAGAATAGTAACATACAATAAGTTAGTTTAAGTAAACATTTAGAAATTATCGATATAAAATAAATTACCACCTAATCATAATTTTTTTATATCTTTTAAAGATTTATAACCACGATGTCATTGTAATCAATTTTAGTTAAACCAGTGAATTTAATTAAAGTAAATAATAAATTAAATCATAAACCAATCATAGCAAATTCTCACAGCCGGCAAACAAAACACCGGAATTGAACCCCAACCCCTGCCCCCATGTACCCCCGGCAGATGCAGCCCGAGATCTTATCATCACGTCGCGCCACAGGGCACTGAAAGTGTTGTTCAAATTGACGGTAAGTTTATTCTGTAACGGTTTTTGGTGGGGCCTCTTTTAAATAATCACAGCCTTAATATTACCGAAAATGTTTATTTGCAACTGTTTTCATAAATGCTGCTATAATTATAATACATTCAATTTAAAAATGAAATAAATCGGTATTGACAAGTAATTAAATTTCAAATTTATTTTATGAGTAGGAACATACATATTTAATTGAACATGATTATTAATAGGTTAAAATTTATGAAATAGGATTACTATTTTTAAGCAACTTAAAGCAATTAATAAAAACGCTCTCATTTTCTTATTGAAATTAAGTCATAAGTAAATTATATTATAAAGCATTATAATTAAACGGAATAAAATTAATGACGTGTATTAATAAAGCTTTTTGTCAGTGTAATATTATACATTGAAGACTTAATATATATTATACCAAATAAATAGTTAATACTTTTTTACAAATCATAATAATTATCACCTTTTATAAAAAAAAAAAAACTTAAACTGTTTTACTCGGTTTCAAATATAGATGGCGCTTTTATCTAAATCTATCATTTAGTAAGATTTTTTTTCATTAAATACGTATTGGTTACTCAATTATTATTATATTTTTAAGGCGTGGTCTGACAGCCAGCCCTTATTATATGCTCCTTCGTTCACCGTGAAAATCACCCTATTCACCTTAATACACACACGCAAGTACCTTAAGTATATTAAGTAGAACGTAGGTACGTTCTACTTAATATCAGATGTGGGTTGTACTGATATTTACGAAAGAATTATTTTCATATGTTATAAAAGAATATGTTAAAAAATGAGATACGTTGCGCCTTAATTAAACACAATATTACGTTATTCGTATATCCTGACAATAATATGGCATTTTAATGATAGATTAAATAATCTCGGTAACGAGAGAGACACAGTAACAGCGTAATCTTTACTTATGAATAATTAAAATTAATGTCATTAGTCTCACAGACTAAATAAAATGTATCAAGTGTAGAAATAGTGTATCGTGAGAAAGTTCCCAGCGAGCGTCAAGGCCATCCCGGCAGCGTCGTCCAGTCTGCCGCGGTTTATTTGCACGGCCGCGGCCGCATCCGAATGCGGAGTGCGTGCTGGCGCGTGTGTCGCCGGCTTAACCGCCAACACGCATGCCAACTTATCCCTTCGAGTTATTGTCTTTAGTAGTGTTATCCTTTGTTCCCGCACCAAATCATTATGTACTCCGTCATCGGCGATCCCGTGACCCTTATGCCGTGCGTTGTAAACGCTACAATTCCCCGACATGCGTCTCTTGTGAAATGTCCGACGTGTTAGCGAATGATAAATGTAGGCGTCAGTATCGCGTATCGGATCTCACCGTTCGCACGCCGAATTAATTTTAATTTATTGATCGTCGTATCGACGCCAAGTATTTTAGGTACCTACTAAGGCAGGCCAGCGCTCGCTCGTTTAATGACTATTAACAACTATATGTATAAAAAGTTAAAGTAACTGATACTAATTTAATTTACGTAGGAAATAAAAAAACCCTGATGACAACTTGACTATCTTAACAACGCGAGCTGGTTCTCGATGTCATCGCCTAACTGTGACATCAATTCCATCGCGAACAAAGAAATTTGGCAACTCCTTTCTTTGTCGCACTTCCAAAAAATGGAATTCCTTACCAGCTCACGTATTCCCCTCCTCTTACAGCCCGGGTTCCTTCAAACGAGGCGTGAAGAGGCATCTTGCGGGCCGGCAAGGCGAAGGCGGCTAGTGCAGAACATTTTTCCCGTCTGTACTGGCCGTCGTCGCGTTTGGACTCTACTACCACTTACCATCAGGTGGAGTAGAGTCATTTGCCCTCCCGGCGAATATAAAAAAAATAAATAAATAAAAATATCTGCCGTAGATACCTACCCTTACACGCCAAGCGTTACCAAGTAGGTATCGTAAATAACGAATCATGAAAAGTAAACTTTGTACCAATAATAAGACATAATTTATTGAAATATATTCATTTATATCGTGAGAATTATGCAGTTTTAAACCTTGAATTGATATTATTATATGTAATTTTGAAATTTATTTGCCTTTGACGCTTCTGATAAATTTTTCTTATGTTTATTTATATTAAAAAGCGTTCGGAATGTATTATTTTAACACATGTTAGTCTAACATAATCTTTAGAATAATATATCAAATTTACATACAGCGAGGTTAAACATGTATCGACAAGCATGACATTTTTATACTTTTAAAATAAATTAACGTTAATTTTTTATCTATACTTTCCACACGTCAATATCTTCATTAACATCCGCTGATAAATTGAAATAGCATTGACATGTAACTATTCACATGCTGATAGATATAATCGACGTACATATACATTAACAACATTAATAAAAAACTAACTAAATTCAAACAAATACCGACAATTTATGTAAAATATCCATCTTACATTTACATAAAATATTTCATTGATTCGACACAAAAAATACAGATTCTACGAAATAAATTTATTAAACAATGAAAACGTTAATTTAAGGTTCTGTGAAAAGCTCATTAATTAATTTAATTTATTATTGTTTAGCAAAGTAAAACAATGCCAGTCTCATTTTGATTATTTTTAATATTTATTATTATTTACGTACGTAAAGGTTGCAAAGAAATATATATCTTAAATAAGTCATGCACACTGGATCATTACCTAGGTGCGACATGCCAGTAATCCACTGTTTAGTTTTTGCTTAATGTGTTTTAACATAAATAAATAGAATTAAAAAAATTAATGGATGCAAAAATCGCTCCTATTGTAATGTCACAAATGTCAACGTCGTGAAACAAGCAGCGAAACACTTTTCATGTTTGCAAGTGCTTTAGCCGTATGTTTAGGTACAGGCAGACTATTGTAAGCGCTTCTAAGTTACGCCACACATGTAGTTGATATCATTTACATTTATGTAACCATTATGCGCCGATTCAATACAAAGTATCCTTCTAATTCTTATAAGTGTTGTACTTGTACACCCAAAAAATGTTTTACGAGCTCGACACTCGCGTCCCGAATGGTAAATCGTTCGCCCGGGCGGTCACCTCGCGTTACGTTTTGATTGGATTATAATGCTATTATATTACGATTCTTATTATTACGGTTGGCTACCGTGCCGTGTGACAGGCGACGTCGGGAATAACAACTAGTGACGGTGAGCGGAAGAACGTTCGCCCGAACGACAAGCCTCGCGTCGATCGATTCGAACTTGAGCCCGCTTAATATCCGGGTTCAATTTTACTAGTCTATATTTAGTTTGACGAATTCGCTGCGTGGAGAAGTTTTAATTAGGCTCTGTCAAATTAGCGACTTATTCCATTACGTAACCATGTAATATACATAACGCTTCCGTTTCTTTAATTGCAAATTTGGATATAGGTTTATCTATAGACTCATTACGTAATGTAAAGGTTGAGTGTCAGTCTTCAAAAACGACAGGAGCCGTTAAGCCGAATCGGATTATGCCGAATGTAGACTTGAGTCGTCGTGGGTGTCTCGCAGTGATTTATAACCCCGTATCGAAGCTATAAAGTTCCTCTACACATAACGCGTGGCTGTTAATAAAGATGAATTGTGAAACGCTTAAAACAGCGGGCAACTGATCAACCGACGATTGTTTTGTGAATTGGACGGAGAAACTGGTTTCTAATAGACGCTGCGTCGCATTCGCCGTCTCTTTACTACCTTATTAGAAATGTGAACTTTATGATAATCAAATCGTATCAACTATTAATAGCTTATCGAGAAATTTATTTTGTGCTAAAATTTCATGTTACTCCTAATTTATGGCACATACATTTTGACACGATTAGTTTTATAAATGTTTATGTTGTTATATATCATTTTTTATGATCGAGGTAGGCGAACGAGCAAATGGGCCACCTAATGGTAAGTGGTCATAGAAATTGGCACTTAAAGAAATATAAGCCATTCCTTACGTTGCCAATGCGCCACTAACCTTGGGAACTAAACTGTTATGTTTCTTGTGCCTGTAGTTATACTGGCTCACTTACCCTTCGAACCGGAACATACGGTAGGTAAAGCCCTACCACCAAATATATAGTTTTTGTAATAATTTCTTCTCAGTTGCAACGGTGGCGAGCATTTCTTTGCATACAGGACATGTAATTTTAAGTGCACGCGCCTTGCATACGCAATGCGTCGTTGCCCGTTGGTACTCGGGGTGGGTACATTGTATTTTTATTTTCTTACGAACCCATCACTTCTCATTAAGTGGCGTTTGGAGAATAACTTAACATCGCTAATGTCCGGACACGAATTTTATTGTTATTGCATTTTAATAAATTTCATTGTTCGAAGACTTGTCAATGGTTCTCTTTTATTTCCGACTAAGGAAGGAAGTAGCATCTTGTGATTCTGTTTATTGGGAGAATTCGGACATTCCTTGAATTAAAACTTATTCCAACTCGACTTAATAGTAACATGTTTAATGTTATCTGTATTTATTGCTTCGAAAACAAATAAACAATACGAATTTGAAACATACTCATTACTCTATAAACGATACTCATTTTCTAAACAATTCAAAACATTATCGTATAGAAATATTGCCATTGCATTATGCTTGTTGCTTTAATAAATAATTATAGAAAGGAACTAAACTTAATATCAATGAGCAATCGAGCAATGAAATATTTTATTTTCAATCAAATTTCGGATCAAAGTTCGGTGGTTTAACTTTGGACAGAGTTCATAGATCCGTAAAACTATCTCATAGTGACCGCGACCACAGCATCGGATATGTCACGGTACACTTGTGATTCACTTGATCAAACACACCGACGCTTTGCGATGCCGGCGGCGTATGCGCAGCCTAGAAAATTTCCACTACACTTGACTCGACAGTTAAGTACGGAATGGACTAGTTAATTGTTAATATTAATTCGATCCCCTGCAAATATGGTTCACGTTTAATTTTTTATTTATATTCGCAGTGACAGCGAAGGATATTTTATACGCTTTTTTGCATCAATTACGATTTATATACGTCTGACTATTACACTCTTGATGTATAGACAATTGTATAAAACAAATGAATAAGTATCGTCATATATGTTACAAGGATAAAAACGTTTTGAATTATTAGAATTACCACGTATTTAATATTTAAAGTATATTTTATGAAAATATTATTAAACTGAATATAAAATATTACTACAAAGGACTTTGTTTATTATCATCGTAAGCGGTAAATAATTTAGCGGCACTTAGCGGCCTAACTCATAGCACATTTGAATTATGACAATAGACATCTGACGTACAGCAGCTATGGCCGAGACACGACATGAGCAGAATATGAGTTGCCGTAATCATTTCAATAATTAATAACCGCGCGCTCACGATGTCTACCATTAAACGTGATCTAAGCTCTCGGCTTTTCAACGTGGAATCAGGTAAATTGTTTTACGATAGGATTTATAGGGTTATACGAATAGCGAAATTACGTAGCTGGCTAACGTCTGGGTCTCTCTGACCCCACAATCTTGACAATGGCCGGGTGAGAGACCGAGTGTTCCAATAATAATGCCTATAATGACGGCGCCGGCCGGCAGCCATGGCAACTTACATAACCGCGTGACTTGCGCATTACGGTATCGGGAGAAAAATACAAGTACGCACAGGGACGGAATTACAACTATTATATGTAATACTATTCATTAATACACCACACAGATACGAAACACATTATAATGTATTTGTTAAATTATGTTTCACTGGAATCGCTAGTTTATAATCATTACAAACAGAGCAGGCGACTGCTACATATTTATTGGTATGAACGTAGGTAGTTAGTGAAAGGACCGTGTGACTTTTGATGGACTTTCGAAACATAGTTCATGTTTGTTTACTCAATTACATTTTTATGCTCATGCATAATTCATATACAGGTGAAAATTGTAAAACAATTACTGATTAATATAATTGATTGAATTTAAATAGAATACATCCTGAGTTACTTTAAGCAAGACAAATCATGTTTTCTAATTCTAGACAATTAAATAAAGAGTATTTTAAAAGAATATCTTGTTATTAAGTTCGCCCCTGCTCATACGGTGTCTTACCCGCTCGCTGATCGTCAACAACCTATAACTTAATCCGGTATCGAGCAAGTTTACCGAGCTCCAAACTATTAACCGACCTCAAATAATCAATATTTGATTTGAATGTGGGTTATATTTTAATATAATTACATAGTATATCAATACAAAATTCCAAGAAATAGAATTACATTACAACAATTAATTTTAGTGTGTTAGACTTTTTACTATTTATAGCAAAAATATGAAATGAGGATTTTTTTATAGATATTAAATTCAAAGGATTAAATATCAAGATGAATCATTTTAAGTGTCGAGCATTAGATTTTAATTTTCAAAAGCAAAGTTAAATAATATAAAATATTATATAAACAACCATTTACATTTTGTCCAAATCAAATCTCCTTACTTTATTATGACGACCATATGACCATTTTAGAAATGATAATATTAAAAAAATAGTAATTAAGACGTTAAGTATTAACAAGATAATTACCCAAAAAAATGCCGCTTAATAAGCAAATTTAAATATTTAATTATAAAATCTGTATTCTTAATAAAGACATATCATGACATCGATAATCTAGTTAAATACACTTATAAAAATTAATAATTAATAGCTTGCTATGATATATTAAATACTGTTAAAATGTAATGTGGCAAGAGAATTCGCTAATGTATCTATATCAGCGATCATAGCTAATAAATCAGTCTTACGACTTACTCGCGGACATAAAGCGGACATTATAATCAATGTTGCCATGCGCTGACAGGTTGTAGCAATCGTCACCTGTGACGTGGTGCCAACACTAGCATTGCATGAACAGTCAACGGCAAAACATTATAACATTACTTACATTACATAACAAAAGGATATCATATCTATATTATGTCAAATTTATTTCTTTTAATTCGTTCGTTCTTATTAAAAACTAGAAAAGCTTGTCTATTATTTTATAATTTATGACGTTATAGGAGATTTACTTTGATTTTAAAATCTCATGCGATAACAATATATAATTAAATCTTCATTAACACATAAGAAAACCAACTCACTATAATTCATTTGAAATATATACAAATAAAAAATCTAAGCCTCAATTGACTCTACGAGTTGAGAGACCTCATAAATGCTTTCATTTTGGAGTAAATTATAAATTTGGTAATGCTTATTACTTTCGACAAATTAATATTTTTAATAAGTATGTCACTATAATGTAAAAAAAAACATTACAATTTATTTGAATAATTCTAGAAACCTATCTACTTACGTTGCATAACACTATTACAAATTAAAATATGTTACGAGGCTGAAGTATATGCAAATATACTATGTAAAATACGGGTTTTGTTCCAGTGACCACAGATAAGCAAACAATATAATTTTTGCCGAAAACAAACTTGAAGTTAGCGGCACAGATAAGTAAGAGTTAGGTAATGCACCCGCAGCGCGATCAGCGCTTGATGATAGTTATTTAGCTTGCACGCGCCGCTCGACCACAGATTATATATCCACTTAAATCGTCTATCCTTATAGTCTTAACAAATTCCACGTTCGACGGATGAATAAGGATTTGATACTATGTTAACGAAATAATAAAGGACTGTCCGATATTTTATTACTGTGTTACGTGATTTGTATGTTTAGTTGACGGACACACACTAGGAGAAACATTATAACAAAAACTTTATCTTTTATTATTATTAACTTATGCCGGACCGAGATGGCCCAATGGCTAGACCGAGTAAATCGTAACCCTTGATCGCGGGTTCAAATCTAGGCAAGCACAACTGAATTTACATATGTTGGGTTTGTGTTTATAATTCATCTCGTACGTGGTGGTGAAGGTAAACATTGTGAAAAAAATCATTTGTCTAATTTCACTGAAATTCTGCCGCAACCCGCATTGGAGCAACTTGGTGGAAAAATCTTCAACTTTCTCCAAGGGATAGGAGGTCTCAGCCCAGAAGTTGGTCATTCAGTGGGTCAGAGGCTGTTATTTATTTTTTTATTTAATGAGTTACAGAAAGAATAACCTCTACAATCTGTTTTTTATAATTCATATTAACTAGGTACTTTGAATATATTGAGCTTTAATAAATTCTAGATATTAATTTTAAATTTGACGCAAACAAATAATTAATCGACAATAATGAATGATTCTTTAAAATATACTTTGTATTTTCATTAGCTCGTACAGCGTTGTGGTCGAAATGTTTATAGCAAATTTCGATAACGATTACAAAGATAGATGCGGCGTGATATCGCGTCTCGAGCGCAACAAAGACAAATGCTGGAAACTTTACACAAAGGTATGAATGGATAGCTCCATTCTTTGCGAACGGCCTGTAATGAGTCTATGTAGGGTGCCCGCTGGTAGCCAGCACAAAGCAACGTCGTATAAATCATGGCTCGCCAGGAAATCATTCATCCTTAGTAATGTGCTGCGAAAATAGCCTTCCAGGCGGAACGACTCGTGCGACGCTAACGCCCTCTGCCCTAAATGTTTTAACCTAGAAAATATGGCATAATGAAAACATAAATCTCATTTAAGCGATTTTTAGCAAGGTGTTGAGCGTATAGCACTCGCTAAATATTCCAAATTCCTTTCGTTTCGTTGCAAAAGTGAGGTGTGTTTGATTTATTAAATTTTGTCGCCTATTATAATATATGTCTTGACACGGAGCCAAGGTTTCAAATTTCTCATTAAAGTTAAAGTTCACATTATAATAAGCTACATTGAAATGTTGGACTACAATTATTAATTTACATATTAAGCGCTTGACGCTTACATATTTCAAGTAGGTATTTTTCAGGAGTGAAATAGTTTTAAAATTAAATAAATATATATTTGTAATATCTTTCGAGTAGAGTAACATTTTTTAAATAGCTGCTGCTTAAATCTGATGTTACCCAGGGGATGTTAGAAACCGCAAAGCGACATATGACAAATCGTGACATAACCACCGACTCATCCACACCGCTCTACTTGCAAATATACAAATACGGACACCAAAACATAGAAACGAACGAATATCGAACTTATGACAATGTAACAGACGTTCCTATAGTGTTATTTTAACGTATACTGATGTTAGAGTCCTTTTTTGTCTGAACGCACACGAATTCTTGTGGCCGGGTCGCATGACTTCGCTACCTTCATCCATCAAGCTCTCCGCGCATCACCTTCATCGTACCAATCGACCGG